>NC_138049.1:2542115-3142115 GCF_964194185.1 Rhinolophus hipposideros | reverse complement strand
GGCACTGCAATGTCATTCCCAGAAGTACTACCTTCAGGAGGCGGGTCCTGGTGGGAATGATATCACAGTATGACAAGTACTGTCAGCACTCCTGTGAACAGGCACAGAGAAGTGGGTAACAGAACACCTGCACGGCTGCCGTCACAGCGCACGGCGTCTACTCCGGCTGTACCTTATCTCTTTGGTCTTCTTGAAGATAGGTTTTCCTTCCTTCTCCTCTCCAATATCAAAGAGGTCTGAATACAGCTCCTTGTTCTTATGGTCGACCTGGAAAAGTGCACAACGATCTGCGTTCACCAGGTTTTTTGCATATATCTAAAAACAAACCATAAAAGAAGAGTAAGCCAAGGAGAAATGCAAAGTTTACTTTATCAGAAAGAAATGTTAACTTCAGCGACTCTCTAATTCGGTAGGAAATCAGTGTTATAACTAAATGAGTAAAGGAATATAGGTACGACACTACACATAAGCCACTGTTACTGTACCAACAGTGGGAGAAACCATCCATGCCACGATGCTGGATGGTAAAATCCACTTGACCTTTGAACCGACCCCCAAAACAGTAGACAGCGATGTATTAACTTTTGATTCCCCCAAAAACCCCGGTGTCCATGGGTATCTGCGGAGAAAGGGTTCCAGGATCCCCTGCAGATACCAAAATCCACGGAAGCTCACGCCCCCTATAAAACGGTGTAGACCAACACGTGCGGTCATCCCTCTGTGTCTGCGGACGCCCAGTCGTGGATAGAAAATAGGTCAGATGTTTACTGAAAACAATCTGTGTTTAAGTGGACCTGCGCAGTTCAAATCTGTGTCGTTAAGGGGCAAGTGTACTACAATGCTTCCGTAAGGGCTGGAAAACAGCCAGTGGCCTGAGTCCCTAAGGGGCTTCCTCCCACCCAGACCTGGCTTCCAGACCTCCCAGCTGGGATGAGGGTGTCCCAGCCCCCCAACACCCTCATCTGAGCCTCTGTTTGCTCTCAGGGTGGCTTCCATTCTGAGTGGTTGGTGTGTGGCATGCCAGCTGTAAAAAATATGAAATAGAGCCCCTAATGAGACATATAGTGTTCATATTTACATTAGCTGCATTTTATTTGCTGCACTATCTAATATTAAAGTGTAACAATTATTAAGAAGAGCTCAGTACACATCAGACATTTCTTACACACTTTATGTGCATTAATTCCTCTGAATCCTCACAATAACAATCTGATGTCAGGAAAAATGTTCATCTCCACTTTACATAGTATTAGGGAAAGTGAGGCACAGAGAAGTAACTTGTCTACAATCACATAGCTAGTAAATTTGAACTCATCCCAGCTGTTCCAATAGCCTACGGTTTTATTATAAATATGCTTTTCCATTTCTGAATGGGAAACTGCATTCATTTCATCATTCTTTTCTTTATCAATTTCTTTTGATAAGCATTTCTTTAATGCCTAACACACCCACCGTCCCCAGTGGGGTGGGACTGCGGTTATCTTGTAAATACTGTATTTACTTATATTGAGGAGTCTGGCAACCTCAACCCTCCAGGTGACAGACATGAATCAATCATTCCTCAGAGAATAACAGGCATCACGAAGCCTGTGCAGGAGGGCCAAGGGCCACTTGGGCCATAGGAAACTCTAGAAACTCATTTAATCTGCCTTACAGATTCATGAAGAGAACTCAGGTGGGTCAGGCAGCCTGTGCGGTGTCCTGGTTCAGTCTCAGCATGTATGCTTATCTTCACTGCGAGTGTAACTGCATTCATTCACTCAGCAAACCCTGGCTGTGCCTACTATGCAGGGGCTGAGTGACTAAGTGGATGTCAGAGGATCAGAGCTTCCAGCTTACTCATCCCCCGTCAGCCTGTGAGCTCGGTGACAGCAGAAAGTTCTTCTTTTCTGCACAGGATTCCAAATGCTGAGGACGGGCCCGGAAGAGAGCTCGACTAACTGGAGCCCACAGGCCACATCCCGCCCATGGCGGGCTTTCGTGAATCACGTCTGAGCGAGACAGAGCCGTGGTATTGCACGTACTGCTCCTTCATGTACTGTTTATGGTGCTGCATGGGCAGAGGTGAGTAGTGTGATAGAGTATGGCTCGTGAAGCATGGCCCATGAGGCATATGTGGCCCTTTACAAACATGTCTGCCAACCTCAGGTGACATGTCATTTCTCCTTCACCTAAGAACTCGCAATTGATACCTGAGTAAGGGACAACGGCCTACAGGTAGGGAGGAAGCGATGGGACTGTGTTGTTGGCAAACAAAGAGGAATCACCCATTAACTTGGCAAATTCATGAGGTCTTGAATTAGTAAATAATAATGATAATCTTGTACTATTAACGATTAATTACATGCCGCAGAAGTTGCATTTCTAGTGTCCAGGGCCATGTTAGCTGCTTAATACTTTGGCACATATTGATGCTAATAATTGTAAAAATCTGGATAAAATGAACAATTTTCTAGAAAAGGGAAATGAATTTAGGAGCTGAAAAGTCAAAATAGAACCAGAACTGTAGACAAAATAGAAAAACTGTCAAAGAATTATCCCCAGAAAAGGCATCAGGCCCAAATGATTTCAAATACGAATTATTTAAGAATATTCAACAAATAAATTCCCATCCAATTTAAACTTTTCTAAGTCCAGTTATTTTTACAACCTCTGCTATACCATTGATATTGAAAATTGGCAAAGATTCTATAACAAAGAAAAATAACAGACCAATTTTCTTGGAAACAGAAGAAAAATCATAAAAAACTATTAGCAAATCAAACATAGGAATAAATTATATTACAGTTGTCAAAATATATGTAATAAAATTCAACAATCATTCAGGATAAAAACTGTAGTAAAATGGAATAGAAGAATATGTCTCTTCATAAAATGTTCCTGGAAACAAATGTCTACATCACAACAAATAGTAAAATAGCAGAATCATTCCATTAATGTTAAGACATTAAAGTAAAAACAAGACAAAGACAAGTTATCATAATTCATAACACAAAATCAGGTAAAAAAAAGATGATAGTATACATATTTGAAGAGCAAAAGTTTCACTGTTTGGTGATAATGTTACTGAATACATTGAAAGATCAAGAAAAACAAAACTGAAAAATAATTATAGGTAGTAACAAAGGCTTCTGTTTTAAGATGAGTGACTCTAAACTTGTTTACCTTTTCATTCTCCCCAAATATTAAGCTTTCAGTTTGAATTGACACTCATAGGCTGAAAATGAATTAATAAGGAAATCCTAAACATATTTTGGTAATATTTATGAACTCCAAGCATCAGAAGGTACTTCTAAAAGCCTTTTCCTCTCTACACAGAGAGAGAGGGAGAGAATGTGTGTGTGTGTGTGTGTGTGTGTGTGTGTGAGAGAGAGAGAGAGAGAGAGAGAGAGACAGAGACAGAGACAGAGACAGAGACAGAGACAGAGACAGAGAGATTTGTAAGTAGTAGACAATCCTTGATAGCAATAGGGGATTTAAAATTCAGTGGAAATATATCTTCAAATTTCTGTAGAAAACTTGGTAAAATTCTTTACCAGTTCAAACTAGCATCCAATCATAAAGCAAAATAAAGATATTTCAGAAGTACATGGTATTCAGAGAATTACTACCTTTGAACTATTCTGGAAGGGAGATGCTCTCAAGCAAAAACAAACAAGAAGATAAAGTCAAAAAAGCCTGAGAAGACTTGGGGTACGAGAAGGAGTGATGAGCAAAGCAACCACTAAAACTATAATGAAACTGTAAAATTTGTTAGTAAATGATAGCTAAGAAATTACAGATGTAATATTAAAAAGTCAATTAAAAAATCTAAAATATCTGCTTATGTCAAAAATATATAAGGTTAGCAGGTAGACATAGTAAAAAACAAGGAGGAAGTAGAGTATGAGGTCTGACAATTAAGTTCACGAACTCATTCTAGAAAAAGTGCTACACACCTCATTGCTGAATATCACTACAGTCACCTTTGAAATACTTCCGTTGGGAAGCTAAGCACTGACGCCAACACCTAGTCCACCCTTCAAAGAAATTTTGGAACTGTTTTTCTGGAATGGCCATTAGAGCTGTCATCATATTACCCTTCATGTCATCAAAATGTCTTCTTTTCAATATTTCCTTTCTTTTCGGGTAAAGAAAGAAGTCATTGGGGGCCAAATCAGGTGAGTAGGGAGTGTGTTCCAATAGTTATTTGTTTACTGGCTAAAAACTCCCTCACAGACAGTGCCGTGTGAGCTGGTGCATTGTCGTGATGCAAGAGCCATGCATTGTTGGTGAAAAGTTCAGGTCATTTTCCTCTAACTTTTTCATGCAGCCTTTTCAGCACTTCCAAATAGTCAACCTGGTTAACTGTTTGTCCAGTCGGTACAAATTCATAACGAATAATCCCTCTGATATCAAAAAAAGGTTAGCAACATCATTTTTACTCTTGATTTGGACTGACGGAACTTTTTGGTCATGGAGAATTGTCTGACTTCCATTGTGTACTTTAACACTTTGTTTCAGGATCATATGGGTACACCCAGGTTTCATCACCAGTGATAACACGGCCCAAAACATCATCTTGCCTCTCCAACAGATCATGGCAAACTTTGACTCTCACTTTTGTTCATCAGTGAGCTCCTTTGGGACCATTTTTGCACACACCTTTCTTATGCCAAAATTTTCCTGTTTCTCTATCGATGTTTTCTTGGTCTGCTGTGATTTTCAGTTAGCTAACAATTTTGACACACAATTAGATGAATTTTTGCAATGTTTTCATCAGTTCTCATTGTTACTGGCCGCCCTGAACTTTCTTCATCAGTGACGTGTTCTCTCCCCTCAAAAAAACATTTAATCCATTTGTACACTGCCATTTTCTTCATGGCATTATCCCGATAAGCTTGGGCTAACATATCCCCGATTTCTCTTGCACTCGTGCCAAGTGTAACAAGAAATTTAACATTTGCTCTTTGCTCTAATTCAAGCTGACATTCTTGTGACGGCACACAAAAACACGCAACAATAATGAACACCACTCAGCAAGACACTGTCACATGTCGACACGAACACAGCTATGAAACACTGATTTATCAAGGTTATGAATCTTACTGGGCTGTTTGTACAGGGCTGCCAATGTAAGCGCACGGGGGCAAGTTCGCAAACTTCATTGTAAGACCTCATATGCTGTCTTTTTAATCTGTTAGTGAAGTGGGTGATGAAACAGATACTAGTCATTTACTAATTAAACAATGCTGGCAGGGCTGGCTTTGCCATAGTGTAGGAAGGGACCATCTGAGGACAAGGACCATACAGAGGTGAGCTGAACAAACAAAGAAGGACGTATTCCTGAAAATATAATGTGAGCCCCCTGGTCCAGTAATTACAGAAACTCTACTGAGTCAAGGGTTTTTGAGTGATATGAGCCAGGAAATTACCCCTTTATTCTCTCAGGCTAACTTGAGTTAGGTACTTGATGTTTTCTTGTGTATACCAAAGCATCCCGAATAACAAAGTTAAGGCAAGCTACTGGGGTTGGGGGGAGAGGATAGAAAGAGGAGGAAGGGAAGTAAGGGGGGAGAGAGGGAGAGGGGGAGAGGGAGAGGGAGAGAGAGACCTTCATTACATGCATTATAGATGAGCAAATAAAAGTACAGATCAGAAATGAATGCCAACTATAATTTTATGTGTATAATGTGATGGCTTGGTGTGAGGTCGGGGTGGTGGTGGATGGGGGGAGGGGGGTTCACGGTGTGAGGGATGTAAAAATAAAATAAAATAAAATAAAACTATAAAAAAAATAAAAAAAAATAAAGTCTATGTTTTCTGAGATAAAAAAAATAAAAAATAAAAATAAAGTACCTAGAAATTTGTAAAATTTAATTTAAAAGTCTCATTCACTACTTGTCAATTAGCAGCAGATCCACCTGGCCACAGAGCTCAGGAGGCCCAGGTGGTGGTGGGTTGCCCTTGGTGTTTAGTTCTCAGAAGGGAAAGATGCTGCACATCTGCTGTGCTCAGGCCCATCCTGTGGACCGACGAGTAGTTCTGCCCAAAATGTCAGTATCACCCTCACTGAGAAACACTGAACTACATGAAATAGCCTAGGATTTTAAAGACCACCCAGATTTGCTCAGTGGAAATCAGAAATCTCATCTATATTATCCAAGAGCCTTTCAAAATAGTCTAACCTCATTCCCCTCTTGCGTCCTCTAATCCCGGGTTATCTTTTCAAAACACAAATCTGATCTTGCACCTTCTAGCTTAAAGGGCACAACTCCCTACAGGACCTGGACTTGGCCCTTCCCCGGGATCTCTGCCCAGAGCACTCTGCCCCCTCCCTCCTCTGCAGCACACCCACCGCTCCCTTGCCTGCTGGACTTGCACACATCCCTCAGACCTGCCGTCAATCACATCCTCAGGAAACCCTCGCACGGCTTCCTCCCCTGGTCACATGTCTATATTCTGAACTTCCACAGCACTCTGTTCTGCTCCTTCAGAATCCTTTATATCACTACAATTTTATGTTTATGATGCTATTTGATGAATGTCTGGCTCCCCCAGTAGACCAGAAGCCCCACGAGGACAGAGATTCAGGTTTTGGCTCACCATTTTAGAACTCCAGATGCTATCTCGTATAAGAATGTAACAGATACACAAGAAATTGTATAGCAAAAATGGATGAATCAACACTTGTAGGGATCAATATTACAGACAACATTGAAACGAGAATCTTAGATCCATCCTTCAATAATACCCACATGGTTTTACAGGTGATTATATCAAACCTTGAAGGGACAAATAATTTATTATTTAAGCCATATTAGTCCACAGTAAAGAATAGAACATTTCTCAATTCATTTTATAAGTGTAGTATAACCTCAAAAGCAATACTACCCAAAGATAGAAAAAAAAAAACCTGAGCAATCTTATGAATGTAACAATTCTACATAATTGTAGAAAGTCAAAAACACATAATAATCACCAATCCAAAAGTAAAGATTACATTACAACTAAATAGGGTTCATCCATCCTAGGAATGCAAGAGTAGCACAGCATCAAGTAACGAATTAATGTAATTCCCTATTCTAATTGATTAAAGAAAGAAAAACTATATCATGTTCAGAATAGTTTACACAAATTTGATAATATTCAACACACAATCAAATGCAAACTGAGCAAATTAGGAGTAGGAAAAGCCTTTAAGTTGTAAACAGTATGTGCTGGGCACCTACAACAAATGTACATGGCGATGAAATATGAGAAGCACACATGTTGTGGAAAGTACATCCACTTGCACTGCTTTGTTTCAACAGTGTTCCTAGGGTCCTACCGAAATACATTAAAAAGAAAAAAAAGGAAGAAGTATAAACGCTGAGAAAGCAGAACCACTGCTATCATTATACGCATTATAAGTGACTGATTTTCTTGAAAATATACGACTACAACCTGAAAAACCAGCTGAACAAATATGGTGGATCAAAGTCAATATATTCAATTGAGAAAGATTTTTTAAAAATTGAAAACAAGACAACACTTTCATATGAGAAAACTCTGTATGCCAAAGATATCAACTCTACTTAACTTTTTATTAAATTTAAAGTAATTTCAATATAAATCACATACCACAATGAAATGGCATTCATCACAGGAATGCAAGGTTAGTTTAACATCTGAAAATCATTTTATAAAATACACCATATCAATAAAATAAAAATTTAAAAACATGATCATCTCAATAAATGCAGAGAAAATGGAGGTTAATAAAATATGAAATCCAATTATGATTAAAACACTCAAAAAACTAGGAATAGAACTTCCTCAATCTGATAAAGGTCATCTACAAACAAACAAACAAACAAAACAAAAATACCACAGCAATCACACTTAATAGTGAAGGACAAGATGAGTCTCCTGTAAGCTCAGCAACAAGACAGATGTCCATGCTCTCCACCTTTATTCAACATTGTACTAGAGATCCCAGGCGGACAATTATGCAAGGAAAAATAAAAGGCATCCAGATTGAAAAGAAGAAAGTAAAACTATCACTAATCATAGATGACATGATTCTGCATGTAGAAAACCCTAAAGAATCCACTCAGAAACTATTAAGAACAATGACTTCATCAAAGTTTCAGGATACGAGATCAAAATACAAAAGTCAATTTTATGTCTATACAAAATGGAAAAATACCCCATATTCACGTACTGGAAGCAACTATTGTTAAAACTGGTCCCCAAATTGGTCTACCAATTAAACACAATTCCTATCAGAACCTAAATTCTGAATTCTTTGTATAAATTGACAAACAGATTTCTTAAATTTATATGGAATTGCAAGGGACCCAAAACAACCAAAAAATACTGAAAAAGAACAAATTTGGAGGAGTCACACTTCCTGATTTCAAAACTTGCTATAAAATGATAGTAATCAAGAGTGTGGCACTGACTTTAAGATAAAAATATCTGTATTTTTATACAGATATAAAAATGTTAATGGCACAGCATTGAGAGCCCAGAAATAAAATATCTGTGCTTATGCTCAACTGGTTTTTGACAAGGCCATTAAAGGAGAAAAAACAGTCTTGTCAACAAACGGTGCTGGTCAAGCTGGGTAGTCTCTCGCAAAGAATGAAGCTGGACCCTTCCACCATACATAACCATTAAGTAGCATGAATCAAAAATCTAAATGTAAAAACTAAAGCTATAAAACTCTTAGAAGAAAACACTAAATTTTCATCATCTCTGATTTGGCGTCTTAGATAGGACACTACAAGCATGAGCGACAAAACACAAAAATAGATAACTGGACTTCATCAAAATTAAAACATTTTGTGCTTCAAAAGATACTACCAAGAAAGCGAAAGGACAATCCACATATGGGAGAAACTATTTTCCAATCATGTATCAGATAAGGGAGTTGTATCTAGAATATATGAAGGACTCTTAGAACTCAATAGTAAAAGACAAGGAAGTCAATTAAAAAGCGGTCAATGGATCTGAATAGAAATTTCTTCAGAAAAAATATACAAATGGCCAACAAGCACTTGAAAGGATGTTCGAGATCATTAGTCAGTAGAGAGATGCCAATCAAAACCCCACGGAGATAGCACTCACATCTACTGCGACAGCAGTATGAAAAAGTCAGGTAATGACCAGTGTCAGTGAGGATGTAGAGAAATTAGAACCCAGGTGCATTGCTGGTGGGAATGAAAAATGGTGCAACTACTTTGGCTATTCCTCAAAAATTAAACGTGTATTTATCATATGACCCAGCATATCTACTCCGAAGTTTATAACCGACACAACTGTAAACAGGTAATCAAACAAAAAATTGTACACGAATGTTTAAAGCAGCACTATTCACATTAGGCAAACTGTGGAAATAAGCCAAATGTTTATCAGCTGATGCACGGATAAAAACCTGTGGTATGTGTATCTATACAACAGGGTATCATTGGGCTATTAAAAAGGAGTGCAGTGATGACACATGACATAACACGGAGAAACTGTGAAAACATTACACGGAATGAAAGATGCAGGCACAAAGAGCCACATATGATATAATTTCTTTCATGTGAAATGTCTGGAATAGGTAAGACCATAGAAAAAGAAAGATTAGCTGTTGCTTAGCACTGGGAAATGCATGCGGATGAGGCATAAAAGAGGCGAAGGGTAAAATGGAATGTCTTTTTGAGGTAATGAACATGTTCAAAAATCACTAGTGAAGGTTGCACTTATCTGTGACTATATAAAAACTACTGATTGAACAGTGTAAATGGATGAGTAGTATGACATGTGAATTATATATTAATAAAGATATTTTTAAAAGATACTATTAATACAAGGACCAGTCAGTGTTTCTTGTGCTCCTAGCACAAGCTCTGTTGGTCCGTATTGTATCTTTATATTTTTCTATTCTTCTTCATATTTCTACAAATTTTACAAACTGCTTTACAAACTGCTTTACAAATTCCTTAAGTTCTGCCATAACCAAATAAGTCATTTTTACTGTGCAATGAAGTGTTGTTTTTTCCCCACAATAAAACCATCAAAATAACTAATTACATAAAGACTATACTGGAAGGAACAATTAGTGAATGTTACTCACTAATCGCCCTTCATAAACTTTCTGTTTCCACAAGACACTGACCACGTCACACCCCATACTTGCAGGCTTTCACGTCAAAGAGAAATAGGTCAGTGCACATCATGACCTCAGGAGACGAGGCCACCCCGCATCAGACAGGATTACTGTCTTTTGGGAAAGACCAGGAAAATGGGAAGCAGAGAGACATCCATCACAGTACACAACGGGGCACAGAAGGCACCCAACAAGTCTGGCCCGGGAGCACATACACAGCTTGACCACCGCAGCTACTTGGTCAGTGGAGTGTGGCGGGAGCCCCAAAGCAGCCACGCAGGAAAATGGGGTCAAACCCCACTCCATAAACTTTTCCGCTCTGCGTGCCTACTAGTCCTCCAGAAGACAGGGATGAGTAAGACGACATCAGTTGAGAATTCTCAATACAGCCTACATGCAAAGGTATTTTGGAGAATATAAAAAGAAAGTAAACGTTTTCAAGGTTTAACTCAACACTAGATGATGGTGAAAAAACTGAGATGTTTTTCAAAACATTATTCAAAACTCTCCAAAACTAATAGAAGTGACCAAAAAAATCAAGGTGATACCTCCAGGTCACTAAGTACCACCTTTTCACCTATTGAAAACAGCCTATATGTCTAATACATTAAAATGTTCCACCAGACGTTAGGACATGAATCTACGGTTAAATAAAAATCATTTTCAAAACAAAAGGCAACTTACCATTATGTGTTCAAGTAGAGAATCTATGGCGACTATGTTATCAAAATATGTTCTGTGAAAAAGGAACATAAAACCTGTAAGTAATCTAGAACACATAATGTCTAGAACACAGACCATATGAAACTATGAATATGTTTCCCAGTTTTGTCTACATTTAAATAAAAAACATAAAGTTGTATGTTTGATTTTTGTCCTCTCATGGAAACAACCAATAATATTAAAGGGATAAATGAAACTTTATCATTGACTTTATAATGAGGGTTCTAATTTCAAAAGATGCATTAAGGAATTATTTTATTGATAAGTACTGATGTAGGAAGTTCGTAGCATTTACCTAAAACTATAAAGGATAAATTGGGTTCACCATATTTAACATTTTCATTAATACCTTTGATCTGAAATAAAAATACTTAAATTTGCTAAATCTCATTAACATGGTCAAAATGTAAATTATCACTGAGAAGCTGGAAAGTTACAATGCAGTTTAACTGTATTGAGAAAGCAAGGCAATTCATTTCAGAAGAAATACCAGAATACAAGTAACGCTAAGGACCTAATGACTTTGCACAGTAAAATAAAGTATTAGTATGAACAGCAAGTAAGCAGTTTGGAGGTATCTGGTACATGTATTACAATGAAGCCTGTAGTAGGCATGTATTGTAGGAAATGCACAAAGAAGTACTCTTCACACAGGATGTATTGGCAAGGCACTGCTTTCAGTTTAGGTTTGTTTACAGTTAGGAATGGACTCGTAATGAGAACGACGTACAGTAACCAACAATGCCTTTCATTTAAAGACAAACTGTTTAGCTTGAATACACTAAGACTGAACACACTAATTACCCTGTACACTGAGACATATACTGCAAGGAATATGGTAAAGTAAATGGATTTCCCACTGAGGAACAGATTGAAAGTGTCACGTGAGATTTAATTGGACTCTGGAAGACTTACAAGACATTCAAATACATTAACAAGAGAAGCTGAACAGCTCCTCTTTCTATGTTTAATTCTGTCTCAAAGGGGGTCAAAAGAGAGCTCTTTCAGATCCGTATTTGTCTAATTTTATATTGCTGAAAACCAATACAGCATGAAGAGGCAACAGCCGAGGAATCAGCTGTGGGTATTATACAAATCGCGGATGAGTTAAGGTGAAGCGCTACCAGAGTGGGGTGAGAACATGGCCTGAGCCGCTGCTGGCAGCTGGGAAGAACTGGCACATTCTCCTGTAGTCCTTGTAGGAGGACACGACCGGGAAGTTACCACACCTGGGACAATTGTCAGTCTCAACGATTAAGTCGATGGGTCAGATATGCAGAGATCCCGGACCCAGCAAAACCAGTATGAACCAGAGTTTCCTAAGTGTCTGTAACCGCTTTCATTGCCACCCACGGGAGTATTTCTAGGTCAAGCTCAGGGAAATGGACCATCTTCTGTAAAATCTTCTGTAAAACTGAGTGACTATACATGGGAAAATTAAAATAATATGATTAATAATAAGTTTTAATTGACTGACATTTGTAGAAAACGCCAGAGAGGACTTTTGGAAATAACTTAGACATTTCCCCTCCTACTGCTGTCAGTTTTCTCCCACAAAAACAGAAATATTTGGCGTCTTTGACATGTGCTAGTGAGTCTGCTTGGGAAACACAGCAAAGTGCAAAGCGCAACCGATCGTCACACATACACCTTCAGTCCTTCACACAGCAAGTGAGGGTGGAGGTGGCGCAGCTCTCCGTCCAGCGCAGTGAAGCTCTGACCGCGGGAGGTCTGCCACTGCCCCCCACCCCGGCCTGCACCTAACTGTGCCACTGACCAGTAAGAGCCGCCACACCCTGCAGACGGACACTTACTTGGACACATCGAGCAGAAAGTCATTCAACTCAGTCTGTTTGGCAAGGCCTCTGCACACCTGCCACACAAAATAATGGCTATTAATTAATTAGAAGAGATTTTTGCTTATTTCCAAAGGAAGATTCCGGAATACTGATTACTTTTTTAAAAGGCATACACAATCACTTCGTTTATAATGCAATGATGATACCACTAACAGTTCACTTTTAGTGAATGCTGAAACGCGCTCAGCACTTCGTATTTACCACCTCCCAGACCATCACGAAGCACTGCAGGCCTAGGACATACTTCTGTAACCGAGGTGGAGAGAGGGCCAGAACCTCGCTCAGGTCGCAGGGTCGGTGGGGGCGGCCTGCCTGGTCAAACCACCTCCCTTTCTAGAAACGGCGCCCGAGCACACATCACATCCATACTCCCCACTGGTCGTCCCGGAGTCCTTGCCCCTCACCCTTCACCCCAGCCCCGTGTATGTGTTCTCGTGCTGTCACACAGTCCCCCATAACCTGAGTTTGCTGAAAGGCACTTTACACAACAGCAAAAGAAAGAAGTGGAAAGCAAAAAGCCAAACTGTGTTGGTACTGGGTTCCTGAACTTTCAGTCCAGTTACCAGGAAAACTCTGCAATGTGTGACTTTTTAATTAGATCATTAACTCCACGAGAACCAGGTATCTTCAACTGAAGATGAATGTTTTCATGTACCATTTAGTTCACAGGATGTGCTCACTCAGGAAAAGGAGTCATAAAAATATCAGTCGTGCCAGTAGCAGACTGTTGCTGGGCTTTCAGTGGAAAACGTCCTAATAGATGCATCTCACTTACTGCATACATGATTTACAATCATACGTAACTATATAAAAATAATCGCAAGCTGTTTAAGGCAAAAATACAGTGAGCAATACACTTTTTAGAAATGACGTGTCTAATATCGGAACATGAAGCGCCAGTTCCATCTCAGCCTGTGCCCCAGAACCGAGGCTGCCCCCAAACGAGTGCTCTCCCCAGGAAGCCCAACAGAAACGTCCCAAAACTCACCTGCACCTGATGAATCGCCACTGACGCCCAGGCAAGATTCGCTGTTGCCACCTACAAAAGAGGTAGGAAACCAGTTCTCATTCGCCACGGTAGACATGCGACAGAGGACTCCAGCACAAGTGTGTGGGAAGGGAGTTCTGAGGTCGCTGCATAAACACAAGTATGTACATGACTTCTCGTTTACATCTCCCTTTTCTTTACAACTGAGTGTAGTGCTTCCTTGTTAGTCGCAATTTTGGATAAAAAGCCAGACGGCCTAAGAGAGCTACAGTCCAATGATTTTAGCACAAAATACTTTCAATTCAAGAGGAAGACTATCAAGAGGACCTCCAACAACCGCTGTACAATGATGAACGAGTTCCAAAGCTTGGCGGACATGTGCTCACATTACTAGCTAGCTTACTTCTATTACTCATTCATTTAACACGTTAACTGGTGCCTTCTCGGTACCAGGCACGTTCTAGATGCTGGAGACACAGCACCACCCACAACAAACAGCTTGTCACGTGGAGAGGAAGGCAAGAAAGAAAACCAGTGAGTACACTGCCTGCACTGGGTGGGGACAAGGACGGAGCAGAGAAACACCCCAGAGGGAGAGGGTGTTCGGGGTGGGCGGGGTCCACTCTCGTCTGTGCACTCGGGAGGCTGGCGGCTGAGGGCAGCGTTCAGACATTACTGAGTGAGGCGGAAGGAGGAAGGACATGGGCTCCCCGCCTGGGAGCCCTGCAGCCTTGCTCAGGGTGGAGTGTGGCTGGAGGGAGGCACAGAGGGAGAGGCCGGAAGAGCAGGAGATGTGTCATCCAGGCAAGCGGACAGGGTGCAGCCACCGAGGGACCTGGGCACCCACTGGGTGGGACACAGACAGATCACTGCATGACTTGGTTTTAGTATTAACGGCCCAAGGCCAATTCAGGGAATAGAGAATGGAACTCAATTGTTTTCCAACTGTATTTGAGGCTGGAACCTTGATTCGGGACATACTCTAAAAAGATGACATTTTTAAGAAAACAAAGGACCACCAGAATGTGAAAACTCTCCAGAATCATCTATTGCTTTATTTTGTTCACATTATGCATACTTTTATTTTTATTGTTAAAATGGATTCTTAAAAAAAAAAAAAAAAAGCTTGTATTTCCAGTTTACTCAGTCCCCTTTCTAAGTAACTGCAGAATTAACAAACAAACAAAGGTTTTGCAAACCCTTACTATTGGAATCAAAACCCTGTTAAGCAAAGTGTGGCTTAATGTTCACTCATCTCTTCACTGCACGGTATCAATGAGCACTGTCAACCAGCTGGGCGGCCAGCCCAGGCCTCACCTCCTGATGAGTCAGGCAGAAGGCTTCCTTGCCCCAGTACCGATACAGCTCCAGGATGCCGACAAGGTCACCAATCGCAGTGACGATCGGCAAACAGAGGACAGACTGGACCCGCATGCCGGATTCCAGGCCAGTACCTCTTGGGAATCGTTCATCCTAACAAAGAAAATGGGGAAAGACGTCAATTCAGCTAGAGAAATGGAATAATTATTATTCTTATATCTATCAGAAATTGCCTAATGCTTGTAATCAATAATAAACAGTCTTTTCCCGGGGCAAACCGAAGGCTGCTATACACCTTGTTTAGGAAAATGCCACTTTATCTGTAGCAACCTGGGGCCTACGCCTGAATCCTGCTTTGACGTTCCTCTTTGTAGAACAGAATTTAACGGATGAACATGTACTGATTTCATGGAATAGTAAGTAACTACGACGACAAACATTTATTTAGTCATCATCTTCTACCGTGTGTGCCACAACTTTTCTAAACGGCTTTACAAGAACGTAGTGTCACACCACCTAAAGGAAATTATATGTAAAATGTTGCTCTTCTACTTAAGGTTAGAATAACACGAAAGTGGATGTTACTGATAGTCATTCTAATTGGACCCAAAGACCTGTATAAAGTATTCAAGTCACCCAATAATTAATTATGTATCATAAGAAATGAAATTGGTTCTTTGATTTTAATGATTTTCTGGCTTAACAAAAACACTCAAAGGGGTAATAGGGAGATTGAATGCATTAATATCAAAATACCAATTCTATTTATTAAATGCGTGCTGTCTGTATGAAGCTTTTTGTGAATCACGATTAGTACAAATTATACTTATAATTTAGATTCTTTGAAAGTTTGCATATGCAATAGGCCATTTTCAAACAGCCATTTACGTAGTATGTACTTTGAACACTGACTTGTAAGAATGGAAGCATGTCTGATGTGTAACACCGAGCAGGTCTAAGGTCTCCAGCAGTTCATTTGATACATTTCCATATTGTGCCTGACAGCCAGTGCAGCCAACTTAGTGGCTCTACCACATCACTGTGGTGGGAATAATGAAAACCTAGTATCTTAGCAAGTTTGGTCATTATAATACAATACTGCTGTCTATATTCAGTATACTGTGCAACACTTATTTTTAACCACTTGCTTTTCTTTTTCCTTTTCTTTTTTGATAAAATAACTGGCTATCTGATTTGTCCAGGTCATATAGCTAACTAGAGGCAAAACCATAATTAAGACTCAGAGTCCATGACTCCAGCCATTTACGGAGAAAGGCATTACTCCCGGGTACTGGTTTGTATACTTGTCCCTTTAAAGGCAAAGCTCACACAGTGACATGTCCTCACAGTGCCCACAGTCCCATGGAGGATTGCACGAAGGGCTCCTTTTTGTCACCGTCCCCCTACCCCCGTCTTCCATCAGTACCCTCCAAAGCTGAATCTGGGCCTGCACACGTGATTTGCTCTGGCTCAGAGGGTAGTCAATCTGATACAAGCAGAGGCTTGAAAACTTGCTTGCACGTTTTCACTTCTTCTCTAGGACCCCTGCCACCATCATAAGAACACACCAGACTTCCCTTACTGGGGAGGGGCGGGGGTAAGACCCTCCTGGAGAGCTGAGGCCACCTGAGAGCAGCCCGCTCCTGAGCAGTGGCCAGGTG
This sequence comes from Rhinolophus hipposideros, assembly GCF_964194185.1. Classification (NCBI taxonomy): domain Eukaryota; kingdom Metazoa; phylum Chordata; class Mammalia; order Chiroptera; family Rhinolophidae; genus Rhinolophus; species Rhinolophus hipposideros. The sequence goes on along the minus strand of NC_138049.1, from coordinate 3,125,444 downwards.
AGCTCCGATGTGTAAGCAGCCCAGCCAAACCTCAGGGGGATGGCTCAGTCCATAGACTCACGAGACACAGCAAATGGCTGTTGTGTGACATCACTCAAATTTGGGGAAGTCTGTCACACAGCCGTAGTAACTTATTCATACATATCCTGCTAGAATGTGAAACACAAAACAGTAACCATTTAGTTTGTGTGAATATAAATACACATTTTAATGCTTAATTATACTGGCACGTGTTGAAACAAACTATTCAAATCTAGCACTTAGTGGGTATATAAGACAAGGTTTTCTGAGTACAAAGAATTTGTTTAGAAACTCATTTATTGACCTGTATCTTGCTTTAATGCTTTAATAAAATGGTTTAAATTGTAAGATGACACGTTAAAGGACACATCATCTATCTTAATTAAATCCTTCAGATTACAAATGGCACAAAGAGGACAGAGAAGCCATGTACCCCAAGGATGTCTTCCACGAGCAACGTTTTCCGAGACTTGGCCACGTAGGCAGAGGTGGTGGCTCCCTGGGCGATGGGCCCCACAGGTATGAGCCGGGGTTTCCCTTCCTTGATTCCAGGGGGGGTGAACACGCACAGGCTCTGGCAAGAAGAAAGGAGCATGCTTTACAGAATTTCCTGCATAGTAAGGCTCCTGGATAGTATGCAGGAGTCACGAGACATCTATGAGCCGTGGAACAGACACTAAAGGAGGAAAGGGGCTTTGTAGCGATCACACTGGAGTGCGTGAGCTGACATTCTCTTGTATTTCAGATGCACACAAGGTACAGGTTAGACAGACGACTTGAGTGAATGTCTAGGTGCAGAAAAACTCTTAAAATAGCCTCCTATTTTGATATGTAGAAAATAAGATGGGAAAAAAAGTAAACTGTCCTGGGACTCAAGATACTCTAACTGAAGAAGCAGACAGACACTGGGCCCGACCTCCCTGAGACGTGGATCTGCAGGCGGCATCATAACTGTAAGTCAGAGTGGTTTGGTTATCTTTCACTTTCATTGAAAACATTGCTTTCTCAGAACATTGTGTGGGTTTTTTTTAAGACTCAGTCACTCCGTTCCTTACACTGGCCTGCCTGTAAAATTACAGATTATACTCTTCATAAAAACATCACTCTTCTCTGTACGAAACATTTTGGCCAAGTCTGGGTATATCTTCCCTTTCCACTGACAGGGTGGGGGGGTAAAATTCTGACATTATTTTAGAATAAATATTTTTACAAATATGATCAGTTATTTTGACTAAATCAAATCATATATTTAAATAAATATCTACTAAATAAGGATTGCTAATCAAAACCAATCACCTAGGGATGGAGTGGTGGGGGTAACATTCTGACATAACTGTATTATAATGATCTACTCCGCCTGAAATTCACTAAGGCTCGGACACATTCTCACAACACCTGGAGCGTAAACTGGATCGTCGGAACTTACAGGGTGAAGACCTTTGGAGGCAAGAAGCATCAGACAACCCTCGTCAGCTAAACAAGTTCCTGTTAATTCTGCCACTACTGAGCTAGTTCCAGGTGAAGACAGTGAGTTGGGTGTATTTAAGTTATTAGACAAATAGTTTTCAAGCTCTGTCATATCCAAGAACGCAGTTTTGAAATAAAATCTTATCTTCACAAGAGTGAATCCTCTGCACATGGGCTCCTTCTCAATGGGGAGCGGAGGGGAGGACAGCAGCATTGGCAGGAGCACCCTGGCTGCTTTGAATAAACCATCCTGGTTTAAAGAGTAAGAGCTACACGCAAAACATTTTTTATTCCCAAGCACATCTACGTGGGTCAGCAACGTGCATACCTAGTATTTGCTATTAAGTACAAGGTCTGTGAAACATATATTTTACGTGTTTCTTTTCAAGGGATTAAGTTTAAAATGTTTAAATACAAGTTATACACTTTAAAAAGATTTAAACAATTTAACTCTACATAGGATGATAAATAACAATTTCTCCCTATTCACGTTTAAAGAGGCCAGCAATCGGAATCACTGTTGTTCAAGTTCTGTGATTCTGTTAAGCACCAGCAGACACACGGCACAGACGAAGCAACTTCCCTCACATTTAGTGCCTACCGTGTCGCAGTGCAATTCAGTGTATGAAGACTGGGAGGAGAGCAGGAAATGATTCGAGAACAGGAAAAGAGACGATTGCAAGACAAAAAATTTAAAGCATATGGTATATTTGGCCTGAAGGAAAACCAGAACTGACACTGACTTTCTCAAACTCTGATTAAGTTAATCCTTTCTCTGCGGGGGGCAGAACTGCAGGCAAAGAACTGAAACGGAACTGAGTGCACAGGTAAGTCTTGAAGAAGCCCTTCTCGTGACCCAGCAATAGGACGTAAACTCTTTTGACAAGCTCCCAACAGCAGTGTTTTTTATTTTTGAATTACAGTTGTTGACTTTGTTATTTGAAGATACGCAACACACATCTTGTTTGGATGACTCTGCTTTGTACGCATTAAGGTTAGATTTAATAATATCTTCACATTACACCTAGCGTCATAATTCAATACTGACAGAAGACCTTAAACATCCCTATGTTTTAGATCCTTTATTTAATATATAAAACACTTATTGCCTCCTCAGGGTTTCTATGTGATGCACAAGAAACAGATAAGCAAATACTGGACCTGGAACGTATGGAAAACTATTCTCTATGTTAGACTTGCTGAAAATAAATGATTCACAAATCTTTCAATTACTTAACTGAATCTGAAAAACTTTTTGTGGATAAAGAATTGTCAAAAAATTACGTAAGTTTTTACAGTGGGAGCTTTATTGTTATGTTTCTAATCAGCTCATGGTTTTTGATCGTATTTATCAGATAGAAATGCCGTCAGGTGAGAGCTGAGGACAAGAGCTAACAACATACTGAATGACGTCATACTGTCACTGGAAAGCCAACAGCTCTGGCAAGAAGGGCAAGAAGGGCCAATGGAAGACAGACACCGGTTTCTGATATTTTCACAGCCTCCCCTTCTCTCCTCTGCATTAGTGGTTTCCTACATGTTTTAGGGATTTAGGGTTGTTTTTTGTTTTTTCCATAAAGTACACCTGTGTTAGAGCTCCCTTCATACCAGGCAGTGCTGACTGAAGATCAATCTCTGGTTTAAATTGTGTGGTCTGTAACTGTATGTCCTATATGGTATTTGTAGTTGAATGGAGTGAGAGGCAGTTACCATCGCAAACAGAAAAAGTCAGTAACAAAATTACATTAGAGGCTGACTTTCACACGTATTCAAGGATGGGAAAAAGTTCGTTAAACCTACCTTTATTTATTCCACAGGAATAATCAAATAGACAGCTGTGTATGGAACAGTCCTGTTTTCCCCCTCTGAACTGCCACCTTCACCCTATACAAAATCCCCGAGTATACCTGACTGTTTCTGAACTCTCAATCTGGTACCCTTTGGTTGATTTTTCTACCACACTGTTTTAATTACTGTACTAGGTCCACTTTGTGCTCTGGCAAGACAAGTCTTGCTTTGGTTCTTACTGTTTCAAAATAATCATAATTGACTTTGTGAGATATATCTTGAATTTTCCATTGGTGTAGGGCCTGCATTAATGCATTAACAAATGATGGATACAAGTAAGTTCTGAAGAAACTTACAAAGGAAATATGGACTTTATTTTTCAAAATTAAACCTTATGATTTTTGACATAGGATTTGACTCGGATGTTCAGATTAATAAGATAAAAATATTATTCTCATTATTTTCATAGGAGGATGAATGAAAACTACTCTTCACAAACATCGCTACACAACATTTTACAACGTATTAATAATGTTCTGCATATATTTACAATATCTAATTTGCTTGTAAAATCCAATGTTGAATGGAATCTCTAAAATTAATTCCTGCTCTAAATGTATAAATCATGAAAACTTTTACGAGCACATTTTTCAGAGACTAGAGATAAAAACTACAACAGAAAATGAGGAAAAAGTTGGAAGTTTCAAACTTCGACCATCTCCACCTTTTCCAGAGGAGCAAACAAATGACAGTCGTGCCTCTTTATTCCTCTTCAGGAGCCCTGCCCGTGACTCGACTGTTACCCCTTCACCTCCAATGGCATAAGGGAGACTGGCCAAGGAGTCAGAATCAATCCAGAGGACATGAGTGCTGAGGGATGAATCAGCTTTTCAATTTTTCAAAGAAACGCATGTGATCTAGCCGATATTTCGCAATAACACAAATTTCCATACATACAAGTAAAGTTAGACAATTTAAACTAGAGATTGGTAACAGTAGGTTGGCTCAATGAAGGAATAAAAAAAACATTACAAATTATAAAGAAGCAAGTTTGGAAAAACAGATTTGGTGGAAAATGAACCATAGAATAGACTATTGCAACTTATTTTTAAAAACCTGTTTTTCTGATGTCATGGGAACATCTGATTCCTTGACAGCGACTAAACAGATCATTCTACTTCGTTAGTAAACGCTTGTCCTCATCTTTCCATACACAATTCAAAGATTATTTTACTCATGAAAGTTCGTTTTTATATTAAGCCTTCAAATCACAGCCGATCAATTTTTGGAAATACTGTCTAAGAAGACAGCGTACTTAAGCTGGCCATGACCTTTCTTCCCAGACACGAGCTGGCACTGGCCAGTGAGTGCACTTAGGTCTGTGCACCTGGCATGGTCCACATCCACCTGGAGCTGCAATTAGGTGACTGACTGTGACTGCAGAGCTCTGGGAAATAAACCCGCTAAAATTTATCGTGCAACTGAAAAAAGTCACACAATTATTGTCCCACAATTGGCTCTAAAGTGGCTTCCACAACCAATATATGAAAAGCAATCTATAAACTTACTTTATGAATTAAAAATTTAAAGTACAATTGGAGTTCACAAGTTGTCAGCTTTTAAAAACAACTCTTATAGATAACACAAGAAAACTGTTATGAAAACGTTGTAAAATATATTACATATCAGTTGGGAGGATGTGAACAGGTATGAGAGAGACAAACTAAAAACATTACAAATTGAGTTAAGCAAAATCTGAGTCATGGAAAAATGACCGTTGTCTAGCAAGCATTTCTAGAGTATCTTCTACATGGTATGTGTCAGACGCTGTGATGGGCCAGGACACAAAAATACCTGTTTCCTTTCCTAGCTCCAGATTTCTCATAAATTGCTTCTCCTTCCAAAGAAAGCCTTTCTTTTCCCGTCTCACCTACTAAGTGGGAGGTCGTCCGACCGTGAGGCCCCCCGGGGCCAGTCCTCCCAGCTGTGTCTAAGGTGATCCGCTGCTCGCAGCGCCCTCATCACATCGGGAACCCAGGACGCCCTGCATTCCTCTCTGTTTGCTAAGACCACGGCACGTGTTATAATTAGCTGGATTTCTCAATTTTCCCTACTGGTTATACAGGAATGTGTTTTTTGTTTGTTTTCTTTGCATGCTCAGCAATTTAGCAGTTTTGGGTATACAGCAGGAGTTTAAAATGGTTTGTTGAATGAATAACGTTCATGACATAACATTCGTTTAAGCAATGGAGGTTAAATTAAGTTTTAGGAAGTTTAAGAGTTTTGTCAAAGTCACAAAGAAGTGAACTGGAACTCACCAATCCAACTCCAGAGTCAAACTCCTTTGAAAGGCTAAGCTACTCACTGGAAGCTTTCCTTCTGTCCAAGCTTTGAAACCATGCAGACAGTACAGGAGCTCTCTCCTCCAGGGCTGTCCCCAGTGGAACCTGGGCAGGAAGGGGTAGGAACGCATCTGGTCCACCCCCCCCCCCAGGTCAGCAACTGCCTGCACGAGGCTGCTGTGCAAAGGACACACCGGCTATTGAGTAAATGTCCCACTGGTTTTAGAAAAGCATTATTTTAACACCGTTTTCAATTTCTTCCATGTACTGGTCTAAGGTTTTCTATCATCATTTGCATTAAATGAAGCGACTTATAAATTCCTCAGAAACTGTCCATTTTATCTGGATTTTCACTTTTATGAGTTCAAGTGTCGTCTCATGATCTGTCATCTTCACTATATCCATTGTTTCACTATCTTTTAAATTATTAAACATATGTAACTGTGTTTCTCTTTTTTTGTTAATTAGGTTAGCAAATGGCTTATCTGTAAATCCATTAGTTTCCTCTTTTATGTAGATTTTCTTTTCCTATCTCCATAGGTTAGACTCATAAATCCCAAACGACAGGGGTTTTAATTTATTAACACTACAGTGGCTCTGGTACCTGGTATCAGGTGACAGTGCCCAATAAAAACATGGCCAAGTAAAAATTCACTTACTTTTGTTGTCTTACTTATTAATATTTCAAACACATATATAAACTATTCAGAACTTTTAAGGATGTGGATATTCCACTGTGAAAAACTTTGTCCAGAGCTTTGGCAATATTGTAATTCAGTTTCATAAACACTCTTCTTTAAATATTTCATTAACTGTATTTTAATTATTTCTTTGTCCAAAGAATTACTCGGCATATTGTTTATGTTTAATTTCCAAGATTTAATTCCCTTGTTATTAGCCATTATGGGGATCTGAATTCTTAAAGGGGTTAAATGTATCAAAGTAGGACATAACCTGAAGAAGAAAGAGAACCCCAAGATGGTAAACCCTAAAATTTACTGAGTTAAATATATAAATTTTTTGAAAAACTTAATCATATTACTAACATCCTCTAAATTATATTTTTGATCTGTCAGTACCTAAAACTACTATTACACTTTTGAGTTCATTTTCTTTGGAAAGATTGTTTTGCTTTATAAATCTCAATATACCAAACATTTATTGTACAAACTTCATACCAGCTCTACCCTTCACTACACACTAAACCCTTCACAAAGCAAGTAACCTTTTCTTTTTTTTCTTCTTTCCAATTTAATGCTTTGATTCTTTACATTTAACTTTGTTACTGATCTTGTGACACTTGCTCCTGCAGTCTGCATTTTTCTGGAATAGGTTTGCTCTAAAACTCCGTTTTTATTTTCAATCTTTCCTAGTCTCTGTGCTTCTATGTGCCTCTATAAAATAGAAGAAAATTGTGGGATTTTTTAACCTGATTTAAGATTTGTTTTACTTTCAATTCTTTTGCTCATTTTTTAATTAGTTTCAGGTATATAAAGCAACATAATAGACATTTTATACCCCTCACAAAGTGATAACCCCCCCATCCACTACCTCTCTGACAGCGTGCAGAGCTACTACAATTCCATTGACTATATTCCCTATGCTGTACTTTACATCCCATGAATATGAATGTGTGTGTGTGTGTGTGTGTGTATTTGACATTTAATACTATTCTGCATTTGGCATTTAATACTACTCTACTTCAGCTTCAGGTGTATAGCAGTGGTCAGGCATCTACACAGTCTGTGAAGTGATCCCCCTGGTAAGTCCAGTGCCCACATGGTACCCTACATAATCTTTACAACATTACTGATTATATTCCCCATGCTGTATTTCACATCCTCATGACTACACTGTGACCACTAATTTGCATTTTCTAACCTCTTCACCTTCTCCCCATCCCCACCTTCCTCCCTTCTAGCAACCATCAGGTTTTTTTCCTTCTATCTCTGAGACTATTTCTGTTTTGTTTGCTCGTTTTTTCTGTTCTTTAGATTCCACATAGTAGTGAGATCATATGGTATTTGTCTCAGACTGACTTATTTCACTTAGCATAACATTCTCTAGGTCCATCAATGTTGTTGAAAATTTCATAGACATTGCCCTTAGTAATATTCTTACTGATATATCCCCTCGGGCAAGGGAAGCAAAAGAAAAAATAAACAAATGGGACAACCTCAAACTAAAAAGTTTTTTCACAGCAAAGGAAACCATCAATAAAACAAAAAGACATCCTACTGAATCGGAATATTTTTCTTTTAATAGCTGGACTATATTCTATTTGTCATATTGTTGTGACTTATTTTCACAAGGAGTTTCAGTCATATCTGATGTTTTATTTTTAGTGTGTTAATACTGGTTTGTTTTATAACTTCTTAACTTTCTGCATTATCTTTAAATTTTCCCTCTCTGGTAATATTAACAGCAGTTTTTAATTCTACTAGAGGAACCATTTGATATATTTCAATAGTACTTAAACTTACATTTTTTAATACATTAATTTCAGAAAATTGATTATTTCTACTAATTCTCACTCATGAAAAAAGAAATTAATACTTTCACACAAATTTTATAATTCCTTCCTTCTCTATCTTAATCCTTGGTATTTGTTGATCTAGACAAAAAATTTTATCTCTATCTAGGTTGCATTATTGTAATACTGTCACTAAAGCATATACATTTTGCTTTGAAAGTTAGTTATTTGCTTTCTAACTATAATTCAAAATCCAGAGGCAAATTTAAAAAACATTGATAAATGTCTACAATTTGCTAACTTTCATGACCAAGGAAGAATTGTAAGAAACTATTCATGTATTTGCTCATCTGTGCAAAAAAATTTGTTTTATTTAATATAGTTAGCTTACATTTTAGAAGCATGTCAACATCTGTTGCAAGCAATATGGCAGATTAGATAATTTGACACTCCTGAAAAAAACAATTTTAAAGTTATTTAAAGGCTGGATAAAGTATATTTTATAAATGTTTTATAATGCTTCGCTGGGCTGAGAAGAATGGAAGGGATCCACAGAAATCTAAAAGGAAGTAAATAAAGGAACCCTGCAAGGTAAGCAAATCCCAAACTTTTTCTTGAGAGTACCCACCAAAGCCGAGGTTACTGACCCTCCCTCTGGAAAGCCGCATGGTGAACAGCAGACAAGACCTGAAACCTGGGTCCTCTCCACACTGGGGACGTGTAATAGGAGAGCCCTGCCCGGGCAAGGAAAGCAAAGGGCTGCACGTCGTACGAGGCTGAAGGGTAAATGTACTTACAGCTGTGAGGGCCTTACAAGGAAACCAAGTTATCCTGAATTTACTGCCAGAGGGAGAAGAAAAATCTCCTCTGAGAAATCATAACTGTGCAGCACGTGGATTCGAGGCTCAAGTCTAAACCACATTGTAGTTCGAAAAAACTCACTTATATAATGTAATTAAAATAGTCTTGGATTGGTAGAGCCTCAGGTGACTGGCAAAAACAAATACATATCCTCTCTTTAGGAAAGGAACTTCAACACACGCCTTCAGAACACCCACTCAAAAGGGCCCAAAGAATAATTTGATTCACAGGTTTTTTTTTTTAAAAAAAGAGAAACAGAAAACACATGAGCAAATAAGTCACCATCTATGAAAGGTGGATGGAATAAAAGCCAAGGAACTGTCAATTCAGAGAGAATACAAAACAATACAAAATAGTTCATATATTTCAAAAATTAAGCATTAAGCGTGATAATGTCCTGGGAATGACAAAATTATAATGAAGTACTCAGACAAACTGAAAACAACCAAAAAGTAATTATATTATAGTCAGTATACAGAGAGATAACATATCAATCCGAATTCTTTATCCAGCAAAAATCTCTTTAAAGAAAGTGGTGAAATAAAGACATATGCGGAGAGACAAAAGGAGATTTTCCTTCCCATCAGCAAGTTCCTGTCCAGGGAAAGCCTGTACGACTGAGGAAAAGGACTCCAAACGGGAGACCTGCGGCGGGAAGAAATGACGAGCAGGGAAGTGGCGGCTACGCAGAGATGTGAGAACACTGCAGTGAACCTCCGACCTCAGACGCCGTGTCTTCTTCCCACTCACAGAAACGCAGGTAAGGGAACAGGAAAGGCCTCGCTACCCATAAGGAGCCACCAACGGAAAGCAGAGTCACCCCAACACAGTACTCATCCCTGAGATTTTCCGCCCCGGGAGACAAGGGTATGCCTTCAGGAAGCTTGTATCCTAGTGGAAAAGCCACACAAGCAAATAACCCCACACGTCACAGGCAAACATGTAACTGCAGACTCGGCGAGCTGCAGTGAGGAAGGAGCGTGTGACGTTGAGGTGCATCACACAGTGGGGTCTCACTGAAGAAGGCCAGAACAAGCTACGACTTTGCCGTGTACCCTGCTGTTCCCAGACATACACTGCCGCACATGACACTCGGCACCTGAGATGTGGGACAGAAAGAAGGAGCAAGGACAGGGACCCGGGACAGCCGCGTAGAGCAAATCAACGGACCACCGGAGTTTAGAGTCGGGGCAGATGTGAGCCTGAGCGGTACGATGTCATCCGCTCTAGGAAGCTACAAAGGTGGCTGCTAAGTAAAAGTGAGAGAATCAGGATCTATCTGCGTGCCGTTAGAGTTCAGACATGACGGACAGAGCTTTTTCTAAAGCCTATGTTAGAAGCTACTCCACCGTGGTTGATATGTAAAGGAGTCTGCAAACTAATCCAGCAAAACCCACAGCCTGGTGAGTAAGAAGGTGGGAGTGGGATCGAACTCCAAGCTCTGACGGTCCCGTCCTGCCTGAGCCCCCGGCCTCTGGCTGCTGCAGCCCCTGTCCCACCTCTGCAGACCAGGTCTCCCACTGTGCTTCACGCAGAGCAGAAGAGGGCCACCCCCAGTGCAGCCCCAGTTTCAGGGTTCACGTCACTTCTTTTCAGGTAAACAGCCAGAATGCTGAGCCCAAGGGCCAGTTTGCGTCACAGATGACTGAATGGAGGGAAGGTGACACTGGCTGCAGACAGAGCAGCACAGATCTCAGGGAAGGAGTGAGGAGAGGGGGGTGCTCGCTACTCCACTGAGCTAACACACACAGCAGTAAACCATGCAAATAAATGCACATCATGTGAGAATTTCCTAAAAGGAATTCTTAGTTTTAAAATCCCCAAATTTGAGAAAATAGATTTTTAGGATGAACAGAGAATAGTGAGGTCTACTTGTTACTTTAGTAGCTTAGTCATTTTAAAATACTACCACTGTGTGAAATATAAAGTATTTAGAAGTAACAGTAATATCTGAATAGTTCAATTTAATAAACACTCTTGTCTGACTGTGTACGTGAAAGGCTCGGTGAATACAAAACAGAGTCAGAAAAGGGCCATGCCCTAAAGAGTTTCTATCCTGTAACAAATCATTACGATGCAGGGAAGACCAGGTCTGTGCAAACGCAGAGGGTGAGCAGGAGTTAGGAATCCTGCTAACGAGTATTCTCTGTGCGGCTTCCCCCCGGCTTTGCACTGCTGTTATTCAAGGCACAAATGAAAACCTCAGAAGACTGCATTCCTACTAGCATTTTATGTAATACAAATAGTACACATTTTGATTACTCACAAACACATCACAATGAGAAAAATACATCCCAAATCTGAAATAACAGTAACTAACACATAAGAAATACACATAAGAGTTTGCCAAGTACATTTATCACTGAGTTTTATATATTTTAGCTATGGATATGAGCATTATTGGCTTAGAATATTATTTTAAACACATGTGTATGTGTTTTCAATACCATCACAAATCAAATGCCAGTAACCGAACGTCTTGAAACACTTTTCCAAATGCCTGTGGGGCTTTACATTAGGCCGGAAATGCAGGTCCAGACCTTCCCGGAGACTGGGACCCCTACAGCCAAGAAGCCCCCACGGCCACCACCGCACCTCGGGGATCTGGACGCTCGGTAACTCTGTCCCAGCACTTTGAGTTGTCTTTAAAAAATCTAGAAAATCGTATAAAAGTGCTAAACGTTTATTCTCATTTTATTCTACTGTAGATTGTGTGTAGAAAGAGCACAGACTATCCACAGCACCCAGACCACAAGGATGAAACAACTTCTGCACAAAACCGTAGGTCAAGAAATGCCATTTATAAGATAGGATACCACAAACCGTCACCCAAACAATCAACAAATTATGACTTTATGCCTAAATGCTGTCATGTTGGTAAAAGTCACATATAGAAACAAATTACATAATGAGTTTAAAGTACTTAATTACAATACGTCTATCATGTGGTTTGTAACATAATAGTTTATCTTTTTAAGAAAAGCTTATGACATGTTCTTAACTAGAGCACCAAAATCTAAATTTAGATACTTACATTATTGCACTCTCCAAGGAAATACAGTGCAAATCCATCAGCTTTTGTGGCTGCCAAAGTAATAAAAGGGAAGAAACTAATCTCAATAGAAGAACACAACACGCGTGAATTCTCTACGGTCAGACCTCAGACCTGAGTCTTCTGAATGGATTCGTTAACACAATTAGTGGTCATGCAGTAAACTGAACAAAATAATTTATGGCTTTACTTAATTACATAACTAGAGGATTTCCATTTATTTTCATCAGCTATTGCAAATTTTAAGATGTGACATCCTCAGAGGCATACAGCAGTCAATGTACTATGTAATATTTGTCAAACTTCAAAATCAGAATTATCGGAAAAAGTTAAAAAATTTGAGAATTGTATTTAGTTTTTAAAGTATTAAAAATACCGGAAGTGATATTCATAACACTGACTAATCAATAGAAGCATCTCCCAAAACCAATGCGTATGTATGGACACATCATCGCTGAAGAGAACGTAATTCACCTTTCCTGACTGCTTTGGGCCGTCTGAAGGCAAAGGCCATGCAGGTAACACATGACGCCTTAGAGCAGCAGCCGCATGTAAGGCCCGCGGACGCCACTCCTGTGACCTCTGCGTCCGAGGTAAGAGCCTCGGCCTGTAGCTGCCTCGGCACCCTCATCAGGGACATGGAGCTAACAGTGCACAAAGTTCTCAGCTCCCCAAATACATTTAAAATGTGTCTTCTTCCTTAACAATTAATGGTTTCTCATATAAAATAATGTCACTTAGTTCAGTTAAAACTACTTTCCAAAGAAAACTAGGTTTTCATTAGAAGGTATAGTATATTCCATTTAAACATCAGGGAGATACTTTTCTTGGATAACTCAGAAAAATCTCAGGTTTACATCATTCTAGGAATTTCATAATAAAATATTTTCACTTTAAACTTAGCCCAAGAATAAAAGCAAATAACTTGCACTTGCTCATTAGCAGGTACATTATTAGTGCCACTTTCTGCGATGAAATAAAAGAAACTTTAGTTCAATTTTCCTGCTCCGAGGAATACAAAACGTCTCTTACCTATTTTAATGATGCTACTCAATTCATAGAGAAGTAGCTGGTTGTCTCCTCCTGTATCCAAACGTTGTTCTATGTAGCTGTTTAGCTCGTACACAACTCCCTGCATATTCGTATCCTGGTACTTTGAATAAAAAAAAAAAAAGAGAGAAAAAAAGAAAGGACATAAATAAATATAACAAAAAAATTCCTTAGTTTATCAAACATATTATTAATATGTATGATTTGCTATACTAGCTGTTCATTACGCTTCTATAGAGCGAGACTTAACATTACATTCCACTATAAAAATAGAGTGCAAATGAAAATTGTGACAGAATTATCTACAGGCTCCATGCGTACTTATTTATGTTAACACACCAAACGTTACAACCTACGACTTTGTTTCTGAAGCTTTATATATATTTAATGGATCAGGCATGCTTGATCAGTCAAAATGACACAAACGTTTGTTTTCTAACTGAATGAAATGCTGTTCAGGTGCTAGGGTCCCCTCCTTTGCCTCCATGTGGCCACCACCCTAGTCCCGCATCAACTCTGCCACCACAACAGGGGCAAGCGGCTTGCTCCCGGGTGCTGTCCCCACAGCAAGTCCCCAGCACTGGGTTCCATTGAGGAAGCAGGGACATGAGCAGGTGGAAGGCGTCGGGGCAGAAGGTGGAGGCGAAATGTGAGCCCCCCCACCCAGCAGCAGCTTGCACGGTGTCTTCTCTAGAAGGACCGGAAACTAGTCTCTACCATGAGTTCCCTGCCCTCCAGCTAACAACAGCCACGTGAACTTACAAAATACAGTAAAACGCTGTCTCTCCATGGCTTGCAAGACTCCTGGGGCCTCCCGCTGTACTTACAGACACACTGCTCACAGGGTGGTCGCCCGCATCCCACACAATGTGGGCATTTTCTGCCTCAGAAACTGTCTCGAGCCACCCTCGTCTTTCTTGACCACTACGATACCTTTCACTCCCAAAGGTCTCTGGCTTCTGTTATTCTTGAGCACTGTCCTCAAAACATACGTGGAATGAGTACATCAGTGAAGGAATGGATGAAGCAGTCAACACCCCACAAACATGCGCCGGCCCCCGACCATCTCACACAGGTTCTGTCCTAGACACGGACACTGGAAAACGACCAAAGCTCAGTCCCCGTCCTCAAGAAACCGACATTCCAGTTGGAAGACAGGAGACAAGGAAAGCGCATAGTGTCGTAGAAAGAAGGCGGTAGGTGCTATGTGGAACGGGGGTGGGGAAGGCTGACAGCCAACGTCGTCGCAGGGAGAGGGACTCCTAAATAGAACCCGGATAGACGGCTCCGCTGACACGGAACACGGCAGACTCCAGTGGAACCTGACACCTTTGATGCCCGTGGGCCAAGCCTCCCCGACTGGTCTTATCAGGACTGCTGACCACCCACTGCCTCTCTCTGCTTCTGACCTAGAAACAGATGCCAGTGCAGACGGGCCCAGAAATTGGAGGACAGAGGGTGACTTGCAGGGAGGGCAACACACACCAGACGAATGACAGCGGTGGCCAGTGAACAGGCCCAGGAAACCAGTGGGAATGGGTCTCACAGTTGTGGGACATGGGAGAAAGAAGCTGATGCTGGGTGGGGGCACAGCTGTGAGATGGGGGCACCAGACGGGTGTGGGATTGGGGGGGTGCTGAAGCGCGCCCCCGAGCGGCTGACGCTCAGGGCATGTGGCTGGAACGCCGGACGCGGGTCTCACCAGGCTGGCTGCCTGCCCTTCCCCTGGCCACAACCAAGGACACTGCCCCACCACGGCCCTGACAAACGCATTCCCCGGCCGCACTGGCCTGCGGGAAGCCCCTGGGTGTGGGCGGGATGACCCCGAAGGGCTGCCCCTCCCCCAGGGTTTCCGGAATTCACTGACAAGATGGGACCTGGCGCAGCAGGGCACAAGTGACAACACGTAAAATCCAGAGACCAGGGGTGCTGTCAGCTTATGGGCGGAATGGACAATGCCACAAAAGGCTCTGGCCAGCAGACACCATTAGCACTGGCCACCTGACCACAGGGCCCTGGACATGAAACAGGGTAGCCCACTCCCTTCTCAGGAAAGTTCTGGGTCGAGTGACACAAACCTGCCTTGATCACCACAACAGAAGTCAGAGAGCCAACGAATTCCAGGCTTGAGCCGATTCACAGGCCTGGAGGGCTGGATAAAGGGATGGGAGACCACGTCCCCTGGAGGAAGAGGCCCGACCCAAAGCCACGCCTCCCACGGTCCCCAGACACCTGCAGCACCTGGCTGGGCCGCTGCACCTGGGGAGGGGAAATTACCAGCCGTGGCGGGGCCTGCTGGGCCTCGGCTAAGCTGACAGCGCATTGTGGAGACCCGACACCAGGTGCTGTGCCTGTCAGACAGGCTGTGGGCGCCAGGGGAGCAGTGGAGCTTTAGCTCAGGTCACCTCAGAACGAGCCCGGTAGGTTCTGAAACAGCCTGTGCTAAGTGCAGTTTCAGAATGCACGTCTGGCGTAGACATTCTCAGAAACTGGCAGAAGCCCCACAGTGGAGGGAAGGGGTGACCAGTGAGACTTAATGAAATCTGGGGACCAGCTCCCCAAGTACAGAGAACAACAGGCCTAGACTAATGAACACGGCCCCAAAGCACCAAAACAGAACCTACCACGCACCATCCCTGCGCCATCACTCACTCAGACCTTCCTGCCTGACCACGGGGCTCCCACCGGCCCTGCCCCGCCGGGTGCCGTCCTCGTCCTCGGGGCAGGTACACGCAGACGCGGGGGCTCTGCTGTCCCCCGGCCCCACTGTCGAGTTGTCTTCATACCTGAGGTCTGCGTGCCCTCCCTTCAACCTGGGTCCTACGTGCTTTGTTGGCCACCCACCTGTGGGACAGCCCGGCCTCCTGCCCAAGTTTTCTGACTTTATTGCTAAAGCTGTATCTTGTGAATAGCTAGTCATAACTTCCCAGTTACTTGCTAGTTCCAGGTACTGTCCAAGTCCAATTCTTATGCAGATACCAGTGTGACAGTGAAAATGTACATAAAAGTCACGATCACTTGAAATGCCTACAAAGCATCAGATGGCGTCCTAGGAGCTTATGTTGTTCCTCATCCATAAACAGTATCCTGAGTTACTGCCGGTTTTGAAGACTCCAGAGAAAATGCTGGATCCCTAGACTGAGCCACACAGAAGCCATCATGCCTAAAAATCTAACACTAGACATGTCTTTTTCATGAACCAAGCCATTCTTCAAATACGTCATTTTATTTGTGGGAAGAGACACGTTAGCTAGTCGTAAGGTGGCTTTTCAGCCACTCCACAGAGGAGTCCCTATAAAAAATGAATTACAGGTTGACTCCTTTCTCTGCCAATAGAATTCTGAGAACAGGCCTTTTCATAAGACCTGTGTGCAGTGCTGAGGTTAACAACCAGCCGTCCACTAGCTCTTCTGGGCAGGAAGTGTGGTCACGCACAAGTGAGAACCGGAAGCCATTCCGGGACGTGGACAGTTTAACCTGAGGTTTCCTTTACCCAGGTCTCCAGGCTTTAGTTTTCTCCCTCGTAGCACAAGAATGTTGTTCCAACACTAACTGTCTATGACAATCTACGACCTAGGATTCTAAGTTTTGTTGTTGTGTAAGTTTGAATTCGAATCGTTACCCTGAGAGTTGGGTTAGTACACCTGTGATGACCAATGGCAACTGCATAAATCTCATAAGGACGAAATGCTTGCTTATGATTCCTGTTCTTATTAGCGTAATATCAACTCAAATATTAAAGGCCTATCTACACAGTGGACCATTCAAACCATAATACACTGTAAAACTGAGGAATACATGTAAGTGGGAAATGATAAGCATGATCACTAGCTGGCGGCTCTCCCCTACAACCCCTCTGGCCGTCCTGAGGACCACCGTGAAAGCAGGGGCCCAGGGAACGCACAGGACAAGGTCAAGTCCTGCACTCGGAGACGCAGCTATGCAAACACTGTGAAGAAAGCCCTAAGGAACTGGTTCAGTTCCTTATGCACACTTCCAACTCTGCACCTTCAGGAACCCAAAAGCCCACTAGGACATCAGTGAAGTTGAGCTTATATCTGCAAAGCATTTTAACTTCACAACGTCCTCTCACTGCCTTTGCTGTACAGAAGAAGCCACACAAAGTACATACTGAGCGAGCATGGCTGAGACATTCCTATTTCAACATGATTCGCATTCTAAGGTAGAATGAGCTGCACGACAAATGTATCACTTCTCAAGCCTCAAGTCAGATGGATGGCGAGCCCTCAGCCTCTCTCCACACTGACTGTCACGCATTACCTGCTTTTCATTAGAACCACCACTGAAAACATGGGCTGAAAAGACGGACCTCACTGAATGACGGAAGTGATCGACCAGCAAAACTGTGAACTTGGTCAGCTCTGTGTGACAGGTGTTGCTGTGTCCAGGAATGTAACAGCCTGCGAGTTTGCTGGGGTGCCGTGGGGTTTTAGGAGCACAGCTGGGAACCAGGAGAAGAGCCAGTCTATCACCCAGAGAGAAACAGTACTTTAGGGGATGCCGTGGTAAGCCTTGCTTCATAAAGCAAGCTGAGAGCTGGTCTAACCAAGAACAATGTCCCCAGACTTGCTAAAGAGAAGCAGGAGTTTAAATGTAAAAACACTTCACCCGAGGAGTTTACAGGCACGCAAGAATGAACGGGGAGCTTGAATGAGCTGGAGGCTGGGAGCCCCGCTGGCCCTCTGAGGTGTCACTGACACACCTTGAAAGCTGTAACAACACACTGGGAAACATAATGCGATGGAGTTCAGTTGGGTAAATACTTAACATGCAGAAACAGCCCCCAGCTTTCAGTATAAACCCCAATATTTGAATAGTATCTTCTCATTATTGCTTAAGCTTTTCTTCCTTCTTTTTAATAATTTTATTTTGACATAATTTCAAACTTATAGAAAATTGCAAGGACAGTACAGAAAACTATTAATCATCAAGTATTTACATTTTGTCCTATTTCCTTTATCGTTCTCACAGTAAGTACTCTCTCCCTCCTATCCTCCTTCCCTCCCTCCTGTCTCTCATGTCCTTTAAGGCAAAGCTCCACTGAGCACCTGTCCACTTTTAGCTGCCACAACGACCTCCACACCCCCGGACCCAAAGGCAGCTCAGTCTTCATGTTCCTGGACATGCGGGCAGCACGTGACACGGCCCATCACTCCCTGTCCTTGGAGTCGTTTCCCCACCACTCCAGGACACACGCCCTCGTCCTCCTCCTGCCTCCTGGACACTTGTCAGCCTTCTTTGCAAAGTCTTCCTCCTGTCGCAGACTTCTCAATGTCATGTCCCTGGCTGGGCTTTGGATTTTCTCTTCTCTTTCACACCACACTCACTTCCTAGGTGATCTCATTCAGCCTCGCAGCTTTACGTACCATCTGCATGTGGTTGACTCCTAAAGCATCCATATTACTAAAAATTCTCAAATTTCTATCTCCACCTCACACCATTCTGCTAATCTCCAGACCCATCCACCAACCCCTTACCGTCGCTATTTAGAAATCAACTGAGTGTCACAAACTTCGCACACAGGACCTGACAGGACCCCCGCACCCCCCACTGACGTGCCCTCCTGCAAACACTGCCACCTAAGCAATGGCATTTACTTAGCACACATTTCGCAGGCATAAAAACTCCATGCACAGAAAGATGCTTCAGTCTAAGGAAAATGAGAAAATCTAAAGACCCAACAATAGAACGAGAAAGTGAAAACTGATTACACAGAAGCTCAACAGGATATTTTCAGTCATGAAAGATGTCAGACTACATAACATCAGGAAATATTTATGGCATACTGCAAAGTAAAAAAAAGACAGAAATTAAACAGTATATGCCCTATAATTATTACTACGTAGATGTGTACATGTAAAGAAAAGACTGGAAGGGAATCTCCCTAACTGCCGTTCCTGATGGGATCAGTGTGATGCTTCAGAAACACAGTTCTGACGTTTTAACAACGCCAAGTGTACACGATCGTAACTGAATGGAAGTCACTACGGAAAAGCGGGAAGGGGATGACAAGGAGGGCTGCTTGGCTGGTCTTCGCACGGAAAAGCAGAGCTCAGGACGCACCCCCAAGCACAGAAAGCAGAGGACTGCTGCAGAGACATCCCGACGACACAGCGACTGACAAACAGAAGGGGGTCCCTGGGAACAGCCGGTCTTCTCCTCAATGCAGACATGGTTCTACTTTAAGAGCAAGGCAGGCAGCTTTAAAACACCTGCCTGGGAGGAAAGCTCACGAACACCTGCCACGTAAGGAAGTCTTATCAGCCACATTACCAGGCAACAGCAAACAGTATAGCCAATCAGCAAAGGCAGCACATAGAACAGAAAGAAACAAATAACATTAAACCTCCGAAGAAACGGAGACAGTCAGGACCCGGACTGGCAGCATTTCCTCTGACGTTGCTGCCATGGGCTGTGAGAAAGTTCTCCTCGCAGGACAGTCACATGCCCGCATATACTCGTCTGCTCCATGGTTTCAGGCGCAGGTACTCTTAATTTCCAAGTCCCTCTTTCCTTTGAAGTACTAATGCCATGCTATTTCTCACACAGATTCATCCAGCGACTTCTGGTAACATCCTTCACGGTGGCCAAGTTTCACTTCCAGTCACCACACAGCTGCTTACGCCTCCCTCCTTGTCAAGCAGGGTGTCACGCAGGGTTTCTGGTCCCGCTACCCCCACGAGAACGCAGGACATGGTGAGGCCTAAAAGGAACACCCACGGAGCCATAGATGGGGGAGTCATACCGCTATATTCTCGCTGGCAGCTGGGCTGGAGACACAGGGAGCAGAAGCCACACTATCCGCAACCTGCCGTCCGCTTCTCTGCCAACCCACCTCACTTGCTGACTGCAATCTGCTCTTGCTAGCCCGGACGTCCATCCAATCACAGATGGCCATTTACTACCTGAGCCAGCACCTTTCCACGTGAGGCCGAGAGCCTGGAAACTGCACTCCTGGCTCCGTCCCCACAGACCTGTTTGGGGGAATATCCTTCCCAGTATCCACTCTTACTTTCTGAGAGAACATGGGTTTGAACTGTCCCTCCCTCAATCTTAATGGCAGATGTGGATTAAGGAAATCTTACCTTCTAACCCGAAAGGGCCCAACACTCTCATGAAAAATGGTGAGCAAAGGAAATTGTAAGTTGCAAAGAAGGAAGATCACATAAACACAAAGGACTTGAATAGCAGGAAGAAAATTCTCTGTGTGAAATGACTAAAAGATTCCTCAAAGAACAGCAAATGCTCAATTTTATATAAACTTTTCCCCTTCTATGTAAAACTGAGCATTGCTCTCATAGTTTGCATTTGGAGTAAACACAGTGAGAAGACAAAGTCTCTGTCTTCCTCCTCTTCCCTAGGGTGAGTGAGGCCTTACCTCCACTGTTGTGTGTATCTGTAGTCAAACATCCATGTTGCGACCTAAACCTTTGACTATTACAGAGCAGTATGACTTTACCCAAATAACACTACTCTATAAAGAAAGCTTAAAATAATCTGACTGAAATGGAGAAATAGGAAAAGAGTGAGAGCGAGACAGAGAGCGGAGAGAGAGCATGAGTGTGTAAGTATCTCAGGCAACTGTTTTTAGCGCTTGCATCTCAGAAAGATCAAGCCGTCACCTGGACACCCATCCACGCGCCTCCGTGTGTCCACAACACGACCCACCTGCCCACTGCTCCCTCCTCTGCCCACGCTACCCCTGGCCCTACAACTCATTGGCCATCATCGCGATCCCTCTCTAATCACAGACTCCTCTGGAGGAACAATCTTTCTACCTCGTTGCCCTAACTGAAACCTTCCGCCCTCCTGATAATACACCTCCCTACACTAGGATTGATAGCACATGATGTAAAATCATCCTGTAGAATGCATGCACGGGGTATTAAGCAGACGGTTCAGAAATTTCTTCATAAGTGTAATAATAGTTTTACAAATGTGAACAAAAGACCAGCACTTCCAGGAAAAAGTTACTTAAAAGTTGGCATTCTATGAGCTTTGCCACCTCACTTTATCCAATAACCAAAGAAAAATATAAATAAGAAACTGGGCCACTGTAGCTGTTAAATGCCTTAAATTTCAAGACGACCTCAGTGGACATAATACCAATGAAGCCAAACTGAAAAGAGTCACCAAGGGCTTACTCAGGTTCTCCTTCCCAGGAAAGGGCACTGCTAGGAGAAGCGCACAGGAAATATTCCGGGGAAATGAGTGACGGGGGATCCCAAGTGCACCCGGTGAGCGCTGGGTGTGGGTGCCTGCTCTCTGCAGCAGGGCCCCGGTTAAAAACACTGAACAGAAGCCGGGGAAATGTCAGCGTCCATTAACAGAATGGAGCACTGCTCTCACTTAGCAAACAGAGGAGCCTGGCCCACTGTTTACCAGGCCAGGGCCAAAGGAAGACAAGACAGGGAAATCGGATTCCAGCAGAGAGATGTGTTTCAACAAGCCGGGAGGAAAATCACAGAGATAAATTTCTCCTATGGGAATGCCCACCACTCTGCCCAGCCGGACTCAGGGGTACCATAGAACCTAGTAAAAATAATGAATTCCAAGAGCAGAGGACAGTTTTATAAATATTTGAAAATGTTAAAAGCAACAATTATATATAAAAACTCACAATGTAATGGAACATACATACAGCATTTTGAGGGGCAAAGGCGGTGCCCAAAATTCTAGACCTGGCTAGAATTTGGCATATTCTGGCCAACAGGCATCCAAACGCTCTTCTTGCCATAGTATTTTTCTCTCCCTTTTTTGTTAGAAATCTTTGTGATTTATAAGCTGGAGCCATTTTAACAACAACAGTCACAGTAATAAAAAAAGAAAGGCTTAATTGTGATTAGATGAAAACAAACGATGAAGCTATGGCGGACACCAACACCGCGTGCCCTCCTCTCCGACCTGCGCGCTCTCCTGCCCTCCTTCACTTCTAACCTGGTGGCCTCCTGGCTGGACACACTCCTGCCTCAGGGCCTTGGCACTTGCCTCTGCGGGGAAGGCTCTTCCCCTGGTTCTCAGCATGGGTCACTTCTTCACTCCCCTTAGGGCTTTTCTCAGTTACCTGCCTGGTGATAAATTAAGAAAAGTGGGCACAGGAAAACAACTTGGAAACATTACTCAAATTTGTGGCTTCAAAACAGAGAAATGTGTAATAGGTTAGAGGACAAAACATTGAGACTTACTCAAAAGTTTGGGATGGGTCAAAATAAGATAAAATGAACCTTAAATAAATGTACAAGTTAAAATTATTGACAAAGAAGTCTTCTCAGCTTTCCCCCAACTTTGCTGACTTCTCTTCCTTAATTTTCCTGGCTGACTTTTCCACGTCTTCTCCACTAAACCATTAGTGTCCAGAGTTTAGTGCTCAGGCCTCTTTTTTCCACAGACAAACGCCCTAAGTCATGTAACTTAGTCCCAGAGTCAAATACTGATGGTGCTACAGACCCCCAAATAAATATATACACACACACATACACACACACCTAGCTAGGAACTTTCTTCTTGGCTCGACAAATTCATTTGCTTTATAAGTATCTCCAATTTGATGCCTGATAACTCAAATCGAACATGTTCAAAACTAGCTTCCTGGTTTCCCAGCCTCACTGAACCCCATTCCTCCTCGTCATCACAATGCCTGTAAAGAGAGACTGCTTCTCCAGGCTGTCAGACCAAAGCACTGGCATCATCCGTGACCCCTGTCCTCGCTCGCCATACCAGCCCCGGCACAGCTGAGCAGCGCTCCCTCCTGACTGCACTGCTCTGCACACCACACCCGGCAGACCTCACCGTGCGCTGCCCACACTCCTACACTCACCAGGTCCCGTCTCCATCCTCACCTCCCTCTGTGTACTCAGTTCAGCAGCCAGACTGTTTCTCCCAACCTGACACTTCCCCACTCAGTTTACCCAATGGTGGCCAATGGTTTGCAGCGTCCCACCAGAAGCCTCCGCAGCAGCTGTAAGACCAGAAACACCCGTTCTATGGCAACTGCACTTCCCACTGCCGACTGGGCTCCAGCCACCCGGGCCTGCCTCAGGGCCTTGGCACTCGCTGCCCCCTCCTTCCAGCTGATTCTCTATTCCCTTCATGTCCCCACTCCAATGTCAATTTAGCAAGTAATCCTCCCGGGACTACCGTATTTGTCCAGGCAGCCAGTCAGTCCACTCCCAATGTAACATCATTGTTTATCCTTTTGTTTTGCTTTATTTTTCTACGTATTTACTATGGTACTTATCCCCGCCTACTGTGTGTGTGTGTGTGTGTGTGTGCGCGCGTGTCACTGGGAAAGACAGAACACAATCCCTCTACTCAAAGAGCTCTCACCTGGAAGGAGGGAATAGCCTCCTTAGAGGAGCCACACAGCCACAACCACATTGATACATGCCAATTAAGGACAGGTGTGCACAAGCATTCCCTTTTCTCCCCGTTGGTGGGATTGCAGATTGGTGCAGCCTCTATGGAAAACAGTATGGAGGTATCTCAGGAATCTGAAAATGGAACTACCCTATGATCCAGCAATTCCACTCCTAGGTATCTATCCGGAGAAATCCAAAACTCCAATTCAAAAATCTTTATGCACCCCTATGTTTATTGCAGCACTATACACAATAGCCAAGATATGGAAACAACCAAAATGCCCATCGGTAGATGACTGGATTAAGAAGCTGTGGTACATTTATACAATGGAGTATTATGCAGCCATAAAGAAGAAAGAAATCTTACCATTTGCAACAACATGGATGGATCTAGAGAACATTATGTTAAGTGAAATAAGTCAGACAGAGAAAGACAAGTACCATATGATCTCACTTATATGTGGAATCTAAAGAAAAGAATATGTGAATGAACTAATCAGAAACAGTTTTGGAGACAAAGGGGAAAAACTGAGGGTTGTTAGATGGGCGGGGGGGTGTGTGGGGATAGGGAGGAAGGAGAGGGGATTAGAAAACAGTCGGTAACCACAAGATGGCCTGAGGGGTTTTGAAAATTAATTTGGGGAACATAATCAATAATGCTGTAAAGACTTTGTAGGGTATCCGATGGACACGTGTCCCATTTGGGAGACCACCTCAGGGATAATGTAGATGCCTGATCACGGCACTGCACACCTGAAGCTGAACATTAATGAATGCCAACTATAATTTTATATATATAATGTGATGGCTCGGTACGATGTTGGAGGGATAGTGGATGGGGGGCTTGGGGGCGGGGGGTCCACAGTGTGAGGGATATAAATGATGAACGTCTAAGTATTACCTTGTCTTGTGCACCTGAAACTAATAAAAAGAAAAAAGAAAAAAGAAAGAACTTCAAGGATACCAGGAGACTAAATAATAATGATGCTTTTAAAAACAAAACAAACAAACAAACAAAAAAACAGGTGTTCTCTCTCCATGAGAAAGTCTCTCACGAAACTCAGAACTACCTGAGGCTGTAAACCTCAGGCCTTCCAAAGAACAGGCCTTTTGACAACGAATGTGCTCCAACAGAAGCCCTGTGGCCAGCTGCTGCCTCCCAAACTACTGCACTCAATATTTCTGAATCTGAATTTTTTAATTTAAAATACTATTTCATAAAATAAATTCTGAGTATCCGTCAAATCAGCATTGATCAAGACACGGGGTATGTTCAGAAAAGATCTTTAAAAGATCCTGGCAACTGGTACGATCCCAGGTTGTCAGCTCACGTATTTAGTATGTCTCAAGTAGACATGCATGTTCTCCAAATTTGACGTAAAATAACGCATCTCTTCTCTCATCACAGGAAAGGGCTTTGTGGCCAGGTCACTATCCGATCCAACGTGTCAGGGGCCACTAGTTTGCGAAACTAAAGTACACACGAACGGCTTCAATAAAAATTCTGCCCTGGCTACACAATTTCTAGAATCTGTTTTGTCTTTGAAGCAGGGGGCTGCGAAAGCAGACTCAGTGATGACACTATGGCACCAAGCTCTTTCCAGGTGAGGGCATGGAGGCACCGGGAGAGTTCCAGCAACTGTTGAGGAGCTAATTACTGACATAAGCCATGTGTCAGAACCCAAGCCCAATCTTTGTTGTCAACAGGGCAGGAGGCACGGAAAACACGTGGATGGCTGGGCACCACCTCTTCTGGGCATCCCTTTACCCACCACCGCCAAAAACAACCAAGTCCAGGCTTTCGGCGCATTCCCTACACACCGGGGTTAACCTGGCTTCGTGAAGGGCACGCCAATGAGTAAGCTGCGGTTTCCTTCTTCCTGTCCCAACTTACAGCAGCAAGGCACCCCTTCGGTGCCCTGAGCCCGCAGCTTTGCCAACACCATGCCCCAGCTTACTTGTGAGAACCCCCCTTTTATCCTCACTGTAAGCCTTCACCACTGCTCCCAGCAGCTGCACAGGTTCCAGGCCGACCCTCCACCCCTTGACACACCTCAAAGCAGGCAGACCTGGGAAGTCTCTGACTGTGAGCTCAGCAGTGAGGGGACCCCGTAAGCCCCCAGACTCACAGAGACCTCAGGAGTCTGCGAGGCTGGGCTGGACAGAGGGAATTCTGCCCAGAGTGCGGGAACACCCTGCTGATTGCGGACTCCTTTCCGCAGACGGTCAGAATGCAAAGGGACGTGTTACAGGACCGCACTGACAGCACCTAGGTGACGCCTTCTGAGAGACTGAGTGACCTGAGGTGGCGTCGGGCGCAGATCAGACTGATCACTTTCAATATTTACCCCCCACTTAGAACTGTATCTGTAGACAGGACATACAGGTATTTTCTCATCTGCAGTTAATTAGAATTCCGTAGATTAAACCCAGTCTGCTCAGTGCTTTCCGTCCTTGTCCCCCTTAAGCTTTTAAATCTGCCAAGTCTTTTACAGTTAACGCTAAGTATTTCTCTCAGACATGAAAACTGTCCATTTTGTATTTCTGAAAGTACCGAGGCATCGCACGTCTTGCATGCACGTGTCGCCTTTTGCTCTCCCCAAGAGAAGGTGCATGAACTCCAAGGCAGGGCCACAGGCAGCAGGCAGCACCGTGCAGGTCCCTGGGGGGAGGGCCATGGAGACGGTGGCCTTGGCTGTGTGGCCGGAACAGGAGGCTGCCATGAGGGAATGCTGCGTCCATGTGGCCTTATCTCACGGTTTCCTAAGAGAAGCTACAAATCCAATCTCAAAACGCAGTCGCTCCATTGTTTTACATCATCGCCCGCTTCAGAAAACCCCCGAGGCGTGTGTGGCAGACAAATCGCCTGTGTTGGCTGTGCTCAGTCTTCAGGACTCTGATTGGCAGCCTCTATCCCTACACACCGGATTCCACGCTCGGACGGGATACTTCAGGGTAGGATCCCAGTTTCTGTCCTTCCTTTCCTAACACTGCGACGTGTCAGCACACTGGGAAAAGACCCAGAAGGACTGTGTTCCTGCACAGGGCGGGAGGCATGACAGTGACGTCACTTACCCTGCTGATTTCCTTAGGAGCCGATTCATCTGGGGGGGGGAGAAGGAAGGGGAAAGACACAATTAGACACTTGGAGTAGTTCTGAAACACAGAACATGTCATCCACTCCCAATAAACTACAAGACTCTTTTGCCATGCTTCTCCTTAGGAAATCTAAGAATCTGTTTTTTAAAGTCTGTAAAATAAAGGTTAAACATAACAAATGTAGAGCTAGACATCCATATTCCTTTGGGAGGGAAATGAAGTAACACAACTTGACAGTCATTTCAAGCTACCTCTCAAGAGCTTCCAAAGTGGGATTGCCTGTAAACACAGTTGCCCTGTGGTTTACTCAAATACACGTACCTAGAGAACGTGCAAGATCTGCAATACTCTAATGACACAACCCTCACACATATCTCAAGTGACCATATGACTTGTGCTGTGAGGATCCATTCCAGCATTTCTGATTTGCTGGAAGAACACACGCCCCTGTGTGGCACCCTGGCCCAGGCACAACATACACCCACTAGCGGAGCAGCTTTGTGGTGTGGGCCCAGGAGCTGAGGCTGCTTGTCAGCTCGCTTCAGGGGTAAAATGAGATGGGTCAGGCACACCTGGCCAGGCAAGACCCTCTGAAGGGCTGTCCCTGAGGAGCGGCTGCCTGACCAGAATACACTTGTGTGACCAACAGGATACAAGAGACAAAGTGGCCAAGATGCCATCTGAGGTCCACTGGTTCTGACCCAGAGGAAGTGGGTTTATAGGGCCATTCCAGAGGAAGGGCAACTGCAGCTGGGCCTCTCCAGACCCGTCAGGGGGAAGCAGCCTTTAACTTAATGTCATCGCTACCTGCGTCTTGTGTAGCAATCAGACCCTGTCTAACTACCACTGCCAGTGCTGACTTCACAAGCCAAAAATCTAGTGCAATCAGTGCTACTCCAAAGCCCAGCCTAACTCCTCTGACGACAACACGTCCCTCACATTCAGACAGGACTGTGGTTCTCCTTCCTCTTTTAATAGTCTTATTAACTAAACCACTGACGCCTGCTGGTTCCTGTTTTCTCTAATATCTCCCAGTTCATTGCTTACCACCCATTTTCAAAAATAACACAAAGTTTAGTCCCAAATCACATTCCAACCAGTAGTTTCCAAGATGGTCCCTGAATCCAACATGTGCCCCTGCAGTCATGCCCACACACACACATACACACACACGTATGCACACAGAAGTATACACACACATGCATGCATACACACAACCATCCAGTTTGTCTTCCAACAATATTCTATCGGTCATGTCCCTCAGATGCTTCAGAAACTATTAGGTTGGTGCAAAAGTAATTGCAGTTCAAAAAGTTGAAAATAATTGCAAAAACCGCAATTCCTTTTGTACCAACCTGAAGTATGCCAACACTGGCTGCACACTGACTTTACCTGGGAACCCTTTACAAGTTACCAAGTCGGGACAGCAGGTGTTCAACAGTGGGGTTCAATAAACAGTACCTACTCGTATGCCTTGTATTCTTTTATTCACACACACTACCTTACATGTTTTTCTTATAATCATTCTATGATGGTTTGATTATTGCACCTGGTATTCCTATGATTAAGCATGTTATAGGCAGAACGCTTACTGTATCTTCTACACTGAAGTCACATCATAGACACATTTCATTGACTCTTCAACTCCTAACCCTGATCCTCTTAAAGGTCCCTGAAGATGAGACCATTTGATTTAATCATCACAACAAATTCATTAACGGATTCTAAAGTTAAAAAGGCTTGTACATTTTTAATTTTTTAAAGTTTTTATCTAATACATTCAATGAGCACAGCTGAAAATCAGGTGGGTTAAAAGGCACATATGAAAAGCAGCAGCTGTATGAGCAGACTCACCACTAGGACTGATGGGAGTTAGCAAGCTGGGACGTTCTGGAACTTTCCACTCCCCACCCAACATCTCTAAGATGCGAAAGTCAGTTCAAAGGAAAAAGAGAATGTCCAGACATCATAAATAAATATTCCTTTTGCTTTCTCTTTTAGTTTTGCTTATTGTTTCACAAACCTCAGTGTGCATAAGGTACTTTACTGGCATGTGTTTATAAAAACCATCTTTTTTTCTTTATGGCAGATTAAAGTACTTAAAAGAAAATTTTTACCTATAAGCTGATTTCTGGATTTTTTACCACATTTAGGCACTGATTTAGAAATGCGTCCTCTATCTCTTCCTCCAACTTAAGAAGTCACACAATTTTTCTTAAATGAATGTCAAGTCCGTGTCACTGAGGGAACACGGTGTTTCAGTTGAGGAGATTAATGAGCACAGTG
The DNA here is from genome assembly GCF_964194185.1 of Rhinolophus hipposideros. Classification (NCBI taxonomy): domain Eukaryota; kingdom Metazoa; phylum Chordata; class Mammalia; order Chiroptera; family Rhinolophidae; genus Rhinolophus; species Rhinolophus hipposideros. The sequence goes on along the minus strand of NC_138049.1, from coordinate 3,096,626 downwards.
AAATTTGCCCAGAGAAGGCAATGCTGCTTCCTATTTCCTATATGTGGAATTCTCAGCGCAACGCCCTTGCCCAAGGAAAATTTAAGCATATTGAAGAGTTTAGAGGCAAGACACCCAGGGGCTGAGACCATAAACGAGGGTTTGCAGTCCAGACCGGGAGTCTCTTGTGGAAAAGGTGACTGACTTCTTTGCCACCTTGCAAGTCTGCAGTCAAACAACATCCTAACAATATAATTGGACAGTAAAACTGATTTCTTTCCACAGACATGTTCAAAGTAATGGAGAGGAAGGTCCTGACGCCTCGCAGACCATGTAGGGCTCCAAGTGAAGAACCCATGATGCACACCGGGTCCTTCTAAGACCCCAGGGCCCGGGTGCCTGTACACCCCACACACGCACTCACGACCCAACTGTGGGTATTTCACGTGGTTCAACAATGAAGCTCGCTTTAAAATGAAAGGGTAGGGATCACGGTGAAGAAGGAAACTGCCATGGATACCAGATTTTGTGTCATTCATGAGCATCTAATTACCAACAAAAATTTTCACAAAAGCAGGCACTAATTGTATGTGGCATGGGAGTTCTGCAAACACTTGTTTATTCAAATAACTACTATAAATCCATTTTGTGCCGGGCACTTATCCCTGTTGTCAGGAAGCTTATATTCTAGTGGGATGAATAAAAAAAGACAATTTTTTAAAAATTCAGAAATTATTATGGAATATCTATATTTAGTAAAGAGAAATTGATTAAAAAAGAAGAAACCATCTTCAATCTAAACATCATTTTAATATATTTAAAAAGCTTTAGAAAGAAAAACTCATGTGAAGAAAATAAATCCCCTGGAGGATTTCCTACTAAGTATAACTTTCATTGTAAGTACTTTATATTGAAAAATGTATAAATATTTACAACTGTGCACATATCTGTACTTTTCTTTTTGTGACCATTTTGAGTATTTATTTTATATGAAGTGGGATTTCAGGAATGAATGAATCCAAATTTATATCTACAACTTAAAGGAATTTATATTACATGGGCTGATTTTAAAAAGTTCTGTGGCTGCTTTATTCTTCCTTATTCTGAAGTAAGATCCTAGAAATCAAGGGGAAAATTCCACTAAAACTCATATACTTTACAAACAATAAGGGATTATCACATTTTCTTACAATTTGATCCATAAAAATTATAGACAAAAGTAAAGCAAACTACGAAGAGGAAAAACGTAAAAGTAAACAAAATACATTTCTTAGTTACAGAAGATCTAAAGAAGATACATATAAATTCAAGCATTAAAGAAAAGGTGAAAAGGATTTGGGTTGCTTCTTATAATCCTTAAGTATTTTCATACTTTGTCGATTTTTAATACCTTCCTACTAAAAAAATTTGAGAAGGCTTACAATAAAAATACAACATGACCCAAAATGCAGCTGCTAAAAATAATGATGAATGTTTGCAGTTGTAATTTAATAGGTTTTGGTTAAATTAAAAATAAGAAAAAATCAGAACTACTATGAGTCAACATTAGCTAAAAGAATATGTATTTAATCTACATGTGTATATAAATACATACACATTTTATTAATTAGACACACACACAAATTGGTTGCAATTATAATTTTTTTCCCACAGTATGTCATGTCATCTCACAAGTCTGAAGTTAAAAACTGTATGCTCATACATGTTTTATACATATGTAAATGTGTGTGTTAGTAACTTGGTGATGAGATGATGTGATGTTCTCTTCGTATGTCTAAATTGCCACAATCACAATAAACAGCAATAACTTACAACTTAAATGCTTGGATGGTTTCCCTGCTGTTAACAGACAGACACGAGCATACAGCCTGCACAGGTACAGGCTCAGGCCACTGTCGTGCAGGTGAGTGGGCCCAAGTGCGGGAGACCCCCATCTGTGAGCAACCTCGCAGAGTCACTGGGTCCCCTGCTGCTCCTCCTGGGTCTTCCCAAGTGCTTCCCACTAATGCCTGGCCCGCTCCTCTGTGCCACTCATGCCAGTACTTGGCTGGGTGGTAAGGCCCGCCCCCACCTTTGCTTCATTCCGTCAGGACCTGGAGAGCAAACCCTGCACTCTGAGGTGGAACCAGGATGTTCTGGCGTCCCCTGACAGAGGAGAAAGAGAACGCACTTCATTGCTAGCCTCAGAACCACAACAGCAGCCCCTTTGATAAGACAGAAGAAAAATAATATAAGCAAAACCAATCAGTATAAAAAACACAAAGTCAAACAATGAAAAAAGAACAATGGAAACTATCTGAAAACTGCATGAGATGAAAGGTCAGGAGAACGCAAGTCTCCGTAACCGGAGTCAGACAGGAATTGGTGGGTGACGGGCCTTCACTGCTTGCTACAAACGAGCTGTGTTAGTAGGAGACGCGCTCGTCCTCAACCGTGAGCTCTGCAGGAACGGACGGGGTGGCTCTCGTGTCAGGACACTGCACCGCCACTTGCTTTACACAGGCAGTGTTTCAAAAGTCGTTCTGTTACACTGCTATTCAGGAACAGCTGGGGTCTGATATTAATAACACTGCACTGAAAGTTATTATGATAGGCATTTTAATGTTGCACATAAAATAAAGAATAAAATGAAAAGCTCTGATTAACTTCATAAAAAAGACATCAAAATAAAGAAGAGAGGTGGTGATTCAATGCCTATAGTACCACAAGTTTTAAAACTGCATTTTGCATTCCAAATTCTAAGCTGCAACTTTTATATGACCTCAATTCGAAACTCCAGTAGGGACTGTGTTGAAAATTTCCAGCTTTATTACTCTATGTTCAGAGTATGTGTTTTGAACAATTTCTACTTTTTAAATTGATTGACCATTTCCTTGAAGTTTAACATACGGTCCTTTCCACTAAATCTTCCACGGATCTGTTCTTAGCTTTTGGTGCTTCTTCTGAAGGTAAGGACAAAGAGAAAAGACCCGAGCAGAAAACAGAGGGAGGACTCGTCCCTCACTGGGAAGACATCACTGCACCCCCATCCTTCACGCCCACCACCCACTTTGCCCTGCGGGAATTCCAACATTCCTAAACGGAGCATGACTGTCTTCTCATTGTGGGAAATTCTTATTTCCCACTAAATTAATAAACTAGCCGTCCTTTTTATATACTTCCATCTCTCAGGAGCTGGCAGGGCTCCATTCAGCCTCCTCCAGCCATTCCTGGCATTCTGGCACAGCTGTGCAGCTCGTCAAGAGACAGACATCTGTCTTCTGATCACAATTCAATCCACAAGTATTTACCCAACATCTAACATGTGCCAGATACTGAATAAATGTCTCAGCCCGATCAGACTGAAGAGACGGACTTCAATTCCTTAGCTTCAAGAGAACCACAGACAAAGGAGCCCCTGGCCCTAGCTGGTGGTGGGGCCATCCTGTAACCACGAGGGGGCAAGCCTGAAAACAGCCATAGCCCAGCAAGGATGGCAGAGGTTCAGAGGGAAAACGCACTGTCATAATTAAGATGCCATTAAATGGCATTAAGATGCCATTTGCCGATTTCTCATTTTCGCACAATCACACCAGTTTTCAGAGGCCACCTGACAGCATCACAGTTCGTGGAGTGCATGTCTGTATTCTAACACTCTCACCTGTTCTAATGTCACGGGTTTAGAACATAGTATGTGAGTTACCAGAGACTGACGTGCTCTCAATACTCCCACAGAGCTTTTACTGGCTCTTCTCAGATATGCCTGCTAGAGTGTCTGCGACCACATTACCATCCAGTCAATAGTTACTGGGTGCCCCAAGTTTTCTTTGCACCTACACAGAAAGATAAAAAGTATACTTTATCTAAAACTATTATTATTTACATTTAATACTTTGTTTTATGCTAAAATAATTTATTTATAATATATTTTTATATTTAAGACTAAATCATTGGCTTTCAAAAGGGGAGTTAAGTAAGCTCGTTTTCTCCATCTACAGCTGCACTATGTCTAAAGACACTGAAAAAGTTAAAACGGCCCTAGCACAAGACTCTCTGACTCATGGAAGGTAGGAATCTACTCCAAAGAAATAGGGTGAGACTGTAAATAAGAAACAAAATTATGATAGAACATTCCCCTCGTGGCTTTCCCACTCCACCTTATCCTGTGCCATGCAACAGAACAAGTCCCAGTTGGACTGGTACTGGTTAAACTACAAAGTGATTGTGAGACCAGTCACTCAGTGTAGAAAGAAAAAGGACCTGCGTATTTTCACTGTACACATTGTGCATTCTTTAAAAGCCCGATATTGTTTGTTACGACTTTTCAAACCAGAAATGTCAAAACTGCTGGCTTCAGGGTAAGGTGCCATCATCGTGTTGACTAGAGAAACACGTACACGGTGGAGAGAGCAGAACAGTGCTGCGTGCTGGGCACCGCTGAGCGCCAGCTGCAGGAAACGCTCCCCCTGCGCCGGCACGTTCCCCAGTGGAGTGACTGGTGAACGACTCAGCTGCAGACATAAAGGCTGAATTAACAGCTGCAGAACTGCACTCTCGCCTTCTAATGAACGAATCCGCAGATGTGGCCACAGTCCTCATTTTCATCAGATTTGTCCGACACCAGCACATGGCTGTCACTGGAGCGCTTCTATGTGGATACTGGGCAACAAGTGGTGCTGCAATGCTCAGCGTTGAACAACTTTTCCACGTGCCATAGTTTCGGCTGGAACAAGTGTGTTGACATTTGTTTTGGTAAAACTGCTGGTGGCCACCACACACCAAGGCAGTGACCCCAAACTCTAATAGTCATTATATTTTTCAATGCCATACAGGAGCAAACACTGTAAATAAACCTTGTATATAAACATTAGGCAATAAGCACAAGTGGCACTGAAGTGTTGAATAGCTGTTTTCAATCGCTCGCACACTGGTAGGAAAACGCGCCCCTGTCCCTCAGGCTGTCCTTGAGGAAGCAGGCATGGCTGCTGAACTGGCCCGCGGACGATCAGTGTAAGGTGAGAGCACACCGAGAGGCACCCAGTGCGTCACCGTGGGGCCAGCATGCCGACCCCGCCCCGTGTGTAACGTATCTCCCTGTCACTGATACATCTGAGATCACATGGCTCCAGAGGCAGTCACTGGCGTCACAGCCGGGATCTGGCACCCAGGCCGAGCGTGCCCTGGGTCCCAGTCAAAGCCCAGACTTTTGTGTCATCCCGCACACAGGACAGAGTGTATCCCCTCGGGTACAGAATATGCTCCTCCCAGACCTCCAGAAGTGCGCCACCTGCTTTGTAGTCGGGGATCCAGATGCAGTCATTTGCATGTTACTTTGGTGGCAAAGACCCAGGACCCCTGACCTCTTGAAAATTTTGCTGATTATAGGAGGACCTCTCAGTCGTTGTAGGGTAGGCTGGTAAATGTTTAACAAATTACTCCCTGGGGAAAGCATGCTCTGATTTGTAGCGTTTTCCAATCTCTGTGCTATAAATACACCCACAACGTGTGGGCGGAAACCAGCTTGCCCAGGCTTGCGAGAGCCAATTATTACACGTTCAGGAATTGTGTGAGCTGGTTGTTAAAACAGCCATTATTAAAAATGTAATTACATAAACTTAAAATCAAATAAGTCATATTTAAAGATAACAAACACTGAAAACCCAATCATTCTCTATTTTATTTTCTATTACACGTGTTCAAGAAGTTGTGTCTGTTTATGTGGATGACACAAATACTACGTAATGTTGTGCTACTGCATATCTCGTGACTCTGGTGACCTCACATTGGTAGTTTGATACAGACCATGACAGGAATAATTAAGTGCTGTGTCACTAAATGTTTACCAGCTTCCCAAGAGAAACATAACCAAAAATCTGATTTGTAGCATATGCTGATTTCTGTAGTATAAATACTTCCTCATGGTTGATTTCAAGCTACCAACTTTGATATCAATTCATAAAATTCCTGAAAATATCCACTGATTGAGCCACTTGATGTCACTCCAGCACAAGACTGGTCGTTTTATATTCGTCATTAGTTTTGTCATTTTGTAAAAATTAGGGTTCTCACCACCTTATATGAAAGTTCAGTAAGTATTTATGTAATTTGTATGAACCTGCAGCTGCATTTTAAAAATATTTCATAATTATTTAAAATCAAAAAAATAAATAAATGTTGTTTCACAGAAGGTCCAAACATCAGAATTTTAATCATAGGGAAGAGCTCACTTAAGGAAAACCCAGCACTACTTTTATTTTTTAAAATTAATTGACATACAGTTTTATAGATAGATAGATGATAGATATAGATGATAGACAGATAAGATGATAGATATAGATGATAGATAGATAGATGATAGATATAGATGATAGATAGATAAGACGATAGATATAGATGATAGATAGATAAGATGATAGATATAGATGATAGATAGATAAGATGATAGATATAGATGATAGATAGATAAGATGATAGATATAGATGATAGATAGATAAGATGATAGATATAGATGATAGATAAGATGATAGATATAGATGATAGATAGATAAGATGATAGATATAGACGATAGACAGATAGATAGAGATATATAGATATACTGGAGGTGCCAAAAAATGTATACACGTGACTTGTATTCATCTTTTTTTATCGATATATATTATTACAATTTTAATATAGTTTCTTCCTTTCTAAAAATGTGTATACATTCTTTGGCACCCTCTGTATACACGAATGGAATAATATTAGTTACAAAACATAGAAATTCTAGTTTTATTATAAATAGTCTTTGAAAACAAAAAAAATTATCAGTATGGATAAAATTCAGAATATATTAATACAACTGATGTTACTTCATTTTATTGTGTCAAAGGATGTTTAATGAATGAGAAAGTTGGTAAAACTTTAAGTATGTAATAAAACAAGGAAATACAATCCAATGGGAGAAAACATACTATATTACAAAATTACGTGAGGGTAGAGAGGATTCTGGGAAGATGGGGGAATGTGGGAAGCACCAGGAATTAGTCTCTCTGCCTAGATAACTGCACTGTCAAAATCTGTCTGATGGAACTATTTGGGAACTCTGGAGTCTATTGAAGGCCTGCAACTTCCGGGGAAAGCTTGGATGGTCAACTGTAATTAATTTCAGTCAATGTCACCGCATAGCAGAGTGGCAGCTACCTATCCTCCACCGCAGCCACATGACAGGCATCACGCACCTGTTTCTAAGGCAGTCTGCACACAGCTCGTAGGAGTCAGGGTGGACAAAAAAGGCCATGTCTTCCAAATACTGGGGATCTACTCTGACTACTAACTGCTGTTCCTGATATTGGAGGTGCAGACAAAGAAGTAGGTGCCATTGTATTTGCACTTCCCCCAATTGTTTCAAGGTTCTTCCTTATGGCTAAATAGACATCCAGAGGACTTAACGGGCCAGTCCTATTTTTGCACACCCTTCATTGTTCACCTCTGGGAGCTGGCGATTAAAGACCCTGAAGACTTCAAAAGCAACTACATATACCATGTGTGCACAGGGAAAGATACAGGCTTAGAAAACCTAAGGACACTTCAAGTTTACATCTTAGGCTGATCCTAGACACAGAGACAGCTTACAACAATCAAAAAAACAAAAACAAAAAACTTCAAATCCTGGAGAAGGGGGCAAATCTGATTTGAGGTTACCTATTACATTCAAATATCCAATTTTAAAGAACAAAAATCACAAGGCATACAAACTACAAACTAAAGTGAAGTATAGCTCATTCAAAGGAAAAAATAAATAATGAAAACTATCCCTAAAAGATAACTGATGGAAGATCGGTAGACAAAGACTTTCAAAATCTGGCTTAAACAGGGTCAAAGTGACCTGTGGGACGTGTGCAAGTCTCAAAAGAATAGAGCAAGGTGTCGAGACAATCTTTAAAGAATTAGTAGCAGAAAACTTCCCAAACTTAATGAAAGACATGTATATAAAACATCCAGGAAGCTTAACAAATTTCCAGTAATATATATTCAACAAACACACACAAGATGCATTATAATAAAACTTTCAAAAGTCAAAGAAAGAACCTTGAAAGCAGGAAGAAAGAAGTAACTCATTGCATACAATAAAATAATAAACAGATTCCTCAGTAAAATAATGAACAGATTTCTCATCAGAGAAAAGTGGAGGCCAGAAGGCAGTACACCAACATATACAAAATCCTAAAATAAAAAAATGTTAACCAGATAAACAAAAGCTGAGGGATTTCATCACTAGTAGTCCTGACCTGCAAGAAACAAACATTAAAGGGAGTCCTACAAGTAGAAATGAAAGAAACCAGATAGTAACTCAAGGCTATATGAAGAAAATAAAGATCTCAGTAAAAATAAAGTGATGTGCATTTATAAAGTCTAGTATTATTTTAAAAGAAGTTTGTAATGACATCTTTTTTGTTATCTAGATGATATACATATGCTTTAAAGAGACTAATATATTTTAAAAACATTATTAGTCTGTAAGTCAGCATTATTGCAACTTTGGTTTGTAACCCTCATTTTGCTTTCTACATAACTTAAGAGACTAACACATGTGAAAGAATTATTAATTTATGTTTGAAGGCATACAATGTTTAAAGATGTACTTTTATGACATAAAAAACTAAAAGGGGAAGAGATAGAGCTTAAAGAAGCAGAGTTTTTGTATGTTACTGAAGCTAGTATAAATTCAAGTGTTATGACTCTAGGATGTTATGACTCTAAGACTGGGAGATGTAACACATCTACCTAATATAAAGAAACAAACACAGAGAGGCAGCCAAAATGAGGAGACAAACAAACATGCCCCAGATGAAAGAACAGGAGAAAACTCCAGAAAAAGAACTAAACAAAATGGAGGCAATCAATTTACCAGTAAAAATAAATTGATGTGCAGATACAGAGTTGGAAACACTGGTTATAAGGATGCTCAAGGAACTTAGTGGGAAATTCAACAGAGATAGCAAGCATAAAAAGGACATAGAAACCATTAAAAAAGAACCAGTCATAAATGAGGAATACAACTGAAATGAAGAATGCACTCAGAACAAGTAAAGAGAAGACTAGCTGAAGCAGAGAACTGAATCAGCAATTTGGAAGACAAGACAGCAGAAAATACCCTATCGGAACAGCAAAAAGAAAAAAGAATTTGAAAAACAAGGACAGTTTAAGAAACCTCTGGGACAAAAATCATGTGTAACAATATGTGCATCCTAGGGGTACCAAAATGAGAGAGAAAACAAGGGATTGAGAACCTATTTGAAGAAATAATGACTGAAAACTTCCCTAACCTGGCAAAGGAAATTGACAAAGAAGCCCAGGAAGCACAGAGTCACAAAGAAGATGAACCCAAAGAGTCCCACACCATGACACATCATAATTAAGATGCCAAAGGTTAAAGACAAAAAGTGAATCTTAAAAGCAGCCAGAGAAAAACAGTTGCCTACAAGGGAGCTCCCATAAGACTGTCAGCTGTTTTCACAGAAACTTTGCAGACCAGAAGGGAGTGGCAGGAAATATTCAAAGTGATGAAAAGCAAGGACCTACAACTAAGACTATCCTACACAGAATGGCTATCATTTAAAATTGAAGGAAATATGAAAAGCTTCCCAGACATTAAAAAGCTAAAGGAGTTCACTACAATACCAGTATTACAAAAAATATTAAGGTGACTTTTCAAAGAAGAATAAGGGGGGAAAAGAACTAAACATGAATAATAAAATGGCAATAACTATGTACTTATCAATTATCACTTTAAGTGTAAATAGATTAAATTCTCCAATCAAAAGAAACAGGGTGGCTGAATGGGTAAGAAAACAAAACCATACAATACATATGCTGTCTACAAAAGACCCATATCAGATCAAAAGACAAAGACTGAAAGTAAAGGAATGAAAAAGATATTTCATATAAATGGAAATGAGAAAAAAAAGTTGGAGTGGTAATACTTATATCAGACTTTAAAACAAAGGCTATAATAGAAAGACATTTCACAATGACAAAGGGATCAATCCAACAAGAGGATATAACCTTTACAAACATATATGCAGCCAATAAGGGAGGAATTAAATGTATAAAACTAATATTGATGGACATAAAGGAAGAGATCAACAGTAACAGTCCTAGTACGGGACTTTAACACCCCACTGACTGTATCAGAGGATACAGCTTCCAGAGAGAAAATCAACAAGGAAACAGTGGCCTCAAATGACACATTAGACCAGATGGATTTAACTGATATTTTTAGAGAATTTCATCCCCAAGCAACAGAATATACAGTCTTTTCAAGTGCAAAGGAAACATTTTCCAAGATATACCACATGTTAGGCCACAAAACTAGTCTCAATAAACTTAAGAAGACTGAAATCACATCAAGCATCTTCTCTGACCACAACAGTATGAAACTAGAAATCAATTACATAAAAAATAGTGAAAAACACATAAACACATGGAGGCTAAATAACATGCTGCTACTGAACAACGAAGAAGTCAACAATGAGATCACAGAAGATATCAAAACATACCTTTAAACAATGAAAATGAAAACATAACAACCCCAAATCTATGGGACATAGCGAAAGCAGTCCTCAGAGGGAAATCCACAGCAACAAATAATCTACCCTTATAATAAAGGAACTAGAAAAAGAACAGCAAACAAAGCCCAAAGTAAGTAGAAGGAAGGAGTAATAAAGAAGTAGAAGAAAGGAGTAATAAAAATCAGAGCAGAAATACACAAAATACAGTCTGAAAAAACAATACAAAAGATCAATGAGACCAAGAGCTTGTTTTTGGAAAAAATAAACAATATTGATAAACCTTTACTCAGATTTATCAAGCAAAAAAGAAGACACAAATAAATAAAATCAGAAATGAAAGAGAAGTGACCACTGACACCACAGAAATACAAAAGAAAAAAAATACGAGCAATCATATGCCAACAAATTGGCAATTTAGAAGAAATGAATAAATTCCCAGTAACATACTCTTCCAAGACTGAATCAAGAAGAAACAGAAAATCTGACAGACTGATTACTACAAAAGAAATCGAATCAGAAATCTAAAAACTCCCAACAAAGTCCTGGACATCATGACTTCACAGGAATTTTTACCAAACATTCAAACAAAAATTAACATCTATCTTTCTCAGGTCTTTTCCAAAAATTCAAGAGGAGGGAAGGCTCCGAAGCTCATTATACAAGGCCACCGTCACCCTGATTCCAAAATCAGACAAAGATATTAGAAAATAAGAAAATTATAAGCCAATATCCCTGATGAACATAAATGCAAAAACTCTCAACAAAATATTAGTAAACTGAATTCAGCAAAACATTAAAAAAAATCATACACCATGATCAAGTGGGATTTATTCCTGCGATAAAAGGTTGACTCAATATCCACAAATCAATGAATGTGATAAACCACATACACAAAATGAAAGATAAAAATCATATGATCACATCGACAGATGCAGAAAAGCCATTTTGACAAAATCCAGCATCTATTTATGATAAAAACTTTCAGCAAAGCGGGAATAGAGGGAACATACCTCAACATAATAAAGACCATATATGACCAACCCACAGCTAACATCATAATAAACAATGAAAAGCCAAAAAGCATTTTCCTGAAGATCAGGAACAAGGCAAGGACGCCCACTTTCACCACTTTCATTCAAATAGTGCTGGAAGTCCTGGCCACAGCAGTCAGACAAGAAGAAGAAACTAAAGGCATCCAACTTGGAAAGGAAGAAGCAGAACTGTCGTTGTTTGCAGATGACATGATACTATATAGAGAGAACCCCAAAGATTCTACCAAAAAACTATTAGAGCTGATAAATGAATTCAGTAAAATAGCAGGATACAAAATTAATATTCAGAAATCAGTTGCATTTTATATGCCAACAACAAACTATCAGAAAGAGAAATTGGGAAAACAATCCCATTTATAGTTGCATCAAAAAATAAAATAAAATACCTAGGGGAATAAATTTAACCAAGGAGGTAAAAGACCTATACTCGTATTTGGAAAATTATAAGACATAGAAAGAAATTGAAGAAGATACAAATAAATGGAAGCATATACTGCACTCATGGATAGGAAGAATTAACATCGTTAAAATGTCCATGCTACCCAAAGCAATATACAGATTCAATGCAATACCTATCAAAATACCAATGGCATTTTTCACAGAACTAGAACAAATAATCCTAAAATTTATATGGAATCATGAAAGACCCAAAATAGCCACAGTAATTTTGAGAAAGAGCAAAGTTGGAGGTATCATGCTACCGGATATCAAACTATGCTAGAAGGCCGTAGTAATCCATACAGCGTGGTACTGGCATAAAGACAGACACACAATCAATGCAACAGAACAGAGACCTCAGATACCCCAGATACATACAGTCCATGAGTCTATGACAAAGGAGGCAGGGACATACCAGTGGGGAAAGACACTCTAATCAATGAATGGTGCTGGGGAAACTGGACCACCTTCTTACACCATATACAACAATAAACTCAAAGTGGATTAAAGATTTAAATTTAAGACCTGAAATCATAAAACTCCTAGAAGAAAATATAGGCAATAAACTCTTGGACATTGATCTCAATACTTTTCCTGATTTATCTCCTCGGGCAAGAGAAACAAAGGAAAATAGATAGATTAGAGAGATGGATAGATTAGATAGATGGATAGATTAGATAGATAGATTAGATAGATAGATGATAGATGATAGACAGACAGACAGACAGACAGATAGATAGGACTGCATCAAACCAAAACATTTTTGCACAGCAAAGGAAACCATCAGCAAAAAGAAAAGACAACTTACTGATTTAGAGAAGATATTTGAAACTAATACATCCAATGAGGAGTTACTATCCAAAATTTATAAAGAACTCATACAACTCAAAACACACACACACACACACACACACACACACACACACTCACTCAAATTATAAAAATGGGCAGAGGACCTAAATAAACATTTCTCCAAAGAGGACATACAGAAGGCCAATAGACATAAAAAAGATGCTCAACATCACTAGTCATCAGAGAAATGCAAATTAAAACCACAATGAGATATAACCTCACTCCTATGAGAATGGCCATCATCAGTAAATCAACTAACAGCAAGCGTTGGTGAGAATGTGGAGAAAAGCGAACACTAGTGCAGTGTTGGTGGGATTTCAAATTGGTGCAGCCACTATGGAAAACCATATGGATGTTCCTCAAAAAATTAAAAATGGAATTACCTTATGACCCAGCAGTTCTATTTCTGGGCATTTATCCACAGAAATCCAAAACACTAACTTGAAAAGATACATGCACCCTTAAGTTCACTGCAGCATTATTTACTATAGCCAAGATATGCAAGCAACCTAAGTGCCCATCAATAGACGACTGAATAAAGGAGATGTGGTACATCTATACAATATTACTTGGCCATAAAAAGAATGAAATTGTACCATTTGTGACAACATGGATGGACATAGAAGGTAGTATGCTAAGTGAAATAAATCAGAGAGACAAATACCATATGATCTCATGTATAAGTGGAAGGAAATAAATAAACAAACAAAACAGAAACAAAGTAAACAAACAAACAAAATAGAAACAAACTCATAGATACAGAGAACAAACTGATGGCTGCCAGATTGAATGAAGGGTGGTTGGGGGGCTGGGTAAAATAGGTGAAGGGATTAAGAAGTATAAATTGGTAGTTATAGAAATAATCACAGGGATGTAAATAAAATACAGGCTACAGAATATAGTCAATAATATTGTAATAACTATGTATGGTGCCAGGACAAAAAAAAAAAGAGAGAAGCTTTTCCTCCAAGATCAGGAAAAAGGTAAGGGTGCCCACTTCTAACACATCTACTCAACACACAGCACGGAAAGTTCTAGTCAGTGTTATTAGGCAAGAAAAGTAAATAAAAGGCATCCAAATTGGAAAGAAGTAGTTAAAAGATCTCTGTTCGTAGATTGTATGATCTCATATGTAAAAACCCCTAAAGACTGCACACAAACAAAACTGTTAGAATTAATTCAACTAAATAAATTAATTCAACAAAGTAAATGAATTCAACAAAGTGGCAAGATACAAAACTAGCACACAAAAATCAATTGCATTTCTATACACTGATAATGAACAATCCGCAAAGGAAACTAAGAAAACAATTCAACTTACAATAGCATCAAAAATAATAAAATACTTAGGGATTAACCAAAGAGGTGAAAGACTTACACACAATGAAAATTACAAAACATTGATGAAAGAAATTAAATAAGACATAAATAAATGGAAACACACCCCAAATTCATGGGTTGGAAGACAGTGATGTAAGGATGGCAATACTACCCAGTTATTTATAGATTCTATGCAATCCGTATCAAAATCCTGAACACAAATTTTGCATATATAAAAAACCTTATCCTAAAGTTCATATGGAATCTCAAGGGACCCCCAAATAACCAAAACAATCTTCAAAAAGAAGAACAAAGCGGGAGAACTCACACTTCCAGGTTTGAAAATTTACTACAAAACAACAGTAAATAAATTAATTTGGTAATGACCTAAAGACAGATATATACATTAGTAGGATAAAATAGAGAGCCCAGAAATAAACTTTGGCATATATGCTCAAATGATTTTTTGACAAAGGTGATGAGAATAGTCAAAGGAGAACGGACCATCTTTTCAAAAAATGGTGTTGGAAACACTGGATATTCACATATTCACTGGATATTCACAAAGAATGAAGCTAAAATCTTACCCAACACCATACAGAAAAATTAACTTAAAATGGATCAAAGATCTAAATATAAGAACCAAACTATAAAACTCTTAAAAGAAAACACAGGGCAAATGTTTTGTGACATTAGATTTGACAATGATTTGTTGGATATGACAGCAAAGTCACAGGCAACAAGAAAAACTGGAAAAAAAATGAACTTCATGAAAAATGTTTAAATGTGTGCATCAAAAGGTGCTAGCTATCCAAAGAGTAAAAAGGCAACCCACAGAACTGGAGAAAATATTTGTAAATCATGCATCTGACAAGGTATTAATATCCAGAATATAAAGATAACTCCTAACTCAACAACAAAAACAACCCAACTTAAAAATAGGCAAAAGGCTTGAATAGACATTTCTCCAAAGAACATAAACAAATGGCCAATAAGCACATGAAGGGATGCTCAACATTGCTAATTATTTGGAAAATACAAATCAAAACCACAAGGAGATATCACCTTACACCCATTAGGATCACTATTATTAAAAAAAAAGAAAAAAAGAAAATTAGTGTTAGCAAGGATGTGGACTGCTGGTGGAGAAGCAAAGTGCCCCTGCTGCTGTGGAAAACAGAACAGTGTTCCTCAACAAAAACTAGACTTACTAAAGCATCCAGCAATTGCACTGCTGGGTATATTCCCAAAAGATGTGAAGCAGGGTCTTGAACAGATATCTGTCCGTCCATGTTCATAGTAGCCTTATTCACAGTAGCTAAAACATGGAAGCAACCCAACATGGATGGTTGGATGGATAAGCAAAATGTGGTACATATAAACAATGAAATATTATGCAGCCTTAAAAAGGTAGGAGATTTGGACAGGTCACAACATGGATGAACCCTGAGGACATCATGCTGAGCTAAATAAGCCAATCACAAAACAAACACTGTATGATTCCATTTACATGAGGTACTTGGAGTAGTCCAAGTCATAGCAACAGAAAGTAGAATGGTGACTGCTCAGAGAAGGGCAAGTGGGGAGGGAGAGTCACCTGTTATGTAACAGATATAAAGTTTCAGTTTAACAAGATGAAAAGACTTCCGGATGGTGGTGAGGGTAACACATTACGAATATATTTAGTACCAATGAACTGTATACTTAAAAATGGCTAGGATGGTAAATTTTATGATATATGTACTTTTATCACAATTTTAAAAATTAGAAAAAAAACTGCAGGAGAGGCAGGTCATTTATTGAACATTCATTTTGAAAAGCGTATTACTATTTTACAGACTAGAACCTTTTCATAAGGCAGCAGATGAATATACAACACTTCTGGTCATATGGCTGATATTAATTGTACAATTATATAGTGACTGTCTTCATGTTACATGAAAACAAACACTAGAGCTACTAAACTATGCTTTTTAAAAATACAACCCTTCTCCCTTTACCTATTTACACACCTTTCAGAATTGCTTCTAATATGTCAAATCCAAATACATCAGTCAAGATGGGAATGTTAATGAATTTGATCACATAAACATGTCACAATACATTGATCTGGCTTTTAATTAACAAAACACACAGTATCAGCACAATAGTACAGACACAGCACGTCACTATTGGAAAACAGTAAGATGTTAATATACAACAGAATTGAAGAAATTAAATGAATGTGCATATTAGGAAAAATTCTACTGCACAAAGTACAGAGAGCATTGAGAATTCTCTTTTTAGACCATAATTTCTAAAAAAGATTTTAGTCTTCCATTAAAAGCGAGCCACAGGATATCAAGAGGAATCTTACACTGAAGGAGCTCTCAAATTTTTTTTTTTTATCTCATAGTTCTTTACACTCTTAAAAGTTAGTGAGAGCCAGAAGGCTTTTATTTATATGTGTTATGAGTATTGATGTTTTTATAATTTAAATAAAAACTGAAGAACTTTAAATAGGTATTTATTAATTTCAAGTAGTAGTAACAAACCTGTTACATATAACAGGCATATATATTTTTATGAAAAATAACTACTTTCCAAAACAAAAAAAATTTACAGAGTAGTGGGGTACTGTTCTGTATTTTTACAAACCTTTTAAAAGTCTGTCTTAATAAAGAAAGCTGGATTCTCTAACCTGCATCTGCATTTAATTTGTTGTGGTATGTCATTTGGTTGAAGTATAAGAACACGACCTGACTTCACAGAGGTAAGTAGCTGGAAAAGGGAGCAGTTCTTTTAAAAAGCTTTTCAGGACACTTTTTCTCCTTTGATATTACACCAAAACTTGGCAAGTGACGGTTTCTTAAAGATTGGCTAAAATGTGGATTTGGAACCATGCTAGTGGCCTTTTTTGCATGTGGTTTCTATAGTGGATGGTGTGACGTGTCACCCAGAATCCCGTGACTAATGGAGAGCTCACTCCCCAGTGGCTGGGAACACTGTCGGCACAAACCCAGCTCTCCACCAGGGTTGTGCCAGCTGAAGGAGACCCTCACTCACGGCCACAGCCACTCCAGCGTGACGTGGGGATACAACCACCCAGATGCCTGGGCCCACTCAGGACGCTCCTGAAGGGCCCCCCAGCTTCAGAACTACACACAGGGCCAGCGGAGCCATGCAGAACTAATGCTTAGCGCCTCCCTCTGCCAATCCGCCCCCTTTCCGGCCATTTCCATTCCATTCCCTCAGCCCTCTTTCCACAGGTGTTCATCCCATGAGTTCACTGACGAACTTCCTCCACACTCATTTCCATCTCAGAGCTGACGTCCCAAGGAATGTCACCCGTGACCGGTGGGGTAGGCATGTCCCACAGCAGAGGTGGAGGTGGCAGGGGGACATTCTGGGAGTGCAGAACAGCCACTGTTTTACAGTTATTTCAATCTAAGGGTATCAGTAGGTATGGCGACAGTCATGTTAACGAGCTGAGTAAGAGCCCTGCCTGTATCCACACAGTCACGTCCTCAGGGTCTCCTCCTGCCCTCTCTCACACAGCTGCAAGTCCACACGAGTGTGACCCTTTCCTCACCTACATGCTCAGTTACCAACACATCACGTGGCCAACCCACAACCTGCTTACATTCAACTATTTGCTTTGCAGCTGTAACTGAACTTGGCTGGAGCAAACACACAGTCAAGCCGACTGGTATCAATTCCACTTAAAATGAAGTTCAATCCTCAGGGAGCCTCTTTTGTGCCAAACCATCAGACTGTAGATATGGGACATCCATAGTCCTAACGGACGTCCCCCACCTTCTGCTCTTTTCTCAAACTTCCAAAACCTCTTCCCCCAGCACGCCATTTTACACTGAAGGTATCCAGGACGCCCCCACAATCTTCCACCGCACAAGTCTACCTGTCACCACCTGCAGCAATTCGCTGGCTTTCCTCCCGTTATGACGACTGCACGGTCCTTGCTCCAAGCCACGGCCAACCTCTCGGCCTGTGTGCTGTAGCCTGTCCTCTCGTCTAGTCAAGGGCATGCTCCAGCAATCTCCCCTCTCAGGCGTCAACAATGTTTCCTCTCTACTGAAACACTCCAATCACCTATAATCTCTTACTTCACCTGTGTTAAGAACAAAAAACAAAGCCCTCACCCTCCGGATACCCCTCCCTCGCTCCTCTCCTTTACAACAAACCATAAGACTTGCGACTGTGCTTAATCTCCAAGCCACCTCCTCCATCACCCTTTAAACCCAACCCCATCAACTCAGCACTCCACCAAAACTATGCTTAGCCAACTCACTCACACTCCAGCCTGCTACCGTTCATGACTATCCTGGGTCCTCATCTTCCTTGATTCACCAGCACCCTCTGACACCAGTATTCACTCTGTCCCACAGGGTTCCTGCCCTTGGCTCCCAGGACACCACACTCTCTCCATTCTCCTCACAGCTCACTGGACACATGTTGCCCTAGCTAATTCCTTTTCCCTAAACCCTACTGGGCCCAGCTGGCGGGCCTCTACCTCCACTTACCTCTTGGTGATCTCGTGCAGTGCATGTCTGCAAGGTGTGACGATTAAGTTCACGAACTAGTTGCAACGATATTACTAACCTCTTTGATAGCAGAGGGATTATTCATTATGCATTTGTGCAAACTGGACAGTTAACCAAGTTGACTATTTGGAAGTGCTGAAAAGGCTGCATGAAAAAGTTACACGACCTGAACTTTTCACCAACAATTCGTGGCTCTTGCATCACGACAATGCACCAGCTCACACGGCACTGTCTGTGAGGGAGTTTTTAGCCAGCAAACAAATAACTCTATTGGAACACCCTCCCTACTCACCTGATCTGGCCCCCCATGACTTCTTTCTTTACCCAAAGATAAAGGAAATATTGAAAGGAAGACATTTTGATGACGTTCAGGACATCATGGGTAATATGACGACAGCTCTGATGGCCATTCCAGAAAGAGTTCCAACACTGCTTCAAATGGGGGACTAGGCTCTGGCTTCAGTGCACAGCTTCCCAGGGGAGTACTTCAAAGGCGATCATAGTGATATTCAGCAATGAGGTGTGGAGCACTTTTTCTAGGATGAGTTCATGAACTTAATTGTCCCATCTCGTAGCAACTCAGGATTCCCAAACGTGTGTCTTCCATCCTAACCACCTTCTGTACTGCAGACGCAAACACCCAACTGCCGACCTGACTACATTTGTATGCCTTCCGCACTAAACATCTTAAATTTAACATGTCCAGAACTGAACTGTGATATCAACCCCCATAAAAATATGTGCTCAACCTATATTCCTCCCATCTTCAAAATTTTCCCTATTTCTAAAATTCAGATTAAAGAGATGTTTTTAAATTAAAAATCACTATTTGAAATAGGTTCAACATATCTGTTGCTATAAAGTAATTACATGTCCAGTAAATCATGAATTACTCGTGTATAAATGAAAACATGGGTAAATGTGAATCCTCAGTTTTGGTTTAAGTCACCCTCCTCCCTACTCACCTTATAAATTTAAATACTATTCTGCTTCCATTTAAAAAAAAATTTACTTTGTAAAAGAAATTGGGTTGCTCTTGGGCAGAGCTAATTTAGCCTCCGTTAAATAAATAAGTCAATTCCAGAATTTAATTAAGAATAAAACAATTCAACTGTGCCAGTCAAAAAGTAAGGATAATATCATGAAATTAATTTCAGTACTTGACTTTATAAGTGAATAGGCTGAACTGAAAAAAAAGCCTGTGCTTTCTCTACACAAATTTCATTTCATTAGCAAATATGCATTTCCAAACCTAGGTTGCATTAGAACATATACCATAATTAGAATGTGGAGAGTCCTCCTGTATAGTTTTGTTTGCTAAGAAAATAAGAAAAGAATAAATACAGTTTTAAATGATGATAAACTGCAGAAGGTAGAACACCTCAGCTTTCCATCTACCGCTGCTGGACCACCAGTCACACGGACAGCTTGGCCACACGCCGTCCATCTATCCTGGCCATATGTCTGATTTACTTACAACTGGTGTGGCTGGCATGTAGTAAACACAGGAGTGAAAGAATGAACCAACAGATGAATGAATGCAGGGGTAAAAACTACACGAACCATGGGGGTATATATAGATGGCGCCAACCGGTTACACTCCCTGAAGACGGGGGATCCGTAGTCCCTGAAGCAGTGGGCTGTGCGCTGCTGCTCGGGAAGTAACAGCCAAGACCTCCTCAGTCTGGAACCCAAGTCTACCTAGTGCTCTTACGACGAAAGAAGAGTGTAATCACACGATGATGACACTAATGCTCAAGATGAATGTAATTCATGAACTTCTCCAGAAACAATTTATAAAGTAACAACCAAAAGGTGTCCCTAGTAAGTTTTTCTAAATATACTCCCTACAGCATACAGTGCAGTCAAATTAATTCTTTCCAATTCAGTTCACTAGCTCAAGAAGCACATGCGCAAAGTAAGAATGGCAAGGTGAATACATGACATTCTAATGTGACAAGCAGTCCAGAGAAACAGAATTGCAGCAAATTGTCTGAATACTGCAATTTTAAATTTATTTTCTGACAGTAATCACCTATAACCACGCCCTTCTCTCTTCAAACCCTGATATTCAAAGCACGATATAAAGCTCCTGAATAGATTCAAATTACCGATGACTTAAGTTTGAGTTAATTATTCCCAAGATTTACACGCATCAAAAAAAGGCGCGCACATTCTCTCTCTCTCTCTCTCTCTCTCTCTCTCTCTCTCTCTCTCTCTCTCTCTCTCTCTCCTCCCTCCCTCTCTCTCTCTCTCTCTCTCTCTCTCTCTCTCTCTCTCTGTATCTCTCTCTCTCTCTCCCTCTCTCCCTCTCTCTCGTTTTTATTGACCAGATCAAAGAACTACTACCATCACACATAACATCTTACCCAACAACAGTACTTCTGAAGACAATAGAAAAGCACTTAGCATCTAACACCACCTCACATGTTAAGAGTGCAAGAACAAATTGCAAGTGACTTTCACATTCCCAAAAGCAGTTTGCATTAGTGGATGAAAGAGTGAGGTTAACAGGAGAGCTCTGGGGCTTCCGAGGAGCTCACACGCATCTCCATCATTTATTAAAATTAAATCATTAGGGGAAAACCCTACCAACTGAAAAAGTATTTAGAATAATCACAAATAATATTTCACTTTAAATGACATACATCATTATTCCTTTACCATGTTGACAGCCACAGGGCCACAGCAAAATAAAACAACAGCAACCTCTGGACGACATGTCCTTTGATACAAAAAATGGCTCATTTTCTGTGGTAAACAACACAGTTTTCAATTAATATGAAGAACTATATTTTTAACATAATATGCTAAGAAATGCAACCTTATATCACTATCATACCATGAATCAAAATTAATCTCATGATAGGCATTAGAGTGCTTTTGAATTATTTATTCACTCATTCAATCTTTTATTCATTAAATGAGTATTTAATGTAGCCCATTATGTCAAACATTGCATAAGATACTGGCAGCTCAGTCAGTGCATGGAGAGCTCTGTCACCAAATGATTCCTTCTTAGAATTTAAAAACTAGCAAATAACATATATTTCATTGAAGCTAAGTGGGTAAGTATGAAATAGATGACACTTTCACTTGTGTGAACACATCTTATAGGTCTCAAATGGACTCAGAAGACGCATAGACCTAAATCAAAGAGATGAGATTCAAATCTCATCAAAGAGATAAAAACATAAGACAACATTAGTGCACACATAAAAATACTCTAGTAAAAGCAATTATAGCCCAGCATTTCCCATGAAATTTCTCACTCTAGGGTGTTATTTAAAATAGCATTAACATTATTCATAACTACCCCAAACTGAAAATAACTGAATGTGTTTTAGCAGATCAGTGGATAATGGAAGTCTTCCATACAGCAGAACATCATTCCGTGGTCACAGGAACAAACAAGCGACAGGTGCATTGACATATGCCAAGTACTAAGCACTAGACCCCAAATGTAAACTTAGAGTTGTCTGATTCCAAAGCCTGCACTGAAATATTTTTACTGAACACTGTGATGCTGCTAGAAAACACCGTCTTCTACACACCACATTTCTATTCAAATCCACAAATTATGGGAGTGGAGCAGAACACAAATTAAAATGACAAAAATGTGTCACTGGGATCAAATGAAGAAAAATCTTTCTTACTGAAATGGTAGGGGTTTTGAAAACAGAATTAGAAATGAGGGTAGACAATCTTTAGTGAATTCCTGTAATTTATCATGAAGCTAGTATTTCACTGGGGTGTGTAAGAACATGTAGACTAGCACATTTTAACATCAGTATCAGTGCCATTTAAAAGCCAGAATAGGCAGCAAGTATTTATGCATGTGTTAATAAAATGCATTCCCAATTTCAGTGAAGGCATTCCCGGTGAAATCAGGAAAGCTCAAACAGAGGAGCCCCTCCTCCCCGGCCGCCCTGCAGGCCAGTCAGTGGGCTCCAGGCCTGGCGACAGCACCACTGGAAACAGTACTACTTCCGACTGTGCTCTGACAGATAGATGTAAGCACGTAAGTGAAGGAACCATGTTTATAGTCACACTGATTCCAATTACAAAACAATAATTTTTCTAAGGTAAGATCATATTTTCATATGTGCTTCCATTACCTAAGGCTCAAGTAAAACTCAAAAGCACACGAAAAAAAAACCACTTTAAATGAGCAAAATAAAATTCAGACATCATGAAACCACAATGTAAAAAACTGTGAGCAATTTGAAAGTGGAAACGAGTTATGGAAACTGTAGCTTCTAACACCAAAGACGTCACACTGTCTAAACAGACAAACCAATGTCATGAGATGTGCCTCAGCCACCATGATAACTAAGGAATCCCAGGGGAGAGGAGGAAAGCGGACGTCACGTGAAGAAGGACAGGCAGAGCCCAGGGAAGACAATGTCCTCCTGTCCCCTCTGTGAAGAAGCGTCGGCCGCTTCCCTTTCAGGCCGTCCACACCACTGGTTTCAAGAATGTTCTCTGTGGTTTGTGAAATGACTTAGATGATGATTTGGAAGTCTTTAAAAGGCCCAGGGGGGATATGAAGTTGGTTATGTGACCTACATCTTGCAAGTTATAAAAAATTCAGATCACTTTGACAATGAAGCAGTCTATTGAGAAGTTTCGGATAGAATATTCTTCAAACTATCGCTCACCTCGTGAGAGAAACAAAAGGAATTACTATTTGAACAAAGAGCTATTTAGTTACTCCTGACCCCTCACCCCGTCCAGTCCAGCGTCCAGTCCAGCGTGAGAGTGATGGCTGGCTACTACCTGCTCCCCAGTTTAACTGTCACCCACCTGTTTCACAGAAAACATGTCCAGTTTCCTGTTAAAGGTATTCCTGAAAGTACGAAAGGTATATAGGAAAGAGGGAAGAACTCTGCCCTTAGCTGGCTTACAACCTGTGCCACTGGCTGATTCCTGAGACACCTGAGGGGCCTGTACTGCAGACGTGACTGTTACTTTTTCTTCTTTAAGCTGGGGGGAGAGAATTCTGTAACACAAGTTTTCCCCCTTTTTTCTTTTTAATAATTTCACCACAGGCTGGTGATGTTTAGGGTAGGGAAAAACAGCTAAGTCCAACTCTAGGTCACCTTTTTCAAAATGCTCATTTCCTTCTTTTATTTGGGACCGTCCAGTATTAAACTGTCCTGGAAAAGTCTGGTTCATAAAATTAAACAAGTGGCCTGTAGCTCAGTGGCCTGCACTGAACCATCAAAGCACGCTGCTGTCTTTTCAGTTATAAAAGTCTGTTCAGGAGGAAAATCCCCATGTCCCCTGAGCACGCCTCAAGGCTGAACCATAACGGCTGTCAAGTTCTTTCTGAAGAGTAACTAAATAGCTCTTTGTTCAAATAATAATTCCTTTTGTTTCTCTCACGAGGTGAGCGATAGTTTGAAGAATATTCTATCCGAAACTTCTCAATAGACTGCTTCATTGTCAAAGTGATCTGAATTTTTTATAACTTGCAAGATGTAGGTCACATAACCAACTTCATATCCCCCCTGGGCCTTTTAAAGACTTCCAAATCATCATCTAAGTCATTTCACAAACCACAGAGAACATTCTTGAAACCAGCGGTGTGGACGGCCTGAAAGGGAAGCGGCTGACGCTTCTTCACACACGTTGCTGGCACCCAGTTGTAAGGGACAGCTTCTGCCACAGACGCCCAATAGATGTGACAGAGCGCCGAGGGGGCAGAGCCACAGAAATCTGAGACGGAGCACCAGCACCCCTGGCTTGCAGGCCCAGAGCTGTCACAGGAACCCCGTCGAGGCTGAGAGCTGGATCTCTGAAGGCTGCATGGTCCCTATGTCACAGGCCAGCCAGTCGCTCATTTAACAGACACTTACTGAGGAGCTAGAAATCAGAGAGGATCCAGCAGGGCGCCCTGCTCCCCAGGAGCAGCTGCTTGGGGCTGGACGAGACAAGAGGCTACAGTGTGGGCCCAGGGGCAGGGTCTAAGGGACAACTGAGCAGACTGCAAAACCTCTCGGCTCTGGGAAGAGCCCTCGTCAGGGGTTTTTTGGTGAAACGTTTATAAAATTTGGAAAAGTCAGGCATTTTAACCACAGTTGGTAAATACTCCTGTCTCTTTTTACTCTGACCTCCTCTTCTCTGTCACACTGTGCGTCACCTTGTGCGGCCCTGGAATTTTCAGGATCCAGCTAAAGGGAAATGGAGGTGGGGACATATATAATTTGGATTCGGTTGGGTATCTCTTTCTTTAATTAAAGTGTATTGGGGTGACACTGGTTAGTAAAATGACACAGGTTTCAAGTGTACAATTCTATAACCCATCATTCACATATCACATCGCGTGCTCACCACCCGGAGTCACTTCTCCTTCTATCACCATACGTTGGACCCCATTTACCCTCCTCTAGCACCCCCTCCAGTGGGATATCTGTGTGAGTCCCCAGTCATTTCCATGTATAGTTAGAATACCGCTTGTGTCCCCAGGGTACCCTTAACGCACCCCCGGCCAACCCACTGCACATCCAGAATAAACTGGTTAATGAGTCGTCGATGCACAGAAAACCTGAAAAGCCCTTAAATAATAGAGTGTATATGTCAAAGAAGGTGAAGGCAGGCTTTCCCAAATTTGACAACAATCTGAAAATATTTACAGAGCATTAATAAAAATGAGTTGCAAAACTGAAAGGATATTTTCTAAATTATCAAAAATAATTTTTAATTATTTCTCTCAATCATGTTAGCAGAAAACTGAATTACCTTTCTATTCTGTGCATGAAAAGGATGCTTACAAAGTCATCATATAGCGATTCAAGAGCTCATAGCCAAAATATGGAGCAAAAAATAAAAAGTACTATTGGGATGTTTTGGGGAGTTAATTAATGGAGTATTATGTTAATTTTCTGGATTTGTGTGCTGTTTGTGTATTTTTCAACTTTCAAAAATTCTTAATTTATGGTCTGAATTTCTTTTCACAAGTCAAATAAACATCCACTTTAATGCCCAATTTTCAGTGAGAGGGTCTCTCTCAAGCCTCACAGGACGCACCGACTCTTCTCCACAGCACCCCAGGCATCACGGAAGCACTCTGGGCGCGGTGGCAGCAGACAGGCACATAGGCCCTAACCCGGGGACATCCCCAAAGACTCCCAAGAAGACGTGATTCCTGAATAAAATTTCTTTAATTTTTTAATTTAAAAAAATGTAATAAAATAAACATAAAATAAAATGTTTCGTTTTAACTACTTCTAAGTGTACAGTTTAGTGATACTTAATATAGTCACATTATTAGGCAACCAACCTCCAGAACTTTTTCATCTTGCAAAACTGAAACTCTGTCCCCATGAAACACTAACCCCCCCCTCCCCAGGCCCTGGCAAGAGCCATTCTACCTTCTGTCTCTATGACTTTGACTACTCCCAGTCCTCATATAAGGCGAATCATACACTATTTGTTTTGTGACTGGCTTATTTCATTGAGCGTAATATCCTCAAGCTGCATTCATGTCGCAGTATGTGTCAGAAATGCCTTCCTTTCAGGCTGAATAATATTCCACTGTACGGACAGGCCACGTTTTGCTTATCCATCCACCTGTCCAGACACACCTGGAGTGCTGCCCACGTGTGGCCATTGCAGACACTGCTGCTGTGCACAGGGGCGTACAAATACCTCCTCAAGTCCCTGCTGTCACTTAGTTGGGGTACAGACCCGGAAGTGGAATTGCTGAACCACAGGCTAATTCAACTTGTAACTTTTTGAGTAACTGTCATCCTGGTTTTCACAGTGGCTGCTCCACTTTACATTCCTACTAGCAGAGCATAAGCGTTCCAACTTTGCCACAGCCTTCCCAACACTTGCTGTTTTCTGACTTTCTTTTCATTTGTATTACAGCCATGCTACTGAGTATAAGGGGGTATCCCACTGTAGTTTTGGTTTACATTTCCCTAACGACTAGTGATACTCAGCTTCTTTTCATGTGTTGTCCATTTGTATGTCTTCTTTGGAGAGACAACTATTCAAGACCTTTGCTCATTTTGTCTGTTCTTTGTTGTTGTTCAGTTGTAGGAATTCTTTCTATATTCTGGACATAAACCCCCAATCAGATACATGCTTTACAAATACTTTCTCCCATTTCATGGGTTGCGTTTTCGTTCTGTTGACTGTGTTCTTTGATGCATAAATTGAATTTTTCCAGACAAGTACCATGTTTCCCCAAAAATAAGACCTAGCTGGACAATCAGCTCTAATGCGTCTTTTGGAGCAAAAAGACCCAGTATTATATTATATCATATCATATCGTATTATTTTATATATAAGACCCAGTCTTACAGTAAAATAAGACTGGGTCTTATATGACTGTTTGCTCCAAAAGATGCATTTGAGCTGATTGTCCGACTAGGTCTTATTTTCGGGGAAACACGGTATGAACAGTCAAACTAAGGAGAGGGGAAAAAAGGCATCAATGTCATTAGTTGGGCCAGTGTGGGAGGTTACACAAAATCCTGTGTTGCTGGTTCTGTGCAGATTGAATGAAGGAGAAAGAGAAAGAAATGCAGGTGCAAGGGTGGTCTTGAAAGCGTGAGCTTCTAAAGAGCTTTGGACGGTAAGGTAAGGATTTTGAACTTCATCTCCAAATTTCTACAGCAATGCAGGATTTTTATCCAAGGGAGAACTATGGGGAAATGCAGGAGTTGACATTTTAAAACTCCCACTTTGACATCAGAACCAATGACAGGTTTTAGAGCGGCTCTTTCATAAAAACCCGATTTACACCTTTGCCAGGTCTGCTCTTGTTAGACTACTGCAACGATATCCCTTCCCGTCATTCCTCCTTTGCTGGAGTCCCTGCCACAGACCACCCAAACTTTCCAATTCAATTATTTCACTTGACAGAAAAAAGGGAAGACAGTGGAACAGTTAGAGTACAGACTCTGGGACAGAAACACGGTGCTCATATCCCAGCTCGATGTGTAACAGCTGTCTCAGTTTCCTCCTCTGTAAAATGGGAATTATAATAACAAAAGGATTAATAATTGTAAGGATTAACTGAATCGGTGCTCGTACATGCAAGGCATTTGTATAATAAGTACTGCATCAGCATTTGCTATTATTTTTTGACTATTTAATCTTTTACACAAATTTACAACCTTTTACTGAGATCTGTGCTGCATTTTACTATTTGAGTTAATACGGGTTTTTATTCATAGAACATCTCCCACATCTGCTCTGTCCTTGTCAAACACTTGTTCTTTTTGTTCTTAATAGCAAAATAACAGAAATTCTTAAAACTTCCTTTTTATAAAGCATGGGGATTCTCGGCAACCTTATGGGCTTCACTATATTCGCTCACTGTTTCTGTAAACGCGGACTAGCCAGGCCCTGATTTCCTGTCATGAAGGGGTCACCGATGCCACAAGCGATGGCCAGTGTAACTGAAACTCTGCCCATTCACCTGGAACCGGAGTGCATTCCTCACTCGGTACAGATTTAGAGCAAGAATCCGACAACCAGGTACTAATCTAGGCGACGGATTTGTAGTGTTTAAAACAAACAAAAAATGTAAATACATGCTACCTATTACATTTTAAAATGTGCATGGGAAAATACAGTAATTCTTTTTAAGGTGAAATATTTCTATCTTACAAAAAACGATTTATGAGAAATCACTTCTCTTTCTAACTTCCTCTTTAGAGTATAGTCCACAAAAACAGAAGTCAAGTCATACATCTTAACAACTTGCCAGGGACTTAACATATTCTAAGTATCCTTTCCTGTGTTATCATTTCATATAATTAGTGTATGAAGAAACTTCTAACAGGAATAACTCTAGAACTCCATTTTCTTGGCCCCACAGTAAAAGGATGTACAGGAAGCAGAAAAGACACTGTAGTATGGAGATCACCACAGGACAAACTGAAATCTGAGCGCCTCCACTGACAGACAGCTAAAGAGATATTGTGGCTGTGAAAGGTATTATTAATGAGTCCATCTCAAGAAATGCTCAGACTTTCCCAGTAATCAGGAAAGTGAACATGATTGTTTATGTGCTAGATAAACTCTCTAAGTGAAAAACATCATATAAATTCCCAGATAAGGAGTTTTGACTGGGATTGAGCTAAGGGCCCTGGACTTTTAAAACCCTTAGCCTGAGATCAATTTCTAAAGCATCCCTAGAATTAGTGGTTCTTTTGTTGAGTGTACGTTCTTATAATTACGCCAAGATAAATCATTCTCTTCCTTATTTTTATCATTTCCTGTCCAATTGTTTGGAAGTTTGAGAACAGCCCTTATCTTGTTGTGTCTCTGCTTACTCTCTGTGCTTCATGAGTCATCCTCGATGACATTTCCTGATTTACACACATTAGAGGTATGGGTGCTTTCCCTCTTTCTCAATCTTGTTCACTCATTGTGCACTTTTCGCCAAATAAATTCAATGTTTTACCATTAGGTTTTAAATTGTGCCCAAACCAAAAGGAACATTTATTTACCTCATTTCAAAATATTAGTCATACAGGTTCAATAAAAAGTTTCCAGCAAAACCTAATCCCTTGATATTTCACAAACATTAGAGATACAGTTTTTACTTCCTTTTAAAAGCTTGAGCTACTGCGTTAAGACATCTGCAGGTAAGTTACTAATGACACGGATGAGTTCTGGGAGATAACCGTGGGCCAGAGAGACCAAAACTTCACTTGTGTTTTGTTTTGTTTTTTTAAACTGAAGAAGATACTAGAGATTCTGAAAAATCCATTCAAAATATGTCTTATCAACTCTCCTTCTAACCTTTCTATAACTTCATGCTGCCCTTCAGATCAAGTCCAAAGCCCATACCTAGGACCTGAGCGTCCTATCCTCCAAGACAGTCCCTGTTCAGCCCCCACATCTTCCTCCTCCCAGACACCCCAACAAAGCCCCCGACCCCCTCTCTTCTCCTCTTTTCTACCTCTCTTCTGCCCAGCAAATGCATCCTTCACGGCTCAGCTGAAATTCTCCATCTCAGAGAACCCATTCCTAGCCCGAGACGAACTCAGGTCCTATAGTAAGCATGCACTTACTACATGCTGACCTTCCTTTTTAGCACTTTTTAAACTATTTTCCAGTTTTATGGAGACATAATTGACATACAGCACTGTATGACTTTAACGTGTACAGCATGATTTCATTTACGTGAATCGTGAAATGACTGCCACAATACGTTTTTCTAACATCCATTGTTTCATATAGATACAAAAAAAAGAAAAAGACAAAAAATAGTTTTTCCTTAACAAGATTCATGTGCCAGTACTATAAAAGTAAACACAAATATCCCAAAACTTAAATAACAGCAGTAAGAGTGAGTGAGTGAGCGTACTTTAACCAAACGGCTGTGTGCACTGTTGTGTGAGCCAGCTTGCTTCCCACCACTCTGCTTTCCATCCACTTGCTTCTCCCAAACCCTCTAGGCCCAGTGCCCCCTCTCCAGGCTCTCCCAGGAGTAAATCACAGCAGACTCTGTAGCCCTGCCTTTTCCTGCTGCTCCCCAGTCAACAGTAGCATCCCTCTCCTCTGTCACAGGCCCCAAAGCCAATGGTCTCAAAGGTCAGCTGGCGTTAGAATTACCTAGGGGGCCCCTGCACAGGCGTTTCTGATTCAAGGGGTCTGGGGTGAGACTGGACCTGTGACGTTTTGAGTTCCAGAATAAAGTTCCTATTGGTCTGGGATCACACTTTGAGATCCGTGGCCTAGATCGAGCAGTGATTCCTCCAGAAGCCTTCTCCCTTTCTGTACCTCCTGATGGCCTCGATTCCAACAAGTATCTGGGTGACCGATACCAGCACCTAACGCTTGATTATATATCGTCAACTGCTGTTCATTCATAGTTTCACGGCTTCTTTCCATGCCAGAAGATGATACGTCCCTCAGGAGGAGTCAACACGGGAAACACTGCTCCTGTGGCTCACAAAGAGCCCAGAACAGGGCAAACAGACCAGCCCACTCTGATTGGCTAAAAGCAAACAATGTGAATTTTACGACCTCAAGCATACTTAATTACATTGAAATTTTTTATTTGCTAGACATTATGCTAGGTGTTTTCAAATATACACAGTCAACAAATACTGAAATAATCTTATTTTTTGATTGTTTATTATCTGTATTCCCCCATAAGGAAATGACCTTGAGGGGAACAAGTTCATATTGCTTGTTCTACAGTTACATACCCACAGGAGTACTCAATATCTGTCAACTGACATACTGAATGACTCGCCAGAGAAATGAGGAGTTCCTGGTCGCATTCATCTGTAACTCACCACTCAAATACATGTTTCAAGAAATGATTATTCAACCTTTGGTCAAATAATTCAAATCAACGTTAAATCTCCAGGAAGCTTTCCAGGGGTAGAGAAAAAAAAAAAAACAGAAATAGTGATATCATTTACCTTTCACAGATTTTTACTTTGTTTTCAAAAACCTGCTCTATGAAACAAAATTTTATATGTTGAGAAGAATTCAACTAAATAGATACAATTTTTATTAAACATCTTTTTCTTTTATTAAACATCTTTTTCTATAATATGCCATTAGCAAATACAACTTCTATAAAAAGAAATACTAATTAAAACAAAGTACTTTAAAAACCCAGTAAATCATAACATTTTCATTTGTTAGAACCCCCATAAACAAAATTTTGCTTAGGAAATCCAGGAATGATGGTGAATGCACACTAATAGCTGCCACCAACAGGAATTGTACAGAGACTATGAAACCTGCTTCAGAATTCCGTCTGTAACAAGGCTACTACTTTATTTGAATTAGTTTCGTAACCACTAACAAAGTTTGTGAGGATCTGACGTAACCTTTAAATTCACCATCAAAATCCCAATCAACTTGATCAGATTGCTAGAGCCTTAGCCAGAAGGCACAAGTCACTTCACTAACTTGCCCAAACACCCTCAAAAAGAAGACATTCAAGATACACCTTTATAATAACATGAACAATTACCACAACAATGGAATGCATCAAATAACTCTCTGCAAATGAATTAATATGAACTTTATCCCCCTTCATGAGATGGTGAACTCATGTTTGTTTTTAATTCAGATCAAGACATTCAACATTTTTTCTGGTTTTCATTAACAACAACAATAAAAGCCGTATGAAAGTTCTAGGTGAAAATTTAATTTCAATATCTGAGACAAAATATTTCAGGGAAAGGAGACAAAGTACCCAAAATGAAGTTCCAAGGAAACCATTTTGAAATGTGTTTTTTATTTCTTAGTTGTGATAGGCATAAGTACTAATAGTTAACACACCATTTACTAGTGTCCTATTTACTAGAACCTCCTAATATTGCATGCTTTCGCTCAGTAATGCATGCCCTATCAATTTAAAATCCCACTATGTTACATATACGAGCAGAAAAACATAAGCATGATAAATGATATTTAATCTGCATTTTAAGAGGTATAATTTAAATCCCACTAATTCCATGTATGAAATAGCTAACAGTTTTATCTGAATGGAAATTAAATCCCATTTCTAGAATCATGCAAAGGTGAGAAAAATGTAGTAAAGACATTCTTTGAGTAACTAAAGACACTATTCATGTATTTGTTGAAAAGTATTTAAGGCAGCACCAATTATTTCCATTATTAATTATTTGACATTAGAAGTATACCAATAGTGATACGGTCTGCTACTGAATATTTTAGACATAGAAATACATTAAAAATTATTGGCCACTGAATGTGCATTAACCTTGTAGAAACCACCGGTCACGCCTCTGACTCCCTGGACTCTGCCCCGCCAGCTAGTGCTGCACCGCCTAAGCCGCTCTCAACACGGGGCCACCAGCCCAGCACACACACCTAAGGAGTGATTTCCAACAGCTGGGCCTTACGGGCAGCCAATCGGTGGCAGCAGGCCTAGGGGACCCTGGGCCATTTGCCGAGCTTCCCTAAGCCCAATACTGGGGGCAGCAGGCCTCAGTTCACAGCGAGGCCAACCCCACACACTTCCAGGTCCAGCACAGTCAGCAGCCAACCACACAGAGCCTTGGGGCTCCTACCAGGCAGCCCCGGCCGGTCACAGGCAAGGCTGAACTTGGCCTGCATGGGAGCCCCTCCTAAGAGACACCAGAAACAGCACAGCCAGAGGCCAGCTTCAGACCACACCAGAGCACTACCCGGTTAGCCCCACAAGTGGCACACCTAAAACGGGGGTGGAGGGGGTCTCAATAGGCACAAGAGCCCACAGGGGTGAAACCTCCTCTGAGGGGTCAGCCCCCCACACAGCAGCTCATACACTGTGGGCACAGCCAGTACTCACCGTCAGTCAGCCTAGGGAGTCAATCCCACCCACCGACACCCCAAAAGCAATCAAGGCTCAAACACAAAAGGAGAACACACACAACAGGAAGGATACCTCTGGAACACATGCACAGGAGATTAGGGAGACTGATTAAGTCGACTACACAGGACACACACGACATAGGCCAACCAGCAAAGACTGAGGGACATAGGAGATCTACCTACCACATAGAAGCGAACACAGAGAGGAGCCAGAATGAGGCAACAAGGAACCATGTCCCAAATAAAAGAACGGGAGAAGCATCCAGAAATGGAACTAAATGAAATGGAGGCAACCAACCTATCAGAGACAGAGGTTAAAACGCTGGTTATAAAACTGATTAAGGATTTAATTAGAACTTCAACAAAGATACAGCAAGCATAAAAAAAGACACTGAAACCATAAAAGAGAACCAGTCAGTCAGAAATAAAGAATAACTGAAATGAAGAATATGCTAGAAGGAATCAACAGCAGATTAGGTGAAGCAGAGGATCAAATCAGCGATTTAGAAGAAAAAGTAACAGAAAACACCCACACCCAATAGTAACAACAAAAAGAAAAAAGAAAAAAAAATGAAGATAGTTTAAGAGGCCTTGGGACAATATCCAGCGTAACAACATTCACATCATAGGAATACCAGAAGGAGAAGAGAGACAGCAAGGAATCAAGAACATATTTGAAGGTGTGGCTGGATGGCTCAGTTGGTTAGAGCGCGAGCTCTTAACAACAAGGTTGCTGGTTCAATTCCTGCATGGGATGGTGGGCTGCGCCCCCTGCAACTAAAGATTGACAACGGCAACTGGACTTGGAGCAGAGCTGGGCCCTCCACAACTAGATTGAAGGACAACGACTTGGAGCTGATGGGCCCTGGAAAAACACACTGTTCCCCAATATTCCCCAATAAAATTAAAAAAAAAAAAAAACATATTTGAAGAAATAATGACTGAAAAATTCCCTAACCTGGTGAAGGAAATTGACATACAAGCCCAGGAAGTGCAGAGAGTCCCAAACAAGATGAACCCAAAGAGGTCCACACCAAGACACATCATAGTTAAAATGGCAAAGGTTAAAGAAAAGAAAGAATCTTAAAAGCAGCAAGAGAGAGACAACTACTTACTTACAAGGGAGCTCCCACAGTACTATCAGCTGATTTCTTAACAGAAACTTTGCAGGCCAGAAGGGAGTGGCAAGAAATATTCAAAGTGATGAAAAATAAGGCCCTACAACCAAGAGGGACGACCACCAAAACTGCTCTACCCAGCAACGCTGTCATTCAAAATTGAAGGAGAGACAAAGAGCTTCCTAGAAAAGAGAAAGCTAAAGGAATTCACTACCACCAAGACAGTATTACAGGAATGTTAAAAGGACTTCTTTAAGCAGAAGAAAGGAGAAAACAAAGTAACGAAGACCAAAAATATGAGTAGTAAATTCTAGGCAATATTCTAGGCAAAAAATGATAGGCAATAATTATGTACCTATCAATAATCACTTTAAATGTAAATGGAGTAAATGCTCGAATCAAAACACATAGGGTGGCTGAAAGGATAAGAAAACAAGACCTATGCATATGCTGTCTACAAGAAACCCACCTCAGATCGAAAAACACACATATACTGAAAGTAAAGGGAAGAAGAAAGATATTTTATGCAAATAGAAATCAGAAAAAAGCTGGGGCAGCAATTCTTATATCGGACAAAATAGACTTTAAAATGAAGACGATAATAAAAGACAAAGAAGGACAGTACATAACAATAAAGGGATAAATCCAACAAGAGGACATAACCCTAATAAACATCTATGCACCCAACACAGGAGCACCTAAATATATAAAACAAATATTGACAGATATAAAGGCAGAGATAAACAGTAACACAATCACAGTAGGGGACTTTAACACTCCACTGACACCAATGGACAGATCCTCCAGACAGAAAATCAACATGGAAACAGTGGCCTTAAGTGACATATTAGACCAGATGAATTGATATTTTTAGAGAATTTTACCCCAAAGCAGCAGAATATACATTCTTTTTAAGTGCACATGAAACATTTTCCAAGACAGATCACATGCTAGGCCACAAGACAAGTCTCAATAAATATCAGAGACTGAAATCATATCAAGTACCTTCTCTGACCACAGTGTTAGGAAACTAGAAATCAATTAAAGAAAAAAAAAGTGAAAAACACACAATCACATGGAGACTGAATAACATGCTACTAAATAATGAATGGGTTAACAAAGAGATCAAGGAAGAAATCAAAAGATACCCTGAGACAAATGAAAATGAAAACACAATAACCCCAAATCTATGGGACGCAGTGAAAGCAGTCCTAAGAAGGAAATTCATAGCAATGCAGGCCTACCTAAACACAAGAAAAATCTCAAATCAACAGTCTATCTTTACACCTATGGGAACTGAAAAAAGAACACCAAAATAAGCCCATAGTGAGTACAAGGAAGGAAATAATAAATATCAGAGTGGAAATAAACAAAATAGGGACACAAAAAAAATCAATGAAACCAAGAAATGATTTGTTGAAAACATAAACAAAATTGATAAACCTTTAACCAGAGTCATCAAGAAAAAAGACTGAGGACCTAAATAAAAATAAAAAAAAATAGAAATGAAGAGGAGAAGTGACCACAGACGCCACAGAAATACAAAAAATGTTAAGAAAACACTATGAGTAACTATATGCCAACAAATTAGACAATCTGGAAGAAATGGATAAATTCATAGACACATACAATAAAATACTACGAGTAACTCTATGCCAACAAATTAGACAATCTGGAAGAAATGGATAAATTCATAGAAACATACAATCTTCCAGACTGAATCCAGAAGAAACAGAAAATCTGAACAGACCAATTACCATCAATGAAACTCAATCAATAATCAACAAGTTTCCAACAAACAAAAGTCCAAGACCAGATGGATTCACAGGTGAATTTTACCAGACATTCATAAAAGAATTACCACCTATTCTCCTCAAACTAAATCCAAACTAAATCTTCTCAAAGCAAGTCCAAAAAAATCCAGAAGTAGGGAAGGCTCCCAAGCTCATTATACAAGGCCACCATTACTCTGATCCCAAAACCAGATAAAGGCATTACAAGAAAAGAAAACTATAGGCTGATAGCCCTAATGAACATAGATGTAAAAATCCCCAACAAAATATCAGCAAACCGAATTCAGCAATATATTAAAAAGATACACTACGATCAAGTGGGATTCATTCCTAGTATGCAGGTTGGTTCAATATCTGCAAATCGAATAACATGATTCATCACATAAACAAAATGAAAAATAAAAATCATATGGTTATATCAATAAATGCAGAAAAAACATCTGATGAAACCCAGCATCCATTTATGATAAAAACTCTCAGCAAAGTAGGAATAGAGGGATCATATCTCAACATAATAAAGGCCACATATGACCAACCCACAGCTAACATCATAATGGGGGAAAGCTGAAAAAGCATTCCCCCTAAGATCAGGAACAAGACAAGGTTGCCCACTTTCACCACTTAGATTCAACACAGTACTGGAAGTCCTAGCCACAGCAATCAGACAAGAAAAAGAAATAACAGGCATCCAAATTGGAAAGGAGGAAGTAAAACTGTCATTATTTGCAGATCACATGACACTACGTATAGAAAATCCCAAGATACCACCAAAAAACTATTATAACTGAAAAATGGATTTAATAAAAGTAGCAGGATACAAAATATTCAGAAATCTGTTGCATTTTTATACACTAATAATAAAGTATCAGAAAGTGAAATTAAGAAAACAATCCCATTTACAATTGCATCAAAAAAAATGCTTAGGAATAAAGTTAAGAAAGTAAAAGACCTGTACTCAGAAAATTACAAGACATTGAAGAAGTAAATTAAAGAAGATACAAATAAATGAAAACATGTATCATGTTCATGGATAGGAAGAATTAATATAGTCAAAATGTCTGCACTACCCAAAGCAATATACAGATTCAATGTAATCCCTATCAAAATACCAATGACATTTTTCACAGAAATAGAACAAATAATCCTAAAATTTATATGGAACCAAACAAGACTCCAGATACCCATGGCAATCGTGAAATATAAGAACAAAGTGGGAGGTACCATGCTACCCGATACCAAATTATACTACAAGGCTATAGGAGTAATCAAAACAGCATGGTATTGTCATAAAAACAGGCCCATAGGCTCAATGGAAAAGAATATAGAGCCCAGAAATAAACCAATGCCTACATGGTCATTTAATCTGTGACAAGGGAAGCAAAAATTTACATTGGGGTAGAGACAGTCTATTTAATAAATAGTGCTGGGAAAATTGGACAGATACATGCAAAAAAATGAAAGTGGACCACCTTCTTACGCCATATAGAATATAATCAAATGGATTAAAGACTTAAATGTAAGACCCAAAACCATAAAACTCCTAGAAGAAACTATAGGGAGTAAACTCGCAGACATTACCCTTAGTAATTTTCTTACTGATATAGCCCCTCGGGCAAAGGAAGCAAAAGAAAAAAATAAACAAATGGGACAACCTCAAACTAAAAAGCTTTTTCACAGCAAAGGGAAATCATCAATAAAACAAAAGGACATCCTACTGAATGGGAGAAGGCATTTGCCAATGATACATCTGATAAGGGGTTACTATCCATAATGTATTAAAAAAAAAAACTCATACAACTCAACACCAAAAAATAAATAAACAAATAAATAAATAATTAAAAAATGGGCAGAGGACACGAAGAGACATTTCTCTCAAGAGGACATACAGATAGCCAATAAACATATGAAGAGATATTCAACGTCAGTAATCATCAGAGAAATGCATATGAAAACCACAATGAGATATCACCTCACTCCAGTTAATATGACTATCATCAATAAATCAACAAACAACAAGTGCTGGAGAGGATGTGGAAAAAAGCGAACCCTCGTGCACTGTTGGTGAAATTGCAGATTGGTGCAGCCACTATCGAAATCCGTATGGAGGTTCCTCAAAAAATTAAGAATAGAACCACCTTATGACCCAGCAATTCCACTCCTGGGTATTTATCCAAAGAAATCCAAAACACTAATTTGAAAAAATATATGCACCCCTATGTTTATTGCAGCGCTATTCACAATAGCTAAGATATAGAAACCAAAATGCCCATCAATAAACAATAGGATAAAAAAATTATACATTTATACAATGGACTGTTACTCTGCCATAAGTAAACACTGAAATTTTACCATTTGCAACCACATGGATGGACCTAGAGAACATTATGCTAAGTGAAATAAGTCAGATGTAGAAAGATAAATACCATATGATCTCACTTATATATGGAATTTAAAGAGCAGAATAAATGAGCAAACCAAAGAGAAATAGACTCAGAGATACAGAGGAAAAACTGATGGCTGCTAGATGAGAGGGGGTTTGGAGGATGGGGAGAAAGGGAGGGGATTAGAAAGTACAAATTGGTCGTCACAAAATAGTCATGGGGATGTGAAATACAGCCTGGGGAATGTAATGAGTAATGTTGCGAAGATCATGTTGGATGACGGAGGGGCACTGGACTTATCAGGGGGATCACTTCACACCAATGCTGACCACTGCACTGTACACCTGAAGCTGATGTAGAATAATATTGAACATCAACTACAACTAAATGCACAAAGAAGGTGCCAAAAAAATGTGTACATATTTTAAGAAAGGAAAAAACAATTAAAATTGTAATTGTCAATATATACCTCTAACAAAAGATGAATACAAGTCATGTTTGACTTCTGCAGTTACATGAGGTGCTCAAAGTGGTTCCCATCAGCGTCCGGACACTTCTGATTATGGCGAACTACTGCTGAGCAATGTTGACCAAAGTGTCCACTTGTACACATTTTTTTTTGGCACTCGCAGCAAATATGGTCACAGGATATAAAGTGTAGCATAGGGAATACAGTCAATACCATAGTAGTAAGTTGAAATGAGTATCTCAAGTTACGATGTCAGAAGGCTAGTAGACTAGGAGGGGGGTTTACCACTTCGTGAGGGGCGTAAATGTCTAATATTATGTTGTTTTATATCCCTGAAACTAACAACAAAAAAATAAAAAAAATATTGGCCATAAAACATAGCATTGTTACTCATAATTTTTTGATAACTTGGGTTCAGTCAGTCACCCCCTAGAGGACCCAATAGCTTCCCTTTAGAAAATTAATATCAGAGTCACATTTTTAAATTAATCGAAATATTTTAAATATTACTCTAATACCAAAATATACCAGATACAGTCATGCTGACCTTCAATGTCCTCACTTCTTCACGCACCCTTTCCAGTATTACTAACATTATCAACTAATCATTTTTTACATGAGACGCCAAAAGGGAACACTGATGATAGTCAAGGTAGTTCATAATTCTTCCTGCGCGTAAATGAAATCCTGGAATGGCATTAGAGGTCTGAGACTAGGGTCCATCTTAGAATGTTCTTACATGAAATGCAAGGGGTTGCATCTTCATCAGATCCTAGTTTTTATTTACTAATTTTATATTTTGATATGTGTGTAGATGTTAAATAGTTTAGTAACCTGAGCCTTACTGAGTACCAGCTGGGCCTGTCAAATTTACTTTGCATAAAAATATAACATTTAGTGATCCAAATCATGACCTAGATAATTTTCTTTCTTTCCCAAGTTTTTCCAAAATAAAAGTATGGTTGTAAGGATGTATAGGCTTCAGTGCTTTCTCAGGAAACCTGCATATATGTTCTAAATGAGTATTTCAAGTTATAAAAAAATAAATGCTATCTCCAATTTCCAAACATCACTTGGAAATTAATTGTTTGGAATTCAGGATCAGAAGTCAACCTTCAAAGGGCAATTCATCTTGCAACTACATATAGAACTTCATGCATCTGAAATGAAAATGGTATGAAAGTGAAAAAAATCAAACTGACACCAAGAACAGTAAACTCTTTGAAACTGAAGTCTCTGAGGACATGTGGTGGCCCCCTGTTCCCAAACCCCCTTCTCTGTCAACACAGAACTGAAAGTGACTCGTTGTCGTCCCGCTCCCTCCACGAGGCCACTCTGGCTCCAGGACTCCACGCCTGGACTGTGCTGAGACTTGCTGTGGGACAAACAAGAAGGAAGCAGAAACTTCTAACTTTCTCCTTCTACTTGTTAGAACTGTGAAGTGCCTAGAGACTTAAACATCCCAGGATATAAGCAGTGCTTACTTTCAGTTTGCTGAATAAATGAGAAAACAGGCACCTTGATAGACTGAAAACTATGTACCATAATCCCTCCTCTCAAGAAGCTTTTAAGTGAGTATGGGGGAGATTAGAAGAGCATAAAAGTAGCTCAGGTGTCAGGCATCCCCTGACAACCAAGTGCCGGGACAAGCGTATTAACGGTTCCCTAATGTATTCGGGCATTCATTCAAAAATGTTTACAGGACTACCCACTATGCGTCAGCTGTGTTGTTACAAGCCCTCCAGTTGCTCATATATGCGCAGTGCTGTCCTGGGATTCAATGGAGAACTAGAAGCTGGACCTCTGGTGGTCCTTTAGCTCCCCTGCAGTTCCAACACCTGCCCCGTGGACACAGCTCTACCTAATCCTGGCTCATTGCACAGAGTATAAAGGGTGGCCCCACGCGAGACGCTTTGCAAGCACAACTGCTCTGGGTCGTAGAGTATGGATGCACGACAAACACTGCCCACCTGAACCAGCCCAGGAGCCTCTATTTCTTACGCGTTCTGCCTATGAGCACCAAGGAAAGAGCAGGTGCTCAATAAAATGCTAAATGAAAAAACCGAGTTTAGTTGACAACAAAAAGTCATCATTAAAAAACCAAGGAGTAAGAGAGCTAGCCATTTTAAAAATAAATATCATTTGTAATTTAAATAATCATCCCTTTATTCATTTGTTTAAAAATTTTTGCGTTTTCATATACGATCTTTTTCTAAGCACAATATACCATTGCACAATTTGCCCACAATGTAGGTCATTTCTATAAGAGGCTGGTCTACCAGTGGTTAAAAATGGAAAGAAAATAAACATTTATTGAGTATTTATAATATATAAAGGACTGTACGAATTATTTTTTCCACCACAGTTTTCCTTACTTCATTTTCCATTGCTAAACTTACACAAAGTGAAATAACCTGGATAGACCTGTCTCATCATCAACGAACTATTCTCCAAGACCTATCTGTCACAGTTTCTGTTCCTGGATCCACACACGGAAACAGAAACACTCCCTGAAAATTATCTCCATAAAATTTTCTTCCTCAAGAGATTTTCACTGAAAGGATTTGTAAGGAGAATAAGGGTAATTGAGGAGGACACAAAATTTAAAAGTAAGGAGAGAGGGTGGGAAGGAACAGAAACAAAATGCTTCAACAGACCACGTCCCAATTCATAACTACATAAATGAAATAATGATATTTAACTGGATTTCTGATTTCAAAAAGACTGTGCAGTGCTTTCCTCAACCATTCCCACAAGGTCAGTGCTAAGCGTCGTTGTAGAGTCTGAAGGGCCGTGCTACCGAACCTCACGGAACATAATGCGGACGGAAGGAGACAGTCTTGTCACACATGCCCTTGGAAGAGCAGATAAAGGCACTTGCTTAGCAGACTGCAGAAGCAACATAAGAGGTTTCTCTTTACACATGTCTACCTCCCACTTCCCGCATCCTTGTTTATTACTGAGGGCCTCTGCGATGTGGTTCCTTCTGCGCCCACCTGTGCCTACTGCTGGATGCGAAGCCCCAAGTGCACGGCTCATTCACCTCTTTTCATTCTGTCTCATCAACAGCCACCAGCCCTTAGCAGGGCCACTGCCAAAATCATCTCCTCATGAGGACAAGCTTTTCTTCCAGAACAGCTGAATATCATCTTAGTTACACATTCGTAATATTATATAACACTATTAATATTGAGATAGCAATATCAATATTAATGTTTATTTTAATATTCATTTAAAATTTTAACATTTATATTATTTTACATTTATATCTTTATATATTTACCTATTATATTTGTATACTACTACTATTAAAATAGTAATTAATTAATATTCCAGAATATTCTTAATAATTATGTAACTCTTGAGTATATGTATTAAACAGTTTAAAGTATTGTTTGATTACCTAATACAGAAAACAGATGTGGGTAATATGGAATGACACATTCAAATATTTATAAAAGTGTAAGTGTTGGCTATCACTGTATCACTAG
This sequence comes from Rhinolophus hipposideros, assembly GCF_964194185.1. Classification (NCBI taxonomy): domain Eukaryota; kingdom Metazoa; phylum Chordata; class Mammalia; order Chiroptera; family Rhinolophidae; genus Rhinolophus; species Rhinolophus hipposideros. The sequence continues at coordinate 3,054,348 of NC_138049.1, read as the reverse complement.
GACATTGTGCAACATTTTTCATTTTCTAAGACCTGCACTCAATTTCATATCTCACATATATCATACATTCTTCTACTATATTGTTATCCACCATCGTATAGCAAGTTGAAATTTGCGTCTTTATATGATGTGCCTTAAGCTCAACTTAAACTTTTGAAAGTGTCAAACATCTCAAACTGTTTTCAAATGTTTAAGGATATTCATACCGAAATATGCATGCCAAGCTTTGTTCTTAATATCAGTTGCTATGATTTTTGAGAACAACATGCCTGTTTCTCTAATTTACTTCCACCTCACTCTCCATCTCCCCCTGCCCTCCTCCCAGTACACACACACACACACACACACACACACACACACACACACAGATGCATGTGCTCTCAAAGCTATTCTGTGTTTCAATGCGAAAAGCTCTCTTTTCGGTTTACTTCTTTTTTATTATAAATAATTAGGTAAGAAAATTATAGAAATTTTCAAAACTACAATGAGGAAAATCAGCTCCAAGCAATATACAAGTAGCATGCTTCTAACAGTACAGCATTTTAATAATCATTTTTAACTTTAAATATAGCACTCAATATTTTGCTACACTAGATATATGTCCAGAAAAATGGCATGTATTTTTGCTGTTTTTAATATAAAAGTTCTTCACATGGTTAAAATCATCTATAAAATTAATTTCCACCATAAAACAATATTCACAGAAATGAAGGTTTGGCCAAATATAAATTCATTTAAAACTAAAATTATACTACAATATTCAAACCCTCTATATTAATATATATTTAATTTGGCGGAAAATTTATTTGATTTTATATTCCTTTTGAGCCCACATTTCTTTTTTCAAAAAAAAGAACTAACTGCTTCTTAAGTGTATGAGTGTGAATGAAAAATCTAATGCAAAGGTAACAGTTTTTTTCCTACTGTGCACATATAAAAACTGTTTAAAGACTTCATTTTGAAAAATGTACAAACATTTAATAAAGAATATTTTATCATCATCAATAACAATCATTAAAATCAAGTCTAATATTGCATTTTTTCAATGTGCTCATATCTAAATACATTTTCAAGACTTGTTTGCCAAGACTTGTTTTAGTCAAGGATGTTTCTCTTGTATTTATTTCCCCTTATTCTAACCTACTTTATCTTTTTAGGCAGGATAAAACTATTACAAAATTTAAATGCTAACATTTCTCCACTTTACATTTTACTTTCCAACATGCATTAAATGCCTGTTTTTGTCACTATCAATTAGAAAATAATCCCCTCTCAACTGAATGATATCTTACCTTCTGGTTTGTTGTTCTTCCTCTTCAGCCATTTTTCTACAGTCTCTGCACTAACACTTTCAGATACAAATTCATCTAATACCTGGGGGTGAAGAGAAAGATATGCCTTCACTTTTTCATCTGTCAAACCTGTAAAAGAATTGAAAAGAATAAAATTAACCCATGTGACATCTTCATATACATAAAAGATACAAAAAAGTGACATACTATGCTGAGATGGATTTAAAATATAAATACAAAAAGAATACAAAGATGTAAATACATAAAATGGAATATTATCCACAAAAAGGAATGAAGTTCTGATACATACTAAAACATGAAGGAATGCTGAAAACAAGTAAAATAGGCCAGACACAAAGGACAAATATTACATGATTTCTCTTATATGAAGTATTTAGACTAGTTCAATCCATAGACAAAATAGACTAGGGGTTTCCAGAGGCGCAGAGGTGGGGGGAGTGCGGGTGAAGGGTCAGAGTGGGGAATTATTGCTCAGTGGGGACAGAGTTTCTATTTCGGGTAAAGGCATATATTATTGGAAGTAGATAAAGTAATGATTGCATACATGTGAGTATAATTAATGCCACTGACTTGTACACCTGAAATGGCGAAAATGGCAAAGTTTGTGTTGTATACATTCTACCGCTATAAAAAAAAAAAGTAAAAAAAAAAAAAAGAAAGTTGGAACTTTAGTGAGTGACTTTAAACTATAAACATTGTACCATGAAGCAGCTGTTTTCCAACAGTAAATTTCAATGTTATACTTGAAGAGATTCTGTTTCAGTGTTGTGCAGATAGGTCTTACAAAGTACTACTTTTTGTGTGTAAATAGTTATCCTAGATTTAACATTCAAGATAAATGAAATTCTAGTAATAGTACGAAACAGGAAAAGATAGCACTGGTACATTTTAGGTGTTAAAAAACAAAAAAGGTTTAATGAGTAAATTCTTATCTTTAATTGTTTGCAACACAAATTCTACTTTTCCTAAGGAGCACTAAATCCAGTGATTACTGCTCATTTAAGAAAAATATTCAAATGTGTTCACTGATATTCTATGCATGTAGTCAGTTTCACCACAATAGTTTTCATAGTCTAGTAACTATAATTTAATATACATAGGACTTTCAAAGCGCCTTTACCTGTTTTCATATTGAATATATAACACTACATTTTCCTGGGTGGTTCATGGTGGGAAAGTAAGGGGAAGCTCCTCCGAGAGCAGGTCCTACTCCCAAAATACAAAAGGCACAGGATCCTGAAGTGAGCTGACGGCCGACCTGAGCTTCAAGAAGACAGACAATGAACATCCCATGCTCTCTGAGGACTCGTATGGCCTCCACACTGGCAGACACTGGGTTCCTTCTTTAGATTTCCTTCCATCACTTTTGTGACACAGCAGAATACAGTTCTTACCCCGGCTTCCCCTCTGCTCTTTACTTCGGCTTTCTTTTCAGCAATCCAAGATGGTGACAGCAAATCTGAATCAAGAGTCTTAATGTAGAGAATCAAGAGTCTCTAGTCCTTGGAAATTCTTCCATCACCTCAGGGTTCATCTTGACTCAAAACTACATGAGTCATCTCCTTCCTACTTCTTTCCAAAGTGATTTTAACTCTCAACTTTCCTTTTTCTCTCACTCTCTATTTTTTCAGAAACCCAGGCTGAAAATATAAAGTCATAATTGACTCATCCCTCCTCGTCATCTCATTTCATCTTAGTTCTTTATTATCCAAGTCCTATTTGCCAAATTACAAAATTACATATCTGACAAAGGACTTGTATCGAAAATATACAAAGAATGCTTAAAACTCAAGAGGAAAAACAACGCAATTAAAAGTGAGTCAAAGATCTAAACAGACACTCTACCAAAGAAGGTGGTAAATCAGCGAAGGAAAAGATGCGGAACTTTTATTAACGAACTGAAGTGAAAGGAAGAAATGAGATTTACTACCCACCTCTAAGAATGGCTATAATCACAGAAATGACAATGTCAATTGTTGGGGAGGATGCAGAGCCACAAAAGTCCTCCTTCGCTGCTAGGAAGAATGCAAACGCTCATCACTTCGGAAGACTTTCTGGCAGTTTCCTATAAGCTAAATGTGTTTTCTCACAGGATCCAGCAGTCACAGGACTAGGCATTTACCCAACCGATAGGGAGACAGGTCCACACAGAAACCTGCAGGTGAATGTTTACAGCTACTCTATTCGTAATCTCCCCAAACAGCAAGGACTCAAGATGCTGGCAATAGGCAAGTAGATACACAGCGTGTGGAATGTCCACAACGGAAGAGGATTCCGCGATAGGAAGAAATGAGCTAACAAGCCACGAAAAGACATGGGTTACTCTTAAATGCATATAGCTCAAGGCTAAAAGCTAGTCTGAAAAGGCTGCTTATTGTATAGTCCTAATTACACAACTTTCTGGAAAAGTCAAAACTACAGAAAGATGGTAAAAAGATCAGCTGTTGCCAGGTGTTTGAGGGGAAGAGAGAACAACTGAACGGGTGAAGTACAGGGCATCGTTCAGGGTGATGGAACTATTCGGTATGGTGCTGTCATGGCGAATACATGACTTTTTGCATTTGTCAAAACGCACAGAACTTGACAGCACAAAAATAAACTTCAATGTATATAAACTTAAAAAGTTGTTAGACGGTCAGCGTATCCCAGGGTGGAGGCAGAACGTGAAACAATAATGCAAATGTATGAAACGACCTCACTGACGGAGGAGGGGGAGACTGAGGTGCCGACCTCCGTGGCTGTGTCCATGGCTGGAGTCTGTAGGACCCAAGGAAGAGAAACGGCACGTGACCACTGGGATTCTAGTAGATAAAGCTGTCATCCCACGGAGGTAAAGAGGAATAATTACGACACCATTCACGTACACTGGCACTGGACATTTAAATAAGTGGATGGTGGGGATGAGGTCTCTCAGTGGCAGAGTGGGATGTTACAGACAAGAGGACAAGTCTAGAACGATCTAGTTTAGAAGGAGCTCGTTAGTTAGCTGGCAACCTGAGGGATACATAAGGAATAGCTTCATTTTGGTGCTGAGTAATTCCTTTCAATAAAGAGACCAACAGATAAACACCACAGCAATACCTCCTACTTCAATATTTTGTTACTGAACCACGGAGACACGATGACAAGGATTAACTCCATTTGGGTTTCAATGCAAAACACCAATAACAAAATACTAACATCAGTGCCCAGGCATTTCTGCATCTTTTTTTTAATCTAGTTGCATTGAGCCCACTTCTGACTTCAAAGAAGTCCTACAACCTTCTAACAACGTAACACATCACTATACACTAGCCTTTGGTTAGTGCTGGTTGCCAACCACAGATTCAGTGTTTTCAGATGAAGATTGTGTGTCTGCACATGCACGCAAATATATATGTGTGTAAGTCTAAACCTTTTATAGAAGCACAAAATACATAATGGCCTCCCATGGACTCGACACCCAGCTTCAACAATCACCAACTTATGGCCACACTGCCCATCCGTACCCCCGCCCACTGACCTCTCATATAACTTTGAAGCCAATCTCAGACATCACTTCTATCCATTCATACATGTCAGTATGCATCTCTAAGAGAAGAACTATTCTAATCACAAATGACATCATATACAGAGAAATTAATAATTCATTTTAATAAAATCATGTATGCAAATATTCAAGTTTCTAACTGTCAAGTGTTTTTCAGGTTCTTTTTATGAGCCTGGACCCAGGTGAGGACCACTGGCTGCAGTTTAAGCTGTTTGGCATTTTCCAAAGGTTTCTTTCATCCTACACTTCCCCCCTCCATCTCTTCTACTGTCCCCACTATAATTTATTACTGAAGAAAACAGACCTTTTGTCCGACGGTTTTCTGCATTCTGGACTTTTCTGACTTTCTCCCTGTGGTTTTATTTAGCATGTTCGTCTGCCCTCCACATTTCCTGAAAACTGAAATTAAATCTGGAAACCTGAACACAGAGCTGAGGATGGAATTTTTATGAGAGTTACTGTGCTCTTCCGTCAGAAGTTCATACCATCTGGCTTCTCTCTGTGACGCCAGCGGCATCAAGGATACAAGAGTTACTAATTCCCTCAGTAGGGCTTGAAAATGGCAGTGTCCTAATTCTACAATGCCTTCTTTATTTATTCATTGAAACAATAAAAGAGACACTTCACCTCACCTCCTGTTTGGTTAGTTCATACAGGTATGTTTAATGTCTTCCCCTTTAGTTATCAGCTTTCACGTGAGCTGGTTCAATAGTATTCTCCTGTGGGTGAGCAGCTAAAAGTATTACTATTACAAAATTACATATTTGAACAAACTTGATCTGTTGCTTCCATTGTAATTATTATGCTTACTGGTACGCAAACTGTTCCATCTTTTGGGTCAGTGGGAGAAGCCTCCTCAAGCGGATTTCCAAGTCACTGTGACAAGTCTCTAGTGGCTCCGGATGGCCTTCTTAGAACCATCTTCTTAGAACCTGCTAAGATGGGGTGTTTCCGGCCCAAACTGTAGGTGTTCTGCCCCAGATCTGGATGCACACAATTGTCCTTTGGAGCTCTCGGTTCCTTTCAGTGGGCAGCGGTAATTCAAATCCAGGGATGATGGAGTTAAGACTACATAATTACATTTATCACACAACATACATATGGTATAGGAGTGCTATAAACAGATGAGGGGATGTTTCCCTTTTTGTCCTTTAGGATATATCTTACTAGAAATGAAGAAATACTGTCTTTTAAAGTCACGTGAAATAGTCTTCTCTCTGGTTATGTCACCAGCTGGATTCATATTTAGGTTCACTTCAGGTATATCTCTAAATGTGTCTTTATGACAAATTACTATTCTAAATATTGGTATTTATATGCTGAAGTATTTACTATTTCTGAAATCTTATCTTAATATTCATTAAAATTTTAGAAAACCACTTTCAAATCAGAGCTAAAAATGACTGCTTGTCTCATTTAAAGGGATACCTTTAAATTAACCACAAGTGCTAAAGGATCTTTGTTAGAAATAGAAAAAAAAGCACAATTTTTCAAGTGTTAATTCTACCTTCTTAATTTTGGGGGTAAAAAAAATCTCAATATGTTTGTATTCTTTATTTAAAAGTAAACAAACAAATATTCAAGCGGGGCCCAGCCCCCTCCCCACCCCATCCGTGGCTTAAGTTCTGGGTCCTGAACCCCATCCCATCAGCGCCGTGTTACCCTAACCCAGGGCTTCCTGATCTTACAAGAATTCCTTCCTCCCCAATTAGGTGTCTTATCAAGTTCTCTGTTCCGACCCAATCACAGAAAAAGGGTGAAAAGCCCTAAATTCCCATTATCTCTCTATAGCTAATAGCTAAGCTAGAAGAAACTGCATATTTTTAAATTCTAAGGTACGCATTACTAATAATCTTTTTTCTGATTTATCACAATTGTCTCGATTCTATAATTTCCTCTATATTAACTCCAGGTGTGAAGGTAACTGTCAGCTTATTAGAGTCTTAGTCCAACTCAAAGATAGATTATGATTTACAAAAAAGAAGGAAAATACCTTTCATGCGATTAAATATTGAACTCTGATAGTTCAATTGTCAAGGAGCAGCCTGCAGTGTGAGGGGCTGACGTGCGTGTCATATGAGCCGTGGGGGAGTGACGACACATGTTCAGTTGGGGTATCTGGGCGGACATTATTACTGCTCAGTATGGGACTCTGGGTTGACTTCTTTGTTTCTGTTTTGCTTTTTCCACGTATGAACCCAGAAGGCAAACCTCTAGAATTAACATTTTAGGAAGCTGGATTACACTTCAAGTTCAGCAGGCTTTTTTAGGAAACAAAACCTGCGATAATTGGGTCAGACTACCTCCACAGACAGCGCATTCTCTACAACTGTGAGGCTCAGGAGAGGCAAATTCGGTGGACTTCAGAGACCCTGCCCAGTATGAGATGCCATCACGTTTTCAACTACCCAGGGGATGGGTGTATATACAAATTTACTTTAAAAATTCTTAGTATCACAAGACAGTTCCAAAATGTCAGAAATTTTTCTAAAAGTATAGTAATATAAATCAATTTTATAAATTTTAACACCTTATTAACAAAATATATCAAGTTAAAACAAAACAAGATATCCCGTGTCATACTAAGCAGAGCTGGACTGTCATGTTGCTCAGTGGCAACCTTCTTGCTAGGGTGTGTGTGTGTGTGTTCAAACAAGCCGCATGTAACTGTACTCCCAGGCTGCATATATATGTTTTGATGCACAACTTTTCTTTATTTATCCAAAGCAAATGAAGGTTTAAATGAAGGGGAATAAGTTTAAAACCAGTTAAGTTTGCTTTCAGAATCCCACAGTTCAACTCGATACACCTTCTCCCTCCAGGGCATTTACCTCCCCTGCACCTACACTCCAGCCACCTACCTCCTCCCCTACGAAGGATAAACCATCTGGTAGAACTGTCCGCCGCACCTGAATGCGCCCTCTGCATGGAATAGATGCTCACTGACACCTCAGAGCATTAAGTATCTGGGCACAGAGTATATGTTCAACAAACATTTGTTGAATAAATGAATTATAATCATCAGAGCACAAAAAATGAGCAGGGCAGAGTAGTCATTAGATGACTTTTTTATTGGCCACAGAAGCAATAATTAAGGTTGGAACAAAGATTGAAGACCAAGAGCTCATCTCTCAAAGCCAAGCTACCACTTGTTTTTGGTACTTCCTCCTGTCTGAGCTTATTATACTTTAATGGAATTGCTACTGACTAGTGTCACTTCTCAATTTGCAATTATATTACACATTCTATATCAAAACTAAATTTAAAAATCTGACTGCTAAATACACACACACACTGGAATATTACTCGGCCATAAAAAATAAGTAAATCCTAACATTCGCAACAACATGGATGGACCTTGAGGGCCTTATGCTACGTCAGTCAGACAAAGACAAAAACTATACGATCTCCTTTATATGTGGAATCTAAAAAAGCAGAACTCAAAAAATCAGAGAGCAGAGAAGTGGTTGCCAGGGGGTTAGATAGGGGGAGGGGAAGACATTCCTCAAAGGGTACAACGCTCCAGCTGTAAGATAATAAGCTCTGGTTATCTAATGTACAGCCCACTGACGATAATTAATAATACAGCATTACAGACTTGAAAGTTAAACGAGTACATCGTAAAAGCATAGATGAAAAAGGGGTCCTACAGAAAGGGACTTCACGGGGCCATCTGACCATAACTTCCTAACTGGGCAGTTCAGGGTGGGCAGTCACACCCCAGGCCTGCCACTTGCCTGGGCCTTAGGCAGCCCCCCCATTGTTTCTGTGCATCTGAGTTAACACACCTTTGAAACACCTGCTTGTCAGACCCCTGGAAGGTGTAACCACCCTCGAGGGAACACATGATCCTGTTAACTAGCCTGTAATCCGCCCCTGCCTTGCTTTCTCCCACCTTCATGTCATCTTCCTCACGTTCCCTCCTTAATTCCAAATTCACTCTCCAGAGCACTTGAGATCTTGCTTCCCAGCAATTCACTTTGACTGAAATGAATTCTTATAAAAATTCTCTACAGGTTTGGACATTCTAAAATCACTCCCAAAAGAGGTAATTATGCGAGGGGGTGGAGGTGTTAACTAACCTTACTGTGGTACCCATTACTCAATATATACATGTATGAAATCATTAAGTTGTACACTTTAAACTTACATGTGTTCTAAGCCAATAATATCAATGAAGTTGAAAAAACTGTCTGCCTTGTAACTGTCCTTGTCTTCTACCTATCCCACCTAAAGAATTCCTTCCCATCCAAGTACATTCCTACTGAAACAAGCTTTGTCTATGACCTAAAAAGCAGTCATTTAATGAACCTTGCTTGAATATACTGCCAGGGGTCTGACCTACATAATTGACTACTTATTCCATGTGAATTAACAGCCTGTGGGGTGAAGGGGTTCCTGGGAGCAAACTGGACATGGTTTGCAATGTGTGTAATCTGCATATCAGAGGGCAATTCCCACACTGCTAAACAAAAATGAAATTTATTACAGGCATCCCCTTGGCTAAGGACACCAATGAAAGTTTCTTTAACTGAGAAAGTCAAATAAAAACAAGCTCCTCAAAGCGCTCAGATGAAAACAATGATTTTTAAGCAGAGCTACAAGAGTAAGCTTAAGCACACCAAAATATATCCTTGCCATGCCTCAGGAAACTCCCCCTCCACAGTGAGGTCCCCACAGGAGGCAGAGGTGCAGACACACGTTCCCCAGACGCAGCTCCGAAGGGTCCTCCAGGTTCCGGGTCAGAGCGCATGCTCCAAAGCAGGCTCTGCTCCTTAGGAAAGGCACTTACCCCTCGAAGCCCTTGTTCTCACAAACAAAACATCAGGCAAATAACAGTACCTATTCCACAGGGGTCTAACACATGCACAAAATATGGCTTCCAAGGGCAACCAGGAAACGACAGCCCGCAGAGTGCAGAGGGTGAAGTGAGCTCAGGGCAAATCTGTATGTAAACCTGAGAGCTGTCTCAGAGGAAGTAGCCAATGAATTAGAAGAGGGATAGCAACAGGAAAGGAGCACGCAGCCTAGACGTAAAGGTAGAAGTAAGCCAAGGAAGTTCAAGGCTTTGCCCTGAACACAGAGAGATGGACAAGGCTCCCCTCTGTGGATGGTGCTGCCAGGGTTCAAATGGCTGGAGAACCAGAGCAACGGACTTGAAGTAAAGGCACAAGGACTGAGTAGTCATGACTTGGCAAAGTGCACGTAGAATCAATACAGTATTAATATCCAATATCCAATATCCAATATTGGTAACAATATCCAAAAGACTAAGATCAAACTCTGTCTCCTGAAAATGAAACTGATTTCTCAAATGCTGGACGACAGCCACTAAACGCAGAGAAGCCTAATGCTAACTCCACACATTCTGTACCTTATCACTCACTGTACAGACAATGCATCTGTGGACAAATGTCTCAGCTACCAATGGCCAAGGACAGCCTAGCCATTTACAGTAACAGTAACAAAACAACTTAAAATCTACCACTATGTACTGAGATTTTCAGTAAAGCTAATGTTCAGTAAAGTAAATGTTATCAAAGTAACATTCGATAAAATGTTAAAACAAACAAACAAAAAATGAATAGAAAGTCCCACAGAAATAAACCTTACGGTAGCATACAATTCTTTTAAAAAAGATTTAAAAGATTTTAGAAAGGAAAGAATATAGGTTTCATGTAATACAACTGAATCTGATAAAATAAGAATAGAGAAGAAAGAAAAGAAACACACGAGAAAGAGAGTGACAATAAATATACAGGCAGTTTTTTAATTAAAAACTTCAGTGTTCACTGTTTTAAAACTGGGTAAGGCAAGCAGAATAACAACTGCAATTCTGTATGGCGATTTAATACCTGGTGAAATATTTTTTTAAGTTTTCACATCAGCATTTCCATGTATCTAAGTTTAAAAGAATCACTCCCTAAAAGTCAAAGTATACAAATCCCATATATTAGATGTTTCTATAAACAATTCCCTTTTACTTGTCAAGTCAGTTTTTAAAAAATCATGATATTCATATACCAAAAAAAAAAGAAAGTCAAATAGAGAAGTTTTATCAAAATGACTTAAAGCACGCCTTTTCTTTGCTACAAAACATACCTTCTTAAAAGCATTTTATTTTAAGTTGATCTAGAAATGATATTTTCCTAGACATCCTCTACAGAAGTATATTATATTATTCATACTTCTCCATTCAATGTAGTAATTCATTTAAAAATCTTATTGAAGTATTACTGTCTCAGGCATACATTGTGTTTTAGGATAAATCAGGCAACTCAAACAATAGTAGGAATATGAGCAGCCAGCCAGATAACCACGCTCCAAGCTGACAGTGCGCTAACTGCACTTAACGTGTGGCCAGCACGAGGAATTCTAAACACTGAGAGTCCTGGAACCAGGCATGGCTTTGTGGTTATAAGCAATAAACAAAAAATACCCTTAACCTTACAGAATGATAACATTATCTTTAACGCTGGGTAAGGCTAGCCAAGAGAAACTAGTGACAAATGTAAAAAGGCAGTGAGGCAGCAGGATGCGGCCAAGGAGATTCCAGTCCCCCACTTAGGTTACTGACAGGGATGTGGCACGCAGGAGGCAGTGAAGGATTCATGAAAAAGAAAGTGGTTTTGGTTTGGGACCGCTGACCTGCAGTGGACTACAGGATTACCTGTATGGTGACCTCTAGTAAGCAGTAGGAATACAAATCTGCACCTCAGCATAAGAAACTAAGGGCCAGGAGGTGTATACCTGGAAGTCACCCATTTTGTAATAGACTTACAAATCTCTTGGATTTCCTGGGAATACTGCACTACATCCTATATGGCAAAGGAAATGTTAATTCCTATCTTTGCCCTGTAAAACTTTTTAAATCATGGAAGAAAATTGTGTTATACACGATCTCATTAGAAAGATTAAGTCATTCTAGAAAAATGTAAAGCATGTATACATGTTTTTTCAATTTGGATTGTATAGTAAATCCTTTGATCAATCTCCTCTTTATTCAAATCGTCAAGAGTCAAAGCACAGACATCTTCACTCAGAGAGAAGCCTTTGTGGCAGGCAGAGTTCTAAGATGCCCCCAAGATCTCTCCCTGGTGTCCCCACCATCTACAGGACTGTGGACACGCTGGATTTGATCCCGTGATTAGGTCTGTTACACCGCTGCCTGGCCTTGGGACAGGGAGACAATGCAGTTGTGTCTAACCTAGTTACAGGGGCCCTTTAAGAACAGAGAGTTGCCTCCTATGGTGGCAGGAGAGTTAGTGTAAGATTCACAGCACGAGCTGATGCAAAGCCCCACTGCTGGCTTGAAGATGGAAAGCAGTAACCAGCAGACCCCTGGGAGCTAAGAGTGGCCCCCAGGCGACAGCCAGGAGGAAATGGGAGCCCAGTCCCGCAGCCACAAGGAACTGCAATCTGCCAACGACAAGAATGGGTCGGAAGCAGCACTGTCCTGGGGGCCTCCGGAGGAGGACTCAGCACAGAGATCAGCTCGCCTCAGGCCTGTGACCCCTGAGCAGGATTTAACCACCCACAGCCCCACAACACAGTTGCACGCGGCCAGACTATGGTCTACAGAGCTGTGAGCTAATAAATGGGCACTGCTTTAAGCCACTAAATTTGTGGTAATTTGTTACACAAAGATAGAAAACTAATACCCCTTTGAAAATTGGATTATTTTGATTATTAATCCAGTTGGGAGAAAAGGAATGTGATACAGTTCCTCAACTATGTGACCGTAACAGTTTAACAAAAAGTACAACTAGCAACAGGTGTCCACGTATGTAACTTTGTAAACAAATAAGTTCTTCTATGTAATGGAAGGACAGGCTCAGAAGAGGACAGCTCGACTTCACCGAAAGGTAGAGGGAAACCCCAGGGCCATTCGAAGGACTGTGCGTGATTCTGAGAACACACCAACCGCAGTGCAGCACCCGGAGGCTATGGTTTGGGAAAACATGATTCACTGCGCTGGCTGCTGTGAGGCTCTCCACAGACCCTGGCCAGCATGCCACCGGGACACCCCGAAAAGCAGAGCACAAAGCCCTACTGGGTGCTCGATGACGTGACAGCACATCCCTGAGGCCGAAGCATAAAGCGGACGTACCAGTCAACGGGCTGTCAGGACAAACCAGACGGGTGGCTTACACAGCAGCGATGACGGCACGGACACACACGTGTGCAGCCCGGCAAGCCCACGGTCAAGGGCCCAGCAGGACTTGTCTCCTGGAGACGCATCCCGTGGGCTGTCTCCACAGGTGGGGAGACTGTACTGTGGGCCACAGGACACTAACCCGATGGGATCAGGGTTCCACTCCTGTGACCTGCTTTCACCTTAACTCTTTCTCACGCCACATACAGCCACCTAGATCAGGGCTTCAAAGTATGAATCTGGGGGACACAATCCAGTCCACAGCAACAGAGATTCCCAATCCAAACACCTTAAATCACTTCAGTTGGTGGTATAATAGTCTCAACAAAGCTTTTTAAATTTCCTAAGTTTCAAAATAGTAATGAATGCAAAAAAAGTGAGCAGATATCCTAAATTTAAATTTTAAAGGATGTTAAATACCTGACTGGAATAAGTGGTTAAAAGACAGTAATAGCAAAGGCTCAATTGACAGACACAGCAGGTACACAGATAATAATAACCTAAGGGCTATAACAAGCCTATGAAAGATTAGACAGCACTTCACCACCAATCAGCTTTTTTAAAAAAGCATACGGTTTCCTTAGTGAACTGCATTACATTTAAGAAAGTAACACCAATCCCAGAGTCAGGACGGAAGACTTCGCGACTCATGTTACGAGGTCTTTTGCCCTGATACCAAAGAACAATCAATGTGCCTCATGAGCAAAAACCCTTAACAAAATATTAGCAGGTTATATCCAACCACATATACAAAGGCATATGCACCACGAACAAAAAGGTTTTATCTTACAAATGTAAAAAGGTTTTATCTTATAAATCCCAAAATCAATGAACATAATACACCATGTTAATAGAATAAAGGACAAAAACCATATGGTCACCTAAGCCGATACACAAGTTATATGACAAAATCCAACATCCATTCATGATATAAAGTCTCCACAAAGTAGAAAGAGGAGAGACTTCCTCAACCAGACAAAAGGCATCGATGAAAAATCTAAGCAAACGTAATAGTTCAGGGTGAAAGTTGAATATTTTCCTAGGCAAAGAAACGAGGCAAAGATGTCTGCTCTCACTACTTCTATTCAACTTTGTACATAAGGTTCTAGCCAGTATAATAATGCAAGAAAGAGTAAAAACGTACAGATAAGAAAGGAAGAAATAAAGCTGTCTTTACTCACAAACATAATCTTCTAGCCAAAAAATCCTACACATCTACAGAAAAACCTACTAAAACAAAGGAGCATCTTTTATTAAATCCATCATATTCATAGTATGCACATCAGAATATGTAGGGTATACAAAAGGCCACAGGACACAAAAATCAGTGATTTTTCTGAACACTAATAATTTAAAAGTGAACTTGAACAATAGCACCAAAAAGAATAAAATATATAGCAATAACTTGAACAAAAAAAGTTTAAGACCCAAACACTGAAAACTTAAAACACTGAAAATACAAACTAATTTGCATATAAATAAGCATATGATTCAAAATAGGAGGGTTAAAATCACAGGTCTTTGGAATTTGGACAGAGAGTCTGAAAGAAAACATCAGTAAAAGGAAGTGATGACAAAAGCACATTTATTGCTGGAAAGGGGAGTGTTACATTTTTTTCTAGCATAACAAATTAATGTGTTATGGGTGTTTTAGAAGTAAAAGTTTGAGAAGAATTATGACACCTACCTTTAACTGTAAATTGAAACAACTACAATTATTGTGAATGGTCAAAATTCATTTAACTTAATGTATTTTATGCATAACAAAGCTACATCGTATTTTTGCAAAATCTAACCAACTATGAAATCACAGAATTTTAGCAGTTTTTAGTGGTTGCCAAATTATACCCAGTATTGACCAAATTCTGCTGGACAGATAAGAGAAGCATTTTTTAAGTCAGTAAACTTTTACTTAAGAAATAAACTTGACCTCCAAAATAACTAATATTTCTGGGGATAAAAATAAAATCTAATAAAAGTTGACAAGTTTGTCTTTGATAATTAAATTAGAAAGATGCATTTTGAGAAACAAATACTAAAAATATATCTTACAGTACTGCACAAAATGATCATCATGTCTCTTAAAATAGAGAGCTAGAGACTTGCATCCCCCATGGAGGGAGGAGCTGTGAGCAACTGCTCATTCATGCGGTGAAAAGGAAAAACAACAACAAAACTCTGTAAGAATTAAAAGCTGTTTCTGTCTTCCAGAAGGATGGTTTTAAAAAACCTAAAAGGTAACATCAAAGGAGTTCATCCAAGACTACAGTTTTGAAAAGATCATTTCTTTATCCTTTGCCTCCAAATCTTGACTTTCTCTGCCACTCAACAAGTCTTTGTCCAGTGAACCTGTGTGCAAACACACACTAAGCAGTGAAGTCCCTGTTCTGTAGGCTGCTTATGTACATCAATACCTTCCTGTTTGTAAGAACAGAAAAGGCAACCCTGAGCTATAACAGTGATGTCCGCAAGCTCAGTAAAAAATCAAAGCAAAAATCGATAGGTCCATATGGGATAATTAAGGTCAAACGTCTTTGACTTGCAATGCTGAAAGAGCTTTTAATACTTACGAATAATAAGGTCTTAATTTTAATCTCTAAAACATTATGTTGACAACTGATAAATGAAATTAGGCCGATACTCAACCAACATGAACTCATAAAAAATTAATCATATTACCTGCAATTCTATATTTAAGCCCAGGAAAGCCCTCCCCGCAAATGCAAAGTTTTACAAAGTTTTCAAATTAGTTTTTATGAATCACGTATGAAATCATTTTCTTCCTTTTTAGTGCCACTGTGTATTGTTTCAAAATCCCAACATTAGAAATCTGAATAATTATAACATTATATCAGATAAAAGACTGACAATGAGAAAGTCTATTTCCTAACGTAATTGCATTAAAAAATAAAATAAAACCAGCATGATGTCTTTGAGGCTGATGTCAGGAAAAGCAACTGATCTTGCCACGCCACTCCTCAGCAGCAGAAGCCAGCGAGGAACTCAGCATGGCCACCACGTTTACTAGATGCACTACAGCTGTTTATTATTGTAATAATAAAAATTATGTTTAGAGTAGTTCAAAAGATAGAAACCAAATGTTCATTCGCAGGGTGCAGTTTCATTAAAGAATAGAACATAGTCTGTTATTAAATCTATGTGCCTGAAGAAAATACATTTGACCTTAAATCAACAGGAAAGGTCTCAACTTTCTAACTATTTTACATTAAAACACAAACACCAGATTAGCTCATCTTCAAAATAACTTTCAGATAAATATTTTTAAAACTACAACTTAAGATAAAGAGTAAAAATCTAGAGAATATTAAGGAAACGTCCTAAGCATTAAGAATGACACTAACATTTCTTCACTGTTCTTGTAAAAAGCAGCTGAGTTCTCAACCCGGCCTCGGGAGTCCGGGGGTGGGAGCACCCTCCCTTCTCAGCCACCACAATCTGACTGAGCTTCCTTGATAAACTGCTCCCTGCTGCCCTGCACAGCCCACATTGTGTAACTGCTGTCACTGACCTGAGTCACTTGAGGACAGGAGTCTGTCACACTCACATCGTCGGCTGTCTGAGCACCTGACCTGACACACGGGGAGGGTTCAGTGGTTCTCAGCCGGGGTGACTCTGTCCCCAGGAGAGTATCTGACAAGGTCTGAAGACATTTCGTGTAGTCACCGAGGGGTAGGGGACAGGGGAGCTGGGTCCTGACATCTAGGAACATCCTGGAATGCTCAGCTACCCACACAAAGTGCCTACAAAGTTTAGGTTGAGAAATCCTGGTTTCACTCGGTGTTTGCTGAAAGGATCAACGCTATAGCTTTTTCACATGAGGAGGTTCTAGAAGAACACAAACAAATGAGAAAGAGGGAGAGAGGGAGGGAGGGAAAATGGAGAACAGTCAGATTTTAACAGAGTAGCCCACTTACTCTTAGGCAGATGTGCTAAAGGAAATGTAGCTGAAGGTGACGAGGAACGTTGATTTAAATGTGTGATGTGTCCTTCAGGACGTCAGTAACCATCTCAAACAGAACGCCTTGGAAGTCACAGCAATTAAACATCTGTTAGGGGACGGGACAGTTGACTTGATTCCCCCAAATCCATACGTCCGGGTCCTGGTCCCCAGCAGCTCAGAACGTGACTTTATTTGAAAGCAGGGTCATGGCAGATGTAATGAGCTGAGATGAGATCAGGGCCCACCGGATGGAGTGGGCCCTCGTCCAGTACGGCTGCTGGCCTTATAAAAAGAATGTCATGTGAAGAGACAGACACACACAGGAGAACACAAGTGAACACCCAGGCAGAATTCAGGGTCAGGACGGTGTGTGCTAGGAGCCACGGCCAAAGTGTGGACGAGAACGGGTTCTACAGAAAGTCACCGAAAAGGGAGATGGGTCAGAACTGCTGAGCTGGGCAGGTCAGGGCGGGTCATCTCACCCAGGCCTGTAACTTGTTTAGTAAAAGGCTTATCTTTGCCTGAAGTTGCCCCGACCATTGTTTCTGTGCATCTGTGAACACACCTTTGAAATAAGCCTTCACCATCCTCAAGAGAGCACAGAACCTTCACTCTCCTATAATCCCATCTCCTCCTTCCTCTAATCTGTTCCCTCCTTAATTCCAAAGGCATAGAAGAGCTGCAAACTGCCATTCTGAGCAGGTCTGTTGAGATCTTGCTTCCAGGCGTCTTGTTTGCCCAAATAAATTTTTATAAAAATTCTCCACAAGTTTGGATGTTCTTAGCTCAAAAAGAAATTGCCAGCAAACCGTGAGAGGCTAGCACAGATGCATGGAAGATATGCCAAGAGGATGTGCTTTTCTTATCCCCCAAAAGTAAACGATTTTCCCAGGACAGTATACTAAATTTATGTCCGCACACACACACCCCACAGCATGCATATGTGTGATTATCAAACGGATAAAAACAATTTCAAATCTCAGTTCTGCCACTAACAGGCAGAATGACTTGGCAGGTTAGGTAGCCTTTCCAACCTGTCTTCTGAACTACAAAATGAGAAGTGCATATCCTTCACGTGGCTTCTACGTGGATTAAAAACAACATGTGAAAGATGTAAAACTTGTCTCAAAACAACAGGAGCTATCATGATACAAATGCAGACACACGCACAATATACACAACGCCCTCCCCACCCTCACCCCTCCCTTCCCAGACACAGAGGCTACCGTGTGTTCTCTCCTTCTCCCTCCCTCCCTCCTGGCCTTTCCCTCCCTCTTCTCGCTCTCAATCCCCCTCCTTTCTTCTTCTCTCTCTCTCTTTCCCTCTATCCTTCCTTCCCTCTCCCTCTCGCTCTGCTCCTCTCCCTCCACCTCTCTTCTTCCTCTCGTTCTCTCTCTTTTCCTGGAAATTCAGATTATTCAAACAGAAGAGACTAGTCTTTGTAATTTTGTAAAACGAATTTAAATTAAAAATCTCATAGCCACAAAACCCTTATCTGAAATTCCTCTCCCCTCAAAAAAATCCTTGAACCAAAATTCTCAACTCAACTTTGGACTGTTAAATAGTGGATTTTCAAGCAAATGTTTCCTGAAAGGTCCAAGACTATTCTCCAAAGCCGTACTGTTGGGAAAGCCAAGAAACACGAGGGCTGGGCTTTGGTCCTTGGCACATGCAGGACTCGCTGCTGAGGCGTGAGGCAACCAGGGCTCTCCAGCTCTGCTTCTTGCCCTTAAGGCTCCATGAAGGACTGTGGAGCCCCCTCTGACTGACACTCCTGATGGGACAACAGGAAATGTTTCCACTGGAAATGTCTTCCTCGGAAACAGAGACTACTAAGAAATAAAGTCACATTTAAGATGTCTCCTAAAAGTAACGCAGACCTAACAGCTGGAAACAACAGCAGTGGCTGCCTGTCTGGGCTTATTCTAGGCCCCTGTGAATTCAACACACCTGCTGGAGTCAGGCTGTCTCCTTGCCTCGTCCAACAAATGAGGCGAGCCATCGCCCCACGACAGCACTCCACCCTTCCCCTCCTAGTACCCTGCATAACTCTCATTTGCTAAGTCATTATTTCTAGTTATTTGTTGAATTACTGCAAGCCTAACTTCCATACAGTGTCTCTCTCCTTTTCTGATACAACTTCATCAGTAACTATTACGCAACTGACTGACTAGAAACTTATTTGACACCTAACAAATCTTAAACAATTATCTTCCACTTATCAAATAGAAATTCAAAAGACATAGCAGGCTTCTTTATGGGAGAGAAAAATAACCATTCTTCCCAAATAACCTTAACTATAGAAGTGAAGCAAGGGACTGGATAGAGATGGGCAGCATTAGACTTAGAATAAAAAATTTCCCAAAGTATGTCAAAAATTCTGGCATTATCACCACGGCATATTAAAACGAGCGGCGAGCATACCCTGTAGCATACGTTTCTTTGTAGCACTGCGTGCTAGTCCCGTCTGGATGCACCACGGTTTCTCCACTTCCCTACTACAGGACATCATAGTGGCTGCCAAAATGGGAAATTATACATAAACCTGCTGGAAACATCCATACGCAGGTTTTTGTGTGGACGTAAGTTTTCAAGTCACTTGGGTAAACACGAAAGAGCAAGCTTGCGGGATCTTATGGTAAGAGTACAAGGTGTGATAGAACAATACGGTGAATGTTTAAATAAAAAAAAACTTTATTACAGTAAAAGACACATTGCCATTAATCCCCGTCAAAACACTCCCCCTCGCTTCAAACACGCGTATCCCACCATTCCTGCCCCTTTCTGAAGCAGCTCTGGACGTCCTCTTTCCTGGGTGTCTTTACTGCATCCTCCATCATGACAATGCTCCGTGTCACACATCCCTTCTGGAATACGGCAATTTCTGCCAAATAATAACATGTCCTCACCCACCTTATTCACCGGATCTGGCACCGTGCGACTTCTGGCTCTTCCCCAAAGTTTAAATGGCCATGAAAGGGAAACGTTTTGAATTGAGTCAGGACACCAAGGCAGCCACGACAGTGCAACTAAAGACACTCACAAAAGAGGACTTCCAGAACTGCTTCAGAAAGTGGCAAGAAGGATGGGATAAGTGTATTCAAAGCGAGGGGGAGTATTTTGAGGGGGATTAATGGCAATGTGTCTTTTACTGTAATATTTTTTTTCATATAAACATTCACCATATTGTTTGATAACACCTCATATGTTTAAGTTTTCTAGGAAATTGCCAAACTGTCTTCCAAAGTGGCTGTACCATTTTGCATCTCCACCAGAATGAGTGAGAGTTCCTGCTTCTCTAAGTCCTTTGGTGGTGTTCACGCTCTGGATTTGGTGATTCTAGGAGGTGTGTGCTGGTATCTCACTGCTGTTTTAATTTGCATTTCCCTGATGACATAGGATGTGGGACATCTTTTCATATGCTTATTTGCAAGCTATACATCTTCTTGGGTAACGTTAAGCCTTTTGGCTCATTTTTTAATTGGGTTGTTTGTTTTCTTATTGTTGACGTTCCAGAGCTTTTGTATAATTTGGATAATAGTCCTGTACCAGATGTGTCTTTTGCAAACATTTTCTACCATTCTGTAGCTTGTCTTCTCATTCCCTTGGCATTATATTAAAAGCAGCAGCAGAAAAGCAACTAGTTACATATAAAGTAACCCCCACAAGATTATCAACTGAATTTCCTGCATAAACTTTGCCGGCAGGAAAGTAGTTGCATGATATATTCAAGCACATCAATCATCTTTTCTTACCACAACAGTATGAAATTAGAAAACAATTACAAGAAGAAAACTGAAAAAATATATAAACACATAGTAGCTAAACAACATGCTACTAAACAACCAATGGGTCACCAAAGATATCAAAGAGGAAATCAAAAATACATTGAGACAAATGAAAATGGAAATCCAACACTCCAAAATGTATCCGACACAACAAAAGGATTCTAAGACTGAAGTGTACAGCAACACAGGTCTGCCTCAAGGAACAAGAAAAATTTGAAATAAACAATCTAACCTTACACCTAGAGAACTACTAAAAAAAAAAAGTAAGTAGAAGGAAGGAAATTATAAAGATCAGAATGGAAACAAGTGGAGACTTTAAAAAATAGAAAAGATTAATGAAACTAAGCTGGTTCCTTAAATATATAAACAAAATTGATAAACTTTTATCAAGAAAAAAAGAGAGGGTCCAAATAAATAAAACCAGAAATGAAAGGGGAAACATTAAAACCAACATGACAGAAATACAAAGGATCATAAGAGATGACTACAAACAATTATGTGCCAACAAATTGGACAACCTAGAAGAAACATATAAATTTCTACACACTCACAATCTTCCAAGACTACATCAGAAGGAAACAAAATCTGAACAGACATATTACTAGCAATAATCAAAAAAACAACCAACAAACAAAAGTCCAGGACCAGAGAGCTTCACAGGTAAATGCTACTATCTAAAGAAAAATAAATACCTATCCATCTCAAACTATTGTAAAAAACTAAAGAAAGAATGCTCTCAAACTACGAGGCCAGCATTACACTGATACCACAAAAAGACAATACCCTCCCCCCCAAAAAAACCCATACAGGCCAATATCCTTGATGAACATAAATGCATAAAACTCAAAAAATAATCAGCAAACTGAATTCAACAATACATTAAAAAGATCAAATACAATGATCACATGGGATTTATTCCAGGATGCAAGGATAGTTCGAATTCTACAAATGAATAAATCTAACACACCCATTAACAAAAAGCCTGAAAATCATATAATCATATCTACAGAAACATAAAAACAAAAATTATGACAAAATTCAACATCCATTTATGATTAAAAATATCAACAAAGTGGATATAGAGGAAACACACCTCAACAAAATAAAGACCATACATGACAACCCACAGTTTATAACATTCCCAACAGTGAAAAACCTTAACATTTTTCCTCTAAGATCAGGAACAAGACAAAGATGCCCACTCTCACCACTTTTACTAAACATAATGTTGGAAGTCCAAGCTAGCGCAATCAGACAAGATATAAAAAGGATCAAAACTAGAAAATAAAAAGACTATCACTATTTATAGATGACATAATTTTATATATGAGAAACCTTAAAGACCTCAACAAAAAACTATTAGAATAAATAATTCAGCAAATTTCAGGATACAAAATTAATATGAAATCTGTTACTTTCCAATACACTAATAATAAACTGTTAAAAAGATAAATTAAGAAGAATTCCCATTTACAATTGCATCAAAAACAATAAAATACCTAGGAATAAATTTTACCAAGGAGCTGAAAGACCTACTACAGTCTGAAAATTCCGAGACAATGATGAAAGCAATTGAAAGCAACAAATAAATGGAAAGATATACCATGACCAGAACTTGGAAGAATTAACATTGTTAAAATGTCCATACTGCCCAAAGTGATCTACAGATTCAATGAAATTTCTATCAAAATACCAATGGAATATTTACACAGAACTAGATTAAATGATCCTAAAACTTGTATGGAACCATAACAGAACCCAAATAATCAAAGCAATCTTGAGAAAGAACAAAGCTGGGGGTATCACACTCCCTGATTTCAAACTATACTACAAAGCCATAGTAATCAAAACAGCATGATATTGGCACAAAACAGACACATAGCTCAGTGGAACAGAACAGAGAGCCCAGAAATAAACCCACATTGGTAGTTAATCTATGAAAAATGAAGCAAGAAAATCAATGGGGAAAAAACAATTTCTTCAATAAATGATGTTGAGAAAACCAGACAAAAGAATAAAACTTTACTACTTTCTCACACTATATACATAAATAAACATAAAATAGATTAAAGACTTACATGTAAGACCTGAAACCATAAAACTCCTAGATGAAAACACAGGCAGTTAACTCTTTGATATTGGTCTTAGCAATAATTTTTTTTTGGGGGGGGATCTGTTTCCTCAGGCAAATGTCACAAAAGCAAAAATAAACAAATGAGACTACATCAAACTAAAAAGTTTTTATACATCAATGGAAAACCATTAACAAAATGAAAACACAACCCACCAAATGGGAGAAGATATTTGCAAATGATAACCTGATAAGGGGTTAGTATCCAAAATATATAAGAACTACAACTCAACATCAGGAAAACAACCTGATTGAAAAATAGGCAGAGGACCTGAGCAGACAGTTTTTGCAGAGACGACACACAGATGTCCAACAGACACACGGAAAGACATTGACCATCACTAATCATCTGGGAAATGGAGGTCAAAACCGCAAGGAAAATCACCTCACACCTGTCAGAATGGCTATTACCAAAAAGACAAGAAATAACAAGTGCCGGCAAGGATGTGGACAAAAGAAAGCCTCTTGCATTATTGATGTAAAAAAGAAAAAGAAAACTAAAATACTAATTTGAAAAGATATATGCACCCCTGTGTTCACTGCATTACTTAAATAGCCAAGATATGGAAGCAACCATATCCAACCATTGATAGGCGAATGGATTATGTCACACACACACTCACACACACACACACACACACACACACACACACACACACAGGAATATTACATTCATAAAAAAATGAAATCTTGCTACTTGCATCAGCATGAATGGACCTAGAGGGTGTTTGTTATGCTAGATAGAATAAGTCAAAGAGAAAGAAAAATACCATATGAACTCACTTATATATGGAATCTAAAACAAAAACAAAACAGAAACAAGCTCATACCGTAGATACAGAGAACAAAGTGATGGCTGCCAGAGAGGAGGTGGGTGGGGTACAAACTTCCAGTTATAAAATAAGTCGCAGAGACGTAAAGTACAACATAGGGAATATAGTCAATAATACTGTACTAACTGGTATAGCAATACACGGTTACCAGTCTTAAAGTGGTGATCACTTCACAGGGTATTTAAATGTTGAGTTGCTATGTTATACACCTGAAACCAATATCAGACTGCATGTCAACTATACTTCAATAAAAAGCAAAAGATAAAATAACATTACTTTTAAAACACTGTTTTTAACTATCATTTATTGAGGACTTGCTACGTGGCAGGCATCTTAGCAGCCTTTGCGCAGTAAGAACATAGGCGGTTCAGGAGCTACATAATCACATGGTTGAAAAGGACTAAAACTAGTAGCCAAAGCAATCCTTCCACATGTACAGCCAAAGCCCCACCTGCTGTTACGTTTCCGTCTTTCACTTCAGCTTATTGTTAGTGATCTGTTCATTAGCTGGGACCGCAAGATTCTAAGTTTTTTGGAAGTCTAGTGTCTCCACCTTACCTACCTTTGCATCATCTACCCAGCAGAGTGCCTAGCACACAACAGGAGCTCAACGCAGGTTTTCAAAAAAACTAAGTAATTGATAGGTATTACTTCTATTAAGATAAAAAGTAAAGGCTCTGTTAGATTACACAGGTGCTTGCCTCCTATGCTCTGAAACTGCCATTTTCTAGGGAAAGAACTAAAAACACACTTTTCTGTTGCTCACGGACTTTACAGGGCTGTGCTTGTCCAATAGAGTAGCTATTAGCGACTTGGGGCCACTGAGCACTCGAAAAATTGCTACTGGAAAATGAGATGTGCTATGAGTGGAAAGTAGACGCTGGATTGCAAAGACAACAGTTCAAATGTAAGATTGAAAACTATCTCATCTAGTAACTTTTGTATTGATCACATGCTAAAATTCTAATGCTGGGGGTGTTTGGGGATAAATCTATTATTCAAATTAATTTCAGCTGTTTACCTCTATAATGAGGCCACGAGAAAATTCTGAGAGTACTGCTCTGAAGATCACATTTTTTTCCTGCTTATTCAACTTCTCTCTTTCCCTTAATTTAGTCTATTAAAATGCACAATGGGAACTGACAGACCACTCAGCAGCCATCCTTTGTCCTGGGTTCCACATGGAGAAGTGAATTTATTAATTTTTCTGCTTTTGAAAGAGTGTTATTCTGTGTGTTAGTATCCAAAGGACATGTTCCAGTTTTGCCAATTTCCTTAAAAATTGACTTCGACTTTACAGTTTTTTATGTTACTTAACATCACATGTAAAACAAATAATGCTCTCTTGATTTCTGTAAGGTATAGCAATATATTTCTTTAAAGCATCATATTTTACAGACTACATTATTTCATCTGATTATAATAAAAGCATTGACGTAGGTATGGCTCTTATTCTTATCCCCTTTTATGAAGAAACACCTGAGACAAAGGGAAGTGATTGGCCCAAGAACATATGTCGACTCGTCAGATTTTCAAACCCACCACAGCAGTTTTCAGAATAAGCAATTACTCTCTGTATCAGCTTCCTGTGGCTGCCATGACAAATCACCACAGACTGGGGGGCTGAAAACAAGGAAACTCCCTCTGCCACAGTTCTAGACGCAGAAGTCTGAGCCAGGCAGGGTCCTGGGGACAGTCTGTTTCGTGGCTGTTGGCCTCGTCACTTGAATGTCTGCCTCCCGGACACACTGCCTCCTCCTCTTTAGGCTGCGAAATCTCTTCCTCTGCTTCTCTCTCTAAGGACACTTGTCATTGGAGTTAGTGCCCAACCAAGTAATCTGGGATGAAGTCAACTCAAGATCCTTAACCTTGGTACACGGTGACAGATAGCAGTCCAGTTTAATTCTTTTGCACGTGGCTTTCCAATTCTCCCAGCACCATTTATTGAAGAGGCTGTCTTTCCTCCATTGTATGTTTTTGTCTCCTTTGTCGAAAATTATCTGTCCATATTTATGTGGGCTTATTTCTAGGTTTTCAATTCTATTCCATTGGTCTGTGTGTCTGTTTTTCTGCCAATATCATACTGTTTTGATTTGTAGCCCTGTAGTACAAGCTAAAGTCAGGGAGGGTGATACCTCCAGCATTGTTCTTTTTTTCTTAGGATTGCTTTGTCCATTCGGGGTCTTCTGTGGTTCCATACAAATCTGCTATCTGTCACCACGTACCACAATTAACTCAAAATGGATCAAAGACCTAAACATAAGACCTGAAACATTAAACTACATAAAAGAAAACATAGGTACTAAACTTATGGACGTTTGGTTAAAAGAGGATTTTATGAATTTGACCGCAAAGGCAAGGGAAGTAAAAGTTAAAATAAATGAATGGGACTATATCAAACTAAAAAGCTTCTGCACAGCTAAAGAACCCATCAACAAAACAAAGAGGCAACCAACCAAATGGGAGAAGATATTTGCAAAGAATGCCTTCAATAGGGGGCTAATATCCAAAATATATAAGGAACTCATACAACTCAACAACAAAAAAACAAATAATCCAATCAAAAATGGGCAGAGGACCTAAGAGGCATTTCTCCAAAGAAGACATATAAATGGCCAAGACATATGAAAACATGTTCAACATCACTAACCATCAGAGAAATGTAAATTTAAAACCACAAGGTATCACCTCACCCCAGTCAGAATGGCTGTCATCAACAAGACAAATAGTAACAAGTGTTGGAGAGGCTGTGGAGAAAATGAACCCTCATACACTGTTGGTGGGAATGCAGACTGGTGCAGCCACTATGGAAGGCAGTGAGGAGGTTCCTCAAAAAATTCAGAATAGAATTACCACATGACCCAGCAATCCCTCTCCTGGGTACCTACCCAAAAAATCTGAAAAGATTTATCTGTAAAGATATACGACATGGAAACAACCAAAATGTCCTTCAATAGATGAATGGATAAAGAAGTTGTAGCACATATACACAATGGAATACTATTCGGCCATAAGAAAAGATGAAACAGTGCCATTTACAACAAAATGGATGGATCTTGAGATTATTGTGCTAAGCGAAGTCACATAGAAAAAGTTGAGAATCGCATGATTTCACTCATATGGGGAATATAAAACTGAAAGCAACAAAGGAATAAGACGAAGAAACAACAACTCAGACACAGTCAATAGTTTAGCGGTTACCAGAGGGAAAGAGGGGAGGGGGTGGTAGATGATGGTAAAGGGGGTCAAATATGGTGATGGAAGGAGAACTGACTTTGGGTGGTGAGCACACAATCTAATATACAGATGACGTGTTACAGAACTGTACACGTGAAACCTATGTAACTTTACTAACCACTGTCACCCCAATAAATTTAAAAAAACAAAAATCAGATCCTTAATTCCATCTGCAAAGACTCTTTGTCCAAATAAGGTAACATGCACAGGTTCTGGGTTTAGGGCTGGGGGACACAGCTGGGGGGAGGGGCACGATTTAACCCACTACACTCTCCGTCAGCCCCCAGAGTCGCTGCTCTGAACAGTAGCGTGGCTCTGTCCTCCAGTTCACAGGTCCTGGCTTTGGTTCCCGGGAATTGGAAAAACTATGACTGATTAGGGAAAAAGGAAGGATTCAGAGTTAGGCAGCCCTGGACCCAAAAAGTAGCTCTAACAGTTGGTATCTATGTGAGTTTGGATAAATTATTGAATCTCCTGGGCCTGTTTTATTTTCTGTTTGATGGAAGTATTAACACCTGCCCGATGGGGCTTTATGATCATTAAATTAAAAAACTGTATAATATCACATTGGCCCCATGCCTCACCTTTCTCAGATGTTATCTGGGGTTACCTTACAGAGTGCATGGTCTTCAGAAACCCCTACGTACATGTGTTATGCAAAGCCATAGGTAAATCTAGGTATAACACATCGGGATTGACTACAAGGATGAGCTCTTACGTGCTTCATAAAAGAACTGAATGCCTAGGCTGATCTTAAATACCTTATCGAATCTGCACACCTCTGTGAAAGACTGGCTTGCTCTGCATGTGACATCTACCTAACAAACATTTCGTGAAAAAGAACACATCTGCTTAAAGAGCCGAAGTTGCAGTCTCTTACTCATGGAAACCTTTTTTCCTACTCTAAAACAAATAAGAAACAAGACAGACTCACAAGCTGGAATCACAAATTTACAACATACATGTGAGTGGTTTTCCTCAGAGAGCCGCACCAGACCTCACTCACTTGTAGGTGATCCTTGCATGCGGATGTTTGTTAGTCTTTGGGGTGACTACTGATCTTAAGATATTTTTTGGCTTCCACTTCCTTAAAATATAAATGTTAAATAGGGTAAAGTGTCATCAAGAGAGTAATCTTGGAGGCAACTGGCTCAAAAAAATAAAATGGAAGGACACTGACTCAGGATTGCATTTTATTTACATGCTGGAAAACACTGGAAGGTAACAGAAGACAATGTAAAAGGGCGTACGCTCCAATACACCCTTAATAACAGCCCGTGCAAACTCATACTCTCTCCTTTATGAAAATGTTACACTTATTTCTAAAATATTTTAAAGACAGAATTAATCCTC
The DNA here is from genome assembly GCF_964194185.1 of Rhinolophus hipposideros. Classification (NCBI taxonomy): domain Eukaryota; kingdom Metazoa; phylum Chordata; class Mammalia; order Chiroptera; family Rhinolophidae; genus Rhinolophus; species Rhinolophus hipposideros. Next base: position 3,026,048 of record NC_138049.1, on the reverse strand, counting down.
TTAATAACTGCATAAACATTGTGTCAAGAAATAAAAAATATGCAAAAAAAGACTGTTAACCTGAACTAATATGTAAACCATGCAAATGTATGACTACCGCCCTCCTAATGCTTCAATCCAGTTGCACCCACTCGGAGGAACAATGAAGACACGAGAGAACCCTGGAGTAAGAATTAATGAAATGTGTGTAACAGTGCGTCTTCCCGTATGCTTTCAAAAACACATACTGGAAATTGCAACAATTCACATTATTGTACTATATTAATATCAAGAAAACAGTGTATTTTGTTTAAGATAAATAATGTTCTCACAGTCAAAACCTATCTTCTCAAGTACTACTTATTTTAAAATAGGAGTAACTCAGTTTTTTTAATGAAGGTAATAAACTGGCATCTCCACCCTAAAAGGTGCCCCTGTCTGCTGAGAGACCTGTGCTGCGCAGGATCTGTAGTCCGTCCGTCCACGGCCTGAACACCAACGTGAGTGTCTCCACCGTCAGCACGTTCTCTGAAGGTTGACATGACATCTTCCTCATCTTGGATGCAGAGCCGGGAATTACCATCAGTCCTCGTGAGCGGCAGGGCTCCTTCTCTACAGTCCACACAGACACTAAATGGGCGAACACACACCACTGCCCCTAGGGGAGTTAGGTTCCTGTGAACTTCTGGTCACAACATTTTCATCAACCCATCGATACATGACCTTGTTTTATGTGGTTTCCGTTTAAAGACACCTTACTGAGTATCCGTTGTTGATTCACGAATACTGAACTCTAACTCACGCCTGCGCGAAGCTTCTCTAACACCCGTCCTTTCTCCAGGAGGCACGTCACACCCTTCGGTGCTTAGAACCCAGGCTGCACTTCAGCACTGGGTGTGGGGGCCGTTTGAACAGCGAAATCACCAACAAAATGCACAGAAATGAGAAAAACATGGCCCTAACTATACCCAAAAGGCCTTTCTTTGGACTAGGAAAGCTGAACCAAGAAGGCCGGCTGTTGCACAGCGTGACCAGGCTGGGAACGTGACCAGGCTGGGAACGTGCCCAGGCTGACGCAAACTGCCCACTGCTCTGCGTGAGCACACGTCCACGGCTGACACCAGAGCACCACGCACACCGCTCCCGGGACTGCACGTCAGGTTAGTGAGCAGACGAGTCTGCACGCACAGCATCCTCAAGTGACAAGGACATTCTCACACAGTAGATGACTGAGGAGTGTTTGGGGATTGAATGAGGAAGTCCAGGAAACCATTATCATAACGAGCTGCTTCTCGTACTTCCAGGCATTTCGTTATTTGAGCCATTCTGACACACCCGTACGACACTGAACCCACCGGGTGGGACAGCTGTACATGTATCACAACGCAGGCTGCGTCTACGGAAAACTAAGTCTTCTTCTGCCTCGCCTGCCGAGCAGACTGGTTACTTCTGTGTTTATTCTACGAGTTCTTTGCTGACAAATAGGAAAACACTGAAACAGCAGCACACGCCATGGAATTCCATTGGGAAACCTAAGGAATCAAGTCCTGCCAATGGACTGGAACAAGAATTACACACCACTTAGGCATCGGCTCTGAGATATTAAAAACATTCCTATGCTCAAGAGTCAATATCACTGCTATGGACAATGTTATCTCCAAGCGAAAGTGAGGCCAGAATCCTGACACACCGTAAGCTCTTTCACACTTGGCTCTTGGAAAAACAGTTCCTCTGTGACTTGGCATTTTAAAACATGGCGATTCCCTCTAAAAGCATCACACTTCCACAGATTGCTTTTTAAAGTTTCCATTCATAAGTGTTCAGTACCAGCTGACCTGCCTGCAGTGTTTATTTCTGCACGACCCAGTTACACTACACTGTTTAGAGTCACGCGGCAAATACGTCCAACGAAAGTTCTCAACCACTTGTTCCCAGACAGCTTTTCCACTTCGGGCGATTACACAGCCCTCAACCTGCTACCTCGCTCCAAACATCTTCCCCCCATCCCCAACACAGCAGCTGCTAATCCTTTCTTAACAATTACTGAGCCCAATTCTCCCTGGTGACTAAGAAATGCCATCATCAGGAACACAGGCATCTAAATTCTGCAAACTACTAATGTCAACTTACTGCACGGTAGAACTGTGCTCATTTATCTTTATATTTGAAAAAGACAAATATAAACACAGCACATCTTTCAACTTCTTGAAAGTTTCATGAATGTCACCTATTAGCTCTAAAACTGCAATTCCCTTCCCTCAATACTCAGTCACTTAATGACAGTAAGTTAGCAGCTAACAAAAGGAGCATTATTTTTCTGGTCACTATGATACCATTTAATTTACTGCATAAAATTCTACTTCTTAAAGATGGACTGCCAGGGTTCTTCTCTGAGCTCTGCCACTCACTGAGTTACTGCCCAAGTTACCAGACCTTTCTGGGCCCTAATTTCCTTGTCTGTAAAATGGACATGATACTAGTATGTACACCTCATAGGATTGTTTTAAGGATTAAATAATAATAGATAAAAACTGCTTAAAACAGTGTTCTGTACATGGTAGCTATTGCTACCACATAAATAAAAGATACTCATTATATAATACTTAACAAAACACACAGTACTGTGTTGTTATAAAGTGGCCTCGATAGATATCACAGCTTTAAAAAGTAACTTCAGGAACTCCATGGCATTTCTAAATTCCCAAAACACTTCTTTTCAGCTTCCTCGGTGACAAAAATATAGACATTAAACACTCATTCTCCTCAGAGTTTTCCTTTTCAACATGTGCATTTTACCGTGCTTCCTGGTTCTCACTGGTTAGACAAGCTTACTACTGTCACCTACATACATGGCTAACTTTATTTAACTAGTGTGTATTTTGAAATGTACATTTAGAAGATGATGCAAAACTTGAACTTCACTAACCTGAGCTGGTGTCAGAATTAGTAACGAATCCTTTTGATATGTAATTGCTAGGCTGCTTAGGTTTTCAGTGCTTTCATTTTAACACAGGCATCCGGGGCTCCCCTTTTTAAGAAGGCAGGCATAAAACTATAGGCTGGAGTTCTCTTTATTCCTTAGAATTTCCTGGTGAACCACTGGTGCAGTGAAGCAGACATTTCGCTACAATGGCAGTTTCCTCTAACAGAGCATGTTCTATCAGGTTCTATCAACAGAGAGAATGTTTGGCACATGTGTCAGCAGACCACCAGTCTGGACTACCCAGTCTCCTGAATCCAGTGTTTCTACACATGTCAATATAACTGCCAAGAAGTGTGCTGAGACAAAGGGCATGTCAGCTGTTAAGCGCTGCTGAATCCAGCCCAGTCCCCACTCCATCTTCCCCTCCTCTTAGCTTTACTAAGATTGGGGTGAGCGCAGGTACAGGGGTCAGTCGCCTATGAGTTTTTGTATGACACCTACTGAACTTCCCCGTTTATTTTTTCCCAGGAAACACACCAAATATGTGAAGACGTGTCAGTGGGAACAAACAAGTCATAAGATACCATACGTAATGAATTAAACATATTTTTGCTAACAAACAACTACTTCTGCCCAACAATTCAGGAATGATACTAAACCATTTAAGCAGACAGGAATCTGGCCTGTAGTCAAGAAAAGCAATAATATATTTTTAAAAATACTTCAATAGAGCTGCCTTTTCAGACAAAGAGCCTTTTCCCGCTCTGGCACAAAATGTGGGAACGGAGCCAAGGTGCTACTTATCAGCCGGTTGACATCAGAGGGAGGCTGCGTGCGTCAGCCAGCCCAGTAGGGACTCCTGGCTTATGGCAATGGACCGTGAGTCTCCTATCTTATCAATTTCCATGGGCTGGCACCTCAGCCATTACTGTGTGAACCTGAGAGGAAGGAAGGTGTGTAACTGTGAGGGTGCAGGTTCAAGTTGGGAGCTAAGGAGACTTGAGCCTCTTGTTAACAAAACAAATGGTCCAACGTGCTACATTAATTACAATGCAAGTTTCTGCCCTCAAACCCAACCTTAAAAGTATTTTATTAAAGTGCTCTAGCCATATAACACGACCACTTCTCCTACTTATGCAAATATATGTCAAAGTTATATTTTTAGAATAGTGATTCCATTCCATTTAGAGTCAAAGAAAAAGCAAGTTGTTAGAAAATGTGCGTGTAACTCTTACATTAGCTCCATTAAAAGTTGTCTGGGGTTGAGAATAAGATTCAAACTGCTTTAGAATGATTGCTAATGCTCGCATCTCTAAAGAGAAGATCGGCAAAGCAGGCAGAGGTACACTCAATGACCAGGTAGGCTCAGTCACACTACTCCAGCCAGGCTTGAGTTTTTCCTGAAGAGAAAAAGTGGCTTCGAAAAACTACCCAAATATTAAAAAGAAAAAAACCTTGATTTAAAAATCACTTTTAAAGAAATTTTAAATATTTTAAAATATTTTAACTATTTAAAGCAACATCACAAGTGTAATAAACTTATATTTTTAATATCCAAAACAAAAGATTTTTATTTACTAGTCTCACTCAGCATGTATATTAAATAGTTCTCCATAAAAAATGATAGTGCACTTACACCATGGTTTACAACTATCTCAAAATACTATACTTCACAAACTACACTGTCATCCTGGTTACCCAGCTAACAAAATAATAGATTCATGAAATTATATTGGAACTCATCATTTATTATCCCTTCAAGTTTATTTGTTAAATTAGAAAAAATATAATTGATTTGCACCCCAATACTCCCTATATGGGTTTGAGTGCTGCTGGTATAAACCATGAATAACTAAAAATTGTACTCTCCCTCCCATGACAGGATTCCCCTCTGCCCACACCTCCTGCTATGGACTGAATGTCCCCACAATCTTCTATGTTGAAACCCTCTTCCCCACAACGTGATGCTTTGGCAATAGGCCTTTGGGGAGGGAGCTAGGTAACAGGAATAGAGCCTCCAGAACTGTGAGAAATAATGTACGTTGTTTAATCCACACATAGGGTAGTCTACTAGAGAGCAACCCAAGCATCCTATGCCTACCCTTAGGCCTCATCCTACCTTTCATTCCACTGTGTCTGGTCTTTGCCCTCAACTGTACAACCTAGTCCCCGGTCACCTGACTTCTCCACCATTTGAATGAATTTTGCCTCCCTGTTGATTTTGAAGACGTTTGCCAATTACTACAAAGATGCCTAAGCTGTGACCCCAGAATCCCTCACTGAGCCCCAACAGTAGGTAAACCCAACCACCCAATTCCCATCACTGGCATTTCTAACTGTTAAAGAAAAACACAATCATGCCAATTGTTTTGCTTCCCCCAGGTGACCGCTTAGGCTGATCCCACAGAAGCTGAATCAAGACCGTTCCATCGCTCTGCGGCAGCCACACATCGTCATCTCCCTGACACGTGACTTGACCTCCTTCCTTTTCTGAGAGGATCCGTCATTTTCCTCTTCCACGTTTCTCTAAACTTTTATCCATTTTCTGTTCTCATCACACATTCTGTTTTTCTCTTTCACCATCAAAGTCAAAACAGTAGTTCGGTGCTTACTTTAATGTGTCTTTATCACCACATGTGAGATCAGCCCCAGCACCGCACTGAACTGCTTTTTCAAATATAAGCCAACTTCCCTAAAAAGTTAAACATTGTTACCTCAGTCTAAACATCGTCTTCCTCAGTCTCAACAATATCAGGTATTGTCAACCAACCCCTTGCTTTCTTGAGAATTTCTCCTACACGACATAGCAAAGGTCAGTTACCTAACAATTTGCCTAAAGCAAATAGATTATGAAATATATTATTAATCACCCTATAAAAATGAAAATGAAAAACAGCCAAACAGAACTTCACAGAAACCTTCAAAGCACTTAAAACTAACTCATCCAGTATAAAACACTTATAAACAAGCTTTTTAATACAATAAAACCCTGCCAGGGATGTTGGGAGGGATTGATTGAGGGTTGATGTCCCAAAATTTCAATGTATGAATGAAACACATTTTAGTCAATTGACAATTTCAGTAAATTGGCAAATTAAAACTCAGAGCTACAAAGTTACCCGTGTGCTATCCGTCTATCTAAACAGCCCTTCCAAGTTTCTTTTGCTGACTTCGAGACTCTACTCACCTGTTAAATGTTGGGATTTCCTCTCTTCTATCCTCATTCTACATTCTTTTCCTTCAAAGTCTTCTCTAACCCCATGTCTTCAACTGTAACATCTCTGTGGATGACTTCTACATCTATAGTCTAGCTTCTAAATAAAAAAGATCAAATAACTATCAGATAATTGGTACCTTAACCTCTTGATCTTAACTCGTCCCGTATGTACCCCGTCTCTGTAAGTGAAATCCTCCTCCCAGTCATCAAGGCTCACTATCTCGGCCATCCTCCAAACCACTCTTTCTTTCCCTCAATCCTCAAATATACAGAGGGCGGCAACAAAATGTATACACTTTTAAGAAAGGAAAAAACTGTATTCAAATTGTAATACTCAATACATACTGATAACAAACGATGAATACAAGTCACGTCTGCCTGCTGCCATGACGAGAGGTGCTCACAGTGGTTCCCATCCGCGTCCAGACGCTTCTGATTATGGCGACTACTGCTTGAGCAGCGCTGACCCGAGTGTCCACTTGTATGTATTTTTTGGCACCCCTGGTATATAATTTCTGAGTCCTCTTCGTGCTATCTCCACAATATTTCTGCATCCTTTTAACCTTTCCCATTCCCACTGTTACTGCCTGTTCAGGACACTGTTAGCCACCATTTTGTCCTCTTTCCATGAAGGTAAGTACAACGTCCCGCTCAGAAGAGCTTGTTAGGAGCCAAATCAGTCCTGGTGATAATCCCATCCCCCTTACATCATTTGTTTAGCCATCACAGAGGAAGAGCCACTGTCCTTCCAACCTGTACACAGACCCATAGCTACAGCACCTCTCTTGCCACCAGCGGAACACACCAAGTAAGAGCGGGAAGCATCAAGCTGTGGATCCTGAGACGTGAGAGAGGCACTGAATTAACCAGTGGTGGAGCTGCCCTACCTCAAGGCTCCTCGTGTCAGGGCACAAATCTTCCTCGTGGTTTAAGCCATTTGGAGCTGGGTCGCCATTACTTGCAGCCAAAGGTACCGCAACAGACACAGTCCTATGAAGCCGCGCTGCCGCCGCCTCCGTCATGTTTTTCCTGCTTTCAGGTCTCCGGGTTAGTCTCTGCTCACACTTCTCTCAGAAGGACATTTCTGGAGTGTGTGTGTGTGTGTGTGTGTGTGTGTGTGTGTGTGTGTGTGAATCCTCGGGCCCGAAAGTCTGTCACGGGACAGCCCTGGGCCGTGCACAGCTGGCAGGACGGACACCACGTTCACCCGACCTTGACAAGCAGCCAGCCATCCCATACCACATTCCACGGTCACGCGTCACTCAGGGAATTCTTCCACGGCATCAGGACATCAAGCTACGACCACAGACGGGGAACTACTGCGGTTACCACCGCCACTGGCCCTGCCCTTCCCGCAGGGAAAGGCCCGTAAAGACGCCCACGCCTCTGCAGGCCACGGGCCCGAGGCTCCTGCTCACGGGCTTTACACCTACAACTCCGGGCGTTGGGCGAGGAAGGGCCGGCGTCCGCCCGAGGCCACCGCCCAGCTGCCCACCCGGCTCGCTCAGGCCACCTGCAGGGGGCCGCCGCCCAGCCGCCACCGCCCCGGCCTTCAGGCCCCACCCCAACGCCTCACTTCCGGTGACGTCACGCGCACGCCGGAAACGCAGCGAGCCTCCCCATTGACGGGTTCTATCAGCAGCATTTATAAGTCTAATAAACTGCCCAGTAATTCTTACAAATAACACCTAGCAAGATGCAGGCACTCTGACAGCTTAATGGGATACTACATTAAAGCATAAAGGCTTCCTCCCAAACGCCTTTCTGACTCCGGGGGGTGAGGCAACAGGTATGATACGACCTGGGCTAAAACTGACTGGAAATCCATCAACGAGTGTGTCAAGTATTTTGGAAGTTTCTCCAAAGGTAACATACGATCGTTTCTTTTCCTTTTCACCTGATTTATATAAATAGGAGTACTAAGACGTAAGCACTTTAGGACAGTACTGTTAACAAAAAGACAGGATATAATTTTCAAATCTTCCAGGAAAGAGATCAATGCCTTTTGTCTTTTTAGAATTCAGGTTGCGAACTTGTGGGGACAGAGCCAGGAGAGCAGTTTCCAGGCTCTTGGCCTCACATAGAAGGGTGCTCACTAGGGTAGTAAATGGCCATCAGCTGTGGCTAGTTGGCCGTCAGCTGTACCCAGTGAGCCATTGGCCACTGATATAACTGCCGAGGCTACGCTAGCAGCAAATGGGGGCTGGCAAGAAGATGGTGGCTGAGCTAGCAAGCGCGGACTGCAGTTAGCAAGTGAGGTGGGTTGGTTGGCAGAGACAAGCGGACGGCAGGTTGCAGATCGTGTGGCTCCTGCTTCCTGTGTCGCCAACCCAGCCGCCAGTGAGACTGTAGTGGTGTGACTCCCCTACCTATGGCTCCGTGGGTGTTCCTTTTTGGCCTCACCGTGTCCTGTGTTCTTGTGTGGGGAGCAGGAGCTGAGACCCTGCCTGATACCCCACACGACAAAACCACAGACATGAAATGAGATTAAGAACCTCATCAAAGGCCTCTGCACTCAGCAACACCCAGAAAACACTGCTCACTGACAACTGTCAGGCCCTGTAGGGCTCAGAGAGGCAGCAACCAAAACCAAGATTCATTACTCCCAGGACAAACGCTTTCTCTAAATGTTGTTTCTGTTGCCACTCCTATAAAACCAGTTAACTCTATTCTCTTTTAACTGGTAATACCCTTTATAGTTTTCTGATTATCGACCAGAAATTGATCTTCTGTTCTTAAGGTAATTTACAAAGTTGCTAAATACTGCTCTAAAAAAAAAATAGATGTTTTTGTTTTGTTTTTTAACTACATGTCTATATATTTCAAATTATCTTACTCTTATTGGAATAGACAGGAGGGGGATTTACCTCCCCATCCTAACCCTGGCTTAATATTAGAGCAATAGCTTGGTGATATTAAACTATTGAGGAGTCAGGGAAATAAAGTTAGATTTATGGTTTTCCTGGGTCCCCTGCCATCAAGTCAGTACTTTCAAATATATTTCAAGATGAGTATAAAGTAAAACGCCTTCATGTAAGTTACATTTTCTCATCTGTCAAAAGGGATATGAGGGGGAAAATACAATCCTTTCATAAATAGCAAAACGAGTCTCTGTTACTTCTCTAATAAAACCACAGTTTTCTTCAAGTTCCGTCTTTAAGAAAAATATAGTGCCATACATTCATGTTCCCAATCACTATTGCATGAAAATATATGAAATATAGAAAACTTAAAAATACAGTGCTTTAATATTCACTACAGCAATTCAGCAATTCCTAATAGTAATACAAATCCATGTACTAAAACACACTCAACAGGGAAAATTTGCAGGGAAAAAAAGTCAGTTTTCTGTGTGCTCAGGCTAGCTAATTTATCTGCAATGTGGAAAAAACTGCAAATTTACTATCAAACTGAAAGCAAGATTTTCAAAAAAAAAACCAACCCTTAACATTTTTTCAGTTATATTTAAAACTCTGCCTCAAAGTATAAATTTAAAGAAAATTTAAGATGTTGAGTAAAAAAAACTTCAAAAAGCAAAATATTAAGCTTAAACATGCATACTGTATTATTTAATTTTTTATTACCAACGAAGGTAAAAAGTATAAAAGACAGTAACCTGAAAGTTACTTGAAGAATTTGGATTTTCATTTCAGAAGGAGAGAAATTTTTGGATTATTGGTAAATATGTTTCAGAGATATTTGTAAAGACTAGAAGAGGTTCAGAAATAGAAGAATATTGACTAATTTATCTTTAATTATTAGCTTTTCATTTATAGTAACACCAATATTCATTTCAAGAAAATCTTGCGTCTTGGGATTTTTTTTTTCCCCCAATTTTACTAATTAAGAGTCAGGAAATACTGATTTACAGGAAAGTAGTCATAATAATAGCTAACACTTATTGAATATTAACCAGGGAATAAGCACTACATTAAATGACTTACACGTGTTAAATTTTCATTCGTCACAACAATTTATTTGTCATAATTCTAAACAGTAAGAATTAGTATTTCCTCCACTTTACAGATGAGGAAACTGAAGCAGGTAAGGTTAAACAGTTGATCACAATGCTAGGATTAAAACCCAAGTGTCTGCCTCCACAGTCACACTTTTAATAACAAGAGTAGAAACACTAAGGGAATCAAATTGAACCATAATGCAAGCATACACCAAACACAAAGAGCTTTACATGCCTTTAATTTTTACCCAAAAACTATCTGAGTGCTTATGATGTGGCAGTTGCAAAATTGTAGCCTCATTTTTTCTTCTTCTAACGCATACACTTACAACGTGTTTGGTAGACACAAAAATGTGACTTACGTTAAAGAAACATCATTTTTTAAAAATAATGTAGACATTTAACTCAATTACAACAACCATGATGAAATCATAGATGTCTAGAATTATTTCTCCTCAATTAACAAAGAGCTTAAATCAAAATAAATTTTAAAATGGGAGAGTTGTTTTGCCCAGATGCTTTGTCATTGCATCATATTAGTCATCTGGATTAAAAAGCAGTAAAGCAAGAGAAGAGGTATTTTTATTAGGAAGAGAAGGAGCAGAGGGTGGAGCGAAATAGGAGGAAATTAAAGGAGTGCATATTTCACTGTAAATTAAATAGCATGATCTAAAAGGGAATGGCATCACAGCCTTCCAATCTAAGCCTGATTGCCAGCACAAAAAGGCTGTTTATTCAGAGCCCCCAAAACAGTTGAGTAGATTTCAGGCATTCTCCTTGACAAGTATTTTCAGTCTGCCTTTGTTTGTTATTCTTTGAAGATATAACCTGGAATGAGGTTTAAGTTTTGCACTTGTAATAAAACTGGTACAATTACATTTGGTGTCGATATAGAAATTATTGGTTTGTTGCTGTGTTTTGCTCTGCTCTGCTCTGTTATAGTAAACCTGTCATTCCCGATGGCTGTCCCCCACTCAAATCCCAGGTTTTCCAACCACAAGAACTACAGCTGTATGGAATGGGTTGCCAGAGATCTGAACCGCACCAGCATTACTCATCCGGCCCTGCCCTTCTCTGCAATCTTGGCCAAAAGGCAATGTCAAGTTCACCTCAAACTTGGGACACACAAAGCAGCACACATGTGGGGTACTACAATAAAAACTAAATCGCACAATTCATAGTTTACATCAGTAAAATCTACAGCTAATATAAAGGTATCACGTTAGTCACTATTTAATTTCTTTAAATATTTATCAATCAACATTTGTTTTAATAACAAGATTTTTATTATAACTTGAGATATTTTAAAATGATAAATGTACTCCTAAACTATCCGTCTTATAAGGACACTGATGCTATGAATCACGTAGGTCATTCTGAGTAAGGGTTCGGAGTATCAAGTCAAAACCCCAAAGGCAACAAAAACTTTCCTTAGATTTCTTCTTCTATCATACTCCACAAAAGAAATTATTCTAAGTGAACTGAATCACCATCATTAATGCTTTTACCATAAACTGAGATTCTTATTGAATCATAGTAGCCACAATACATAAGCTTTCGAATAAGTGCTTGCAACACTAATTGTATAATTATATTTACAATTCCACTTCCTAGTGAGGAAGAAACCTATGGTACTGGATTTGAACTGGAGCTAGCATTAGAAAGTTACTTAAATATATATTTCCTAGCTTTATGTCCTGGAAGGGTCTAGAAGGAATAACACCCAAGTTGCAGTGACCACACCTAGTGCTCAAGTCTTAGCTACTAAAGACCATTGCCCTTTACGCAGGACCAGGGCTCCTTGGAGAAATGGCTGATTCCAGTTCTGAGACAGGAAGTATAAAGTAAAAATGGAAAATAGTGTGCTAGGAGGGCAAATAGTGCTCAGGCTAATGGAGACATGAAGTGGACTAAGGAAATGTTTTGAAAGAATTCATACTGGCCACATCTGGGGCAGTCTGAGGGTCAGCAATAATATATGCAGTAATGCATTGTATGTAACACATTAAATGGAAAAAGAAAAAGAGTAAATATCGTATGTATTATTATAACATTGAATACAAAAGGAATCCATGAGTCCATAATGATACCCAAAGCAAAGTAAAACAGGAGGGCTGGAGGCTGAGGGAAGCTCTATATATGATAATTCAAGGTTTAAATGTAGAAAGAATAGAATTTTTCAAAGATCATCATTCTGTATGCCCCCCCAAAAAATAATAGTCAATGATAAAGCAAATGAATCAATGCTAAAATTACTGAATAAGAAAGTGTGTTGAGAAATATGATATTCACACCATTTCAAAGTATCATTCCACCGATTACTCTTTACAAAGCAGAAAAGGTATCTTTACAGTACAGACATCTGGCAGACACCATCTGAACCTAGTGAGTAAATTTAGCATCACCAAAAATAGAACTGACATTATGTGACGCAGTGAGAATCTGTGCTAAGCCACAGAACCATATACTCTCCTGCATGATTTGAAAGAAAAATTGCATATAAAAGGAAGCCAGGAGATAAGGCTGGTGTGGTTAACATGATCCACATCATAAAGTTATCTCTAATCTGTGAATGAAGAAACTGAAATTCAGAAAAGTTAGATAACTTTCTCAACGTCAAGTTCTCTAATAATGGGCAAAGCTGGAATTTAGACCAAGTCCATCCACTGCTAAAACCCAGATTCTTTAGACTACTGGCAACTGCAGGTACCAGTGGGTCTAAAGTCTGGGTCCGGCCAAGGTTAGATCGCTCCCCTAAACGCTGGCCAACTCCTCAGGGACCAGCCCTTCAGCTGAGCTGGACCAGACTCAGCCCTTCCCTTTCCTAATCTACTTGTCTTTACACTTGTCCTTATGGGGTGCAAACTAGGATACCCCCAGCAAAGCATACTGTCACCGTAAAGAAGGCCAGAAGTCTTTGGCTATATTACAGAGTTAGGGAAGGTGGCTCAATTATCAGAGAGACGGATGCCTACAAAGGTAATAAAAATTATCCTGTAGTACAACCAAAATGAAAATATTATTACCATTTTGTGTTCCAATCAATTGAAATGAATAAAATAAATGATGACACATAGCCATGAAATGCTTGATGTGATTCATTACAATAGCCTCAAATGAAATAAAAATCAATGGTTATTTTAATCAATGTTTAACACCCAGACCTCTATTATAATATAGCCACAAGCTCCAGTTAACCTCCAGTTAACATGTCTCAAAACAAATAAAAAACTGATTTTCCTACAAACCTGATCTTCTATTTCTAAACTTTGGAAAAAGATCTTGGCCCAAACTCTGATACCCTCACTCATGTCTTTCTCTCCCACCCCACATCCAATCCATCAGGAAACCCTGATGGCTGTCCCTTAAAATATATCCACAGTCCCACCATTTCTCATCCAGTCTACAGCCTACACCGTGGCCCCAGCCACCATCACCCCTTGTCTGGATTGGTCACTGGCCCCGTTACTTGTCTCTGTTTCTGCCCTTCTCCTTACAATCTGTTCTCAACGCAGCAGCAAGAGTGACGTTACTAAGGCAGATCAGTCACTCTTTTGCTGAAAACTCTTTAATGGCTTCCAATCTTACTTAGAAAACAGACGAAATCTAATGGGGCCCTGAACACCCTACACGACCTTTGCTTTTCTCCCCTGCTCACACTGGCCTCGGCGCAATGCCTCCAAGTATACCAGCCATGCTCTTGGGTGAGGTTCTGACATCTGATAGGTGTCCCTCTGCTTGAAAACCTTGCCACCCGTGGTCTGCATGGGTCACCAGTTGGAAATCTTCGCTCAGATTTTACCTCCATGGGGCAGCCCTCCTGCCTTTCACTAACTAAAAGTACAATCCACTCCACACCCGCTTCATTGCTAGAGGGTCTTCCATAGCACTTACCACCAACCTGCGCATTCTCTATTTTACTTATTTCTGTTGACCTCGGCCCTTAATGGAGCTACCCAAGAGGACAAAGCTTTTCTTTTTAATCTGTTTGTTCACTGCTATATTCCCAACTTTAAAAACAGTAAGTACCTAATATCTATTGTGTAAATGAATAAATGAATGAATATATGACAAACCCAGATATACAGACCATGACATAAGAAAAGTATCCTGGAGGATTGTTTTTCTTTAAATCCCCTTTCTCTAATATAGAGGACTAAATCCAATACAGATTTTAACGTTGAATTAGTCATGAAGTTAACTCAATTCTTAAAACAAGCTGTCTGTAGAATGGCAAGCCAATGAGTCTTTCGTTTTATTTGTACCCAAGCATCTTCCTCTATAGAATTGGGTTTTAGCCACAAAAACATTTTCTCTCTTTAGGTGATCTGTGTTCATTACAAAAAAGTGTTAAGGTAGGTTATGTATGATGTTAAATATGACCAATTAATAGGAGGAAAAAGTCTCTCAAATAAGTCCAAATATAGCACATAAATGAAGAATTAGGAAAATTTTAAGGACAGAAACAAAACCATGTTAGAAACAGATGCCTACATTGTGTGTTCCAGTTAATTATTTTCCAGATAGCTTAATAGCTGTGGACAAGATCTTAGCAACAGCAAACTAAAGTAGATGAGGGAAAACATGAGTGAATTAGGTTCACTTATAGTTCTGATTATGTCCTTCGTATGCCTTTAAATCCCACTTATATATAATGGGATGTAATTTGAAGCTTATAAAAAGAAGACTATGAGGCTAATGGAATGGAAAAGAAGAAAAAGGGCGACAGAGGGCTGCGGTGAGTGACCCAAATGTAAGAGTGACGTAGAAGATGTTCCCCGTATAAACCAAACACTATGGCGAGCCGCATATGCTACACTTTGGTCCCCAACCTCTTGGCCTACACCAGGCCGTGCGTCAGACCAACACACCACGCATAAGTTGAATTAAAAAAGGGCATTTTTTTTCCATTCATTTTTTGTTGAGGTAAAAACCCCAAACCTGTCAATTCGCTGGTTAGATCTTAAAATACCAATATACATTTTAGCAATTATTTAATTGTATCCGAAAATGGTAAGATTTATTGTTGCAAAAGTTTGAAGGCCAACTTTACAAACTCATATTTAATTCCTGTTCTCCCTCTTTCCAGGTCATGGAGATAGTCCCAAAAGATAACAATAATATTAGAGAAATCTTAATATTAGAGAAAGATAATCCCAAAAGACAATAATAATATTAGAGAAATCTTAAAAATACAACTTTTAAGAGTTCCATGCAAATGCACTGGTAAATTCATTGTCAAAGTATCTTTTGAAACAGGAAAAATAAATGAAAAAACACTTTTTAGCAAAACTGTGCTTAAAATTTTACAAACTTGAGACACTGGTACAGAAGTTGTTCCATATTATGAAAAAGGATCTTCCCTCCATTTATAATCAGAGTACAAATGGTACGGTCCCTACTGTGTGACCTTTGGAAATGGACTGTCCTAAGGGTCAGATCTGCAAAATGGCAATGACACACCAAGCTTACGAGGATTATTGTGAAGACTATATAATGCATGTAAAAGTCTCACTATACTGTCTAGAACACAATGATTGCTCAATAAATGGTTCCTTGGGATCTTTTTTGTTCTTAAGTGCATACAGTAGGTAGAATCACAAATGAATTTACTAAGAAAACATACATTATCCCTATCTTTCTTCAAATAGATTAGGAAAACTAAACTACTAACCCTGGGCTCAGAGTTAGGAATGAGCTTTTGCTACCATGTAGGAGGGTGGACCTCTAGTACACAAATATAGAGGCTGGATCAGTGCCTCGGGACCCCCTTTGCATTGCTTCTTCCTCTCTCACCTCTGGAAGAGACCTCCAGGAGTTTCTCAGGGAACATTCTCCTTCCTACTTCCGACCTTACCTGCAACCTTCCCAAGCGGGTGAGAAACAGCCCTACCATAAAGCACTCCAGGTGAACTCTAATCCAGACATTCCACCCCATCCTAGTGTCTATTCAGGCAGGAATCTTAGGATTGCCATATTACAGAAAAAGTATGGAGGAATTTTAAAGAGTACAAACAATCCTAGTGAATTGTTTGCCACCTCCTCCCCTACGGAGACGCCAGTGTTTCTGGCCTGTAATAAAGGCTCTGCTGAAAACAAACACACACTAAAAGGAGGAAACAAAAAGCAGCAGTCACAGAACATCAGTGGCACCTTGTCACCTCCTAATGCCAACAAATCCTGATGTGCAGTCCCTGCTCAGATTGACTCACTCCCTGCCACACGCATGCATTTTGCTGCCCCCCCACAATAGTTTTCTTCGTCTTCAGTGTGACCTCTTTGTAAGCCTCTCTCTGATAAACTGCATCGCAATCCATTCATCGACGTCTGTCCTGACCTCTTGGAATAATGTAGTCAGAGGAACCCTGGAAGCCACTTAACCCACATTAAATAGGAAAATAGGAGGTGTGCCTCCGTTACATGGTACTATTATAAAATAGCTACTCAGGAACCCCGGGTCTTTAAGCAGGCTTCCTAGAACACCTGGTATGTTGCAGGAGCTCAGTAAGCAACCCTCACCATATAATCTTGCCATAGCAGCGCTGGCCATGAACTGCTAGGGTCGCAGCAGGGGCACAAGTGCTTCTCTGGCCCAGAGCACAGCCTGTAGCCAGCCTCCCCGGCCTCTTCCCAGAGTGGCACCAGGCCTGCAGACTGTCCTGGCAACAGAGACTTCACAAGATTACCTCCTGTCTACCTGGAGTGAAAGTCGACACGCCGGTGGCGTCTTCCACCGCCCCATTCTCTCGGGCCAAGGATTGATCAACTGCCCTCCAACAGATTCCAACTGCCGAAGGCTGAGTACAAGCCTGAGGGATCCGGTGGCCCTGACATCACAGGCCAACCCTGGAACCTTGGCGCCCCCACACCTCACAGCCAGAGGCCTTCCTCCCTGTCAATCAACACTTCCCACCCCAAACGGGAACCTGACCCCTTACCGTGGACCACCTTCACTCCTCAGGGCATGGCAGGGGACATGCTGGGGACACATCGCTAAGAGGCCCTGCGGCCTTCCCCAGATGCTGACGCCGTCGGAGGAGAGGGGCAAGCCATGCTCAGTTGTAAGGAGCAGCTGTCCAGTGAAATGGCAATGAGTGAGTTCTCTGTACAACTTCATCCAGCGAGAAAGTCGGTTGTACTTTGAGGATCTTTGCTTCTATTCAAGAAACCAAATGGTGACGTGTGTGTGTGTGTGTGTGTGTGTGTGTGTGTGTGTGTGTTTCCAATATCACTCCTAGCCTAGTCCTTCCACTCTTACCTCAGAAATAAGGAATTAATCCTTTAAACATATCTGATACTGACAGCATTAGTAGCCAAATCTAGTGCTCAAAGAAAGATTTATACTAAGTATGATTCCAATATTTTTTCTCTAGCTACTCCAATGCAGCAACATTAACATTTTGTTTTGCAAACAGTAATGTATTACACATAATTTGCTACCGTTTATTGAGTACCTGCTATGTACTAGGCAGAGTTTTATGTGACTCAGTGGCACTATTATATGTAATTCTTATAACTTCCCGAGGAGGTAGAGATAAAGAAGCTAACACAGGAAAACTGGTAAGACACCGATAGTCTAAGACCCACTGCCCTATCCTCAGGTTCACGTCACAAGTTTAATTACTTCCGAGATTTCCTACTCTCTAGATGCCCCAGCCCCTGACATATTTACATTAAGAACTTGATGACAAACAACGTCTTAGTCCTTCTAAAAATTTACATAGATTAGCCAGGCAGGCTGTTTTCTGATGTTTTTATTTATTCTTTCTTAGGTGCATTAAATAATCAGTAGGCTCTCTCATGCCTAAGTTATTAAAGACAGTTTATGATTAAACTGTTTCTTCTCAAAGTCTCTAAATATGAAGAGCGCCACACTGAAGAGCCTTACCTACCACTCGACATCTAATCCAACTCTATCCTGTCAGAAGACAAAGGGGAAAATTGCTTTTACAATTTATCTTTTTAAAAATGAACACAAAGATCAGGATATACTGAGCAAACAGGTTGATAAGCCAAGTCTGCATATGGGTCTGAGTCTTCGCCTCTCATCAGGCCTTTTCCTCCAAACCCACAGCGCTCTTCGCTCACCACTCGCTGGGCCCCAGCATCCTTCGCAGGCTTTTACAGGGACAGAGGAAAAGAGTATCACAAATCGTACAGTAACTCAGGCTAAGGTGTCAGGTAGTGGAACCCAGCAGCAGAGACAGCAAACACACCCCCCCACCCGCCCCACCGCCCCTGTCTTACTTCCAACTCCCCTGCCCCAGCCGCCACCCGAAACTGCTAACACCATCTCTCAACAAAACTCCAGCCATGGCTACCAACCATGGGAGCTGGTCCTCGAAGACAAATCCCTGGCCTCAAGGGCTTAACTATGTCAGTCGCTCTCAGGGATTTCAATTTCACTTGGAGATTTCCAAAAAAATAAATGTATCACTGGAGTGTCCCTTCTAAGCACGCAGTTTCAGTCACTGTAGAAACTGACTGGGGACAATATTTTGAAGTAGGGAAGATTTAGTACGAGGCTAAGTTCAAGGTCTGGCGTTTGGACAGGCCCCTTCTGCGGTCCTGGAACTGACCCTAGCAACGAGCTTTTGTGAAATTCGCAAAATTTCTCATGATCACATATTTTTGTGAAGTTTGCAAAAGTGAGATACTTTTGTGTTCTTTTTCATAAAGAGGGCACCCACATGATATAAAGTTCAGCCCCATAAAAATCCAAAGCCCCTAAATGACATCTTATGCAGGCGCAAGGCTCTAATTAAAAGGTAGGCTACACAGTCCAAACTAATTTGTATTGTATTTATTTATGTGACATTCGAAGTTGTTTTTCTCCCAACATGAAAACAAAATTCGGTTAATTTTCAGTAGAGGTGAGACAAGCAGTAAAAAATAAATTTTACGTTAAAAAGAATAAATAATTACATAATCTGACAGTTACTAAGGCCATGCCTCCTCTTCAGATCCATCGTGAACCAACTTTGGTAAGCCCTGGGCAGCTCTTTAAACTCCGCATCATCTGAAGAGTCTGCACCAGTGAGTCCAGGTCAGGGGCCTAGAAGCTTTGCGGTGTAGAATCACCTAGAGGAGGAATAAAGGTACTAAAAGGTTGATGGGATTATATCCCATGGCAACTCCTTACAAGCTCTCTAATTATATTTTAGCATGGTACTTTAGTGACATGGGGCCAAGGCAATTATGACCCACATGGTTAGCAGGAAATATAAACTCAGAGAAATAACATCTAGTAATAAAAATGACACTTGTAACCCCACGTTGCCGCTGAGAGGCATTCTCGTGGAAACAGGAAGTATCCATAGCAAGAAGGCTTTTGAGGGATGGGGACGTCTCCCCACAAACACTCACTGTTCTGTACGAAGCCCCTCCTCTACTGCCAGGCTAGTCTGGGTAGGGACAGTCTACCTGCTAGGACTCGGGGGTGGGGCTCTCCTCCAAGCAGGGAGTGACAGCTACAGTCACTGGCACGCTGACACCTAGAAACAGAAACAGTCCTGGAAATCTAGAGATGTAGAGAAATAAGGCATGTGTTTCAATGTATGTATTTCTCAAGGAGCTTAGAGATAGATACATAGATACGGATATGTAAATATATGTAGAGATATATAGATATAGATATACAGAAAGAGAGTGGGAACTAACCTAAATGTTTATCCAGCGTGGAATGAATGAATAAAAGGTGGCATAAGCAAACAATGGAACACCATCCCCCAGTTAGCTGACTTCAGTAATAAAACCACATGAATTATTATCCAAACTGGGCATAGTTCTACTTGTTTACACCAATTCTTACACAGCATGCTCCTTTTATGATACATGGAAGGTACAACACGAAGACATGAACATAAAGAAAACATTATCAGGATTAGCAAGAACAATGTATGGCCCACAGGGAGGCTTTCCCCTACTTCCGAATCTAAAAATTAGTTTCCCTCCCAGCACCCATGCCTTTTCTTTCATAACTTTTACCCAGTTCTTAATAACAAATGTATCAAGTAACTATTCATCTAATTGCCTGCTTGGTGAGGATCGGGCCGTCACATCCCAAAGATAATACAGTAGCTGATACACAGTAGACCCTCAACAAATATTTTCATTAAATAAATAATTGTCTACAACTTCAAGTGCCATGCAGATTTTGATCTCTTACAAATACTTAACTCCAGTGTGGCCCTCTCTCCACCAGATCACCAGCCCCTTCAGACTACGTGACATTAGCTACCTCAGAAGCTACATGCACAAAACTGAATTTACTTTTAAAAAATTCTTTTTCTATACTGTCAGAAGTCCTCAAAGATAGAGGGACAAGCGTATCCTTTATAGCATGATTTGTAAGGCAAATATAAAGAAATAAACAGAAGTATCCTAAACGGAATGGACGCTGCTCATCTTTTTACCCTAATGAATGACGTGGGTCCACGTCGGTCCTTGAGTGCAAGCTGGAAAGCTGCTCACGTGATGTTATCGAGTACTAAAAGCTGCAACAAGCACTAGTTTTGTTTAGAGTGACGGTGACACGTATGGGCAGTTTTGAACAGATGGGGAAACACTAAGAGGGTCGTGTGTTGAGTGGAATTTCTCCTTCGACTTTGAACGTGTTTCACATTGTTTGAGTTTTGAAAACGAATAATCCTTACACACAAAAAAGAAATTTCAATAGTTGAAGCACAACCAAGGAAACACAACTCTTCCTGCATTCCCAACCTTGACCACAAACATCTCTGGTCACCAGATCTGAACGTCGGGAGCTGTCCTGGGCTCCTCTCTTTCCCTCACTCCTGAAATTGTACAAAGGAATATGTCGTTATGAATTTGAATCCTTCAGTGTGGCTTCTGTCTGCTCTCTCCATCCCACCCCCTCTGCCTCACCCTAGGCCTCCGTCATCTCTCTCATCATCTCCCTCTGTAGCCATCTACTAAGTGGCTGCCTCTCTCTCGTCTGTGACCCTCCAACCCATCCCTGACGTTGCTTCTGGAACCCACACCAACAACAATAACATCGCCACCACAGCACAGACCTAACCCTTTTAATGGTTCCTGGGGGCTTGTGCATTCAAGTTCAATCAACTCTGTCTGCCCAGGAGGCCTGCCTACCGGGACACCGTCTCCCACCATTTTCCCACAGAACTCCGTATTTTCCGAATAATAAATTCCTTCTCTTTCCCTGAATGTTTCCTGTGTTCATGCTCTTCCCTTTCCCTGGAATGCGCTTCCCCTCCTCCCCTCCCTAACTCCTGGCAGTAAAGAACTCCAGTCCAGCATCTCCTCCTCCCTAGAACTCCGCTGTTCCCTCAAACAGAGTGCTCCCCATCTGTGCTCACTGAACCTGGTACCAAAACAAGGTCCAATGGGACGCTCACACTGTGGACCGTACGCTGCCGAGTGCCAGACTTCCCATCTTCTGCGCACTCCACGCTGGCGCGGTTCTCAGGTCGGTAGGCCTCTGCGTGTTATAGCCCATAAAATCCGAAACGTCCCCCAGTTTCAGAATGAGAAAGTAGTCAGGAAAGTTGGGGGTGGGGGGTGTCCAAGACCAAACGGTAAAAAAGGCAGGTTTTGATTCCCGGTCTTCCTATGCTGCAGTATTTTCATTCACTCTTCACTGTACTCATCTGCCTGCATGGAGAGCCTCATCTCCTCGGTGACAGAGACGGCTTCCGGTGTGTGTGCTGACCCTCAGACTTAGTTCAGAGCTGGACGCGCAGCAAATGCCCGTAGCTGTTTCCTGCATAATGCAGCAAGGGGGTCGGGGAAGGCAGAGCCAAGAGGGGCATAGGCTTTAGAGGCACACAGCATGACCTCGGGCACATGACTACATCTCTAGCCTCAGTTTCCCTGAAAGAGCCAAGTGATAAGAAGAACCCAGCCTGGGGCTACTGGGAAGATCCAGTGA
Source organism: Rhinolophus hipposideros (assembly GCF_964194185.1). Lineage (NCBI taxonomy): Eukaryota > Metazoa > Chordata > Mammalia > Chiroptera > Rhinolophidae > Rhinolophus > Rhinolophus hipposideros. The sequence continues at coordinate 3,004,060 of NC_138049.1, read as the reverse complement.
GACGACACCTATAACGTACCTCGTCCAGAGCCCAGACACAGTCAATTCTCAAACACACTATCAATCGTTAGAAAACAATGAGGAAAGAGATGCAGCAGTCAGGAAAGTTTGGTCTTGCTGAAGTAACATGCTATCCCTGAATCTTAGCAACTTAAAAACCACCCGGGATATACTGTCACTCACTGTACTTGCCACCTGAAGTTCAGGGGACTCAGCTCTCCTCTGTTCTCACTCTGGCTCGAAAGGAAACCTCATCTGGAACGTCAGTGCCTCCCATACGGGGGCAGGGAGCAGGGTGGACCACGCATGCACTGTGTACGGGCTCTACTCATCCACTGATAAGTAACACAGCTCACCTCCGTCCACACTATATTGGCCAATGCAAGTTACGTGATCATGAGCATGAAGGGGACAGAGAAAGGCAAGCTCTCCTCACACCCAGGAGAAAAGCTAGGAGCACAGGATCAGCAATGACTACAGTGGGAATGGAAGAGCACTCCGCAGAGCAGCAGGTGTGATGGGCCCAGGAAATGGAGAAAGGCTTAGGGAGGCCAAAGGAAAGTCTTTGTTCTCAATCCTTATTTGATGTTTAACAAGAGGCTCCATCACCTCACCTCAGCTGTCCTGTCACAAACCAGGAAGTACCACTAGTGTGACTCTAAGTTTTAACGTAAGAGTCTCCCAGTGGAAGCAGCTGAGGGCCCACATCAGCACCAGAGTAAATCCTAACGCGGATCCTAACCCTTCTCTCTCTCCCCTAAAGTACTGTTTCTTTCCGCCAAATAAAATTCCAACATGTATGTTTCTCAAAGGACCCTTTCTACTTGCAAGAGACAAAATCCCAACTCCTACAGCTGAGCAAAACACACAAACAAAAAGGACAACACTATGCAGCTCTCACCTGGTCATGGCACACTGGGTATGAAATAGAAATGCATTAGTAGTACAGTGAGCCACTGAGCTCTTCGGGGCACTTGGGACTACTGGAAGCCAGCCTTACTGACAACACAGCCAGCCCAGCAAACCACCACATGGAGTAACAGACCTGCTTCTCCCCGAGTCTGTCCACTGGGCCAGAGGAAGAGGGTTGAACAGCCTTCCATGGGCGAATCAATCGCCTGGCAGGATTACAGGACACTATTAAGCGCCAGCTGCAAGTCACATGGTAGGAGAGCAGACTCTTACCAGAGGGACGTGGGAAAGCTGATGGGATAATCACTGCCCATAGATTGTGTCCCTCTAAAACCAACTCAACCTCTAGCGTCGCCCCCACCAGCATCTACCAGCGTTAGTAGTATAGTCACAACACGTGACTAAGGTGCTTGTGAAGAAGGTTCTCCACACACAGTAGCACTGTTTTCTCCAGGAAAGCCCGGTGCAATGTTTGGATCCAACAACTCATGTCAGTTCTCTACAACGTTAAGTGTAACAAACATCATGTACTCTCGAGGTCACTGATCTCTTTCATTCAAAATCAGCTCTCCTTCCCAGCCTAAGGAAACTCGCCAAATTCCATCTGAAAATTCCGCTGTCGTCAGTAATTACTGGAGACAAGCTCAGGGTTGCCAAGAGGGGTGCTGTGTCTCCCTACTTCTTGCACATGCCCTCCCCCTCTTCTAGTACAGCAAACGTGCATTACCCACAAGCAAAGGACAACTCAAATTTCACTCAGAGTCTGAAAGCCCAGCATATACTGAACAGGATTATTCAGAAAAGGTATCTGCATCAGAACAGAAACACTCAATGACCTAAGAGATGACATCACTCAGAGGGTAACAGACAGTGGTTTCTGATGGGAAGCCACTGGACAGTTCTCCATTTCCTCCAAACCCAGGCCACTAAGGCCGTCTGCATTCCTTTCCCCCACCGGACACCAGTAAGCAAACATTGGGGACACACTCCTTATGGCACTCACGTGTGCAAGTCTTCACATCAGAACATGATGTGAGAAATAAACCTACATGGTTCTGTGTCATACCAAGACGAATGCAAATGGAACTATACGACAGGAAACCATACTAACAGAGCCCACCAGACTGTTTTTCCAGCATAAGTCTCACTCACCTCACTGCATTTCTTCCGTGAGTAACTGTAACAATATCTACGCATCTACTCATCAAAAACTAAAACCTTATCCATTTAACCAGTAGGGCACAGATTCAAACAGAAGGACCTAAGAACTCTCAGCAAAGTCCTGTATGACATTTGCAATCAGAAACAGTATTTAGATGAATACGCATGCTAATCAGACACACACAATATTAAAAAACAACCAGGAAAGGGGATTTTCTCTTGATTCAGAAGCTGGTTCCTCTTTCATAGTTACTAATTTTCCTTCATATACCCACACTTTACACTGAAAAACAGTAAAACAAACCTCTCACTTTGTTTCTGTGCCTTGTACCATGTGTTGCGATAGAAGCTAATGCTAGTTTGCCAACAGAAACTGCCTTTTGAAGGGAATGTGAGACCTTTTCTGCATGTGTTTGGATACTTCCGTAAAGTATCACACTCCATAATCCAGTAGTCAACGAGCCGAATACTTATTTGATTACAGTCCAGAAATGGCGTGTTTGGCGGACACTGAGGAAGCCCCAGAGCTGTAAAATAGAGCTTATAAGACGTATTATTAGTCACAACTAAGTGAGAAATTATCTGAGTCAAACGGTAGTGCTGAGCCCCTCTTCTGAAGAGCAATGTAAGAGTTAAAGATGCAGTGACATTTTAGCAAGCTACCACACTCCCGCCTTCACTGTTTTCCTCAGCCTCAGACCCCTCCATTAACTCCTATAACCAACTCCGTATCTTCAGACTGTTTTGGCCCCAAACGGAACTGGGTATCTCCCTCCTGCAGCTGGCCCCTCGTCCTGGACCCCTTCTCATCGCCCATGCCTGACACGTGGGACCCGGGCCATCGGGCCATCTTCCCATCTCGGCCACGTGCCGCCCGAAGCCGCAGGCGGTCCCATCATGCCACACAGACGACTCTCACACGCCTCAATCACTGTCACGCCTTCTGTCAGTTACTGGGCCTGACACACGCCACTGGGTTAGTCCCCACTCTGCTAACTACCCTCTGCCTTAAACCTTGCCCCTCCAAACCGCTGCTCAGAAATGCCAAAGTAATCCTCGTCAAGGCTGCTTTTGTGATTTTCCTCACATGCCCATCGTGAGAAGCTGTCAGCCACTCCTCACCACTTGACAATAAAGTCAAAACTGACACTAGAGCTCAGAAAGCCTCCAAAAATCCAACCTGAAATCACCTCTTCAGCTTCACCCACCTCTCAATTTCCTACTGTGACTCCAAGCCCGCACACATCTCCGCCGGGCCCCCTCCTGTCCCCTTCCAGAACACACTGCTTCTTTCCCTTCCAGAACACTCCCCCCTCCCTCCCACCCACCTTCACCTCAGCCTGCTTCACTCCTACTTATCTTTTAAATTTCACTTTGATATGACTTTTTCCTACAGAGTTTTCCTCAGCACACCAACCTGGATGAAGGGTTCTCCCTACAGTCTCTTTAGACGATTTGTATTTTGCTCACTGTGTATTTCTGGCACTAGCTGAGTTCTGGGCACATAGGAGGCATTTAGTAAATATCTCAATGACTGGTTAAATGAATTTAAATGGAGAAAATATGTTAAAATCCCTACACCATTTCAGTGACACTCCTGATCAAACAGAAAGAAGGAACAGAGGGTGGCAGTTGTTCATTGTAAAGAATACGATCAAAGAATCGAAGCCAAATGGTACACTCATTGGACAGAATTTACAAAAATACATGTGAAGTAAATAGGTTAATTCTATTCATTAGGTGAAGATAAAAGAAATGTGACAAGGTAGCCAATTAAGTCATAACAGTGGTGCACAACCTATTATTTTAAATGTCAGTTTTCTAAAAACACATGTTATTCACGTACTCTCACCAAACTCTGTCAAATGTTTCTGATACTGAAGTGATGATGACAGGCCTGGATGTTTTCCGTTTGTGACAAACAGAAGCCAAAGGCAAGATTACTAGGCTGTGATGAAAGCAAGAAGATACTGTCACTTGGTTATTTTTTTAAAAAGAAGTTTATAAAAAAAAAATGGTAAGGCATTAGATTGGTGAGTCTGACAGGTCCTTTTAAACATGACAGGTATCAAAATATCAAAAAAAAGTTTTTTTTCGAAACTCGTTTTGCAAAGTATCATTTTATACATGATACCAAAATTTATCTGGTCAGTTTAGACGAATTTTACTAGGCTACCACTCGGTTTATTTTACTAAAATGCAGCAAGTGTCTTTTCACATTCATGCTGCTTTCCATCGCATCCACTGCCAGCTTACCCCATTCCCCCGTTTGTGGTCACTTGTGTTTTTGGGTTCCCATGATCTAAGCCATGTTCTCGCTGCAGGGTGTGCTCACTGCCTGGAACGCATGGACCCAACCCTGAAGAGCAAAACCCAAGGACATCAAGCAAAATCTGGACTCAGTGATTTACAGTAGATACGTCAGAAACCTAGTTTTACCCACAAACATGCATTTTTCTCCTTTAAGCTTGACACCTGATGTGCAGTTTAGAAATACTGGCTTTTAAGTAAGTTCTTGAAACTTAATTCCCTCTTCTTTCCTTTCCAAATGCACGGAAGGCATTTTCCAGGTCAGATGTGCTTTGGTCCCCTACTGGGCCCTATCCACATGACACAGGACATACGTCAGGGAAACTAAGTGTAAGCCGTAGCTGTTATATATTCTGCTTTCCTTACTCAGAACTATCAGAAGCCAATTGATAAAATTGTTCTGCAATTAAGTGCTCTCTTTAGCACAAAGCCTAGTTTCAAAGGGGTAAGCATCCCTACCCATATTTAGTAAGGAAACAACACAAGGTCCCATAAGGGAGCGACCTTCGTCGGCTGTTGCAGGGTTTCAGGAGTAGCCGCTCCTTGGCAGGTAGTAGTAAACACTTTTTAAAAAATAATTACATTTGGCCTCGAGTAGCTTTCACTTCTTTGGAGAAACATTTTCTTTAGGCAGATAGCCTAAAGGACATAGAGCTTTTGTGGACTTTTCTAAAGTTTCTTTGTGTTGACAAGACATTGCAAGGTATGGGTAATGCCAGTGGAGGAGCCACGTAAGACGCCAAATGAATGTCCTACGAGCACATGATTTCACGGCCTCCAAATTTCAAAGGCTGGCTTCCCCCTAGCACAGATGAATGATGTGAAGAGACAACTTATTAGAGTCAGTTTCCTCTCAATCCCACAAATCAAAATGCAGTCGTTTCCTAGGCAAATAAAAGTAAGAGTTGATTTGTAAACAACAAAGAAAAAGGCACACATGATATTGTACCAATATTTTCATACAAACAATTAAACCCCTCTGTACAAATATTTGAGAACAGATCATTTTCTCAATGTATTTTGTTGCAAATAAAAATTTTATTTTTCTCATTATACTGGCAGACATCTCTTGAATGTATGCAGAGTGAGTCACTGCTATGCCTGTATTATTCGATGCCTCACACCCAAACTGTGGGCACAACTTCAAGAAAATATATCACAGCACGAATGAGACTCATAATGGTAAGGGGTTCTGACTCCATCCTTCGCTGAAAGGGCAGGAGAAGCTCTGGAACAACAAGCACCATTCCAAGAGAAGAGAGTCCATTCCTATCACTCCACTAGGCCAGCTGACACCCGCGGAGGCAAAATAACCAAGGAAGTAGGGCTGGGAGTCGGAATGGGGTCAGCCCGAGGCATGAGGGACCTACTGCAGGGCCACACCTCTTCAATTCAGTGTGAGCAATTTAATTTAAAATGAGCCTTCACATCTGAGCAGCTAATGTGGGGGGAGCGGTGAATAGAGACCTCAGCTCCCCAGAACGTCAGCTATGGCAATAAACCACCTCCGGGCCAGCCAGGACTGAGGGTCTCCCAAGACATGGGGTGTTCCTGCCACAACTGGGGACGCCCCAAGCCCGGTACAAATGTAACTGCAGCGTGAGATTCAGCCAAGGTAAAGGTCAAACACAATATCGATATTAAGAGCAGAATAACCCCCACCCAAGACTATTTGCATAATTCTCAGTAGTGAAGGAAAGCATCAACAGTGAAATAATCACACAGAAATTAAGATTGCTTTATCACCAAATAAATGACATATTAATTTAAAGTGTTAGAAAACCTGGCCAATAAAATAATCAGAGAATATAGTGACCCTGCTTCTCTGACAGCAAAAAATAATTGATATATAATACATAACACATTGTATATTACATATGCACACGCATGCATTCTATGTGTGTTGTTTAAATGTGTATTTGCCACACTGATGAAGCGTGCATAGAAACCCCACGTGGGCCAATACAAGTGTGTAGTAATTTGGAATTAGTTCTTCACTCTATGTTAGCATTACAAAAAAATATCATACCCGTTGTGTCTGATAGATCATTCTCCTAAACTATTTCCTTTCTTCCTGTGATGGTTAATTTTATGTATTAACTTGGCCGGGCCATTGTACCCCGTCGTTTGATCAAACGCCAGTCCACATGTTTCTGTGAAGGCACTTTTAGATGTGATTCACGTTTAAATCAGGGGACTCCGAGTCAAGCAGATGACCCTCCATGAGGTGGTGGGCCTCATCCAATCAGTTGAAGGCCTCAAGAGCAAAGACTGAGGTATCCCCCAAGAAGAAGCTTCCAGCATGCTGCTCTGCAAAATTCAGACTTAAGACTGTAAACACCAACTTTTACGTGGACCGCCACACTGCCAGCCCTGACAATCACAGCAGCCAATTCTTTACAATCAATCTGTATAGGCAGGTAGATAGATAAGACAGACAGGCAAAAGATACATAGATAGATGACAGGTAATAGATAGCTAGCTAGACAGATAGCTAGACAGACAGACAGACAGACACACTATTGGTTCTGACTGGGATTGGTTCTGACTAATATAGTTCCCCTCCTCTCCACCCTAAAACACTAATGAAACCCTAATGGCAAAACAGGCACATGCACTCACACACGCACACACACTGGAGTCATCAGAAAACACCTTCTGGTAAAAGTCATGCTAAAAAGAAATTCAGGGAAGAAAGAAGTTTCTTTACCATCAGCTTATAGAGGCCAAGGGAGTGTACCAGGTGCTAGGCCTTCTAACTATGACACAGGGACCGCAGACAGAAAAGAGACGGAGAAAGTATCAGAGAAACCTAAACACTCAAAAGACGAGTGCCACAAATGTGATCAAGGGAAGCACGTGTGAAACAAACTTAAAAATAGTACAAAATTATTAGTATATTTAAAATTATTTTTAAAAGAAAGAATAGTAACTTAGGAACACATCACAGGCGACAGGCTCTCCAGAGCTAAATGACTGCAGTTTGCTAGGAAAGTTGCATCTCAATACCCGACTGATCTCAGTGTAGTCTTTATATGCATATAAAACCCAAATCCTTGTTTATCTGGATTATAAACCAAGGCTAAGATACATCAGCACAACAAACAAAAATGACTGTAAATTATAAAAACCTAAAAGCCTCAGCACATAGGAGACTAGCTGATGTATAAACGTGACCCCTCAGAAATAAGAGAAGGGTATGAGCAGCAGTCTGGAATCAGCTCTCCAGGTCCTGCTACTCTGTGCTGACAGGCCACGTTACTTGGTTCCTCTGCCATCCGTTACCCTTATGTATTCAGCAAGGGCGACCGTCACCCCCTCACAGGAATGTGCCAAGGCTTAAATACAACAATCCAGGCAAAACGCTCCCTTCACACAGCGCATGATAGGTAACTACGCACCAACCTCTGTTTCTATCAGGAACAGGTTAAGTGACATCAGTTTGTCCTGATTTGGAAGTCCGAGTAGCACACCTACATTCTGAAGCAAAATTTGAAAGATTTCCTCCAAACTGATTAGTTGTTCCAAGTGTGGTGCTCCAAGGGGTAGTGAAATTCACTGATCCATTAAATTGGTCTAAACCCCAACAATGACAGACAACTGGATTTGGCCACTGCGTTTTCCTATGGGTAGAAAGAACTGTAATGCTCTGAATATTCAAAGTGCTGGACTTGAAAAGAAAGAAAAAAATCTAGAGACTGAAAAGACCCCTACTTAACTGAGGGCAGCAGATCCACGAGTTGAAAAAGCCCAGACTTTGTCACAGTTGTCAGTCTCTGATGTCATGATTTTCCTGACGTTTGTTATTTTTTAATCCAGAGATAAATGACTTTCCACTATTTCAGGATTTTTAATGTGCAAGTGGGCAGATGGTGCAGGAGGATGCGATGACTAAGCACTGAGAAAACTTTTGAAGAGTTCCTAAAAGGTACAGAAACAAAGCTGGGCACTGCAAGGAGACGAGACGCAGTTGGTGTTCAGCAGCAGCGTTGAGTTCCTCAAAGGCAGAGGTCCAAACCGACTGAAAGTCAGAGAAAACTTAACTGCAAACTGCTCGCTGCATAACGTGCATTCTCTGTTCTCCTTAGACACCCAGGTGAGAACAGAATTAGGAGGAGAATTCCAGGAAGCTGTGTGCTGTGTGCTAGCATGAGGTATTCCTGTAACACCCTATGCTTAGGTCCCACAGGAAACTGTTTCCCCCACCTGCAGCTTTAAATATCATAATCCTGCACTTAGAAAGCCAGCAAACAAGTCATTTAATGACATTTTCAAATTTAGACCTTTTATGTTTTTAATTAGACCTGAATTACAGTTTCTAAACTGTCCGGGTAAAGCATGAAGAAATATTAAAAACTACTTTCAATTAGCCTAGTTTGAGTCATGAGATTTTTTTTTTTTTAACTAAAGCACATCAGAGAATTTTAATGAGCTGAGGAGGAGCAATTGCTTTCAATTTAAACACTAACAAGAATAAATTGTTATCATATTAAATCATTCTTACTGTACCAACTGAAACTTTGGTTTCAGTTACACCTCCCTGTCAGCATAAAGATCTCATCCACAATTAGGAAAAATCTTATGTGAGACAACACTTCAAGTTCCTTGAAAGCTTCATAACTTCAATATGAAAGCAGAGAATCCAAACATGATTATTTCACCACTGATGTGAGTGTATTTAAAGACGGTAATTATGTGGAAAATGGATGTTAGCAATTCCATACAATTTAAAGCATATGGACTTGAGGTAATCATCACACAGACTTATTTTCCCTCCCCTCCTCCTGCTAAATAAATAGTTAAGGGAGGCATGTTTGAATGGAATCGGGACTTCTCCAGATCGATCTCTGAAGCAATTTATGGGTCTGGATGGACACTGAGCAAAAGCTCCCCCAACTTGTCCTGCCTGGCAGGTGCAAGAAGCGGGGGGAATAAGAGTGGCCTCAGTGGGATCACACTTTCCGTGACGGACTTCGGGGTTAGAGATGAGTTTTCTTTCATGGTTCAATGTCATAAGGTCAACTAAATCCATTGAAACATTCATATTATTTGTGTTTTTCTAAAGCTGTATTGGGATATGATTCACATATCATACAACTAACCCATGTAAAGTATACAAGCCAATGGTTTTTGGTATATAACCTCTTTTTAATTGTGGTGGAACTATGTAACACAAAATTTGCCATTTTAACCATTTTTAAGTGTACAATTCTATGGCAGTACATGTGAAAAACAATGCTATGTGTGTGTGTAACCTTCACCACTATCTAGTTCCAAAAGGTTTCCATCACCCCAAATAGAAACTCTAACCACTTAGCAGTAATATGGATGTATAGACCAGATTTTGTTTATCCACTCATCTACTGATGGTCATTCAGGTTCTTTCCACCCTTTGTCTGTTGTGAATATACGGGACAATAAACATTAGCATACAAATATTTTTTCTAGTTCCCGATGACGATTCCTTTGGAGTGGGATTGCTGGGTCATATGGTAATTCTGTGCTTAGCCTTTTGAGGAACCGCCAAACCATTTATTTTCCTTTATGGCTACACCCTTTTACATTGCCACCAGCAGTGTACAGGGGTCCTGATTTCTCCATACCTCGGTAACACTTATTTTCCACTGGTTTTATTATAGCTATTGTAAAAGGTGTGACATGGTGTCTCATTGTAGTTTTGACTTGCATTTCCCTGAAGACTAGTGATGTTGAACATCTTTTCATGTGTCTATTGGCCATCTGTATGTCTTCTTTGAAGAAATATCTATTCAAGTCCTTTGACCATTTTTTAACTGCATCGTTTGTCTTTTGCTCTTGAGTTGTAAGACATATATACATATAAATACATCTACGTATATATTTAAATCCTTAGGAGATGAATGCTTCCCAAATATTTCCTCCCACTCTGTAGGTTGTCTTCTCACTTTCTCGAGAGTGCCCCCCACAGACACAAAAGGGTTTAATCTTGATGAAGTCCAACTTACCTTTTTTCCCTCTTGTGCTTTTGGTGTCATATCTAGACTCCACTGCCCACATTACAGGTATTACCCACTTTCTGGAAGTTTGCTTTACACCACTTTCCTTTAAGAAAAGACCTACATTTGTACTGTTTTCACAAAAGAAATCCACAGAGGATTTTGGCTTTCCAAAAAAGGTGAAAAGCGAAAACAACGTCCAGGTTTTGTTTTGCAAGGAGACTTACAAAGGAAGCAGCACCCCAGGCAGAGAGAGGGGGCCCCACTAGGCTTCATCCGGGACCTACACGCACGTCTACCTCAGCCTCCAGCCACCAGAGCTCTGAGCTGCGTCTGTGAGCACATGGGCTTTCATTCTATTTAGTGTGTCCACTAGCGAGGTGTGTCCCAAGGCAGCAGGAAAGCCTAAGAGAGCTCGTCACATAAAACTGGACATAATTAAGTATGTTGATGGCGGTGAATGAAACAAAGACATGATGGGTGCATTGAATTTAGTCCAGGAACACTCAAAAAATCTTCCGTATAAATTAATGGTAATTGCTTCTTTCCTTTACGTCATTTCAGCTTAGGAAGGAACGCTCTACTTTCAGATAGTGGGGGAAGCTGGTATTTGTTTTTGAAGGAAGTTTTTCCTTTTCACCCCTTGTCCCAGTTCTTATTCCTCATTATACATGTAGATCACACTCTGCCTGATCACCAGGACTAACCCTGGTCAAACACGTTTACAGAACACATTTGGAAAGGAAACATATTCCTTCTTAGAAATACAGATGTAGGGCATACACTTCTACTTCCAGCAAAGTACACCTGACAATCCTATTTTAGATGCAGATGGGAAAAGGTGAGATCATCTCACAAAAATGCATGATGCTGTCCACTCACAGTAAGTCTTCTAAGGAGACAGGATGACGAGGAAATGAATCTTGGAGACAGAACAAAAAGGGCCAGCTCCTCCACAACCAGATGGATGCAGTTCTCACTCATCCCACGTCCAAGGTCTGCCTTGCTCGCTGCCCTGCAAAGCAGCCCAGTGTAGTAAACTGTGTTTTACCAATAAAAGAAACAGAGGTGTCGAAGTGGCTGGAACGACTGTTTTCCTTGCAGGTGCATGATGCCGCCTAGTGATTATGTTTTCATGGGATGAAGGAGGTTGAACTTCAGCTGAAGCATTTGGCATTTCAAAGATGCACACACCCTCCTCACATCTCCCTGGGCGCAGGGAAGGGGGCATAGAAAAGCAATCCCCTTAGCACAGTTTTAGTGAGACAATTTGGACCAGCGTGGACTATCATCAATGACTTCCTTCCAAAAGTGACTGCTGCCTCATGTATCTCCCTCCAGATTTATCAGTTACAGTATGCCGTTCATTGTAGGTCTGAATTAAATAATCCTCCTCCTGTTTTTCACCGCATGATGGATTTCATTGTTGCAACACCATGGAGAAACAATAACATTGTACACAAACAGGGACTGTCAGTAATTACCAAGAGTAAAAGGGGGAAAAATGAGCCGAGCCCCCCAAAGCAGTATATGTAGCCTATGGAGTGTGTCACATGTGTCTGTCAGGTATCGTACCTTAGGCAGAATCTAAATTTAAAGAAAACACCCTTAGACCTAGAAGTGGACTATAAACCACCGAGACCAAAAGAACGCAATGCCCAAGGTGACAGTGACAGAACTGTACTTTTTTTAAAAAAAGGTTATTAAGAGGCTGAGGTTGCAGAGGCCCGGGGGTGCATGCCCTCCCTTGCTAAGCAGGAAGTCACAGAAGCTACGCTGCTTTTGCATCAAAGGAAATGGAATTCCAGTTTGAGTTCAGGGCTTATAAGAAAGCTCCCAGAGGAGAACAGGACAGGAATGTCAAATACAGCGAGTGGGAATGCCCCCGGGGGACTAGAACAGCGGGACCTCTCTCTCTACGCAGAAACTTCTTCACGCTGTAATTCTAACAAACTTCATACACTTCCGGGGATCAGCCTGAAATGCACGGACTTGAGAATGAGACGCCTGAAGAAAACAGAAGTGTGTCCTGAATCTTACCGGTCACCACGAGCTGTGAGAGAAGCAGCCATCACCATCATTGTATCCCAAAAACAAGCTTCTGACTTCAAAGTAAGAACGGGAGAGATGGACTTACTACGGCTTTGCTCCAAGGACCTCTGTAAATCCTGGTAGAAGAATTTCGGCCCCAATTGCAACCCTCTGGGTGAAGAGGCCGTGGAGAGCAGTCCTCGCACAGGTCAGCACACCAGAGCAGAGCAGACGGTCGAGTCCAATGGCTTTAGTCACATTGTGCCCCTTCAGGCCCAGAGACCCCACACAGACGGAGACCGTGAGGGCCCCAGGACATCTGAGTGACACGCCTCTGTAAAACACTGTGTTTTACAAGAATCGCGTGGCCTGGCCAAAACAAGAGCACGATTCTGCACAGGGCAAAAGAAAGAAATAAGTGAATAAACAAACAGATAGACAAACTGCCACCATTTCGTGTATGTCGATATGCTGGAGGAGATTACTTCACAAGCCCTGAGGTACTTCACAAGTACCTCACTCATTTCGGAGAAGAAAGACAGCCTCTGTGCAGCCAAAGAGCTCTTATTGTGGCTGGAGTTTAACACCGCAGAATACAGCCGGGGCCTTTGCTTTACACGCCTCTGACATGTTGACTCTCCTCTACCTCAAAACAAAGCCACTAGAGCGGCTTTACATTTGTGAAGCCCCAAAGCACTGGGGACGTATTTAAGAAAGAATAAGAAGGGCTGCAAGTGAGCCCACTGCATTCATGTCCCTGGGATACAGCCGGGAAGTGTTGTCTCCACGCTGAGGACACTGAGCTCGCATCGGGGACACACTCCAGGCACACGGAGCCCCCCTTCGGTGCTGAAGTGGTCTGGTCCCTCCCGAAGGGGGTGGGGAGAGCCCACAGAGGACGTCAAGTCAGCATTACCACCGACGGCTGGGCACGATGACCCACCCCAGCAGCTTCCGAATCACCTCTTATAAAATCTTTACATACAGGTTAGCGTTTTCTCCGTGGTTACAGAAAGTGTAAAAACGGGAAACCTCCTGTTGGCATATTTAAGAAAAGAAACCAACCAGCCAATGAATCTTTTGAAACCCAGCATTTATCTCTCCCAAAGAAACAGGGGATGTCATTGCAGGAGAACTGGGGAAGAGAAATAGTTCAGAAGGTTTTTATTTTTTAAATTTCCTCTTTTCCCACAGTAGCTGTTTTCCTGGAGCTATGTGTACACACTGCATGTTGATCAATCGAATTCTAACGTAATCAGACGGGAAGGCTACGCATTTCAGCACCATTGTTGTACCAGAACCATTGTTTCTTCCTGACATGAATGCTCTCAAGTGGTCGTCAGCGTGAACAGCACATCCACACTCCATGCCTCAGAGTTGGCAGGTCTGGGCAGGGCCCCGAGCACTCTGAGAAACTCTGCCTTCGATGAGCTCGGTAAATCTGGGGGGGGTGTTTGGCTCGTGTACGGAGGGGTCTGCAGTCCGCCCAGTGATGCAGCATCCTGACATTACACTGAACTTGTTGGTTTTCCTGAGAGCCCCTGGCATGGCTGGTAGAATGGGCTTCGTTTTCTAGGAGGAAGACTTACAGCGGAAAATGCTACCGCTTATTTCCTGTAAACAGCACTCGACTGTTTCAGGATTGAACGGAAACATTTGTAAGTGAAGATTATTCACCTTGCCTTGTTCAGAGAATGCAGCAAGCACAAAGATAATGCAGTAAACAGAAAGATGGAGGCGGCCAGGAGACTAGGGAAATGGGGACAAGAAGACACATACACCACAATGACACGCAGGCCATAGATAAGCCAGAAGTTTGCAAACGTTCCAGCCACCGTGGTGACAGTGCAGACCACTCATCTGCACAACTCAGCATGCATGGAATAAAGCAACCACCCGTTCAGGAAAAACGCAACGGTACCCCTGGGATTAAGAGAACAACTGCGTCCCCAACCGCCGTCTTTCACGACCAACTTTCATAGACACCACCTCACTAGCATGTCCCCAGCGTTTCCCGCTGACTGGTTCAACGTGGTAAGATCCAGGTGAGTCCACAGGTGCCTGGCCTGGCTTAACTCCACCTGTGACGTGACAATCATTACTCTGTCACATGCCCTGAGAAGTGGCTGGCCTACCTCCTCCAGGATGCCACCTAAACTAAGATCCATCTGCTCTAATCAAGAGCTGGGACAGAGGGAAGAGGGGGGACCGCACTGAGAAGCCAAGTCCCACACTGAGTAGCAGCCATCTCACCGTCGTGCAGAGGTGCCCTGGGCTTCCCTAGTCGGGGGCAGTACCCTCCTTGGGAAAACGGTTGGCTCCACTTTAATGGAGAGACGAACAGGAAAGTAAGGTCCCAAAATAAACGAGCTTGGCATAGCATAGAGATTGTATTTACAAAAGGCATCAGAAGAGAGTAATGCCCCCAAAAGGATCTTACTTGTTCCCATCATCTGTGAGGAGTAGTGGCTGTTATTTACCACTTTATGAGGCTGAACGCAGGCAATGGTTTAGCCTTGGCACAAGTGCACCACCACAGATTGGCTCTGTCTTCATGGTACAAAGTCAAGTGGTGTGGGGGTGGGTGTTCACTGCTGTGCCAAAGAAAGGGGGTTCAATAACACACTGCTTCTTGCAGACTGTGCACTCACAGACAACTTGTTAAATCAGTTAGTGGGGAAGGAAACATGCAAAAATTCTTAGGTCTGGATCTGTAGACAGTTAACTCAGGAAACCTCTGTCCATAGCAAGATTCATACCAGCTCTGGAATTATGCTACACGATTAAAAAAAATGGATGCTTCAGTTGGAGTGTAAGTGTATCTGCTTTAACTTACTCCAAAAGGGACTTGTGACCAGTCTAAACATTTTCTTACCTATGCATTTCATGTAGTTTTTTTCAGCGATTTGGAATTAATTCTCAGAGAGAACAGTTTCACTTACGTCCAAATAAAGCAATAGGTCTGGGAATAGGTCAGTCCCCGACCTAATAGGTCAGGAATAGGTCAGTCAAAAAGTTTAAAGACCATAGCCTTTAAAGAATATAGCATTATCTCTATTTTTGGTATTATATATATATATATATATATATATATATATATATATATACATATTATATATATTATATATATATATATAATTTGGGGCATTCAAAAAAGAAGATATCTTTAATAACTATCTGAAGGACAAAATATGAACACAAAATGAAGAAATAGGAATATCATGTTCATTTAACAAAAGCCGAACATTCTATTTTCTTAAGAGAACAATGTTAACTACTGTACAGTTACAGTAAGCTGCTTATGTGCAATGTTTCAGAGTAACATTCAGAGTGCAAATATCACAGCCCAGTGTTATCATTATGTAAGCATCTCAGTGTAATATGAACCATTCCCATGACCTCTAGGAAGTCCCTAGGCGGTTGCTCTTTATTTATCCTACAAATTTCAAACGCATAATTCTATCTGTAGATAGACACTGACATCCATGCGGCGAATAAAAGGCTCTCGTTTACCTAGGGCATGTGGTACACATTATCAAAAGAATCCATAGTCCTTCATCTTGGGTTACAATAAATCCGGGAACCAGATCCCATATGCTTGTCCCCACACATTTTATCATATCAGTAAACTTAAAGTGAGTTTATTGGCTACTTGCAAAAATAATTTTGGCACATCGCACATAGACACACACACAGACACATACACCTCAAAACAAAGTTATAACACTTAACCTTGTGAAGCAAAACTGAGGACGAAAATAGGGAAATATAGTTTGATAAATTATATCTGTGCAATCTATAGCCTTTCCACTGACACAGGAGTTTGAGGATTCAACATCAACCATAAAAAAGGCACCCTCTAATCTTACTACAACCTACAGCTTTCTGGAAAGTCTCCACCAGGAAGAACGCAGGCAAGGTGGCCCTTCCAGGAAACCTCACATCCCAGGCGGCCCATGGCCAGGTGCTGGTGTGTCCCATGACCCGCAGGCGTCTGTTCCGTCCGCGTCCCACAGAAAACACAATACTCACTGTTCAAATCGGGAGGCCTGCTGCCCGAGCCACTCATATGCAAAAACTGGGGAGTGTGTGTATGAAGCCAAGTGAACACAGCTGTGAGAGTCATTGCAGGTACCACAACGAGCCTCCTTCACATGGCGTGTGCCACTTGCTGCCATCAGGCATTGTGCTATCCACTGGACAAGCCACCTGCTTCCCGAAGCAGCCCAGCTGCACACAGCCACCCTTCACCTCAAAGGCAAGGCTGTGGATGGGAGGGCATGGCAATGAGTCAAGACCTCCGTCCCAGCTGAACGACCCTTAGCAATCACGTGACACCAGTCAGACGGGAAAGGACAAGACTGTACGGTTTCACTCATAAGGGGAATATGAATCAAAACCCACTTGTGATGTGTACAGCTAGCACCTGCCTCTCCAGCAAGCTGGCCACGACCACACCTGAGGGATTAATGGAAAATCCCCAATAAAGGGAATATAATACATTCCGTGCGCTGTCCCAGGCACCTAAGAACAAGGGACCACTGTTTTCATTCTATTTTATACATGACACAAGTGAGGCACAAGGAAGTGATGCTACTTAGTTCTCACAAACGGTAGGTGACAGGCCAGGATCTGGGGCCGCAGGTGTGGCACCGAGAGGGGTGGTGAGGAACACGGGACACAGCTGAAGCCACAGCAGGTGGGCAGAAGGACCACGTGCTCCGCCCATCACTGCCCACAGCTTCCCCTGCCCCTCTCAAGTCTGCCGGGCCTTCTAGAGTGTGCGTTTAGGACCAGGAAAACCTCTGTGACAAGCACGACTGTAGCTGAACCTGAACGTCTGAGTGCAACCTGGTCCATTTCCAAAAACTGAGCTTTCTGGTGGATGGCGGTCACACACTCACACACACACACACACACACACACACACACACACAGACGTTGGAAAAGTATTCACATTTGAGAAGAGAAAATGAATTATACACCCAGTCAATATTAGGTAAATACTTTGTGGATCTCCTACTATGTGTCAGCCAGCATAGTAGGTCGACAAATACAAAGTCATCCTTTTTAAAGGTAGGTAAAAGGGAGGGCTTTGCACCAGTAGTAGGGATTTCTTCTTATCCAAGGGTGGGAGGAAGGAGAACAAGGATCCTGAGCGTGGGCCTCCCCAGCACAGCTGGAGACACCCCAGATCTGTCCCAAGGCCATCACAGCCATGGCTGAATTCTCTGGGGAATGGTGTTTGCAGTAAAGGCAGGGTGCCAATGCATAAGGCAAAATCTGGCTTGAATTTCCCTACAGCCAAAAACTAATTTCTAACGATGTGCCTACGTCTCTACCTCTTGAAGAAAGTGCTTTTGTAGCAAGTCCCTCTGCAGAATCCTGCTTTCCATGGAGTTTTATTCCAGTCCCCATCTCCTCATTTCCTCCATCAGGACTTGCTGTTAGGAAACGCTACCAATTAACATCTCTTCTAAAAACAGGTCAGAATTTCTGCATGCAGGTGAAAGGATCCAACTCAAAAGGGACATCTAATCAGTTTCCAAGATTATGCCTTTAGTGAAAACCTCCTACTTTTTGCCTAAAAAGGAAGAAACAAACAGACAACTTCAACCTTTTCTATTTAGAAATGATTCTAATAGGCAGCACATCCTCCCTTCCCTTTTATTTTCACTTTGCAATTCTGATTACTTTAAGCACCTATAGGAGTCAAAACTAAAAGCAAACAGAAGCTGAATGCAAAGGGATTTCAATAAAGAAGGGGGGAGAGGGAGGGAGGGAAGGAGGGCTGACTCAGTCATTTTTATATCAAAAAAACTTTAGCTTTAAAGAAAAACGCCTGATTTTTCTCACACCAGTTAGCCACTGCGTCGCACTCGTCAAGGGCACACATAATTGTAACTCCTGTACTGAGGATACCTAACCTGCATTGGTGTCTGACACAGGTCACTTAAAGCCCACATTGTATGTTGTTAACATAACCACACAAATAAACGCAAAAAATAAAATAAAAATTTTCAAAAGCATATACCATGAAATCTTAAAACTTGATCATTTAAATATATACTAGTCAAAATTGGTAAAAGTTAAGTTCGTCATGCCAAGGTTGAGCCGCCCACACCACACCCACACTGTATAATAAGGTATGTGTTAGTTGCCTACCTAGCAATCTAAAATAGAATATGGAGATAACAATGGCAAATTAACTGCTATACTAGGGAGAACCAGAGCTGACTACAGAGAACACACAATTGCCACTCAAACATTACATAACGATGAGGAATATTAACTTTTATATTCCGTGTCCCCCAGATTTTGTACAATCCCTAACAACGCATCACATTTGTGCTGAATTTTACAGTTTACTAAGCACTTTCCCATGATTTCATCTTTATCTAGACCAAAAGGGAAGGCGGGGGGAGGGAAAAGGAAGAAGCTGCAGGATCCTCAGATGACCACCATCTGACAGATAAAGGAAAACCTTCAGAAATGATGTGATTTGCCTAGGTGTCCACACCCAGGAGATGGAGCAACCAATATTCAAACTCCAGTCCCTTGATGGCGAGTACTAAGCTCCTTACATTACACTCTGATACTGTATTTTATTAACTTGCTGCTTTGTCACTTTTCATTGATTTCCTGAGTGTGTACAACTGAAAACTCAGAGATGATTTTATTTTTACAGGAAGCCATACCTATTAAAATTCTCAACTGCAAGTAACGAGGATAAAAACTGAAGGTAGACATAAAAAACAGTCTATGTGACATCAAATGCATTGAAGTCCTTTAGATGGCCAGCATGTCGCTCTTCCATTGGAACACAAGAAATTGTCTGCACAATGTGAAATTTCTAGATGTCGAAAATGTTTTTAAACTGCCAAGAGGCTTTCAAATCATAAAAATTCTGATGGCTTTTATTTACCAGATTTTCAAAAATCCTTTAAAAATTGTGTATCTTTCTGTTTCTGTATGAATATTACATATCTAATATTAGGGTTTTACACCACTTTCAAATCACCAACTATAATCCATTATTTACCCAGTAAGCACATTAAACAAGTACATCTCCTATTCTTGGTCTATAAAGGTTTAAAAGTAAAAATTTCATGTTACTTTATCAACTAATTGGATTGCCAAATTTAAACAAGCTCACTCATGTAACTGCAAAACTGGAAAACAGTTAATTACATTAGATCCAAGAAAATGTAAAGAACATGAAAACTACGTAAAAAGCAAGGAGAACTTTCACGTAATAACCTGCATCACTACTATCTGTAACCGCTGGGGTGCTTCTCTACTTCCGTCGAAACTTCCTAGTTCAAAAGGGCCCAAAATACATCTTATCTGAATGTCAGACGTGGACGTGTAAAATAAAGTTCTGATAAACTATGCAATGTTGTTGCTGTAAGACATGGATTTAGGGCAAATATGGATTGTATAAATACAGTTTATACGTTTGTTTATAAAACTGCTTATTAAAAATATGCAATTAAAGCGTGGTAAAGCATAAGTCACCCAATAAGCACAATAACTTTATACTGACTGTTACTCTGTCCAGCACCCTATGGAGAAACGGGGAATGCACTGACGCACAAATACCACTCATCTGAGGTCACTACTCCAGGAAGGGGCTTCACCGTGCAGTGGGTGGACTGCATCCACAGGCAGGCCCCACGGGTGGGTCCCTTTGTGGTGGGATAATCACCCCCACACAAAGGTAGACAGGGACCAGAGGAGACGGGCGCCACACGCTGGCCAGGAGGAGAGGACCAGGGAGCCTTCGTGAGGCGACCAGCAAAGGGAAAGTGATGCCCAAAGACCCACAAAGAAAGAAAAAGGCCTCTACAGTTGGAAAAAAGATAAATGAAACGGCGTAACTGTCTGAGGTTATTAATTATAGCAGCTAACAGAACTGTGAACCATACGAGTCCTTTAAAAGGCATTTCTATATTATAAAAGAACAAAAATTAATGCTCACGAATATTTGATTCTCTATATTCAGTAAGAAAGGCATCACACATTTTCGGAAGATTTATATGTAAAATAACTTAAATCATTAAAAGCACGTGATTCAAAAGTTACACTTCAATAATCTGGAAATCACTCTCCTGCCCAAAAAGGCTGGGCCATTTCAGGGTGATGGTCATAGGAGGGCCAGCACTCCCCACTCAGCAGACACTTCCCAGGGCACCACGTGAGACCTTGGGTGAAGATACCTGCGTGCCCGTGCGTGTCACTGCGTCACCATGTGGACAGTGCTGGCTGGGGTCTGGGCTCTGAGGCTCCCTCACGTAGGACTCGACCTCCTTGGGCTATTAGAAGAACCCAGTGAGATCACGAACAAACCACTACTTAAGACACTGACAAGCGCTCCAGGCGTGTGCAGGGCTGCCCCCCGTGTCACCACCCAGCTCACTGTGGTGCCCGCCCACCCGTGCTGGCAGCACCAGTTGGGCAGGACAGCGACCTCCCATTTTCTGTGTGTTTCGTCTGTCCACTTGGTGGGGGATGGACAAGCTGCTCTGACCCTGGGAGGCCGGAGGCCACCACCCCACTGCTGTCCCAGGACACCCGAGCCTGCACCTGGCTCAGCGCCCTCTCCACCATGTCCCTCACCTACTGCCCCTCGCTCTTCTCCCCGCCAGAACAGGTTCCCTCCCACCAGCGCCCTCCGCCCTCATATACCCTGTCTGGCTGCTCAGTCCTTCCCCTCTGCTCCGTCTCTTCCTCAGGGATCGGGTCCCCAATGCCCAGATGGGCTCCGCACGAGGAACTCAGGTCGGCCTTGACTGCTAGACCCCGGGCTCCATCGCTGTGTCAACACACACGAAGCCCTCAAAATACATCTGCTGAATCGTGCCCCATCTTACTGAGGGAGACATCTGCATAAACATGGAGATTAAAACAATGAAAACAACCCATGGTAGAGGTATCAGAGAGGGTGCTCTGCGAAGCATGGAGGGCTGCACGGTCCCAAATAAGCACTGTTGTGACAATGTCAGAGGTTGTAGGGCTGGAGCGGGGAGACGCGTCCCTGGGCTGCTCTCCGTTCTTGCTGAAGACTCATGAGCCAAATCTCAGGTACAACCCCATCTGGAATCTACATTCCTTTGGGGGTTACCAAAGCACCTTCCAGGACTTCTAGTTACTCTTAGGTGGGGCACAGCCACCTGCCCAGGAAATCCGCTGGCATCCAACTTATTAATCCAGGTCGAGCCCGCCCTTTGCATCAACTCACTCCTTTGCAGCACCTTCACTTCCACAAGTAACTGTCACACACCCTGAAGTGACAGATGAAACTTTCCATCACAAGTTTAAATCGATGCGAATGATGTATGTTCCCACATTTTTTTAATTTTACGGCAAACATGGCTTTCACGCATTTTTGTCAAACCTTGGGTTGAGGACTAGGTCACTTGGTTCATGCAGTCTGTCCACCACACAGCCTCCTGGCGAGCCAGCCCTCGGGGCCCGCCAGCAGTGGGGTCAGCCCCGAGTTCTGTCTGCACACGTCACCTTCCAGCTTAAAGACACAATCTAACTTGCAGCCGTCGGACCACGCCTCACTGCTCAGTGATCCTAAGATGGAAGGATGGATAGGTGGGTGGAGGGACGGGTGGAGACACAGAGCCGTGCAGGGAGCTGTTGACCTGGACAGAGACCCTCACCCACAGAAGCTCTCCCCTCTCCGGGGAACCTGGACTCTCTCCGAGCAGGACCTTCTCAGATTGCACTGCTGTTCCTACCCCACAGGTATTCACACTCTGGGGAACGCACCACCATGAGATCCTGTAAAGGAAAGAGGGAAGCCTCTCTTGGCAGTGGGAGAAGGGCAGGCATGAAAGAGAAGCAGAAAAGCCGAGGTGGTGTCAGGCAGGCAGACGTTCTCAGGCAAATCCATTTTTCAAGCAGTCTACAGAACAGTCAACATACAGAAATTGATTTCTTTAAAAACTCTTTGCCCACGTACCCTCTTGAAAGTGGGCACCCCCATTTGAAGATAGCTGATCAAGAATTCCCATTTCAAGACGTCCCACAGACTTGGAATCTTCTGGGCGTCTGCCCTGAGCTTCCCTGGCAGCTGACCATCCCTAGGCATCACACATATGACGAGAGGCCCCGTGGTATTCCCTGGGCTTCTTCTTTAATGCGTGTTACATTACTCATCCATTATTCCACATGCATTCCTCTACAATAATGTACAATCACGTGCCACACAACATTTCATTTCCATCAATGACAGACAGCATGTACAACAGTGCTCCCCTGAGATTACAACAGAGCTGAAAAATTCCTATCACCTAGTGACACTGTAGCCATTGTAACGTCCTCGCACATAGCATGCCACATGTCTGTGCAGGTGCAGATGTAAAAAAAACCTACTGCGTTGTCAGCCACATACAAGCCCAGCACACACACCTCCCACAGTAGGCTACGCCACCTGGGTTTGTGTGGTACACACGCTGACGTTCCCACAATGCCAACACGGCCTGCGACACACTTCTCAGGATGTACTCCCAAAGTTAGCAACACATGACTGTATTATAACAATAACTCACTATCACATATAGCATGTATAATACACTACATGTATGGCATATTATACATTCATTACATAAACCCTGCTACATTCCCTTAAAATTTTCTAAATAATAAGGCTGTTTTGTCCCAATCTTCAGTGGAATCAGTAATCCCTATTTTAAGAAAAAAAGAACGATACGAGTATGTATGTGACACAGCAATTTCTTAACAAATTGGCCACTAATCTAGTTATCCACCAAAAAAAAAAAAAGAGGACATGGCAATATTTCTCCAAATTAGTTCAACCATACACAAAAATATTAAAGGTTTCTGCCAAAAAAAATTCCACATACATCATACGGTTCTCAGAGGTGAGTTCATCTTCATACATGTCTCTTGATGTCTGCCTTACTCTTTGTAAAGATATTTAGAACTACAAGAGACTAAAAAAAACATAACAATCAATCACATAAATTCTAGAGCGAAAAACCCTAAGTTCCTTTTGTATGAAAATGTTGCCCTTACAACCTCCCACAGGTGAATTATTGGGAGCAGAGTGCCCTGTCCCATACAGAGGAGGCCACTAGGGCAAAGAGCTAGCAGGTCACCCTGGTTCGGGTTGGCTGTCCACATTCCTGAACTACGCATCTGAGTGTCGGCGACAGTACACACTTTCTATTGAACTAGAGTGGCTTTCTGAAGAGCCAAAGGGAAAAATTTGCATTCAGCAGAAATAATACGTTCTTCTAACATAAGGAAAGGACAAAAAAATTAAGAGTCCACTGCCAGTTTTCATCAATAAAATCTCGTCGGAGCACAACAAAAACAGCTCATTCGTTGGAGTGTTTTCCCACAAACACGGCAAAATTAAATAGTTGCAAAACAAACTACAGTATGGCCCACAAAGTCTGAAACATGTACTATCTGGCCCTTTAGAGAACAGTGTGTCCCTGTTCTAAGACAATAATTTCACATAGATGTTTTCACAGAGTATGCTGAATTTAGTATTTTTAAGTAGTCTACGTAGTTTTATGTGGTTACCATGTTGATTGATAATTGATAGCATTGATTAATAATTTAATCAATCACTTTATTATCTTCTGATCCATAAAATACAACCATAAAGTTTTATTAATGGCACTAAATTCCATCTGTGCAAACTTACAAGTGCAGGTACATCCTCCGTGAGGTTTAATACAGGGCCCCTTCTAAACTCTGGGGATTAGGGACAACAAATGGTGGAAACTCTCGATAATTTAAATGCTTTCTAAACAGCATGTTCTGGTTTGTTTAACACTCTCTTTAACGGTAGGTTAATTGGGAAACCTTCTCTGTTTTCAAATGTTTTGCTAAAACTTTTCCACATGTGTTCTGTCCGTGTCTGCACCTTACCATAACCACAAAAGACACATAACCTTTTTTTGACAACGAAAGGCCATTCCGCTGGAGAAGCAGTTTCACCTTGAAACATAAAGTGTATGCAGAACAAGCACAATTGTTTAGATGTACATTGATCTCAAGAAAAATGCTGGAACTTAAAAACAATTAACACTTTTTAAAAAGTCTTATGCCTCAGACTCTAACAGTGGAACTAGACAGTGAATGCTGTCTAACCTGAGGGTTCTGGAGCAGGTGCGGCCTCGGGAACACCACGTCACATCCTCCCAGCCCCTTCTGCTTTCTGCCACTGAAAGGGGCCTGTTCCTAGCAAGGTGCGGCTCACCTGAGGGTCCGCGTCCTACTTAGGTGCACACCCTGAGCCTTATCGCTTTTACAAGAGCCCACCTGCCCCCCCAGCAAGAAGAGGCTGGAAGTACAGGGCTACTGCTCCCCAGGACAGCCCTCCCCAGGGGGGAAAGGGGCTGGTGGGTAAATGCTGCTGCCCTGCCCTTCTGGGAGAAGGGTCCCCCAGGAGGGGTGTCCTCTGGGAGGGAGGTCCTGCTAAAATCAAGCCCTACTGCCCACATCTCAATGTGAGTAACTTGCCTCCTATTGGCTTTAATTCGTTGCCTGTGACCTACACACCACTGCCTCACTCTTCTCTGCTGGAATTCGCTCCCCAATAAACCATCTGTCTTCATCTCAGACTGTGGTTTCACAGAAACCCAAACAAAGAACCGAGAGTTCGTGGAAATCTTTCTTCAAGCGAAGTCGAGTAATTAAGAGAACGAGTGGAGTCAGAGGGTGACCTAGGGTGATTTCAGAAACGCACCCACACTCAAATGTGGCCAAACCTACATGAGGGGTCGGCTATGACTTCCTCAGCAACCTTCTGACTTCAGCTGCTCATCTCTACTCAAACCCACAACGAAACATGGTACAAAGTTTCACACACTGTCCCACATGAGGACAGTACCCTTACATAAGCGAGGAAACAAGAACAGAGGCAGGCACTTCTGATCAGCCAGCGAGCACAGCAGCAGGTCAAAACCTAAAAGAGGAGCTCGCTGAGTTTTCTCCAGACACGGGCCCGACAGGACCGGGCCAGGGACCCGAGCTGTGAGGGCCCCTCACCCTGGGACGGTGGGACATCTCCTGAGACCTGTCATGCAGTCACCGCAGCCTTTAAAAATCAGATGCTCCACTTTCAGAAATTCTGAAAACTGCTCTGCATTTTCTTTTCTCTTTTTATATTAAACTGAGCTGAGCCTCTCATACTTCATATAAAGACAAAACAAAAATATTGAAAACGTGAGATTTTTACAATTCAAAAAATTCCAAAGTATTATGACTTAAAACAGATGTGCTATTGCTCGTTTGGAGGAAAAGGGGAAACAAACATTTATTTTACAGATAAGGAAGCTGGAGTTCTCAGAAACGAAGCAGAGCTGTGATATCAGCCCAAATTTTACTGCAAAACCCATGTTTCCAGGACACCGCACTGCTTCCTGGGAACACTTCATTCAATACAAACTTAGTGAGTGACTCCTGGTAGTTGTCTGCATATAAAGTTAGCAATCCTCAAGCTTACAATATCAAGGACAGACAGATGGACAGGCGATCAGTCTTGGCGTTAGGACTCACTGATCATCCCAGAACTCCGTACAAAGAGCGGGGGCGGGAGACGGGCGGCCTGGCCGTCCAGCGGAAGGCCTGTCTAGAATTTCTTTTAAACTTTACGTCGTTTTGCCTACTGAAAAGCAGAAACCAATTCAGTAATTTAAAATACACATGTGTACATGTCCACTATATAGTGTTAATGCCAAAAGATCCTAACAGATAAAAGTGTAATTCCTCAAATTATGTATAGAGTTTTATATTAAAATAGCACATTGATAGTTTTGTTTCAGATAAATGCAAACCAGATGTAGAACGTATTTTAAAGTGGTTAAAATGTAGCCTTGAAATTCACCCTTAAGGAGGGAATTGCTCATGAGTACACTGTCACCTTTCTCCAAGCCAGAGTGAATTAAATCACAAAAGAAACACATAATGCGTATGTAGGACTGAGACCACTCATGTATAGTTAAGGATACAGACCAACCATCTACAAAATTCTAAAGTAGATGAATAACCGGTTACAAAGGAAAAAAACTTACACACACGACCCAAATCCAAGCTAGTGTCCTCTAGTGTCCTCCCTCTCCAGAGACGGGAGACGAGTCCTAGGCACATGCCTCACCCCCCTCACTGAGGCCCGTTCTGCTTCCAGAGCTTTCCCACCCAGCGGCCCAAGCAGCAGGAGGCCCAGTGGTCAGGCGGAGGGAGGGGACATGGACCGTTCAGAGACACAGGGAACAGAGGTCAGAGCCGCAGAAATGCAAAGGCTCCCTAACAGGGAGAGGGACTAAAAGAGCCATTGGGAAAAGAGATTCCCCTAAATGGGAGAACTCTAATGACAACCACTTTTTTTTAAGTTCTTTCTCTTTCCAAAAATTCTTCCATTTTCAACACATTTTCCTTTCATTTCTTGCCAAGAAAGAACTGCTCCAAGACGCCAGCATTTCCTGCTATCAGCGTTTCCAGAAGCTGGGCTTCCTGTAACTACAAAGAAACACCTTTCCTAGACCAGGGCACACTTTGGGCAGCCTTTTCTTCCTTTCCTTTGTCACCCACCCAACCATCTCCTCGCCCCGTGCACGGCCCCTACAGGGGCTGCCCGACTGCCCTTCCAGTACAGACGGTCATAGGACTTTCTCGGTGTGCGAGGAAAAGACGAGAATGCGCTGGGCGCTTCCTCTGTTCAGGGCTCTATGGTTGACCTTGGCACGTAACTCAGTTCATCTTCAGCACCAGCAGCACTGGCAAAGCCCGCACCCCCTGCACGCCTGTCCCGTTCACTAAGCACCACGTCACACCATGTCTGCTATCTGCATAGCACATAGAGACACAGACCCATCTCTCGATGCCTCAGACTACCTGCTTGCTCTTAAGAGAAGTTGCCAGGTCCGAGACACTGGGGCTGAGGTCCCAAAATACGGACGAGGGCCAGCAGCGCATTAACAGAGAATGAAGAAGGAACAAGCACACACACACACACACACACACACACACACGCACACGCACACATACACACGCACACACGCATTTTCTCTGAGGTAAATCTCTATCCAGTAATGGCATTTGTTAAAAGTTCAGATCATCCCCAAACTCAGCACTGAAATACCTCACTGTTTTAGCAATATGGGGTGCTTTCCACCATACTGTAATCCAGACACTAGGAGTCATAATAATTTTGAATTTCAAAAAATTGGCCAGGATACACTTAAAAATGTACCAACACAAAACAAAAAAGAAGTCAAAAATCACTTGGGAAAAAACATGACCATTTCCTATTGATGGCCCATCTGACAAAAAGAACAGAACACTTAACACTGAAAGAGCCCGTCACTCTACAGCTATGGTCGGATCTTATGAGAAATGAAATTCAAAGAGAGCACTAATATTAATAAAGAACAATCTTTAACATAAAGACATTCCCAGTTACCAGAAAAGCCCCTGAAGGCATCTGCAGGGCTCCAGGGAGTGCGAGGACCCTGGTTCCCCATTCCCCACCCCCAGGTCCCCCTGGAGAAAAAAGGGCAACAGCCACCAGAGCTTTCCCGGAAACCAGGGCACCACCAGGAAATAGTGCCTTCAAGAAAGAGGCCTAAGTCTGCAAGCTGACGATTCTGCGCCCCAAGCCTGGGGTGTGTAACCTGGATTAGCTGTGTGAACACCCCAAAATCACAAACACATGAGTCGAAAAAGTCTATCAGGGGAGGAGAAGGCTGACATTCAAGGTTAGGAAAGGGTTTCCACAAAATCCAGTAACTAGGAAGGAAGCAGCGGCTAAAATAAAACCAATGGGTGGACAAGGAGGAAATAATAATAAGTGATAAGACAAAGAAAAATGTCAACATTATAAACAGAACACAGGAAAATAAGCAGGGCTGATATTCACACCGAGGGGAAGGAAAGAAACCCACTTAGCTACTAAGAGAAACAGTGAGTATTAACTTTAAACCCAAAATAAAATCAGGGATTAGATCAAATAGGAGGATCTGAAGAATTCAGTTCCACCACAAAGGCTCAGCCAGGGGACACGCCTGTCCTTGTCATCTGGGCAGCGGACACTCTGGGCCTTGCCGTCTTTCATCTGGTCTGCCCAGAATGGCTGCCACACCAGCTCCACAAACATCCACCGAGGAATGAATGAATGCAGGAATTCACAGCGTCCCACTCCAAATGAAAACTCAGATCTCTGAAACGTCAAGGTAAATTATACTGTCGTGGCCTCTATGTCGCGGTATTATAGAGGCAAGACCACTTGAGGCCACATTTCCATTCACTTGAGAAGTGCTAGAATGTGAAGCCGTCTTCACAGAGAAGACATTTCGGTTTCTTGCCAAAATATAGTGATTTCTACCAGATGAAGCTGGCTGGGCAGCACTCCAACTGTTTAAACAATAGTTCATATCTTAAATGTGAAACCACAGACTGTATCAGTCAGAAATTACACTGAAAGAGAAGTGGTTTCTTCTTTCCATTTTCAAATCTGTGCATGACGGAGAAAAGGAACTGATAACTTATATGAGAGGTATTGATGCATGTGATTTTTTAAAATATTCATGGCTTGACATTTGGGGATCCTGTGTAGGAGAAGTAAGTGGGAGGCGAGAGGAAGGCAGAAATCAAGTGAACAAACTTCAGGGGCTGAAAAATAAACTATGACCTCAATAGGAAGACAACAGAAAAAACACACACACAAGAAGAGATTGCATCAGCCACGAAGTAGGGCGACTGACAACTGGTTACATGGCATTTCAGTAAATTCTCATTTTTAAATTTAATTTTTGAATAATCAGTTGCACTCACAAAATGTGAAAACGAGTACACAGACAGTCTCTACAACTCTTGTTGTGCGGCCCCCCCAGTGCCCACTTCTCCCATGTGCACCCCACACTGTCAGGTAAGTGGTCAGTGCTTTCTGCAGTTTCTGCCCTATTTCCTTAGGCAATCACGAACAAATACAAGTACGTACTCACTCCTAGGATCCTTTCTAACACAGAATTGCATGCATATGGGTGTGTTTGCTTTACACTTTGCCTTTGTCACACAGCAATAGTTCTGGAAGATCTCAGTAAATTCGTGTCACGGCTGCAAATTCTATTTAGCCACGCCCCTATGGACAGACCCCTCTGTGGTGTCCAGTGTTCTCTTTCAAACAAGGCTGCCATATATTAACACGAGGATAACTACTTTGCCTATGTGTATGTCTAATGATATGTTCCCAGAAGTAGAATCATTGGTTCAGTGGGGACGTGCATTTTTAATACCCACCGATGCCTGCCTAACCGCCCGCTCCGAGGGCTGGACCGACTGCTACTCACCAGGAATGGACAAAAGTACCTGCTTCCCCATAGACCTGCCCCCGGTGTGTTGTACAGTTTGCTGATGCCTGCAAATCCGGCAGGCAAATACAGTACCTCAGTGTTCTCTGAAACTGCGTTTAACTCATCATGAATGAGGTGGTGAACCTTTTCCTTTTTTACAGTTCTAAAAATGGCTCATATCCTTTGACTATTTTTTTATTGGGTCGTTCTTTTTTCCCACCATTTCTAGGAGCTCTTCCCGTGTTGGGGAGGTTAGCCCTATGCTGTGACGTGAGCTTGAAGGGTTTTCTTTTCTAGGGCAGACAGACATTCGCGATCCGCCAGCAGTGTGGAGCCAATGGACCTGAAAAGGCTGTGGGGAGAGGCCTGGCGATGGGGCAGAAGGCATCGGGGCCCTGTGGGGACAGGGCACAGCCTGGCCCGCGGTACTTAGGGCTATAACAAGTTTCTGTGTGTGGAGATTCACATCGATCTTTTTTTTATTACTTCTGGGGTTTGAGTTACATTTAAATAAAGGCTGTCCCCGGTCCAAGGCCACCAACAACTTTCATGATTATTTTTCTTTTTATGCCTTCTTTGTACATACTATTGACCCATCAACAACACGGATTTGGACGGCGTGGGGCCACTTACATGCGGGGATTTTTTTCAATGAATATACAGTCGGCCCTTGTATCCCTCAGCTTCACATCTGTAGATTCAACTCATCTTAGATCCAAAACAGTATTTTCGATCTGCAGTGGGCCGCTGGACACGGACGGCTGACGGCACCGTCGTCCAACGCCATTTTACATCAAGGGACTTGAGCAGCCACAGATTCTGGTAACCGCAGGGGGCCCTGGAACCAATCCCCCAAGGACACCAAGGGACGCCTACCATGAAGGTTTAGGGGAGTCTAGAGTTCTGTGTGGATTTTCAACTGTGCCAGCTTGTCCAAGGGTCAACTGTGTGTATAGTTAAAAACATAGATCCATTTGTAATTTCACCTGGAGACACAGTTAAAGTACGATCTAATTTTATTTTTCTCTGGCTGACGACCTAGGTGTCCCCAAAGCATGTGTTCAACATTCTATCCTTACTCATCCTATATGAGATAACACTTTTAAAACACATTAGGTTGCTTATGTGTCCAGGTGTGTCTTACGTCTTTTCTATTCTGCTGCCCTGGTCTGTCTGTCCCATCACATGCCAGAGCCCCACGGTTTGAACTGCAGTGGTTTTATAACTAGGTCTTTAATCTACCTTAAAGTAATTAGACAATATATTTGATATATTTAGAATATTATTCTAAAGAGGCGTGATGACTGATGAGACAGGAATGCGTTTAAAAATAACCTTCACATCTTGGGGCGAGAAGATCATCTGAAGATGCAGGTAATCCTCACAGCAGTGACATAACATGTAATTACTAACTCAAGGAAGCCATGGTAAGCAAACCTCTTTGCATATCGCTTCAGATGTTTACTTTGGAAGCTGCTACAACGATAATAAACACGTACTGACATCACATGCAGGGAGCACAGTTTGAACCCCACACTCCCGGACGCCGTTCCTGCGTCACCTCTGTCCCTTGCTAGCCTGCGATTCGGGAGGGAAACTTCCAGTCGTTTTTCCAGCATACAGCAACCTGCTCTTTCTGCAAAATTGCTCTTATACCGTACTTGCCAACTTCAAAAAGTCCAAATATGCTTGTGTTGTTATGAATAATTCAGCACATCCAAACACGTGGCATTGTTTCCACACCTCACGAGCATCCCTTTCTCTTTGCTAGGCTAGAAAATGTTTTCGTCAAAGTAAAAAGCCTTTTATCGGCGCCTCAGGAAATAACAAATAAAACAGAGGCACCCAGAGTACTCTACACACTCATCTCCCTCCTCCCATCACCGCCTGGCACTGGCTCCCCACGCCAGCGGCTCAGGCACGGGCATAACCGTGTGCTCCGTAACTCGGAATCCCCGGCCACTGGCGCAAAATAGTATGTGTGGATTACACAAAACAATACTGATGAAGAATCAAAAGGAAATTCACGTCATGCCAGCAAAATTTAACCACCACGTTGTTGATTTCATTACTTCTTTCCTGTTAGGAAAATTAATGTGTTTAAAGGACCATTTTGATCCTATTCTGCCACGTAAACACCTTCACTTATTTATTCGTTCATTGACTTACGGGACTTGGCAATGTGCTATGCACTGAGTTTAAGAAAGTGAGTAAAACATGCTTCCTGCCCCCAAAGGAACACACAGTGGCACAGGAACGCAGACACGTGGGAGTGCCAGGCGCTAGAGAGGCACAGACGAGGGGGGCACCGGGGATCCAAGTGCCCCACAGCTGCCAACTGGGAGGCCAGGCTCCCCACTCAGAGGAGACATCATGACTCAGGTCAGAAGCTCACAAACGCCCGGCAGATTGGCACGGATGGACATGCAGGGGAGATGTGGCAGAGGGCAGAGGGTGTCTGCATGAAGAGCTTTACAGGAGCAATTCGAGGAACTAAAACTCATCCCATGGGCCATGCATGCCATGAAAGAGTGTTCTGACACACTTAGGCAGTCCTGTGTCAATTGGCACTGTCAACATGTTTGGAAAGTGTCCGTACGAGGCCCTCATCAGACAGTGGCTCCCTAAAAGCAAAGACCAAGTCTGTCTGGATACGATCCCGCCAACGGTGACGACAGCAACTGCGGCAGACTCTCCGCTCAGTAAATGGCCGCACGTTACATCACCTCCTAACACCAGCCCTTAGGCAGGCCCACCCTTCCGGATACAAAATGCTAATGATCTCCATCCTTCCTGTGCCATGCCAGCTTTGTCTGCCACTTCTCTTATGCATGAGAGAAGGTGAGAGAAGGCTCATCGCAAGTACTGTTCTCTGAGATCTTACCACATGTCCCCACCCTGGTGCCTGTGCAGGGGACCGCTCTCCCATGAACAACCTTCCCTCACTGAGCAACTCATACTCTTCCTCCAGATACTCTTCCTCCTCGGGATACCACGCCAAGTTCACCCTGCTGGGCAGTTCTCATCAGGATGTGTATGGAGGGCTTAAAAGCGTCCGTTCTTCCTGGTTCCGTGTATTGGTTTCTAATGCAGAGGACCGCATCTACTCTGTGCCACCTCTCCCATGGAGTTCCCTCCACACACCAATGGATAAGTCTTCCAAAATATTGCTCTACCTATACGACTTTCCTTCTAAGAAGCTCTCGATCATCCCCATCTGTCATCTGTCTAGTCACCAGGCCATCCTTCCAATCTCTGAAGCTTATTTCCTGCCTCCCTGGTCACCACTCGAAGTTTCCAAGACCTTGCCCTCCTGGTCTGCACACTCTCCAGTGTCCGTGACTCTGCCCACTCAGGGCACTGGGTAGATAGGAGCTTGTGAAAACGCTGTTACTTTGTCACCTTTGCCCTGCCTCCACGCAAACCATTCTTTCTGCAGCTCCCTCTGGGGAAAGATCCTGTGTGGTGTGCCAAGCTTGTCGAGTCCACTACATTCTATCCCTCCCCTCTTCGTTAAGGTTTCGTTCCATTCTCTTTTTCTTATTCTTTAAATTCCTTCTTCCTCAATAAACACTCTCAAGTTAGCCCTCCCTGGGAGAAAAGCCAGCTTTTATTTCCCACTAGCTATGCGGCTCTCTCACCTTTTCTTCTCTGAGGACTAAAACCGCCATCTATTTTTGTCTGCATGGACTCCTGACCCACTAAAACCAGTTTCCATGTCCGCCACTCCAATCAGAAACGCTGGACACCAGTCACTAGAGACATCTGGCTGTCAACGTACTGGATCCCTGGGGCACCTGGCTTCTTCCATCTTGAGGTCCCTCTTTTGAGTTCCGTGACACGCTCTTCCATTTCACCTCCTCCCTCTCAGATCGCTCCTTCTCAGGGAGTCCCATGGCTCTTCTTTCTTCTCTTAATGGATCTGTCTTCTGCCCTCTTCTCACACCCACTGCTCATCTCAGGTTTCCATTCATGACTGTGGCTTCCACTACCACAGGAGTGCTCAGCCAGTTCCCTCTGCAGATTTCCAGGACCTGTCCTTCCATCCATCAAACGTTGCTGGGGCACCCACACGGCACCATACAGCTGTTTAGCAACGGACCCCATCTGTATCTCCCTGAAATCCCTCAAAGTCACGAGAAGCGTCCGCTTACGCTCGATGGGGCGTGTAGTCCATGGTTGTAAATAGCAGTCACAGTCTTCATTGTCCAGTCTTGACCCATCAGCCATCTGATGTCCAGACCTTACCCACCAGCCTCTTCATCTCTCCACTCAGCCGTGCGGGTGGCACCTCACACTTAACGTTCCCAGCAGAAGGCCTGGCTCCCTGCCCAGCCCATCGCCCCTTCCCCAGGCGCCCTGTCACAGCACAGGTTCCGCTAGCCCCACGCTCCAGCGAACGCCCAGGCCCCATGTCTGATCCCCTGCCTCCCCGGGGATCCACACATCCCACGCACCGACAGACCTCCTGAAGCCACCTTCCCTCATTATTGTCACCCTAATCGCAGTCACCACTGTCTCTGGTCCTGACCAGTCCAGTGGCCTCCATGTGCCCCATTCCCACGACAGCCCCAGATCCACTCACCAGCTGCAGCCAGAACGAGCTCCTGAGATCACAATCACCTGTCAGCCACCTGCTTAGAAGCTTCCAGTAGCTTCCCCTTCCTTGTGGAGTACAACGCGCTTGTTGCCTGACTTACAGAGCCAGAGCCTGGCCCGTGGGCCTCCGTGGCTTCATTCCCACCTGGTTCTGGTCGACCCACACCCTTCATTCTGTCCCTCTGACCTGGCTGCACTTGGTCACGTGCAGCCCAGTGCAACTGCCCAACCCAGAGTGGCCTGCAGAGCCAGCCCACGAAGGAGCCACCTCCGCTCTCAGCTTCCATTCACTGCACAGCCTTGTGCGACAACTGCTATTTCTAATGTTTGATATTTTTGTTGGTAGTTTGATTGGTTTGTGTCTATACCACAGTGTCGGCACCACACAATCGGAAATGCCCAGGACTAACAATGCTGCTCGAGGGGACATGCTCAATGCTGCCACTTCCCATGCGGACATTTCTGTTCTCGGAACATGGAACCAACACACGTCCCGCCAACACACATACCCAACTTTCCAATCCCGAAACTCTGGAGCCCTCTGTCCTGCTGCTCCCTATCCAGTCACCCAGTCCTACAGACAGCACCCGCTGACAGCCGTGCTTGTCCCGGACGTTCCTTGCTTGTCCCAGGTGCTGCCTGTCTTGGCTCAGCCCCCGCCCCCACTGGCAGATGACGCTGCCCTCTGCCTCGTCATGGGGAGCCCTGCTCCAGCATGGTCTTCTGACCTTTCTTCCTTCCCCCTCGGAGGCTTTCAGGGGTTCGGCAAAGGGTCACTAAGATCCTTGGCATTAGCCCCAGAGAATGCTCTCTTGGTCCCACCACTCTCTCCCTGCTTCCCAAGCCTCGGTCTAGGCTGCTTCCTGATGGCAGCCTCTGGATGTGCCCTGGCTGGCCTGGCCTGGCCTGGCCGAAAGGCTGTCCCCAGGCTTCTCCTCCTCTAAGGCCCACTGGCTGGAGGAACCCTCCACCTCTGACTCAGAGCAGCTCCTCGGGGACCCGCTCAGGGCCTCTACTCAGTGTGCTGGGTTCTCTGTCTGCCTCTGCCAGGCAGTGAACGTGCTGGTAAGCTCTGCCTGTTTCTCCCGCTGGCCGTGGGCTCCTGACAGAAATAACTGTGTCACCCAGGACTGCATCCTAGCTCCCAGGACAGGACGGAGGCTAAGGCAAACAAAGCGTTCAGTGAGCGGCCCCCAGCTTCTAAGTTCCTGGAAGATGAACGCCTTGCTGTTTTTGTTTCTTTTCATCTTTGAATTTCCCACACAAATATATGAGCACCTCCCAGATGTGTGTCAGCCACTGCTGCAGTCGCAGGGGTGCACCCCAAAAAGACAAGCCCAGCCCTCAGGTCTCCTAAGGTGGCTTGCCTTCTGCACCCCGGAGGCAAGCAGTAGACCAGTAAATGAGCAAGAGCACCCCAGAAATTGGTAGGTGCTACAAAGAAAGTGAGTGCGGCATCCAGTTTCCTGTGTGAACCCTGGAGCTCCTCCATCACCCCTTCCCTTAGACTGCTTTAGATCCACTGCGAGGGGAGCTGGATTTACAGCTTCAAAGAGAATTCAGATGTTTTGGATTACAACTAAGAGAGTCTTCCTTTTAAGGGAGAAGTATTTCTTTTTCATGAAAATTATTTTTTCTTTCCCTGTCACACTGCAGAAGCTGTTTTTAAACAAACAAAAACTAACCATGTGTTTACCAGTGAAAGGTTCACCATTCCATGTTCAACCTGCTGTACAGCAAACAAAATCTTAGTATTTGCTTAATTACCCAGTGCAGGGCATTCTTTTCTTCTGATGAGGACTTTTGAGATCCAGTCTCTTGGCAACTCTCAAATATGCAATACCGTACTGTTAACGAGACACCAAGCCGGACAAGACATCCCCAGGACTTATTTATTTCATTGTACTGTCTTTTTTTCCCTAGTGGGGTAGAAAAAGTTTTAACTGCAAAATTATGTAAGGGTAATATATCACATTGAGATGACAGAAGATATCATCCTGTACTATTTCCCGTTTCCCATTTAAATTCTAGGCATTTGTTCATGTAGGGTTTTTGTTTTTAGTTTGTTTGTTTGTTTTTTACTTAAATGAGAAATGTGAAATTAAAATGAACAAACCTAAATAGTTCCAGTTGAAACAGCCTGTCCTTTGGATATCAGCCGCTTCTGACAACTGCAGCTTAAAGAGTCACTCACATCTCTGCTGACACAGGGACCCCGACCTGCACCCTGGCCACGCAGGAGGAACTCAGCCTGGCTCTGCTGGTTACCCTGGGAGGTGTCCATGCCTACATTCCAGATCCTCTGAGGGGACACTTACCAATACTTCCATTTCCCTCAAACAATCTGCACTGGATGCGTACGCAATGGTTACCTGCTCTTCGGCTGCTGGTTGAGTTACACCCACTGCTGCTGCGTCCCTCGCGCCCCTTAGCAATCTCAGTCTCAGCCGGCCCATAAAACTAAGTGCAACGTGAAGTCGAGTGTAGCTTCTATGTG
The DNA here is from genome assembly GCF_964194185.1 of Rhinolophus hipposideros. Classification (NCBI taxonomy): domain Eukaryota; kingdom Metazoa; phylum Chordata; class Mammalia; order Chiroptera; family Rhinolophidae; genus Rhinolophus; species Rhinolophus hipposideros. Next base: position 2,967,236 of record NC_138049.1, on the reverse strand, counting down.
TTAAGCACATTCGCTCTTAAAAGGGATATTTATCTCACTTTGCTCAACTGTTGGCCACACAGTATCTTAACTCTCAAGAAGCAGAGCAAGACGGATGGATGCGGACTATCCCTAAAACCCACCAATTCCTGAAAACAACCACGTTTTCTGTTTCGCACTTTGAGAAACACACCAGAACCTGTAGTCTGGAGCAGCACGTGCAGTCTGCATGCACAAGTCTTCCCCTCTCACTCTGTGTGCTTCCCCTTCCTCCCCGACCAACCGTGTGCTTTTTCCACAGCTCACTGCCTCACTTGGAGCAGCCCACTGGTGATCCACACATTATTACCTAGAGATGTGGGAGCCCTGGTGAGGTAGAGTAGGACACAACTTCCGACTGGGGAGGTCCTTGGGCCCTCTATTCAACTCAGCTGCCGAAGCCTTTCTTCCATAGGCCTATCTCCTACACTTCCCAGCACAGCACCAAGTGTGGACAAGGTCAACTGTTTTTCCAGCAGACTGAACTGGCTCACGCTGGCCTATCACAGCATGACTTCTTGGCTTTCCTTTGTGTGTATGTGTACGTACACACACACACACACACACACACCACTGCAACGAGGGCCTCTCGGTTCCCTCCAGGAGGATTGGGGCTCTCCCTGGGCAGAGATTTTCTATTCCATCAGCCACTTTCTGGCCAGTTCAGAAGTCAGCAACTAAAGGCTGATGGCGGAGTGAGATGAAGTCAGGACGGGCCTGGTAAGGATGGAAGGGGACCACCGACTCTTGCAGCACTGGGCTTCCCTGCTGAACCCACTTCTTGGAGGCACTCTCCTGCTGGCTAGTCACGTTGGGTCCTCCGGGACAGAGGTTCCCTAGGGCAGTGCCTGGCAAGTGGCAGTAGCTTTTAATGTATTTGTTCCGTGCATGACTGAGGGGACCAGTAATCAGTGTGAAGCAACTGCAGTGCCCGAATGGCCAGGAATGGAACTAGCACATTATACCTTCAACACAATTTGCTTTCTGATGATGATTAAAATAAAACAGGCATTCCTAGAAACAATAATTCATCACAGCAGCCTTTGCATGACACTTGCCTGTTAAGACAAAAACATCAAAGGAAAAGGGAAAAGGGAAATAAACATGCAGCAAGACACATCTGTATGCATTTGGGCATTTTTACATTCTTCTAGAATCAGGTTTGGTTGCTTTTTTTTCTTTTTTTCTTCCCAAAAAGGCTCATTTTTACTGACAAATATCAAAAAAAGTCTGCCAAGCTTCAGGTACTTCCGCAATTCAGACCAGTGTGGCTTGTCATGCAGCAATGGACAGAAACAAAGACCCCAAAACTGGAGAGCAGAGAGAGCAGCACCACAGAAACTGGCCGCTGCCCTTTAATGATCCATGTAGCTGCTTCCCACTTCCGGGGGAGGTGGGTCTAATAACAGATTTTCCTTAAAAGTGCCTTTGTGCTTACTACCTTAGCAATGCCCCAAAGACTTCTGTAGTTTCTTGCTCCTACTCAATGTCAAGCTACACTCTGCTGACTTGGCTGGGTGGGGGGGACCACAAGCTCTTGGGTGTACTATCACTGGGCCGCCCCCTCTGGGAACACTCGGCAGAGGGGGAGGAGCCTGGGGACAGCCCTCTTCTCCTCCAGATCCTCTGTCTTCCCCAAGGGGAAGCCCCTTGGACAAGTTCACCGACATGACCTGTGCACCTTCATTCCGCTTCACAACAGCCCTACAGGGTAGGGTGTAGGGCCTCAGGCTCACAAACAGCATTAACAACAAACAAACAGAAACCTCATCGCTTTAGGAAAACAGGTTCCATCCCAAAGCCTACACCCCTCTCTTTGGCACCACCCTTTCCCAAAACCAATGTTGTCATAGGTACGATGTGGCAGCCTTCAACTCCCCCCCCCCCACCACCATCCCAGCAGCTGACAACTGTAAAAAGCAGATGTTAATTTCTTAAAGAAGGAATTCACAAGTGTAGGAGGAAGGGAACAGACAGGAGCCGGTCCTAGGCCAGGCCTGAGTCTGACCCAATACAGGTCAGATCTGGCTCAGCGCTCCGTGCTCTCCCCCCACTTTCCATCCACGGTCACCCTGGCTCTGTCTCCCTAAGTGAAAAAGTCCACGCCTAACACATAATATAGGCAACAGGCGAGCCCCCTCGTGCCCAGACTGCAGCATCTATGAACCTTCAGACGAGGGGAAGCTGCCCGATGGGGGTCAGCTGAGAGCCCAGGCCCCATGCCCAGGAAATCAACGCAGCCTGCAAGTAGGAGCATAGACTCCCGAGCTGGAGCCCGCGCGGGTGGGTGAGAGGCCGCCGGACCCCGCGGTCGCCCTGAACAGACCCACGCCCGAGAGGCGGGATCGCGGACACGCTCGCACGCCCCCAGGTTGAGCCCCAAAGGCATCCGGACAAGTTCCGGCCGCGAGGAGGGGCTGGACCCTGAGTGCCGGGGAGGCAGGAGCTGGGCTGAGCCGCAGAGGAGAGCAGGGAGCCGACACAGCCACCCAACGCTGGACGAGTCTGCCGGGAGCAGGCGCCGCGCGAACGCGGTGCCCGAGCGAGGAGCAGACAAAGGCTCGGTGCGCACGCGGTGGACCCTGGCGCGCAAGCCCCGCACTCGGGGCCTCGAGGAGCCGCGCCCGGCCCGCCTGGCGCCGGAGTCGCCGGTGCCCCGCGGGCGGGACATCTCGCCCACCCGCCTGGCGCCGGATCTCCCGTGCTCACCTCGCTCGCCCTCCATCCACGACAAAGGCGATCCCCTTCTCTGCGCACCGGGCGCCTCTTCCATTAACGTCTCCTGCCTGCTGCTTTCTAGAGAACCTCTGCTTTGCCTATTCTGCGCTGGCTTGTCCCCCTCCCCCGAGACACGCCTTCTGCCCACCCTGCTCCAGCGTGCTCTCAGCCCCGCACCCGAGCTGGGAGGCGGACTGGCCGAGGTCCGCCCGGGGTCGCGGCCCGAGGCTCCGAACGGGCGGCGCCTCTCTCCAACCTAACGCCCCATTGTCCTTGCTCTCACCAGCCCAGCGCCGGCTAAGCCCCGAGCTCTACAGAAAGTGGAGTCCGGGTTGGGGGGCTTCCTCTGCGCCGCGGTGCACGCGTTTGCACCCGCCTAGCCTCGCTCTGGAGCAGGGTCACGGGCGGGTGCGGCGCTGACCCCCGGGACCGCCAGCGCCTTCACCTTCGGGAGCGCGGGGTTCGGGGCCCTGGCTTGCCCTCGCCCAGCCAGGGGCCTCAGGGGACGGGACCCCTAGTGGAAGGAAGCGCGTTTACTCCAGCCGCGTGGTCCCAGGCTACAGAGAGCGGAGGCAGGAGTGCGCGGCCACAGCGGGGAGTGTAAAGCCGTGTCGGGGAAGTGTGGCCAGAAACTGCACCCAGGGGCCCGCGGCTGGCAGCAGGTCCGCTTCGGACGCTCGCAGCCCTCGGGGTCACCCTTCCCCCGCGCACACGCTCGCGAGCCTGGGAAACCCCGGCGTCCCGGCGCCCCCACTGTGCCTGCAGCCTGCGCCGCTGCAGGGAAGCCCGCGGGGCGCCAAACGCCGGGGTGCTCGCGCCCCGCCCGCCCCCCAGCGCGGGGACGTGGAGCCGGCACTCACTGGGGCTCAGGAAGCACTCGGTCAACCTTCGGAAGCAGCTCGCGTTATTAGAAGGTCCATCTTCCATGTCGGAGCCGGAGAGCAGCGGGGCCGCGGCGGCGAGGGCGAAGCCGGGGGAGCCCGCGAGGCGGGCGGCCGGGCGCAGCGGGAGCCGGGGCGGCGGCGGCCAGGGCCCGCCGCGGGCCGGGAGCAGCAAACCTTGGAGAGCAGGGGACAGGACGAGGCGCCGCCGCCCGCCGCTGCCGCGGGGACTGCTGCTCGGGGGGGCGCTCGAGGGAGCCGCCGGTAGTCCTCCGCCTCCTCGCGCCGCGGCTGCGCCCCCCCTTCCCGGGAGCCGCACGCGGAGGTGATAGGCAGAGGAGAAGGGGAGGAGGGCAGGAGGGGGCGGGGGCGGCGGCCAGAAGCAAAAGGAAGGTGGGGAGGAGGGGGGCGCAGGGGAGGCGGAGGCGAGCGCCACGGGCGCGCGGGCCGAGACCCAGCCGCCGCCGCGCGCACACTGGGCGCCAGGGCCCCTGGCGGGGCTGGCGCGGCCTGAGCAGGGGGGGGCCGGGCGCGGGGGCTCCGGGCGGAGTTGGCCGGGGCCGGAGCCGGGCTGGCCCCCGGCCGCTAGCAGGGGGGCCCGGGGGCGGGCAGCGAGCGGCTCTCCGGGGCTGGCCATGGCCCTCCTCCCCGGCCTGGACGCGGCGGGCTCCGCCCCCGCGGACCTGCCCTCCTCGGCCGGTCGGTCCCGGGCTTCTCTCGCGTCTTCCGCGCCCCTCGCGGCCCAACCTCACATCGTGTTCCGCTCTGGGTGCGTGAGGTCCCTGGGCCGCGGCGAGTTCCAGGCGGGGCGAGGGGCTGCGGGGACGCCTCCTGCACGCGTGGCGTGGTTCGTGCGCGCTCCGGCGGCCGAGCCTCGGCCACTGCTCCCAAGCAGCGGGGGGAAAGCGCCGCGATGCCGCCACCGGTGCAGGCGGTGACGGCGGCGGCTGCAGAGAACGCCCACTGGCGGAGCGGGCGCTCCCCACGCCGCCGCCGTTCGCGCCCACGCAGCACGCCCCGCCGCGACTCTGCCCGGCGGCGCCGGGCCCCGCACCCCGCTGCAGGGCGGGGAATGCCTGCGGCTCTGCGGGGCGTCGTCACATCTGGATGTGGTGTTCCGGATTCTGCCGGGCGAGCCACGTCGGCCTGTCCCTTGTCCGAGCCAGGGAACCCTCCTGGTGGCGGGCCAGCACCTCCAACCGAGCTGAGCTCTGAGTTCCCCGAGGGGAGTTCAAACTCGGACGTTTGGTTGGGGGTTAAATCAACGCGCAGTGTTTCCAATAAACTAAGGTCTGTTTAGACAGCCGCTCCATCCCAGCACTCCCTTCCTGATACCCACCGTAAAACGAGCTTCGCGTTTGCCCAGTTTGCCCCGGTGACGTCAGAAAATGGAAAGGGCAAACTATGGCTCAGTAAAGAACACTGAGATCGTCGCCCCAAAGCCCCAGGACCGCCTTATCACCTGCGGCTTCCTTGGACAATCCCCCGCGCCCCCCCCTTGTCCAATCCCCCCAAGCTCCGAATCCAGACTGTTGCTACTGAAGGGAAGTGTGCTTGCTGCCCAAAGGGCGCTCCCAACGAGGAGCTGCCAAAAGTTTGGGAAGTTGGAGCGCCGCAGCGCACAGACGCGCGGGTGTCGGCTTCCCGGCCGGCGTGCGCGGCGGGGCCACCACCTACGCGGTGCCGGAGTTGGGTCCACGGGCCCGCTGGCCCACGCTGGGATGGGCTGTCCAGACTCCCCGAACTAGGTCACCTTCCCAGGAGTGGTGCAAGCGCGCCAAAGCCCGGCTTTCTCGAAGGGCAAGGCGGTCACCTGAGCCCGAGGCTTGCAGGGCGGTTCCGCGACTGGGCAGACGCAGGCTCCGGGCCCCGGGCCCTCCACATTTCCTTCTCTCCTTCCAGTTCTCAGGTGTTATTTTGAAGCGCTCTGCAGATTCTTCCCTAGTCTATACTTTCCCCCATTCCCATCCGAACATCCCGCAATGCAAAAGGGCATATTTGTATTTGCATCAAATTGGGGTCGTGGGGCGCCCGGGACACGGTGCGGCTGTCCTCCCCCAGCCAAGTCGGCGGCGTTTCGGCAATTGCTGAGGGCTCCGAGCATCGCGCGTACCGGGCGCCAGACCTTGCACTCACCAGACGCAATCCCTAAACTTGGGGAACGAGAAAAGGATCCCGGTGATGCTTACCTTACCGAGGGGGGATTTTGCCGTTTTGCTTTGTATTTGGGGGTGGGAGGACGAAGGAAAAACTTGAACGTTGTCTGGTTTGTTGCAGCCTGCAGGCTGCCGCTTCTGGGACGCGCACACCCGACACTTGCAACTTTCCTGCGAGTCGCGGGTTCGTGCGGGCTGCGCGGGCTGCAGTCCCGGTCCCGCGCGCAGCGTCTCGGCCGCTGCCCACCGGGTTGGGGAGGACGTGTTTCTCCTCGGAGTGTTCCCTGTTCGTTCCTTTACACATACAATGTTTCTCCTTGTCGTTTAAGTTTCTTTAGTTGCCTTTTTGGAGTCATTAAAGTGACTGTCCAGTTACAAATAAATTTGTAACTGGAATCTAAGCCTCCATACCGGCGACGGGCGGAAAACATCAAATATTTGTTCTGAGTCTTTGTTAAATTAGGACGCAAACTGTAGGATTTTCATTTCACCCTTTTCTGGAGTCAGACTTCTATTTTCGGTCCTTTTCGCCAAATGCTTGGTGGAAGATACACATTTCCTGGACAAAGTAAAAGGACAAAGCATGACAACGGAAAAGGAACGCGTTGAGGAGACGTGTACCGATGACTGATTACATTTGTTAGGCTCCTCCATATTTAATACTGGAGTCTACTTCTGATCATGGAAGGCAATAGGCACGCGGCCACTTAGCCAGCCTTCAGGAAATTTTGTTTAGTCAAAGATTTGCATTACAAACAGACACAAAGGCTCTCACTCACCCCTGTGTTCAGGGGTTTCCACACCTGTAGAATGTGTTTCTCTTGCATTCTTTCCCTTCTCTTTGATCTTCTCTAGTGACATGTCAGAAAAGGGAGAGGATTGTCACTAAATATTGTTTGTCTAAACCTTTTATGAATGAACACATTGGCCCATAGTTATGAGAACTCTGCATTTTGATAGTCCCCATAAAGTTTTCAATTTAGTGCTATGTCAAATTAACTTAGATTACAGTACAACTCCAGCGGCATGGGAAGAGCAATGCAGGAATTCACACCATGGCGTGCTCCTTGTGAAATCAACGATTTTCCTCATTCTCAGTGGAGAAAATGCAAGCCCACTCTGCAAAGAACAAAAACTAAAAGAATATTAAGAGGGCAGGTGATACCAGTAAAAGTACCTAAGTTATGACAAGTATAGTTATTCAACATTCTAAAAGAATATAAAGCATTTGTCTCTGCTCTTTACCAAATGATGAAGAAGGAAGTTTGTACGGGCGATGAAACCTTTCCTTAATGCACCTATGTTACCATAAGTATATTTAAATTCTCCAAGCATTCTTCATTTATGGTTATTTTAAAATCAAGTTCATTCTATATTAGTTGTAGGATTTTATGCATAGTAACTCATTTATACAGGAAATAATAACTGCCTGGTTATTCTCTAATTTGAATTATATGTTCTTAAAAACATTTTAAAATACGGGTCAAGGGAGATCTGAAGAAATTTTTTAATTACAATTTTCCTCATAAAGCTATGAATTTTTTAATGATAAATTAACCATGCTCCCCTTTCCATAGCCTAAGAGTTAGGTTACAATAAATGTAGTTAATGTTTTATGAACTCCTTGGTCTTAATCAAGCAGGCTTGTGTCTTAATCAATTTTATTTTACAACTTTTGATGTTACTGTTTACAGCTGTAAGTTTTAAATTGCTAACTGGTTCTTGAATAATCTGTTTTCTCTTTTCAAATGTTTGTAAACTTCCTTTGTAAAATATAAAACAAAAGTTGATTAGATGTTAAACTCATCTTCTTATGCAGATAAAGTCTATACCAAAGATACATTTTCTTTACATTGATTTTAACTTTTGTGACTTGTTGAAAACACATTGTGGTCTGAGCAAAATAACTCAAAAACAAGTGGCTTTCATCCCCAAGCCCAGTGGAAACGTGGGTGCTTTACACGTCAAGCTTCTGGATTTCACTGCTAGTAAATTATCAGTGCACATGTCCTTCAGGTGTGATATGACACACAGACTGTCTGCATTCTAAAAAGACCACTGAATCAGCATGGGGCATGTTATAAGTGGAATTCAGTAATCAGGCATTTGTTTTCCTCTTCCCAAGCCCGCCAAATTCCTCGCTCCTAGTTCTATATTTCAGGAAGCCTCCTCCAATTTTTCCCAGCCCCCATCCATCATAGCTCCGTTGTCTAGACTCCTGGAAGTAATGTGTTTTATCTGCGCATATGAACATGTTACATTAAATGTCTTCCTAAGAAATTTTATGCATGCATAATTTGCACTGACAGTTCCATTTTAAACACCTTGATACTGGGGCATGCTTCTCCTACCACTCACAATCGTGAGTAAAGGCCAGTACACAATAGGCACTCAATGATTGCTCCCCACCTGTCACGTGCATGCCAACTGGTTACACATTCCTATTAGTGTGGATGTTAACAAACCTTAACTAAACTGAGGGATACTTTCTTACACGATTGTAGTTAAGCCTAAAAACAAAGGCCATGATAATTTTAGTGAGAAAAATAATATTATAAAGCTAATACACTGAATGGGACAGCCTTGAACGCAGACCATAGGTGATAAAAACAACTTCAGCTACCCCTAATATTCCTTGATCTTCAGTTTCACTTAAATCACTTTTATAAATTCAAGTTAACTGTAAAACAAACTACAATTTTATGTTTGTTTTATGTTATAAAACAACTAAAAACTAGTATAGGTATTATTCTTCATTAAAAAACATCAAAATAGTGTTTAATTATCAATGACTATTTTTTAAGTAGGAAGATTGTTAAAACATTAGTATTCCAAATCAATCTTCTTAAGTATCCATACCTTCTGAGAAAGGGGTTAGTGTGTTTCTTGATGAATAATAAGCTGCAAATGGACATTTTCGTTAATCAAATGCAAAACACTGACTTCTCCCCTGAAAATAAGTTCTGTTTAATGGCTGTGAGCCCCTAGCCCGGAGGACACTGTTCTTCGCACACTGCTGAGATTACATAATCAGTCACGAATCCTTGTGGTGACCACGTGCACGTTAAGTCTCTTATGTAAGTGCTGGTTGGGACACAAAACTCAATTTTGAAGATGTTGCCATTAAAAAAGTAGTAAATCACTTTAGAAGCCCATTGAGATTTGTAGAATGCTGAAGTAGTTTTAGTTTCTCAAAAACATACCAAGAAGAGTACAACTGAGTCCTAGTTAAATGATAATATTTTCACCAAACTTTTACAAGTCAAATATATCAATTTCGTTTGATACTGTGTTTTTAGGGTCCAATACTGAGCAGAACGAGAGACGTCTATATGTATAAAACAGGCCCTAAAAGAAAGAAAAGGTTTTTTAAGAGCGCCAAAGTCTGGTTAAAGCATGTGAGTAAGAATTACACAGGGGCTTTGGGGTAAATAGCTTGGTTAAGGAATGGCTCACTCAGGGTGGCATGTCCTTGACCCCCAGGGACACCTGAGCACAAAGTCTCACAAACGTTGGCCCAAATTCTTGCTGCGTCCCATCCATCCCACCCGATGACTGACTTAGGGCCACACAAAGTACCCTGTGATGTTCAAATTACGTATGGTGGACGTGGTGTGCAATAAGCAGTCTCCATCGATGGCTCAGAAATCTTTTTTGCAAACTATTTTATTTTAATAGCCATGTTTTTATAATGAGCCTTGACATTTATCCAAGAGGTCAGATGCAGTTGTGGGAAGAAGAAACATTCTTGGCTCTTACAGATTTGTCTCAAAAATGAAGATCAAAATGGCTCATTTAATCCAGAGAATGTTTTCTTTTCTGTTCATCTCAGAAAAAAAAAAGGAAAAAAAAAAAAGCAAGGCCTGGCCTGGGGCACAAGTAGGCACAGCAAGCTGTGTTCCGGTCTGGACCAGGAATGGACGGGCATTTAAGGGCAGGCAGTGGAGGCTGGGTTCTTGCGCGTGGGTGAATTGTTCTGACGTCACTTACAAAACCAGGTTTCTCCCTGAGCTTCTCTTACGAAAGTGCCCAGAGGAAAAGAGCCATGTGCAGTGACCCAACGCCCTGGGCGGCTGACGTCCAGGATGCTGCCAGACACACAGCGCCCGGGCACACATTTCGAGGGTTTGAATTTTATGACAGAAGGCCCTTGTCTAGACCATGTCGGCCTTTCTTGCTGGCACACACACCATCCAGCTTCTGGAAGAGCACCGGGCTCCCATGTGAGCTGGAACTAGAACTGTGAATATTACATCTTTTGAAATGGACTCTTACAAGAAAACAGAACTCACACAAGCCAGAAGATGAGCAGCCTTGTGTTTTCCAGCCCCGTTTGTTATCTGTATGACTTACGGAGAGCCAGAGAGATCTGTCAGATTGGTAGCTGAAGGAAGGGGAAGTGACACAATGTATCTTCGTCGTCTCTGGACACGGTTCAATGAAGTTTAGTGCAGAAGGTGGGCTTTTCCTTGATGTGTATGCGTGGCTCTAAGTAATACTGTAATCCTCAACGAGGTGTTGTCAGGGAGCTGGGGTTTCCCCCCCACAGAGCTCATTCGAAGCCACTGCATGCTCCTGACAGGTAAGCAGTTGTTTGATAGGGTTTCATTGCCTCAAACAGAGCAGCCAGGAGTGTAGGTCCTCACCGAGCATGGGGGCTCTTGCATTCAGGTCTGGGTCTTCATTGACTCCAGTTGGATTCTTGTGCGTGATTTCACCTTTCTCCCTCTCTCTCCAGCATTCCATTCTGGTATTGATTTCCACTGGAAGTTTCCAGGAATCTCCACCCAAGAGTCATGTGCTCCGGGCACATTATCCTGCACTATGCCTGTGAGTGTTCAAAATAATTCTAAGAAAGGACCCTTGCCCTATTAGATAACCCACCATCACTGCCATGAGTAATAAGAAACGATTATTTAGTATAGCAACCTTACTTGAAAAAACATACTAAAAAGCCAAACATATTCTCCTGACTGGAGATCTCCATAATAAATCTTCATCTCACTGTCTACCTACGAGATGTTAGTCTGCTGTGCACGGAACACTCCGGCTGATGGACCCCACCATGGCCGTCAAGACCACCAAACACACCAAAGCTAAGTGGCATCAATAATTGGCTGGTTTCGCTTACCATGTCCCATTGGTCATTGTTTAAAGGACCCAGTGGGCCCAAGCCCAAGTCTGTACCCTTGTGTAGAACTGGGCAGGAAGGGAACATCTACACTGATTCAAAGGGTGCCACCCATCAGGGGCCAGGACAAATAATCCTGCCACCCGTGGATGGTCAAGGGCACATGTGGGAAACCAGAGAGAAAGCCTCAAATGGGCAAGAGTTTGCATGTTTTGTGTAGACTCTGTCCATCCTCTCCTCCCCGAGCGTCCGAGGGTGGCCTCTCGTCCTAAAATGAGCATCTTGATTCCAGGACCTGTGTTTTATGGTATATAGATGAACGTACGCCTAACACACTGCTTAACCCCAGTCATCCCAAAATGCACGTGAGTGAAATACAGGACAGGAAGGCTGCCTTGAAGGCAGCTATGCCCTAGTTGCCATTCAGCGGCTGTTTTCCCACCCATGGCATAGAGGCCTTACCAGAGGCACGCTGAGAAATACAAGGGACATCATTAGCTCACATCAACTCGTCTGATGACAGAATGGCAGCACAAACATTCTGAACGTCCTCCTACTCCATTAAACCCAGTTAAAAATGTGACTGCTAAGCTTGGTGACTTTATTTTTCAGGGGTACAGTGAGCACAGTACCCCAGAGTGATCACAGCGTAAATACAGCCCCAGTTCTCTGGCCACCTCATCTCCAGAACTGAACACATGCACCATTTACACAGCCACTTGCAAGTTACATCAGCCCAGGAGGAGAAAATCATTGCTCATTCTGCTGCCTGCACACAGACTGTTTTGTATGTCTCCCTGTGAATGTGTTCATTATGGCTGCACTCAAAAGACTCAGTTAATTGACTCTCAGCCTCGCTCAGAACTGTCAAGAATTATGTCTAAAATCTGGGCTCATTGTGTAGACTTTTGCACACGTAGATTATAAACCCGAGGAAAAGCAGCTATGAAGGCAACCTCGGGCTTGTGATTTCCCCGTGAGGTGGATACTGTGCCTTCTTCTCTAAGGCAGGATGTTACCATTCAGTATTCCCAGAACTGTGTATTTATTGAAGTGAGATCATATTAAAGAGGGCTCAATTCAAATGTTCTTCCCGTGAAAGCAGGTTTACACACTCAACAGGCCTGTTTCTGTCTGGGTTATTAGTAAGTATGCCCCGAAAACCTATCTATCTGTTTTCAGTCAAACCTTATTTCTTAAGTAACTGTAAAACACAGGTGAAGTCTGGTTTGAGCTTTTGAGGTCTGCTTTAGAGAAATCCAATGGAGAGGTTAATACAGGAGATAGATCTGTGAGTCACTACAATAGCCCTTTGAGTTCTGCGTTTAGAACTTGATTCTAGTTGAAGAAGATTCCCACAAAGTTTATCAGAAACCCTCTGATGGCATAAAGGTATGCATTACTCATCTATGTCTCAGTGGTCAGTGGTGTACAGCCATGTCTTTGAGTGTGACCAAAGCTTTTTCACACAACTGCAGCATTTGCTGTGGCCCACTGGAGTTGCCAGCCTTTATCAGATCTATTATAAGAGCACCCTCCACCCCCTTTCCAGCTGGCAAGGTAACTGCAGTGGGTCCCCACTGCTCCTGACAATGAAAACTGGAACTAACCACTCAGCAGGTGCCCCAGCTGTCATTTCCAAGTGAGCTCATCCAGAAGAGAGTCACTGGGCACAGTTAAACTCTGAAGAAAATAGAATCGTGAATTTTTTTTAAAAATTCAGATCTCTGATCTGGTTTATAAAATTCACATTTGATTTTAAAACACTGCAGGGTAACAGAACCCCCGTCACAATTCCTGGGCACGGTGGCAGCCTTATGGTGGGGGTGGGGCTAGAAGAGGGAATGGTCCCTGAAGTGTACTGGGTGGGGGTCAGTCTCCGTTGAAAAGTGAACGTACAGATTCACAATCACAAAAAGCAAATTGGAAGCTTTGTAACAATAGCAAAATCCAAAGTGAGTATTTTTTATGAGATTTTGAAACAAGAGTCCAAACTAAATAGAGCAAGTTATATTGCTGTTATAAAAGCTTCTCACCAAAAGCCCCCAAATCATTGGCGACACATGAGTTTCAAAGGGCAAAGACTTTAAAGGGGACTGAAAATCCTGGTTTACTTGTTGAGTAAGCAGTCACCAAGCACAGCATAACTATGATGAAAACAGTTAGTGAAAATTCAAGCTTTTCAACAGATGAATGAGATTGAAGTAGGAGAAAGGGGTATACACCATTTCTAGTGAGTTTAACAGATTCCCTGTTAGTGTGTAACACTGCCTAGCACATTTGTATAGCATTTGATTTACAAAAGTCAGCATCACATGTCAGGGGTCTGTCACCCCACTTTGATGCATATTACCCCAAACTACTGAAAGCACAGCCCTTAAGTATTTCTAATTGTTTTCTTTCACACCACAGCAAGTTTGGCTTTGTTAGACCAATGCAGCATTTTGGTTTTAGAAAGAAAAGGTTTAAAGCCTAGGTTCCCAAAGGGCAGGGGTCACTGTGGAGTGGTGGCAGGATGGACCCCTTGGAGCTCCTGAGACCCTCCCCAATCCCCCACGCCCCCCACCTACAGACAACTCAGGTCTCTTTAGCCCCTGGTTTGAAAGAATCAGTCTGTCTATTTACTTTTACCTTCTCTTCCTTTGTGTGGTATGAGGTTCAGCTGTTCATGAATTCTCTATCTGCATTTTCATTTTTTATTTGTTTTTTTTATTTTTTGGATGTGTATTCAGCTCCTTTATTTTTAGTTTTTCTTCTTTCACATTGAAGGCATTTCTGTCCATACATTTTCCCTGAGTTGAGCTTTTTGGGATCCCACAGTCTTCAAAATAAAACATTCCCCTTTTCACATATTTCCAGATGGTTCCTAATTTCAGTTTTAATATCCTTTTTTGGATACACGGGTTACATAGAAGCATGCTTATCAATTTCTAAGTAGTGAAAAATATTTTCAGCCACATTATTATTATTATTTTCTTTTTTTGAAATATAGGAAAAGAATGTGGCCTGTAAAACCTCTAATTTTAAGTTTTAATGAAAGTTTTCTTTGTATCCACATCTATACTCCACCGGTATAAAGGTCGTCTGGGGAAGGAGGAGCTGAGCTGGGCAGAATCACCCAGGCACCGGGTCGTGTCTTCGTTCTGCGAACCAATTGCCCAGGTTCAAATCTTGCTTTCACCTCCTTCCGTGTGTGTCTCTAGACAAAATAGATAACTTCTCCGAGCTTCATTTTCTATCTTTAAAGTGGGAACAACAACCGTATTCACCTCCTAGTGTGGCTGTGAGAATGATAGAAGATGGTGTGTGTGAACATCCCTAGCAAGCTGCCTGGTTTGTAGTAAGCACTCAGCACACAGAAATGTGACAAACAAATAAACAAACAGAAATTGGTCTCTGGAGTCAGACCAGCCCTGGTTTGGAAGCCTACATCTGCCATAGCCTAGCAGTTCTTGGGCAAGTCATTTTAGAGAGAAAGTACATGGAAACCATTAGGCCTGGGGTTGGTCCAGAACAAATGCCCGGGCCCCCGGATGTGCTGTGTGCACTAGGGATTTCACAGGAGCCACCCTGGACTGACCTGTGCTGCAGCTAATGAGGTGTCAGTGTAACTGATGGCCCTCGAGGGCCTCACCAGGCCAAAGGAAGCCAAGGAGCTCGTGGGCATCTCCAGCCCTGATTCTCAAACGAGAAACGTGGTTTCATTCCAAGTGCCTTTTCCGAGCCATGCTAAGACCTCACCCTCCATCCCGAGTCTCAGCTTTCTCCAGCCAGATGCCCACGGCACACGATATCCAGCACCTTGTTTTCTGGGAAAAAGGATCAAAGTTTTAAAGCTTAAGTTTTTGGAATAGATCATCTTAGTGATGAGAAGAGAGGTGAAGACCTCAAGATAATTTGAGATTAGAAAATCAATGGTTTTCTATACTCTTATGTCTGCCCTAAAAAGATGGCTAAATTTTTAGTATAAATTTGCTATTCTGCAAACAGGCAATTCTATACATACTTTTGGAAGCCTGAGATTCTGCTCTGTTTCCTTGTTTTTATTTTGGAGGACATATATTAAGCAAAATGACCAAATCATAAAACTTCACAGTTCATTCTTGGAGAGTGTCAATAAAAGTAGAGTACATGGTGGCAAGTTATTAACAATGCTTATCATGCATGGGTCTACAATAATGGCTTATTTCTATTTGATCAGAGCAAAGTACGTTATTCTTTGAGTACTGAGAAGGGAAAAGTGTATTGAGAAGGGAAAAGAAGGGAAAAGAAGCCTTTAAAATATTTCACTAAAAATTTTCTAGTATGATTTGCATTCTATATTTAGTTAAAATGAGACCATTTAAAATTAGATGTGCAAATGCTCGCAGGGGTGCCCGTGTATGTGGCTGTCCCCAGGGATTTGCAAACTGAAAAGTTCTCCTCTCTCTTCCCAAATCAGAAAAACCCAGCAAGGTTGAAGAGGGGGATTCAGAGAAACTGACTGCCAACCCTCACACCATACTAGGAAATCGCTCATGTATTCATTTAGCAAATATTAATTGGGCAACAAGTATTAATGCTGTGTGAAGCATTAGTCTAGGCCTGTGGGGTACAGGAGTGACCCAAACAGACCACACCCCTGCCCTTGGGAAGCCTGTATTTCAGAATAGAGAATAACAAGCAATAAATACCATAAACGAACCATGTGGCATGTGAGCCCAGACCTGAGGGAGGGGACGGTGAGCCTGCAGATGACAGAGGGGCAGCCTGTGTGAAGACCCCCAGAGGCCAGCATGAGCGGCTTCTTAAGAAGGAGCAGGAAGGTGAGTGGGCCTGGAGCAGATGAAGGGGCAGAGGGATGGGCATGGCCAGGATCCAGAGGTCCTGGGCACTCGCTCATGTGAGTTGTTTGTGCCATTGACCTTGATTCTCCTTCTTCACGGAACGGGGAACCATGGGTGGGCTCACGTCAGTTGACTGTGGCTTACAACAAATCATCTACATTTCATGTCTATTTTTGTCCTGGATTCTCTGGAAGGATGGGGTGCTATGAGATAGTCAAAGTGGCAATCCACATTTGTCCTTCCCTTTCTGTGGGTTGGGATGGGCCTCTCGCCTCCGGAGTGAATAGAAATAAAGACCTTCAAAGAGCCCTGAAGATGACTGGGGGAGCTGAAGGGTCATCTCCAGCGGGACGAGTAACAACTTACAAAGAAAAATACAAAATCTCCCTGAAATTATCAACTTTTTTCCCTCCTGTGAAGGTTCATTTTACGTGTCGATTTTGCTAGGCCCTGGTGCCCAAATGTTAGGTCAATGAAGGCATCTTTTACTTTTTAGATGCCATTTAAATCGGTAGCCTTTCAGTGCCACCCTCTCTCTCTCTCTCCCTCTTGATCTCTCTCTCCCTCTCCCCTCCTTCCTCTCTTTTTCTCCCTCTCCTTCTCCCTCTCCAATGTATTGATTCTCTTTCTATTTCTCAGAAGAACCCTGATTAATATACTTTCTATGATTCCTTCCATGTTGTCAAGCCACTGCCTTTGTATTCAGACCTTTCTTTCATGTATTTCTGGGAGAAAACTACCCTGCACTATCTCTTAAGAAGCAATGGGGATTTCCTTTTTAAATTTAAACTAGAGTTGTGAAAGCTCAAATCCTCATAACCGTTTCATTTGGATTCCAAAATAAAGTTATTAAACACTGTTTCCCCCTTCCTAGTCTACTGGCCTTGTGGAAACGGTTTTCTCTTACGCGCCGTGGTTCTCTGCCAACTCCAGTGACGCTTACATCGTTATTCAGAGACACTCTCACAGCGCTAGATCACAACCCTCAACCACCCACACTCAGCTTCTCCCTCCCTCTTCCTCTCTTTGTACTAACAGTTTTTGTACATTAGCTCTTACCAAAAAAGAAAAAAATTCCCTTTGAATGATAAATTAGCAGGCACATTCTTTTGTACACGTGGCAGAAATTCTATCCTAGCAACAGCCACCAAATCAACTGTCATCCACAAGGACATGGTCTATTTCCTTCTAGAAAGAGATTTAAAGCAATCAGGTAGATGTTTCCAGATTCTTTTATGTTAAGGAACACATTATGAGATGAAAGAGGAGGAGAGGTTATCTAGATAAAAAACTCCCATTGAAATGACCCATTTGGAGAATCTGAACATTCCGAAGGGTACTTTGATAACATATTATGGATGAAAGACATCTGAAGTATGTGACATGTGTGTTCAGGTCTTTGTGGCCTGGGGTGTCCAGTGAAATGGGCTGTCATATCAATCATCTCAGGTTATCTTCAGAACAACCTCATCAGGTAGGTAGACTTAAAAGAGGGGTGAGGAGGTTTGGCTCTAAGAACTAATTGAGGCAGATAAACCTTGGTTTAAACCTAGCTAACCTGATCATTACTTGATGTTCTTTATGCTACAGTAGCCTCAGGTACCAGCAGAAAAAAAAATAGGGGATCAAAGTTGATACAGAAACGTGGTGAAGAACCTCTCCCCACCTTCCTACCAAGCTTAGAGAAGAATATGGGATAGAAAAGACTATTTGAAAAAGCAAAGTCTGGATTCTGCCGCAGCTCTTACCTCTCCGGGCCCTTGAGGGACTGGGAGCTTGCCCCCCTCCTCCTGACAGAAACCTTCTCGAGACACTATGGACAAAGTAAGACTGGGCTCGCCAAGCTGTCCACATACATGAGTGCCAAGGAAGTATGTCACAGTCTCCTTGCTGTAAGGCTGTCCTGCGTCACCAGGAGGAAATGAAACGTACAGTGAAGTATGACCTAGCAAATCGCTGATAGTCAACTGTGTGGGGCCCAGAGAGAGAGTATTTTATAAGGTTCAGCCCTGTTTCACTTTCCTTTGAGGACACAGGCCCACATGATTTCATGCGTCCAGTTTAGGACACAGAGAAAAAGGTTGGGAAATGGCATTTCTGGAATAGCCTCCATCTTATGGTCACCTTGGGTAATGCTGAGTACTCATGGTGGGTACTGTTGAATACTATTTAGCACCCATAGTGGGTACTGTTGGGTAGTGATGGTGGATATTGTTGGGTACTGCTGGGTACCTATGGTGAGTACTGTTGGGTACCTATGGGGGGTACTGTTGGGTGCTGTTGGGTACCTGTGTTGGGTGCTGTTGGGTATGGCCGGATATGGTTAGGTACACTATTAAGTACTGGCATAGAAACAAAGACAATCATGGACTTTGTTCTTTGGTTTTTCTCTTAAGGAATATAACATCTAATTGGGAGGACTGAAAAGAAAAAAACTCCATCATGAAATTTCTTCTCTAAGTTTTTGGGATAATATGTATAGAAAAGAGAGATTTAAGGCTTAATGCAATATTTTGCAAGTTCTAAAGTTTCAGTGAGTTCCTGCCAAAAAAGCAAAAAGAATCACAGTTCAGCTGTAGCAAACTTCACTGAGCAAAGAAACTGAAAAATTATTCTTTCTCTATTTTACCAGAAGGCAAAGTTCCAGCTACAATTTGAGGTGATTTCCCTGGAGATAGATACCTCTCAAGCAAAATAAGGAGAGAAAAAAAACAAGGCAAGAAAAGAAAGAAAATGGAGTCTTCTTTACATAAATTGACCTTGAACTTGAGACATAATCTGCTGATAATTTTTAGATAAAGGAACCGTAGAAAATGTCTGTGTAACAGACATTTCTGTTACCACTGTGTAACAGAAACATACAAAAATGCTTCCTTCCAAAAATACTCGTTACCTTGTTCCTAAATGCATCTATTTCCTAAATGCATATTTAGGGGGCCAACTTGAAGAAAATGCTTTTGTGTGCTAATATCTTAACGTTAGTATGGAACCTATAATTCTGAAGAGTTTCAAATTACTTGACAAATTACATGTGAAAGTCCCTAGAGAGGGTACGTATGGAACTTTCCATATGAAACAGACCAGCCTTCAAATCTTTCATAACACCCGTCTTCATGGAGCCCCATAGAGACGTTAGTTTCCCCCATCCATCCTGACCACGTGATAGATATCAGAGTCTCTATCATTAAATCAGGTTACAAATGGTGACTAGCAACATTTGCTGCACAAAAAAATGAATAAACCGTGAGTGTCCTAACACTGAGATCCATGTGGCTACAGCAATAGAAACAATTTTAAAAGAAAATTTCAAAATTGCATTTTTCAGGCATACTGCTCACATGAATACTTGTTTTGGAAAGGTGTTTGTGTGCGTATTTCCCCTTAAAGCATTGGTTCGGGTCATCTAGAGGATCTCTGAACAACAAGCCACCGCCCAGGGTTTCCAGCTCAGGCCTGGGGTGGGGCTGAGGCTGTGCATTTCTAACCAGCTCCCAGCAACACTGCCCCTGCTGGTCCAGCATTTATCTACGACTTCCTTAGAACTAGGACGGGATCTGTAGTAATTTCATAGACCTCCTTCCTTCCAAGACGAGCAAATCGTGGACAGGACATAGCCAGCATCCATGAGAAGTGTTTTCAAATACACTTGTTATTTACCCAGAAGTGGTTCTGAGCTGCAGCTTCTTACAAACAGCACGTCCTTCGCGGAGCGACTGCAGATGGAATGATCATCTGCTGCCACTGCTCGTTCTGCCCTCGGGGAGCCGCTGGAGGAAGTGAGAAGCTGAGGGGGGTTCATGGGATCCTCAACCAACTTAACGATGATCCATCTATTAGTATTAATGGTTATCAGTTTAATTGTTCTGAAAGCAATTATCATTGCCAAAAGAAGGCGTATGACTCACAGAACAGTGGGTGTCATTCGGAAAAATCTATTTCACATGGCAATGATGAAATCCCTCTACATTGTCCTTGATCTAGTATTTGATTTGCTGATTTCCCACCAATCTATTAAAGTAGCCACATGTATCCAAACACTTCATTTATTACCACCTGGGGACACAAAGACCATCGCAACAGTGGTCTGGATTCCGGCTGTGTCAGCTGGCATGTCACTGCTTCCAAGCTGTGACTGCACCATCAGATCTGGGCAGGTGCCTCTCCCATCGATGCCTGTACACACCTAAACTTGCCCCATTGTAGCTTTTGGGTTAGATGTGTCTGTTTGCTCGTGCAGTTCCCTTTCCCTTCCCCCTCCCCTGGAACCCAAAAGCTGGACAGAGACCAGGTCCTCATGGACCCTTGTATCTGACATTTAGCACAGCTCCTAACACACAGTGCGCAGTCACAAAAACATTTGTTGAATGAATGGGTGACAAGCAGGAAGGAAGACTGACGATGTGGACAATAACCTATAGGGAGAGGTCTCTAAAAGGAACTCATTATCAGAGCACTGGCACAGATCCCAAGTGACAGGCGGGAGGCTGCAACACGGGCAAAAAGAAGATGATTTAGAACACAATGGAGATTTTCTGGTGGGGCATCACCAACACAGACTTCTAGGAAACAGCCCAGTCAATGGGCATCGCAAAGGAAAAGCCAGATAAGGGCTTATTAAACAACAACAACAACAAAAGGTGCCCACACGCACACCCACCTCCATGGTACTGTGCCTCCCTATACTGAGTTTTCCAAAGGCATGAGAAAAAGAACCTTCCAGAATCTGTGTCTGGGCATTATAGCGATATTTCCCCCAAGGCCCCATTCAAAGGTTAAATATAATGAATAGATGGAGTCTGAATTTTAACAGAACTTACTTGATGCTAAAATTTCACGGAAAGTTCTATATACTGTTTGATCATTTTAACCTTCTGTCAAAACCGAGTCTGTCACGGTATCAGTCTCAGGACTGGCCCTGGGATCAGCGGACTCAATGAAGTACTTGTACAAACCAGGAAGGGGATGGCGAGATGTCAACCTGACTTCCTAGAAGTGAAATAGGTGGCCATCTATGATAGAACACCTTTATTAGCACCAAGTAACACATCTATAATTTTTTAAATTATTATTTTTACTAAAGATCCTCACCAGGCTAAGAAATCCCTGTGTGACCGTATTCCTTTGCTCTTTGTAATCCATAAGTGCTGTGGAAAGTTCCAGGAAAGTCTATGTCCTACTTCATCAGAGGTTTAATTCTATGGATGCTGAATCATCAGCACGTGGAAAAAGATGGTAAACATTTTTGCTTCTGTTTTACTCTTACCGCAACTGATTCACCAAGACCTGTTAATATGGAATTTGGAAGCATTCCCAAAAGACAGCCATTTCATCAGCACCGTCAAACTGATCAAAACAATGGCCTACGCTCTCAGATAAGTCCAGTGAAAAGGCTGCTAAGTGCGCCCTTCTGCTCTGCTTGGTCAGGGCCCTGGGTGAGCTCTGTGGGTCAGCCTTCTTTAGAAGCCACGCCTTTCCTTTGGGGACAACGTATTGTGCATGTTCCCGGAAAGCTTCTCCAGCAGAAGCCATGCTAGCCTTCCGTCCGCATTCCAAGCACTCCAGGAGCAGTTCCCTCCTAGGAGTAAGTCAACACCTACAGAAGATTCGGCCAAGACTCCAGCCCGGTGGGTTGGGCCCGTGTGAGGAGGAGCTTCAGCCCGACACCCACTGAAGCAAGACGATCCTGGAGGACACTGGAGCCAGCAGCCGGCTGTCAGTGCATTCAGCACTCTTTGTGAACACCCTTACATTCTGACAACAAGATGTAAAAGCAGAATCGACAATATGGTACGCTTGATACAGCGTTAGACTACATTTTAGTGTAGCCAGGTGGTAACAGAAGCCATTAAGAAGAAAAACAACAAGAGGATAACGTTAAAAGGAGGAAATCCAATCCACGAGCCTAATTGCTTTTGTGAACAAAGGAAGACGCCATTTTTCAGCTTAATAGTGGCTCATTAGAGGATGGGTTGGAAACCATCACAGAAGACTTCAGCGCTGCCCTTTCACCAAATATTCTTACAATCCTAAATGTGCATGCACAGGCACACATATTCACGGACGGGCATGAAATGAGGTCCACCCATGAAGGCACGTCCTGCACACTTAGGTGTGAATGTATTCCTGCCCCTTGCTTTATGGTTCTGTGATGAACCCTGGGGTCCTGACACAGCTTGTGTCTGGAGTCCCAACTGTAAAACTCTGTCACTGTAAGTGATGGGGAATGGGTGCTCGGATAATATTTCCTGATTTGACTTCCCCGGGGGTCTGCCTCTCCCTAAGTGTTGGCTGCTTCTCGCCTTTGCCGCTGTGTTTGTTGTTTGACATCTCTTACCATAGGTTCAGCCATCATTTGGCTGTTGCTCAGGGAGGGGCCGTGTCCAAGCCCCCAGAGTGGCTTATTGGTTTGTTGTAAACATTATGGTGAGCACTGAATTCTTGCAGTGACAACATTTAAAATTACACATAAGGAGGGCAGAGTACAACAGTTTCTAAAACAAAGGACTGTAATGTCATATACATGTGGTAGAAAGAGAAATACCCAGGTTTTTTGTCAATAAAATCATAAACTATATTTGTATGTGTTCCTTTGTTTCCCACGTGTTTTGGCCAGTGCCTCTCTCTAAGGGTTAGGAAACCCTTAGAGAGAGGACTAGATATTAGCCATTTGCACAAGAACACAGATAGCAGCGTAAGCATGGTGGACCAACCCACTGCTCTCTGGTTTTGGTGGCTATTAGCATTCTCACGGGTGGCTTCTCCCCACATCAGCCCTTTCCCATCAGCCCTCTGCCCACATCAGCCCTTTCCCCACATCAGCCCTCTGCCGAAACTCAGGGATCTGTGGAACTGCCTCCTCCAGTAAATGCTATTATGTGTGCTTCAGGAAGGTTTTGGAAAATGTAAAGTACTTTGGTGTTAAGGAGATTGACGTGAATGACATGAGAACTAAAACAATGGTTCATTGAAATGACATAGAATTCTCTCTATTCCAAGTTTTAGCAAACCCAAAATAGCCCAGAGCAGGGCTGTCTCCACCACCCTCACCTTCCTTTCAGTTCACCTCCAGGTTCAACTACCCCCCACCTCCATCCTGCTTCCCCTTAAAGCAGCTGTGCCCACCCCCCACCAGCTCCCAGGCAAGGCCCAGAGGCAGGCTGCTACCGGGTCGTGGGGGTCGGGGGAGGGGTGTGCCTTTTGTGAGAAAGTTGTGTATTCGTGATACTTGGGAAGGCTCTTAACTATGGAATCCAAGTGACCAAACTGAGGGATCCTGAAGTGGTTCTTTAAAATAAAGATGGTATCACAACCCCGTGTTTCACTCTGATAAGAAAAGAAGAATTGCAAAATCGAGAAGTTCACGAAATAAAAGGTTCGCTCTGAACGATCGCCCTCTTCAGTGGGACAAACTTTAAATATCTCAAACCAATTTGACTCCCACAAGTTTCATTAGCAAGATGCCATTCTCCATGCTGGTGTTTATAGCTCGGTAGCGATGCTAAGGGCCAGCCTTAGACGGACGTTTCCACACGTATGAAGTAGAGACGGATTCACATTGTACTGAACCTCACAGCCTTCCTGTGACACATGCTGGCTCTACCCTGCAGACAGGAGTGGTGAAAGGTGGCAGGGATAGAACCCCCATTGGCACTGCTTATGCAGGATACGTATGTAAAATTACAGATTGTACATGTATGGAATTCACAGAGAATTCACAGTCATCACAACCTCTGATTTAAACATGGGCGTTTCCATGGGCGAACCTGTGTGACTTCGGTCAGGTCACATACTGTGTGACGTTCAGTGTCAGGACCTTTCAGATGGCTAAGACGACACTAACCGCAGTGCGTGTGAATGAGCGCCCTGCACACAGTGTGTCCGCAGCACACGGTAACGGCACTGCACAGAAGGAAGCAGTGCAAGCATTCATCAGGCATCCAGAAGGCTTTCGCGTCTCTCTTAGGGAGAATCACGGCTTATTTGCCTTTGATGCCTGACAGGATTGTATTTGCAGGGCATGTGAACTACAGAGTGTTCAGTGTCCCCTCCGTGTCAGACCCTACCATCCTCTGTTGGTCACACAACAGAACCAGCAGAGGTTGGATTTGAACCCAGGTCTCACACGCCAAGGCTCATCCTTCCTCCATGAGCCAGTTCGTATTTCATTTCAGTGTCAATCAGTCCCAGCCCAGGCCCCGTCTGCCACTATGCAGGGACCACTGCTAACCTCCCCAGGGGCTTCTCAGGCCATCTATCATACAGTCTTATCCAAAGTGGAAGTGAACAGTGTCTGGCCCAGGCTGCTCAGTCACTGTTCTTCTGGCACGTCTCTCAAGTTCTCACATCAAATGTTGCCACAGATTGCCGCCATTCTCTCCTGCCTGGCTTCTGGGGTCGCTGCCTTCAGCCTCGCCCTTCTGCAGTTCGTTTCCGTAATAAAACCACAGTGAGCTCCACAGACAGCAAATGTGATCGGACCACCCGGTGGCTCTCAGGGACAAACGCAGGCTTGTTGGCAGCCTGGAGGGCTTCCTGCGCTGTCCAGCCTCACCTCCCCCCAGCTATAGACTCCTGGTGCCCCAGACGGCTGGGCCACCCCAAGTCTCCTTCTCGCCTTCACGCCCAACTCCTGCTACAGGTCAGCCTGCTGCCCTCAGGAGGCCTGCCCTGAGCCCCAGTAGCAGCTGCCACCCCTGCCTTCCCCTCCCAGCTCATCTCCCCACATTATCATGAAGTGGCCAGGCCACCTGTCCTGCTGGGTTGAAAACCCTGAGTGAGTCTTGTTTACCAATTTATTGTACAATTTCAAAACAAGCGCTCGATAAGTACTTACTGAATTAATGAATTTTAATTATATCCTTTACACTTTTTGAATGTACACCAAATGAACTCATAGGCAAGCAGCTTACGACATCCCTTAAAGTCCTTACAATGAATCACTTCTTGAATATGTCCCTTTTAGTTCAGTGGTTTTAGGGGAAAAGACATGCTTTTCAAAAGTATCTAATTAGTGACAGGACTCACCCACGCATACAAATCTGATCCTGGGACTTTCACGAGAGTCCACTAATGCAAACGTGCAGAAAGGTAATGCAGGGTGACAGCCGGGAGACGTGGGAGACCCAGCACCGAGCCCAGAGCGTTAGCCTGTGGGAGAGAGAACCATGGACCCGCCTCATAGGTGCTGTGAGGTTGTGCAGGGTCCTGAGGCTGGAAGACGTCTGCTCCATTCTCTTCTGCTCAGAGGAGGTGGACCAAAGGTTTAGCTTGCACCTTGGGGTACAACTTCATAGCAGACTGCCATACTGTGAAGAGGTAGCACCACCCCATGTCTTTCCGGTGTCTGAATGAGGACAGGATTCGTGACTAGGCCTCTGGCACGTCCAGCATGATGATCGTTCGGCCATTACAAAGACTTCTTCCTCTGGCTGGCATGGACTCTGCCTTCTGCCTCACTGGCCCAGTAATCACATGTGTCCCACTGGGCACACTTCACGACCACAGTCATGGGGTCTCATGGCCCTCTCTTCTGCTGGTCTTCCGCCGGCCTTGTGGCTCGAACTCTCAGAGGTCAGGTGTGTCTGGAGAAGTGTTTCTCCTCAAAACCTTAGTCCAGAAGGCATTTTCTTAGCAGCAACACACACGGCACACAACCAAGTCCTGCTGATCTCACACATTAGATTTTGTGTTTAGGAGAAAATGCACATCTAGAAACTACCTAGGCATCTTGGGTATGTAGTATCAATCCTTCCCTCCTGTCTTAGTAGAATAAACACCCTTAGACAGGGGGAAAGTATTGTTCAATCCAACCAGAGAAGTGGAGGAAGACTGCCTTCTATTTCCAAATTCCACCTGGACCCATGGCTGCCGTGCTGCAGACACAAGTGTGCTGTGTATTTACAGTGTGCAGAAAAGAGTCTCTTATTGCGTTACCATCATAGAGAGGATAGAATAGGTCTGGATAACGAATAGCCTAAATGATATATCAATTCCAGGTGTCGCATTTTAATTTCAACAAAGCATTATGTTCCCTAACTTGTTTTAAGTGTCAAATCAAGGAATCGGTGATTTCTTAACTTACTTGCTTTAGAGATTTGAGTTTTACTATGAATATCTCTACAATATTTAGTTCAGATTTTTATTGGTTTGGGGGAATATTAAGTGAAATCATGAGTTATGTGAAACATTTAAAATTGCAGTGAACTTTTTAGACTACGAAAAGCAGACAAGCATAATACCCCATATTATCATCATGGTTTCTCTCTACACTATTATCTAAAAATCCTGTAACTATTGTAAGAGTCTAGACTAATTGGATTTGAAGACATGATTTGTTCGAACAATGCTCACCAGTCTAAAAGAACAGTCTTATATTCTCCACATCTTGGCACCAACTAAACTTATCTCAGGGTTAATTTTTTTTTCTGGGGCCAATTAACTTCAGGCAAGGAGGTAAAATAATGCATCCATGGGTTCTTGGTTAAACAGTTTTCAGACTTCCAATAACGCCTGCTGTTCCCACGATACTCATAAAATGTTTTAGAAGTTTGTTCCCCCCAGTTATACTCAATTATCTGAAATTGACTTAATATTTAACTTTTCCAAATTGTATTCGGAATTGCATAAATCTAGTTTGAAGTACAGTTGACCCTTGAACAACACGACTTTCAACTCTACGGGTCCACCCATATGTGAACTTTTTTCAATAAATACACAGCTTGCCTTCTGTATCTCTGGTTTTCACATCGTGGATCCCACCACCCACGGCTGGGAAACAGTATGTTTTCTGTCGGGAATCCACAGACACAGGCCATCCTGTGCATTGTCCTATGCCATTTTATATAAAGCACCTGAGCTTTTGTGGATTTGGGTATTTGTGAGGGGTCCTGGCACCCAATCCCCTCGGACACCGAGAGATGACTGCAGTGAAGTTTTGGGGAAGTCAAAAGTTGTATGTGAATTTTCAACTGCGTGAGTGTTGGCACCCCTAGTCCCAGCGTTGTTCAAGGGTCAGCTGTAAATATTTTACTTTTAATGGATAGACGTTAAAACATCTCACAAAATCGTAGAAGACTATATGCAATAATGTTAGATAATACATAATTCAAGGCACTATAAATGTAACATACACCAGAATGGAAAAGGTGGTTCATTATATAATAGGATTCCTGAGTTTAGGGCTAGTGCACAGGCATGTCTATTTATAAGTTAATTAAATACGGAGACAAACCTACAAAAATCGGAGAAGTAGGGAATCCTTTTATTTTTCAAAACATTACCCTCAGCCTTATAATTAAGCAATTTTCAGGCCATTATACACCATGTTTAAACGCAGTAACTACAGACAACCTGAGTGAGTGCAGCCCACTTCAATTAGCTCAATGGAAACAAAGAAGAGCGGGAGAGGCCTGTGAAGAAGTCAGAAGTAATCTGCCAGTGAATGGAGCACTAGGCAGGTGCAAAAACAATACTACTGAGTCACTACAGCTGGAGCTTAGAAGTCACTGCTCCCAACGTGTCCTCTGCGGTGCCAGGTGGTGCAGAGAGCAGCCATGGGGCTGGGACATCAGCCTTTCTCTTGGGGCTGAGGGACGGTGAGAAGCCACTTCCCTGTGGACTGAAGTTCTTCACGGATACAAAAAGGAGGAGCTTGCATTCCACAGCCTCTGAGTTCCTGTCCATCTATAAGCTTCTCTGAGTAAAAAACTACCCCCTCCAGTAGGGTTTTGTTTTGTTTTTCAAACTATCTGGGACAGAGGATGGATGGAAAACCCTAAATGTTGACAGTGAAGATGCAAAATCGGAACAAAATCAGGCTCCAAAACAGAACAAAAACCCACTCATTGAGAATGTCAGCTTGCTAAATGCAGAGTTGTAACAAGTTGGCAGCTTTCCCCCATGTTTGCTGTAGCTTTCAATTCAAGCAATTATGGGATCACCACACCACATACACACCCCAGGAATAAATCACACACACCCCAGGAATAAATCCTTTATTTGAAAATGAAGTCAATGGAAAACAATATTTATTTTATGGCCCCATTTCTATACCACGTTTTCCCCGGAATTGAACAATGTTTCTATGTGGAAACACAAATGAGGGTGTTTTACCCCTATGGTAAACAATATGCATAATACTAAGAGTAAGTCATTTAGAGACCAACTTTCTGCCCAGGAGTGTTAGGAACTCTGCGGACTCCTCTCCCAGTGAAACTGGTGAAAGGCATTTTCTAAAAAAAACCACTTAAAGCTTCTGGAAACGGGTCTAAGGGCACACAGCAAATAAAGAAGCATTTATTCAAGAAAATCTACAGACATTTGTTGAGAATGGCAGATGCCTATGGTATTTGAACTGAAGTCATCTTCACTCCCTCCTCCCAGCTCAGCAAGCTGGAGACTTCACTCCAGGTGGTTGCAGCCAAGAACACAGGGCTCTCTGCTCCCCAACTCTTAGTCTCAGGACTTTCTCCCCAAGAGAAGCAGACTTCAGTGTTTCTCATTCTGCCCCCAGCTGCCCGTATCCCAGGTGAGTGCAGTAATGAAGTGGGACCTCCTTCTTCTGCCAGACTCCACTCATGAAATAGAGACTGTCGTGCAGGGCAGCCTGCGGGGCCACTAGTCCCACTCCCCACATAAGAACGAAGGACATGGTGAGGCCAAGAAGGAACACCCATGGAGCCACAGATAGGGGAGTCATACCACTATATTCTCGCCGGCAGCTGGAGTCACGCAATCTTCAACCTGCTGTCCACGTCTCTGCCTGCCAACCAAGCAACCGATTCTTGACTCCCGACTCAACTCAACTCTCCCCAACCAGCGCAGCTGCAGCAGTTATATCAATGGCTAATTGGCTAACTGGTAACAGCTGATGGTCAATTAGCCACAGCTGACGGCCATCTACTACTCGAGTCAGCAGCTTTCCACACGAGGCCAAGAGCCTGGAAACCATTCTCTGGGACTCTGTCCCCATAGAGGCCCTTCCTTGGATGTGGTGTGCTGAGAACATGGGGCCCTAGTCACCTTCCCAAGCTTTGAGATGGTGGTTCCATGCCAAGAGAGGCAAGCAAAGAGGACCCCAAACTGCTGCCTGTCCCTCCTCCCCAACACGTGCACAGCTCCTAGAGCACAGATTTCATAGAGAGAAGTTTACCACTGTCTCCAGCCATCCCCAGCCCTAGAGCCCAGGTTCATTGATTTGCCTGTTTCAGGTGGGGGAAGGAAGCAGGATATAAAACAAATAGCTCCTATATCTTCCCAAAGGAACTGACCTCATTCACAACAGAGCCTGGAGAAGTTTAATGTGAGGGCACACTCGAGAACAATGGAGGTTGCAGTAAAAGGCAACTGGGAAATGATTTCTGATTTTGATGAGGGACAGCCTAGAGCTGGCTCATAGGACGAAGCCAGGGGGTAAGGCTGCTGGCAGGATCCCTCCTAGGGTCAGAATATTAATAGGACCTAGAAACTTTTCCTTCAAAGGAGCCAGAATTTATTTGGATTTGTTTGTAAATCAATTTATGCCCCAGGACATTGTTGAGAACAATTGAACAATCAGCCAGCAAGGCAATTGTGGAGTTTACCAGCTGTGTGTAGTCAAGGAAAAGAGGAAGAGAGCCCCACCAGCTCCACTATCACCCCAAGGTGACTGTGGGCACACCTGAATCCGTGCCTCCCTGAGGGGCAACAGCAGGAGCTTACACTATGTGTGTGCACATGTGTGTG
The DNA here is from genome assembly GCF_964194185.1 of Rhinolophus hipposideros. Lineage (NCBI taxonomy): Eukaryota > Metazoa > Chordata > Mammalia > Chiroptera > Rhinolophidae > Rhinolophus > Rhinolophus hipposideros. Next base: position 2,937,784 of record NC_138049.1, on the reverse strand, counting down.
CATGTGTAAGAGTGTGTGTGTGTGTGTGTGAGAGAGAGAGAGAGAGAGAGAGAGAGAGAGAGAGAGAGAATGAACAGGTCTTCACTAAAATAATCCAGCTAGTAACAAATAAATAAGCAAATACAATAATAAGTTTTGGGTGGAGGGAGAACCAATATCCAGACTTGCTACAATATATTATCTGAAATGTCCAGTTTCCAACAAAAAAATATTATGAGGCATGTAAAGAAACAGGAAAGTATGATCCACACTCTGGGGAGTGGAGAGTGAGGGAAAGCAAAAAATAAACAGGCAACAGAAACTGCCCTTGAGAGTGGCCAGATGTGAGATTTATCAGGAAATTTCAAAGTAGCTATTATAAATATGCTCTCCAAACTAAAGGGAACAATGATTAAAGAATAAAGGAAGGTAGACGGACAATGTTGCATCAAACAGAAAACATCAATGAAGAGAAATTATGAAAAAAAGGTGGAAATTATAGAGTGGAAAAGTACAATTAAATATTGACTAGAGGGTCTCACCAGTAAATATGAACTAGCAGGAGAAAGAATTAACAAACTCGAAGATATTGGTAGAGATTAGGCAAACTAGAGAGAAAAAAAGAATAAAGAAAAAATGAACAGAGTCCCACAGAAAAGTGGGGTACAATTAAGCATACCAACATACATATAATGGAAGTGCCAGAAGGAGAGAGAGAAAAAAGAAGAAAAACATATGCAAATAAATAATTGCTGAAACTCGCCTAATTTATTGAAAAACAATAACCTACACACTTAGGAAACTCAATGAACTAAAAATCTGATCAACTCAGAGACCCACAAACAGATATTATAGTTAAAAAAAAACGCTGAAAGCAAAGACAAGGAGAAAAATTGAAAGCACCAAGAGAAAAAAATGAGGCACATATAAGAGAACCCCTGCAAGTTAACAGCTGACATTTCATCAGAAACAATGGAGGCCAGAAGGCAGTGGAATAACATATTCAAAATGCTCAAAGGAAAAAAAATGCTTTCAAAGAATTCTATATCTAGTAAAGGTGTACTTCAAAAATAAAAAGGAAATAACACTCTTCCTAAAGCAAACCCTGAGATAATTTGACACTAGCAGACCTGCTCTATGAGAAATATGAAAGGAAGTTTCATGCAGTCTTGATGCTGAAGACTGTAACTCTAATCCACACGAGCAAAGATCACCAGTAAAAGTAATTACATAATTATAAAAACTATAAAAATAAATGCATATTTTCCTCCTTTCTTAACTCACTTAAAAAGCTCCTGTTAAAATAATTGTATAAAATAATAGGTATGTAATGTATTGTTGGGCCTCTAACATAAAGAAATATACCAGAAGTGCAGGGACAGTCTTCGTCCAGAGTTGCCATGGTTTCAAGCTTCAATAGCACTAGGATGGAACTGGCATTCGTCCCCCATCCCTCTGGCCACTCGGATCTAGCTCTCCAGACAGCGTGCTCAGACCACCCCAAGGTTGCCGCCAGTGCCCCAGCGCCATGCAGCCACTGACACCACTGCTTAGCCGCCCACCAGGACCACCATGTCCCCCTCGCAGGTGCGCCTGAACTGCCACCAGGACAGAGAGGCAGCCATCATGCGCCACGTCAACCTGAGCCCTGCGCCTCCTACGTCTACCTGTCCATGTCTTACGACTTTGACCACGATCATGTGGCTTTGAAGAACTTTGCCAAACATTTTCTTCACCAATCTCATGAGGAGAGGAATCATGCTAAGAAACTGATGAAGCTTCAGAACCAGCAAAGTGGCTGAATCTTCCCTCAGGGTGTCAAGAAACCAGACTGTGACGAGTGGGAGAATGGGTTGAATGCAGTGGAGTGTGCGTTACACTTGGAAAAAAGTGTGACTCAGTCACTACTGGAATTATACAAACTGGCCATTAACAAAAATGATGCCCATTTGTATGATTTCATTGAGACTCATTACCTGAATGAGCAGTTGAAATCCATCAAAGAATTGGGTGACCACATAACCAATTTGCGCAAGATGGGGGCCCCTGAATGTGGCATGGCAGAGTATCTCTTTGACAAGCACATCTGGGAAACAGCAATAGGAGCTGAGCCTTTGGCTGGCTTCCAGTAGCTACAGGGTGGCTTATTGGTCACCAAAGCAGTACATACATGTTGGGGTTACCTTTACCTTTCTGTAGGTTGTACCAAATCATCTACTTATGTTCTTTCATTTGTATCATTTCTTCAACTAAAGTAATTTAGTACCCCCAAAAAAAGGTGTAGTATATTTAGCATTAACGTCACAAAGTAAATCGGTGTAGACAAAGCTGTAATTGGTAAGGAAACAATGACAGGTGAGAAAGTAATAATTATAAAAGTATATTATTAGGTTTATAATATAATTGATGTAATATATAACAATAATACAATAAAGGGGGGGAAGAGAATAGAGCTACATAGGAGGAACATTTCTATATCTCATTGGAATTAAGCTAGTACAAATTGAAAGCTGCTTCTGATAAGTTAAGAAGTATATTACCAAAAATAATTACTAAAAATTAACTTAAAAATATAGAGTGACCATTTCACACCCACTAGAATGGTTGTTATCAAATCAAAAACAAAACAGAAAATAACAAATGATGAAAAGGATGGGGAAAAATTGGAAACTTTTTCATTGCTCGTGGAAATGTGAAATGATTCAGCCACTATGGAAAATGACTTGATGACTTCTAAAAACTTTAAACAGTTGTACTTCTGTGTATATACTAAAAAGAAGTGAAAGCGGAGACTCAAACAGGTATCTGCATGTTCACAGCAGCATTAGTCACAATAGCCAAAAGGTAGAAGCAACCCAAGTGTCTGCTGATGGAAGAATGGATAAAAAAAAAAGTCTATACATACAATGGCATAGTGTTCACAATGGTTAACATGGTATGTTTTATGTTATGTATATTTTACACAGTAAAAAAGAATTCATTGTGACCATAGAGGAAGATAAAGAGAAAACCTCCCAATATTGCTCATTCACTACTCCTGCTGAGAATACTGAGTATTCATTCCTATCAACCCTAGAATAAGCACCTCAGAAAATTATTTTATTCCTCAGGCTTAGCTTTATTAAGTGAATCTCATGAAGTGAATCCCTCCTTTTCCTTCAACCTCCCAACTCCTTATTATTGGGAAAAAAGAAAGCCACATTTCCTCAGCAGCTAACTGAGTGCTGATTTAAGTGTGATGAATGCCTCCCCTAAACATCAGGGAGATTACTCAGTAATACCAATAGGTGCCCAAGGTACCCTTGTTTGAACAGCCACAGGAGAAGCAGCGGACTCCTTGGATCGATTTAGCATCTCCTCCATCTCTGTAGAAACACTTGTGTTAAGCCTTAAAATCTTGTCTGTTTCCCAGTGTTATGAAAAATGAAAACTGGGATAAAGAACCCTAACAACGACTACCACGTATGGAGACAGCAGGAGACCCAGACTAGATCCATATAGAGGGACCACTACTTCTAATCATAAATGTGTGAAGTGGCCTGATATAGTAGAAAGAGAGACGGGTTTGAAATCAGAAACAACAACAACAATAGAGTAAGAAAATCATTAATGAAATTAAAATGCTACATTAGAAAATGGCATAAGATATATAGAAAAAGAGACATAAGATATATAGACATAACATATATAGAAAACAAAACAAAAGAGACACAAGATATATAGAAAACAAAAAGGAAAATAATGGACACAAATCCAACTATATTAATAATAACATTAAATGTTAATGGATTAAATAATACAATCAAAAGGAAGAGGTTGTCAGACTGGAAAAAATAGCATAATCCAACTATTTGTTGTCTACAGAAGACACACTTTAGATCTGAAGATACAAATAGACTTAAAGCAAATGGATGAGAAAGATACATCATGCAAACAGCAACCCCTGGAGAGCTGGATTGACTAGACTAATAGCAAACAAAATAGTCTTTAAAACAACAACAACAACAACAAAATGTTACTACGGATAAAGAGGGGCATTTTATAACGGTAAAATGGTCAATCCATCAGGAAGATGGAACCATGACCAATATATGTGGAGAACAGAGCACCAAAAAATACATGAAGCAAAACTGACAGAAGTGAAAAGAGAAACAGTTCAACAATAGTAGTTAGAAACTTCAATACCCCAGTTTCAATAATGAATAGAACAATGAGACAGAGATCCACAAGAAATAGAACACAATACTATAAACAAATAAATCTAACTCTTATAAATAGAACATTTCACCAAACCACAGCAGAATATACATTTTTCTCAAGAGCATATGGAAAGGTTCTCCAGGATAGACCACATTCTAGGCAATAAAACAACCTCAATAAATTCAATGGAATAAAAACAATAGAAAGGGTTTTCTCTAGCCACAATGGAAAAAAATTAGAAATCAATAACATGGAGAAATTTGGAAAACTCACAAATAGGTGAAAATAAAACAATCTACTCTTAAACAACTGATAGGTCAAAGAAGAAATAAAAAGGAAACTGGAAAACACTTCAAGATGAACAATAAAGACACGTCATCATACCCAAGCTTATGTAATGCAGACAAGGCAGTGTTTAGAGGGAGATTTATAGCTGTAAATGCCTATATTAACAAAGCATAAAGATCTCAAATCAATAACCTACCCTTCCTCTTAAGACACTGGAAGAAGAGCACACTAAATCTAAAGTGCAGAAGGAAGGCAATCATAAAGATTAGAGTGGAAAATAATGAAACAGAGAACAGAAAAATGATAGAGAAATCCAGTGAAGCTGAAGACTGGTACCTGTTTATAGCAGCATTACTCACAATAGCGAAAAGGTGGAAATAGTCCCAATATCCATCAAGTGAAGAATGGATACACAAAATGTGGTCTTTCCATAAAATAGAATATTATTCATCATAAAAAGGAATGAAGTGCTGATCCTTGCCACAACATGGATGAACCTTGAAAACATTATGCGATGTGAAAGACGACGGTCACAAAAGACCACGTACCATGGGATCACATACTATGGGACCCATCCACATGAAAGTCCAGAATAGGAGAAACTATACAGACAGGGCATAGGTTAAAGGTTGCTTCGAGGGGGAGGGGGATGGGGCGAGGTGGCAGACAGAGAGAGCTCAAGGGCATGACACTCATTTTTACAGTGATGAAAATATTCTGAAATTGGCTGTGCTGACGGTTGCACACATCTATGAATATGCCAAAAATTACAAAATTATATGCTTCAATGGGTGAATTATACGTCAAGAAAGCTTTCATAAATTATCACCTCACTCTGTGGCTTCTGACATTAACACATACACAGCATGTCTTTTCCTTTTTGCAGATAACATCATATGGAATATAAGAAAATTTGAAGAAAAAAAATTAGAATGCCATTTGTCACCCACCCAATATATTACATAGATTCGGAATAAGATAGAATTAAATAGTCAGATTTGAATTTAAATGAACTTTTGCCACAGATGACCTTCTGTACAGTTTTATGCCTAGTTTTATAAGGATAATGCTTAGGGTTCACCGCACTGAGAATGAAATTCTGTCTCCCAAGGGCCTGTAGTAAGAGTATTTTCCAAGTGTGCCATCGCAGGAAGTAGTTCATTATCAGCTTATCTTTGATTCCAAAACTTAAAGTATGCAATGTACTAGGTTCTTTGTACCCCTAGGAGGACCTGTGGGGGAAAGCTTCCTGCTTTCGATTATGCGACTTGTGCCTGAGAGGATGAGGTCGTTGTGCTGATGATTTTACAGGTAGGTACGAGGAGAGAAAGTGAGACGTGAAATGTTTATGGAGGTAAGGTGGTTGGCACAGGTTGAGAAACTAGGGTATTCAGCTTACTATGTCTGGACGTCAGAGACAGAGGGCCTACTTGTAATTTGAAATTCTTCCATGCCCCGGGGGTGATAGGAAGCCAGTTCAATGCCTTGTACGTGGAGAATAAGCAGATTGTTACAAAGCACCCACTGTGGTGCAGATGGAGAAGGAGTAGTTTGTTCAAACACAGGCCCGACTTCAGCTGCCTGCATTGAGTGCTGGGAAACGGGGAGCTGGACGAGAGCCCCTGTCAGGCCCCGCTCTGCCCCCTGGCTGTGACCCTGCACGTGCGTGTCCCTCATCCTCCGGGTATGTGCAGAACCAGAAAGCCCACACCACACCAGGTCGCTGCCCTCGGGACTTGCTGGGCAGAGCTCAGTGAGTGTATGCTCACTCAGGCTTGGGCTACACTGTGTCCTGATGCCACAAAACGGTTCTGTAGACTCCAACGTGCACCCGCACTGAGCAAAGGGCTGGGGACAGGCAAATAAGATGATGTCTGCCATTACGCAGGTCAGTCTGGAGGGGAGGGAGACCTGAATGGCTGTAGAATACCAAGAGATGTAAGAAGATGTCTTGGTGTAAGGAGGGGAGAGTGATGTACCTTCGTGTGTATTTGTGTGTGTGCACACGTGTGTGCACATGTGTGTACGTGTGCATGTGTGTGTGTTTGGAGGGGGTCAGGCAAGACTTCATGGTCTTGAGACTGGTCTTGAAGAACGACTGCTAGAGAAGCCAGGGGAGAGGAATTCTACAGGTGGAGAGACCCCCACGTGCTGTACAGAGATGCTTTCGGGGGACTGAGAGCCCTCTGACCATGAGTACTTGGGCTCAGGTGCAGGCTGGGAGGGCAGGAGGGCAAGGGTGGGGGCAGGAGGGCAAGGGTGGGGGCAGGAGGGCAAGGAGTGGGGTCAGGAGCCTGAGGCGGGGGGGCAGGAGGGCGAGGGTGGGAGCAGGAGGGCAAGGGTGGAGCGCAGGAGGGCAAGGGTGGGGGGCAGGAGGGCAAGGAGGGGGGTCAGGATCATGAGGCAGGGGGGCAGGAGGTTGAGGAGGGGGGCAGGAGGGCAAGGAGGGGGGCAGGAGGGCGAGGAGGGGGCAGAGGGTGGCGGGGCAGGAGGGCAGGGCTGGGGGGACAGGAAGGCAAGGAGGTGGGCAGGAGGGTGAGGCGGGGGACAGGAGGGCAAGGCTGGGGGGACAGGAGGGCAAGGAGGGGGCAAAAGGGTGGGGGGGCAGGAGGGTTAGGGTGGGGGGCAGGAGGGTGAGGCGTGGGGGCAGGAGGGCAAGGAGGGGAGCAGGGGGGTGAGGTGGGGGGCAGGAGGGTGAGGCGTGGGGGTAGGAGGGCAAGGAGGGGAGCAGGAGGGTGAGGTGGGGGGCAGGAGGGCAAGGATGGGGGCAGGAGGGCATGGGCGAGGTGGGGGGGCTCAGAGGCCTGACACTGTCCAGTGTAAGCAGTGCTCCAGGCCCTGACGGGTTGGAGCTTCCTCTGGCTCACGGTCAGGGTTGGGTGAACTCAGAACACTGAATCTGCCCAAGGACAAGCTCTGTGTGTAATCAGGACAAAAGCAGAGAACAGGTACAGTTTTAAGATGTACCTTTCTAAAAACACCCTGCCCTTTCTCTGTTTCCTCTGACAGTGACCACTTTTAACTTACAATGAAGCCAGACTGTGCTCCCAGGTGCTGACGTCAATGGGCTTTCTGCCTGAGCGCAGACCTCACACCGACCCTAAGGGCCTGATTCTAATCACTGGCACGTGGGCTGGCAGCTTCCCTAACCACCACGCTCTTAACCGGGACAGCCCTGCCCTTCTGGGGACACGTGTGCATACAGGCTCTGCAAAGAAGAGGGGAATCTTGAGTACCATTTCAGAAATCTATGTGAATGTCAAGAAGTGGGCTGTTAGATCAACTAATTTGCTGTGGGAGAGTGACAGCATGTGGCACACCTCCGAATGTGTTGACAAGCATCACAAAATTCCAAGAAGCGAGACCAGGACAAGCAGTCACCATCAGTCATGCATGAGTTCCCGGATCTGGCGGCCAGCCTTTTGCCCAGAGGAAGCTAGGTTTGCAGACTCTGAGCAACACCGTCCCACAGCCCCTCCAGGAATCTCTCATCACCTAAACGGCACTAGAACCAGTGAACATAAGGGCTCTGACAGTCTCTCCGCACAGATGGAACTCGCAGAAGCAGGGCTCGCCTGAGGAAGGTGGGAGACTGAGTCAGCCAACTGATGACAGCCTGTGCGGTGACCTTTGGTAGCCAAAATACCTGCCACTCTTCAGCTTCCCGTGTACCTGGAAATGCAATGTAATCAAACGAGGTGGTATCTTTTAGAAGTACACACATTTCACTTCCTGAAAAACTCACTTTGGAGAAGGAAAGGCTGTGTTGTGTTGCTGAGGCCAGGTTCTTGGTTTGTTTGCAGTCTTGCAAATCATCATTTCTAATCAGACAGAACTCCAGCCATTCCCTGAGTCTGATGGTGTAATTCATGCTTTGCAGTCACACTGTCCAGGGCAGCCTGCAGTGGCCGCGTTCTGTCTGAAGGGCCATCACGAGTTCTCTGCCGTCAGGATGTTGGCTGATGCAATTGTTGCTTCATCCTCATCCAGGTTGGGGGAATCGGACAAAACGTGGGTCATTTCACCAGGCTTGAGAGCCATAACAAGGTTTTGCAGGTAAAAGCAAACAAACAGCAGAAAGGTCACACATAACCGGAGGTTGTCTTTTGTCACTCGCACATTGATTCAATTCTCCCTTCACGAGTCCCAAAGGAAGACAAGGCATAACACAGATTGTGTATCAGCTCAAAGCTTCCAGAAGTGAGTTCCACAGCTGCCGCAGACATGAAGTTAAAGGAGCTTGGACATCCGTCTGAGGCTGGATGTCTTCTGAGAACGCAGGTGAGAAATACCACACATTTAAAAGCTCAGAAACTCTGTCCAATATGCTGACTTACTCCAGAAATCATGCCATACTCTACTGTTTGCTCTGTAAAACTTGGTCTAAGGCCAAAAGCAATACAATGTGACCTGACCTTACGTGGAACATCTCATATGTCTCCGTCCTGTGCCTTCCAACCAGACGCCTTCCCAGCAACTGCCCCGTCACTCCCTCTGGTGCTCCTCCTCCATCAACAGCTATAGGACGGCCCCCCACTGACGGCTGTGGGCCCCTCACCGATGGCTGTAGGATGACATGGGGTCTGAGGAGCCAACGGAGGCCCAGCCAGCCGGTCTCTCCTCATTTTCAAACCCCTTGAGATTCTCTAAGGAAGAGTGTTGGTGGCCAGTCCCACAGTAATAAGGATGTGACTTCACAAGCCACAAAATTAGATCACCAAGAATGGATGGGACAATCGCATACACACAGCTTGGAGCATTTTCTTTTACACACAACCAAATAGATTCACACACGCTTACCAAGGAGGGAGTAAACTCAGTTGCAGTAGCGTCACACACAATATGTTGTCCCCAACAGGGAAATTCTGTATATATTTGGGAGCAGGCTCCAGTTCGCAGGCTCTGGGCCAGCAAACACAGCGGGCGTTGCTGGCTCTGGTCCTCGAACAATACCCACTCCCAGATGAACAGACGCGCACAATGGCAGCAGCTTTGGAGGGGCCACGCGAGCTCCTTCAACAACAGGCAGAACAGCACAATGATCAGGAAAGGGAGGAAGAACACAGGGCAGCCACTGAAGTTATACGCCGCCAGTGCCACCACGGCTCAGTCCCTTAAAGGGTGTATGTGGCCAGGACAAGTGCAAAGAGGCCACATGGATGGGCACATCCCTGTCTCCTTGGCTTTCTTGTATGGCGTCCTTTCCGAGAAGTGTCCACATGGAGTTACATCATTATCATCCTATCTCTGACCACCCACATCCCTCAGGGGCATTTCTATCCTCCCCATCACACCTGCCAACCTGCCGACTGTTAAAGAGGGGAACAAAGAATCAATGAGATTTGATCAACAGCAGAAATCCTGTCGATTGGGTGTTCTGAGCAGGTTTCACTGAACAGGAAAAATCTTTTTTTATCAATCTATATGAGAAGAGTGAGAGACTAAAACCAACACACCAAGAAATGGGGAACCAAACAGATTAAAAAAAAAAAAACACCAGTCCTGTTATATACTCGACCATCTTATGCTTTTGGTCAAGGAAAACCAGAAAGTCATACCTTAGAGAAATGTAACAGATGAACTCTATCACCTGACCAGCTGATAAAGGTCCACAGCCAAAGACCCAACTCTGGTATATATCCGTGGTTTTCCCATATTCTCCAGGCCAATCCCTTTCCATCTCTACCCTTCAGATTATCTGCTTTTAGAGGTCATCCCCTTGTCACTGCAGACCCCGCTGTCCTTGGTGCCATTCTCAAAGGGCAGAAACCTTGATCCCATAGCAGGTTGTTCTCTCTGCAGTCTTTTGCAGAATACTGGAGCTGCCTGCCAAGCACCCAGACTCAGGGGCCCACCCCACAGTTCCCAAGATGGTGTTCAGGGGGACAGGACCCAGGAGTTCTTGTAATCTTTGGGACTTCATTAGGTTCCCCATGTCAGCCAGTATGGTCCCCTATGCAGAGTCGGTCTTCAAAAACTACTGCTTGGGGTGGTAAGGAAGATTCCATGAGTCCAAGATTTGTTCAAATAATTTGCTGTAAGATAATCATGCTACATCAAATAAAACCGACTATAAGTAGAACTTCAGCTGAAAATTATTCATACACAGCTTTTGGTTTTAATTCTCTCGATATATGAGATGGCTATTATAATTTAGGTAATAGATAATTTTGATGAAAGGCAAAATATGGAGTCTATTTTTGAGTAAGATGCTGTAACTTTAAAAAATGACCATTGCCTATGCTCTGTTTAGACGATAACTAAAGCAATCATTTGCTAATGAGGAAGTCTTCATTGAAATAGTGCAAATTTTATTTATTTGCATTCAAAATGTAAATTGCCCCCTCCTTCCAAAAACACCTGAGTATGCTTACAATGATACAGGCACTACAAAAGAGAAGGAGGTGTGGACGGCGCCAGGGTCCTCCAAGAACTCGGAGGGAAAGGCCATGTTTGTCCTCTGAGTGGGGCGAGCGGGTCCTGCCACAGGTCCTAACACCATCGTTGGTACAAACACCCAGGACGAGGCAGAGGGCTGACGGACGTGGCGCAGTGCTTTCGGAAAAGCACACATTAGCGGCGCGTGGCTCTGCAGAGCGGGAGAAGACAGTCTGCAAAGCTGAATCATCCTTGTCACCAGAAAAACGTCCTCGACTGGACCACAAGAGTCTTTCAGTGACATTACTGATGTCTGGATGAAGCATCCTTCATAGTATTTATTTCCCTTTGCTTTAATTCTATGTTCCCTCCGCCAACCCGACTACTATGTTGGCGTCCCAGATATCTCACTATCAGGAAGGAGTTTTTCATGGATCCGGGACAGGGAATTCTGGTTACCGGAAAGGGATTGTTGTCAGTGTAAATCGGTAAATGAGTGTTCTGATATATGCGTAAGGTAGCAGTCTGATATCATGTAAGCTAATTAGTAAGTCCAGTTTCTGATGCCAAAGGCAGGGATGGGACGAGAGTCCCAGCCACTATCCCTCCCCCCTGCCCTGGCCCCCACACCCCCATCCTGAATATTCAGCCTCAGTGTTCACACTTCTCTCCATTAAAACTCAAAGACTGTGATTCAGTCAGTAAACTTTGCTAGGAGCTTCCCAGCAGCCAAGTGGAAAACCTGGTCATTAATTCAGATTACCTGAGAAAAGGATCCTTTGGAAACCAGTGTTAGAAAATACTAAACTCTGATTTTCATTGATCATCTAGATTTTAGGGAGAAAAAGACTTGTGAGTAACAATTTTTCATGGTTTCATTCACAGAAGAGCAGATTTTTCAGAAGATGAACTACTTTTCTTAGCCTTAAGACCAGAGCTATTCCTATCAGAGTAAGTGGTTTCAAATTTACTTCAGTCTCTGGAAACCTTAACCCTGGAATCCTGTCTACGGGATGTTACCATACAAAAGTTGCACATCCAAAAGTGTGTTCAGCATCGGTTGTTTAAAACAGAAAATATCTCCCCAAGGCAATAGTAATCTTAAAACTGTGGAAATTCCTGGGGGACGCCCACAAAATCCTACTTGACCACAAATGTAGCTAAAAGGGTGCTAACAGTAACCAATATCAAATGCCACATTTTGGTCCCTGAACCTTGAGCCAGGACGCTGCCGCTGACACATGCCCAGCCCTGGACTGGCCCAACTCCAAATGGGGCTGGCACGGGGCCCTCCTCCCTGCACAGAGCCAGGTCTCGGGGTCCTCAGTCTCCAGTCAGGGCCCCTTCTCATGGGGTCCCAACCAGATCACTGAACTGGAACTCAAAGACCCACCTCCCTCACGGCCTTCCATCTTTCTGGAAGCAGCGTCTTTTAGCCTCAGAAGTCACACCTGAAGGTGCTCATAAGCCCACCATTCAGGACACGTGTGGGGGTGGAGGGGGTGGAAAGTGAAATGAGTCCAAACGGTTTCAGGGGACTCCTGTTTTGGGTTACTAAGAATTGAATTGTAATACAAATAAAATTTGGAATTATAATTGTTGGAGCTTCATTTGTGGTATCTTTACTGTGTTCTAATTCAGTTGTTTTCCTCTGATGTTCAGCTCTGGTTAGTAGCTGTCCACTTGGCCCTTATGTCCCTGGTTCTCACGGACGACCTACAATTCAGTGTTTCCCAACGCTTCTGAGACATGGTCTTGTCCTCACCATGTTTCTCTTACAATTTTTCAGATTTTATTCAAATCACTCCTCCGTTTACTTTGTTCCCTTCTCCAACAAACATCTCTTCTCCCATGCTAATCTTTCTTTAAAAATATGCTTTCCTTGTAGATTCAGAGCGGCACTACCCAGCAGAATGTGGCCGCGCAAACAGTCTACTTCTGTGGGCTCCCACAAGCGGCCACCCCCGCGTGCGGCTACGGAGCCCTGAGACGTGGCGGTGTGATGCACTAACTGAATTTTAATTTCACTGAAAATTAACGCACTTAAATTACAATAGCTGCACAGGGCAAGTGGCTACCCAATAAAGTAAGGACGTTATTATTGGTTTCCACACTGGAATTGAATTTGACATTGGAATTGAATGTGTACGTGTGTGTGCACATGTATGTGTGTCTGTCTGTCGGCAGCTTCCTGGTGTCCTTTTTCCTTTAAGTTCTCTTGAATGGATGATAAGCAGGCTTGGCCCCGTGATCAAGGCTGAAAAGAAACGTACTAAGTTTCCTCTTGATCCTTGGCCAGACAAGCCAGTCTCCACCTGGCTGTAAGGTGGTCCCCTTTGCTGCTACTGGGGTTCAGCCAATCTGCTGTGCCCCGTATTACAAAATAAACAAACCCTCTGGACGCCAACTACCACTACCAGCTACCGTCCCACTTCGTTGTTCTAAGATCCGATACTCACAGGAAGCGTTCTCTACACTCACTGCCTCCACCCTTGTCTGGACCCTGTCCGGGCATGTCTCTGCCCGGCTCTCCGCCTGCGCCTGCCTCGCCAGCCCTCGTCGAGGTCCGACCCACATTGCCCAGTCCCATCCTCACTTCCCCATGCGCTCGTCACACTTGCTCACTTTCTCCTGGAAACGCTTCCTCCTCTTGGTTTCTGGGCCACCAGCCACCTGGTTCCCTCCTTCTTCTCACCTTCCCGGTGCATCTCCACTTCCTGAGATGAATTCTAAGTGCCGCGGGCTCAGTCCCCGGCTGCCCAGGCCACTGCTGTCCCTAGTCGATCTCCACCAGACCTCGAGCACTGTATGTACATTGTCTTCCGCCTCCCTCAGCTCCTCCCACGCCTCGGCACAGAATGCCACCTTTCACTGTCACTCTGCACTATTCGGACATCTATCTACAGGCTCCTCTCTCAACACGTCCAAAGCACGGCCCTCAGTTCTCCCGCTCCGCAAACCTACATCTTCCCCGCTCACCCATCACAGCAAATGGACCAAAGCAAACAGCCAGATAGGAATGTTCCTTTTCTCTCCTTCCTTGCGCTTCCCTCCAATCTATCAGCAAGAACCGCCAACTGTGTCTTCAAAATGGTACCCAGACACCTCTGGCTTCTGTATTCTCTATTGCCCAGCTGGGACATGAGCCCGTGGAGACAGGGACCATATCTTGGTCCTAATTGGGTTCCCGGGTCTCAGAGTGAAACCTGCATATGGCAGGAGCTACATACTATTCACAGAGGAATGAATGGGCATCGCCCTTCGAGAAGCACCCCCAGCTAAACAGAGTCCTCCAGTGGCTCTGCGCAAGGTCCCTGGGTTTCAATGAATACACAGAAACAGACAACTGAGAAGTTGTCAGAGTTTTGCTATTTTAAACATGCCTAAATATACAAACTGGTCACTTCTAAAGACGGCCACCGCCTTCTCTGTGTTAGAAACAGCGAAAAGCACATCTGTTTTCATATTTTAGAAACTTTGTTTCCAAAGTTCTAATAGTCCCCTTCCACGAAAAATTTCAAATAAACCAAGAATTTTTTTGCTACCGTTTTTCCCCTAAAATAAGACCTAGCTGGACATTCATCTCTAATATGTCTTTTGGAGCAAAAATTAATACAAGACCCAGTCGTATTTTCCTGTTATAATATAAGACCGGGTCTTATATTAATTTTTGCTCTAAAAGACGCTCTACACCTGATTGTCCAGCTAGGTCTTATTTTCGGAGAAACATGGTAGATACTTTGTTCAGCGATAAAAGCCAACAGATACAAGAAACATAAGTTGTTTCTGTGTTGAAAACATGCTGTTTGGTGGTGATTAGGGCTGTTATTCTTCACTGTGACATTAAATGACTCATTTGGCGGTAGCATTAATCAGTGTCAGACTTAACTTCAAAAACTGCAAAAGATAAAAAGGACGTATATCGGTCAAACAAATCCTCAAAACCAGAAAATCTTCAGTAAAGAAAAGGAGAAAAAGCATACGGGTGTCTTCTAGAACTCAGGCCAGGCCGCCTCTACAGTCCAAACACTGCTCTAACAGTGAGCATCCCCACGGCTTTCCCCGCCATGGACAGTGGTCTTGCCCACTTGTCCACCAGGCCCTGCTCAGAAGGGGGAGAGAATGTGGGAGAAGGGCAGGCATAGTCTCAGGGGACGGAGGGTCCCACCAGCAGCTCCTTGTACCTGTTGCGTTGCAGGAGTCCAGGTGGCTTTCGGCAGGGTCATTGCTCATCTGCTCCCGGGTGTCTGTCCTGTTTCTCAGTGTCAGCGAAGCAGGTCCTTTGCTTCCGCTCTGAAGTGTGAAGGGAAGGCAGCTGGCTGGAGAGAACAACAAGACATGTATCAGTGTCAATGACTGCTGAAATGCCCCCTTATCATGGGCAGTGGGGCACCCCCTGGAGTCTCCGATCACAGAGCAATCCTTTACGGAGATAAATGTGATCCAAGCTCCACTGACCCTTAATGTGGGTGCACACACACAAACCCACCCAATCACAGCTCTGAGCTGCGGAGTCAGAGCTGTACTGGGCAGAGCACCCAGCCTCACGCCATGTCGGGACCCTGAGCGCTGTTCCTGGAGGGGCTGTGGGAGTGACACTTCACTTGGCAGATCTCGTAAGGGGTTTGTAAGTCAGCCTGCACTCGCTGGCACCTCCAGCCAGACCTCAGATGTGGGGGTCGTGAGTGTGTGTGTGTGTGGGGGGGGTGCTGAGATGAAGGCCTGTGGGGCGGTGAGGGTGAAGGCTGGACTCGCAGGCTTGTCCAGTGCAGCCCTGACTTACGTTCAGCTGAGCTACAAAGCGCCTCAGAGCAACCCAGGAACTGTGTCTGCCTTCGTCAGACCTGTGGGTCTCAAGTGCATTTTTGTGACACATGATGTGTGAGTGTGTCTGGCAGTTTTCCTCTACATCCCAGGGGTGATCAGCCTGCTGTAAGACCAGGGAAACAGGAACTGAATCACAAAGGGACTCTTGGGGGCCCTAGAGGGAAATCTGTTCATTCACACATTCAGGAGACTGGAGGCCGCCCAGAGTCTGAGGGTGGAGGACTGGCTTGTTCTGCATATAAAGTGACTGCCGGCTGTGAACTGTCTCAGTGCAGGGGCACAAAAGAATGTGTGTGAACCCAGAAGGTTCTGCTCAGGGGCTCTGGGATGCCCCACCCAGGGCCGTGGTGAGTGGATGCCCTCGGACGTTTGCTCTCCTTCCCATTCTGCAAAGCTCTGGTGAGCAGACAGGCACTGTGTGAATTGGGGGTTTCGGCAGACCTCACAGGGTGGGTCTGCCCTTGGCAGGAGCCCAGGTGTGGACAGGGTGGGCGAGGGGCTACCACAGAGGCTGGCAGCCCAGATGCTGGCAGAGGGAGAGTGGACAGGGGCCCCTCAGCGAGCCTGTGGGGCTGGAAGCTGGTGACACTTGCGTGGGGTTTATGTGCCGTCACCGATACTGTGCCCTTATTCATCTACAACCAGCCGAGGTTTAGAGACATACAGGTTACGCGGCTTTCTAAGATTAGCAACCATTTTTCATACGGACGCAAACCAGGGTTTCAAAGTGTTGAAGTGCTAAGACCAGAAACCTTCACCCTAGAACCGCACTTGGCTCTTGCGCTAAAAGTCGGCCACCAGAACCTGCGTGTGCGTCAGATGACCATCATCTAAATTTGAGCCAATCTTATATTTAGACATTTCCCCCCAAAATCCACCACTCGGAAGATTCCAGGAATGTTGCATTTGGGGCCAATGAGAAGACCGTGTTTTCCTGAAGGAAAAGCAACCTGTAGAGAAATAAAAGATTCCAGGGGAGGGAAGGGGAGAAGGAGGGTGGGGGGAGGTGGAGAGGAACCCACACACACACTCACACACACTCACGTGCACACCCGTACACAAAGTCTCCTTCAGCGTTTCAGTGAGGGGTTGGGAGTATGGAAGACGGAGCAGATGGCTCGAGGCCCAGGAAAGAGGAAGGAATGCAGCTGCCTGACCCAGAGCAGCCGAGTGACTATCAGATCACCCAGCACAGCCAGGAGCGCCCGTCCTGTGGCGCCGTGCTCCGAAAGGTGTGGGGCTCCGTCCGACTCCCCAGCACCTGTGTCCTCTGCTGTGGAACCACACAGCTTCCTACTGCAAGCTGCTCTCTCCCAGCCTTATGCTGTTCTGCCAAGCAGTTGTTTCCCTTTCTTCTATGCAGCATGCCTGGATGTCATTCGTGTCATATTAGGTACAGGCTCGTTTACCACAGAAAGCCCCCTCTCCCCAGGGGCCTGGACCACAGAGCAGGATCCCATGCGGAGGACAAGCAATGGGAACACCAGTGTCTCACAGAGACAACTGAGTCCTTCTCTGGGCCAGCCCACCGACCCCCCAGGTGTCCAGGCCCAGGCCCGGTCCCAGCCTGGGTCGGGGCCTCCTGACATTCGGCACTGCGGCCTGCGTTACGAATTTCTACAACTGCAAAATGCACAAACTACTTACTATTGACTTGGTTTGTGAAATTCCTAGTGCGATTGCTTCATAGAAGCTCCTTCCTTCCCTTCTGTTTTCTGAAAATATTCACACATACTGCAGAGCAAGGCAGAGAGCGAGCCAGCGGGGCACCCAGGGAGGGGGGCTGGTGTACAGGCGGCGACACCTTGTATGAGGAGGGTAGAAGCAATGCTATCGTTTGCTGTCAGCACGTTTCAGAGGAATGTGCCGAGAAAAAGATGCGAGGTTCACAGACTGACAGGTTGGTGCTCTGGGAGAGCAGTCGTAATAGTGTGTGTGTGTGGTGTGTGTGTGTGGTGTGTGTGTGTGTGTGTGCGCGTGTGCGCGCGGGAGTCAGTTAAGAAGAACGGACAGGACAATGTTTGGAGGTGCAGAGCAGAGCTGGATAGGCTTCTCTGGACAGCGCGCTGGAAGAGGAGGCCGCCACAGGCTAACAGAGCCCGAGCACGGGCTCCAGAAGGGAGCAAGTAGCCGCTGGTGAAGGAGACTGACGCTTAGGGACAAGACCAACCAGGGTTCCGAGCCAGGCTGCTGCCGGGGAAGTGAATGAAGGGTTAAGAGTGCTGCCCTGCAGGGAAGGATGGAAGACAGTTCTTCTCCTTTATGTTTAGGGAAAAGGAAGAGATGGGTGAAGACAAAGACAATTCTGTTGAAGAAAAGTAAGAGGGAAGAGCGCTCATGATGGTTTTGAACGTCCAAGTAAAATGAAATACCATACACCAACATCTTTTCTTTGTAATGACTATTCCTCATTTTTTTAAGGCATGGTAAAACATACATAACATTACATTTACCTTTTTTACCATTTAAGAGTGTTTGGTTCTGTGGCGTTCAGTACATTCACATTGTTGTGTGATTTTACAATCCACCTGCAGAACATTCCAACATCCCAAACTGAAACTCTGTCCCCATGAAACACTAACTCCCACCCCACCTCCCCCAGCCCCTAGAAGCCACCACCTACTTTCTGTCTCTGTGAATTTGACCACCCTGGGATCTTCATAGAAGTGGACTCACACAGTATTTTTCCTTTGGCGACTGCCTTATTTTGCTTAACATAACGCCCAAAGTTGATCTATGTCATAGCATGTGTCAGAATTTCCTTCCTTTTCAGGCTGACTAACATTCCACTGTATGGTTAGACCATAATGTGTTTATCCATCCATCCCCTGACGGTTGCGTCTACGTTTTGACTACGTTTTGACTATGGTGAAGCACAGTGCGATGCACGTGGATGTCCGATTCCTCTTCGGTCTCCTGCTTCCAATCTTTTGGAGTATTTACCAGAAGTGGGATTGCTGGGTCAGAGGAGGATTCTGCACTGAATTATTTGAGGAACCACCCTACCGTTCCCACAGCTGCTACACCGTTTTACGTTCCCACCCATAATGCACAGGGCTCCAATAGTTCCACAACCTCACCAACACTAGTTTTCTTTCTTTTTTAAAAATAATAGCCATCCTACTGAGTGAGTTAGATCTCATCGTGGTTTTGGTTTGTATTTCCCTGATGCTTCGTGATACTGAGTATCTTTTCATGGACGTCTTGAACATTTGTATGTCTTCTTTGGAGAAATGTCTATTTAAGTCCTTTGCCCAGGTTTTAGTTGGGTTGTTGCGTTTCTTGTTGTTGAGTTGTAAGAGTGATTTATATAGTTGGATATAAATCCCGTATCAGACATATAATTTGCAAATATTTTCTCTCATTCCATGGGTTGCCTTTTCACATTGTTACTTGTGCCCTTTGATGCATCAAAGTTTTTAATTTTGATGAAGTCCAACTTATCCCTTTTTCTTTTGTTGCCTATGCTTTTTGTGTCCTATGCAAGAAATCATTGTCAAATCCAAAGTCATGAAGCATTTCCCCTATAGTTTCTTCTAAGACAGACACAGTCTCAAAATATTTACCTCCCAAGTTTCTTTTCCCAGGAAGTCACTACATAATGTCATCTGCCAAAATGTAGGTGTAAACCAAGCAAAAGCGAGACATGACATAGTGGGAGATGCAAACAGACTTCCCAGCATGATGGGAACAGAAGCACTGGGACAACACGTGTGCAACAGGCGGCACCCTTCAGGTGGAGCAGAGCTGGAGGGGGGGGGGGGCGCCTGCTCCAAGGGACGAACATGGAGTGTTTAGAAGGAGTGCTCTAAACGGGCTTGGAATAAATTTGAAAACTGCATTTTTATCTGTGACAGATCTGTTAGAGCATTAAAAAAAAAAACCACACCAAAGTATAGCTGAAAAAAACTAAGAACATGAGAGACAAGGTTAATATTAATTGCAGGGAAAATAAAAGTAGTACAAGAGAGACAATGGAGTCCAAGTACACTGTTTGGTTCAGGCAGGGGGAATATTTACACAGAAGCCAGCACTGTAACCAGTGATGGCGATGGCAGCACGCAGAGCCCCCAGAGCGGGAAAGCAGCCCTCACCTAATCTGTCCGGAGAGCTCAATCCTCACTTTCATGACAGACATTCAATAGCTGATCTAAAAACAAAGAAATCATCAAGAAATAGCAATATATTATTTAGAAAAGGGAAATAGATACCTAAAAGCAGAAAGAAGAGGCTTAGAAGTGGTTGTATCTTGGTAGCAGGACCGAGACGGGGGGATAGGGGGGTGAAGGATGCTTCACTGTTTTGTTCTAAGCTTGTTAACAATGTTTGATTGTTTTTTTAAAAAAAAATGCCCACATATACTTTGGGGTGATGTTCAGACTTCTGTATTCTTTTCAGAATGTCAGTGTGCCCACAGTGAAGGTCACCACTGGCTCACGGGTGCTGCCATATGCAATTAGGAAGAGGACCCCTTGTATGCAGCAGGAGCAGACCCAGGCCAGCACGCGTGGTTTACAGAGGACAGCATGGACTGGATTTCAGCCCTACTTGCCTCTTTAACCTGAGCAACAGGCACGGAGCAAACAGGAAACCACACAGCACCACTGGTCTAAGAAGGAAGCACAAGGGTGCCAACAGCATCCAAAAAGAAACAGAAAACGGGACGAAGAAAATCCTACCTGAAATTCCCCTACGATCAAGTCTCAGCTCATCAGGTGTCCTATGAGGCATTTTCAAACCTCTGGTTTGAAAGTGAATACCAATAATAAACAATACATGGTGGCTGAAATCAACACCAATCAATGGAACACCCTGGGAAGTGTGTTTGGGTAACAAGGATTTGGCTGACCTAGATCCACCGTCATCCTCGTGAAGAAAAGCGTGGCTGGGCATTCTTGGTCTTTAGCTGAGTATGACCCGATGATGTCATGTGACTGCTACGAGGCCAGGAGCTGTAATGCAATTTTGGGGTGAATTAATGAAGGTCCAGTCATAAGAAATGGGAGATAGTCTCAGCACCCTCTGCTCTGGTCAGGCCACGTATGCCGTGTTGTTCTCAGTTCCCAGGTGTAAGGAGGCTAGTGACTGTTCACGCAGAATCTTTAACGTGGCAAAAACCAACCAACCAGAGAGTTTGAATGGTTGTATGTAACTAGTATTAGAAATTAGAACGTCATAAGGAACAGTAATATATTAGACTTTTTTTAATGCACAGGATTAAAAAAGTTAAATGGGAAGAGAGACTGACTCATTATAAAGAAGGAGTTTGTAATTCAAATTGAGCCATTGAAAAATAAAATGTATTGCCTCACTATTGGGATTAGAATTGGCCCCTGAGGGTGGGACAGGAGGGCAAAGTTATAAGGGATTTCATGTCCTGGCAACCCCAGCTTCCCTGTATGAAGGGTTTATGATTTTCAGCACTTCCCCTAAACCTTAAGCTAGGAAAGTATACTTCAATAATATTTGATTTGGGTGTTTGGTAAAGAATGATTTCATCCCCAATCCAATTCATTACTTCTTAGCTTGAAAACACGATGAAGCATCCAGATGTATGATACTTTGAATATGAATTAAGATCCAAGAGAATTTCCTAAGAAGGATGGGACTCTTGAACTCCCCAACTGCTCTAGAGAGCCATTCTGTTGTTCTTATTTCCTATCTGTATTCTAAGTACCACTTACAGACTCTGACATCATAAGTGGTTCCAGATTCCATCAGTGGTGCACAATGAATTAAAAAGCAATAGAATCCAGATGCTTTTTCTGGTAAACAGTTCCTTTGTAAGAAAAGTAAACAGAACAGGAAGGACAGTAGTGGACTTCCCCTAAGACATGCATTCAGGTAAGAGGGAAGTCTCTGCCTTTGTACCCAGTTAGCTCGCAATTCCCATTAGCAGATTCATTGGTCTGCAAACACCATCTCATATATTTTTGCACGTCTTCTTCTAAATGATTCATTGATTGTAATGTTTTAAGTGACACAGTAAATATAGCCTACAAAAAATACTAATATATAAATTAAGAGAAGCTAAGGCTGTAATAAAATTCCTAAAGCTGCTAAAAATTTCCTCTGAGAACTACTTATGACTATCTTGCCACAGCTATAAATTGTTGTTGAAATTATAGACTTCATGGCATTACACTACATTCTAATCCTAGGGATTTCAAGGTGATTTCTTATATGGGTGTGAACCCATGAATTTGTGTGTTTAATCAAATGTGTATTTCCCCCCAATTTTTGGAGTAGTACAGAATTATTTACATGATTATGTCAGATAGTGACACCTAATTAATCTCATCTTGATGTCAGATAAACTTTATGGAAATCTCTTTCCCAGGCATGCCCAGTGCTATGGTGTAAAGCAAATATCATGGGCTTACATTGCTCCTTCACCATTATCTGTGGAAAAGCAGAGGTAACTCCCTCTAACCTAATCCTGCTCCATCTGTATACAACTATAACACAAGGGTTAGAAGGTTCATTTTAACTTACATTCAGGCCAGCACAATGCCAGGTAAAGTCAGATTTTGTGCAGTCTAGTATATGTAAAATTCAGAGGTTTCACTTCTACTGAGCATTCAGAAAAACCAGAGTTAACGTCATGTCACACCTTTGCAGGTAAAACAACACAGCCTACTGATCGAATGAATTCTTTTACAAAACTTGATCCCAAATAAATTAATGTATATTATGCACCCAGAAGCTTAATTGGAACAGCACTTGTGTTTGAATTCAGCATAATGATTCATTGTAACCAAAGTGCGACCTCGCCTCTGGGCACCCTCTGCTTTGGCTAAGACAGCTAATGATTAGGCCTCGTCCTCCGATTTCTGGTTCGCTAGGATCCCCCTGGGGCACGAGATAACACAACCAACCACGTCACAGCAGACGGGGTGAGAGGCACAGCCACAGTGGCCTGGCGGGTCCAAGGAGGTGTGTCTGGCATGGCGATTACCTTTCTGAGCTTCAGCAGGACAATCCTGATTACTTCTTGTTTGGCCACAGCCCACTCTCCCCTTGCTTCTCTCTCCTTCGTTCTCAGTAGACAGGGGAGCTTTTTGCTCTCTAGTCTATAAGGATCTCCGAGTCCTTTATATTTATGAAGTGACATGTCCACACAAACAGTGCACTTTCACTATTTGTGACACTTTCACTGTCTTCTTTCCCACGCAATTGCTCATAGCAGCTAAGGGATTTGCTCCGACGCACAGGCTGTGATCCCAAGTCCTGGCGGTTGTGCCCCAAAGCCCGCAGCAGGTCCTGTGAACTCCGAATCTCACGGGCATCAAAGCAGAGAAGATTTTGCTATAGCCGCTAACTGTTCTGTACTTTAAAGTCTGTATTTTAGAAACAGCAGGGAAATCAATAGCCCCTAGCCTTTCCCAGAGAAGTGAGGTAGGACATGACTTGTAATGAGCTCATTTTGAGCTCTGTTTACAACACAGAGAGATGCTCTTTCTGATTACCTGCTTCCAATTTGTTCCTTAAACATTTTTAAGCCAATTCTGAAGGTAGGCAACCAATAAGGAATTGAACCGAGGTTTGGTTATCTCTTTATTTTCTCTTGGAGGTCACTGTGTGAATTTTATTCAAATAATATACAATCCCTCTGAGAGATACCAAAAAAAAAAAAAAAAAAAAAGAACGAACTTCACTGAGAAGTCATGTCATGAATTATGTAAACGATGCCAGAAGCAAGACTACCCGGGTTTCTCAGTACACGCTGCGGGTTCACATCGGTAGCATGCAGTCCATCAAAAGGAAGATAAAGGGCGGAATATTAGTCAGCAAACCACTGCACAGAAGTCTCCTTTGTGTGTGTGCATACACAGAGCTTCTCACTGTGGACACTGATTGCTCAGAGACTTGGCCATCAAGTCCCCTTGGAACCTGGGGACTTTATGTAAGCTCACTGAATTATGATGTCGGAGTTGAGAAAGACAGAAGTCACATAGTCTCATCTCCCAAGAGATCATATTTTTCATGTATAAAATGAGGTTGTGAAATCTTTCCAGCTCTCCTCAGGGAGAGCTGGAGACTAAGAGTGCCACAGATGTCAAAGCGTGGTAAGAAACTGAGGAGAACTATCCAAATACAAAGTTAACTTATTACTCCTATTGCCAGCATTCTGACAGAGCAGTAGGTAAATAGCTAGACTGTTAGAAAAAGGCTAAAATCAGGCTGGCTGTCTCGTCAGTGCTCACCTGAAAAGAGCAGCGTTTCTTTTTGATATCCTCGTGAGATCCATCTAGCCTTTGAACAGGTCAACTCTACTTTCAAAGTTTCTCTTATCACACCTACTGGCCACACCTACTTATCATTCCTCTACGATCTGCTCACCAGGTAATTAAGGGAAGCTTGCTCAAATCTCCACATTTACTGGGAAATGGTTATCACCAAATGAGGCTGACTTCTATTACCAATAATTAGGTAGAAGGAAATACAGAGTGAAAATCATAAGATGCAGTCAAGAGGTTTCACTTTTGAAAGCCAGGGGGCTGCTGATCTTCACGAGACAAGCTCCATTCCGGGCCGTCTTTCTCACTCCAGCAGACCCAGGCTCCCTCTCCAGGGACGCAGAGCACCCAGACAGCATAAGTTGTTCGTTGAAGATCATTTCCTGGCGGTGAGTCATCTTGTGCATTTGTGAGACCTGTGCAGTCAGACGGGAGGCCCTGGTGACAGTGTACCTGAAAGGTCATGGCTGTTTGTTGACTCTCATTCTCGGCGGCGGCGGCGGCACTGCCTTTTGCGCTTACTAGAAAAATCAGCCATTTTACTTACCCCTCCCTTGCAGTGTTTGACACATGGAGGGCTTCGCTGCCTCCATCTTTCGCCTCCCTCGCTCTTCTGCTGCTTACCAAAACGCCACAGTCTTTCTGCAACTATGACCACCCAGGTGTGTGCAGTTTGTCGTTTCCAGCTCCGTGTCATCATCTGTAAACACTCAATGGGACAGTTTCTTTATCTGTCAGGTGGAAGGAGCTGGCTCTGAGACTTTGAAGGATCCTGTCCATTTGGTCAGGCCACAGACGTTGAGTTAAATCAGCGTAGCCCGTTTTCTTCAGAAGCTTACACTCACTGCTAAGAGAATACGGTCTTACATATAATAGCTCTATTTTGACTTGTTTTAATATAGGCAGGGACATAACATATTGTATTATTGTGTGCATGCCAGGTAGGAAAAGGAAGAACCAAGGAGTCACACAGTTATAAAGGATAAAGTTCCAGGGTTTCAAAGAGCGAGAGGCACCTCATTGGGCCAGAAGGGGGCCTTCCTGCAGCATCCCAGCTCTCGGAGCAGGTGGGGGGCAGGGGGAGCCAAGAATACTGGAACTCCCGAAGTTCTCCATTCTCTGAAGCCGGCAAATACATACATTGGGAAATGTTTTGTAGAACTGAAAAACACTATAACCTTGGGGAACATACACTGAGGAAGCATTAATTTTTCCCCCTTAGTTAAAAGAATTATACTCAGCAATTAAATATAAATTTTCAAAATTTTATATTAGTCACAAACAGCCGCTCCTACAGTTAAGAAAAATAAATGATGAGCCAGATGATATACCTCAAGCAATGAATGTCAGCAAAAACTGCAAGAGGTGATTCGGGGCTGAGTATGAAGGGAAAGGGGAGGGAGGTGGGTTGCGCGTGTTCAATGGTTCCCAGTTGGGGTGGCGTCTGGGTCAGTCACCGGGGCCTCTTCTTTGTGAGAGTGGGAGGTCTGACCCACACAGCCTGGAGAAGCCACGTCCCCGGGCAGGCCCGTCTTTGCTGCCATCAGGGCATAGGCAACACAAGATGCCCTTGCTGTGTTGAACACGCAGGACAATATTCTACAGAACAATTGCCAGTAAAGGAAAACGCTGACACTTCCTTTGGAAACTTCTTTACCTCATTCCTGACCAAACGCGAGATGACAGAGAAGCCCACGTGTGCTAGCTCTCCAAACCAACGAAACAGAAAACACCCCCAAGCCAGACAAATGAGCTAGTCTAGAGGGCATGACATGTGAGCGCACGCCCTGTCACCGTGTCACTAGGTAGCCCCAATGAAGAGGGTTCTTCTGTAGGCCCCAGGGGAGCGTGGTGGCCGCATTCCCGCCCTGCCTCCTCGGGCAGGGCCAGAACCTGTGGCCTGTGTGCGCCCCCGGCAGGAAACGTTTCCTAGCTGTGTAGACCGTACACCAGACCGCACACCACTGGGGCCAAGCTGAGGCCTGACTTCAGACAGAAGCATTGACATGAGCTGAATGATTAATACAGAGCAGGGGCCAGGAGGCCCGAGACTGTTTTCCTCCCCAGAATCATATACTGAAGCTGTAGGAAACTTGACATAACTCGGCGTCATGATTCTCACTCAGGAGCTTACATCAGAGGTCAGCATACAGAGGTCGTCTGAGGGACCAGGCCCCCACCCTGTGGACCTGGGGAACCCCTGCTTGCAAAGGCGAGGGGTCTGCCCAGGGCGACAGGGAATGCAAAGCACTGCGCTCGATGTCTAGTCCTCTGTCCTTCTCGCTTGTAGAGAGTTCCAGGTCCAGGAAAGGATCTCTAACAGAACTCTGATCCTCTCCGCAGGGGCCTGGGAGTGTCTCTGGAGTGGGCCAGCTCACCGGTTATTTTCCTAAGGCTGGAGCCACAGTGGGACACGCAAGAATTCAAAACGTCTATGGAAATTGGGAGGAGTGGCTAGGAGGAAATGGCCAGAAGGTCAGAAATGACATAAAAGAAGTGAATAAATGTGCTTTCTTGTCCAATCACTTGCTCCATTGCAAGGAAAAAATCCTACCATGTTTGTTTACTTAATGAAACGTAACTTGAATAATCCACGTTTCCAAAGGAAAATGAAGACATTGTATTTTGTCCAGCTGCTTTTCATCTCACACTGCAGAAAAGACCAAAAAATTCAAAGCTGCTTTGTAAGCTTGCAAAAACGAGATGGGGGGAAGGAAAAAGAGAAAGGGATGATTATTATTTTTTTCCCCAGACAGACAGCTAGGTCTTGGTCTTCAGCAAAAAACAACGCAGACATCCAACCAACTGTTCAAGGAACCCCCACGCCCACTACACAGACAGTGGCCAGAGGGCGTACCTGATGATACGGGGCTCGGCAGGGATTTAGCTGTGTGTGATTCCCCCTGGTGCCCGGCATGGAAAATAAATTTCTGGAACACCAGGTGGCCCTTCCACCGTGGTTCCCGTCAGAGCCAACGTCATCAGGATGCTCATTTTATTGAACTACTCTCTTGTGCCCCTTCAGAACAGCTTCCGAAGCCAAACAAGAACCACGAGCCTTCACCACCGTGGGGGAGAAGAGGGCACCAGTGTAAGCCGGTCCACAACACCGGAGTCACCCCCTCACTCAGGAGGGACTTGTGGGTGCAAGACTGGCCCAACAGACACATCAGCTTTTCTGCTTCCACAAGGAGCTTGCCAGAAATAATACAGATGGTGAGGAACGTGATGGATTGAAAACAAGGATCCGTTCACAATGCCCATGTGACAATTTTTACCATGCAAAACACCGCCCCTCACGATGGGGGTACTGGAAGAGTGGGGATGGTGAAAAAGAGGGATGTCGTGGTGATAACATTTTTAGGCAAAAATGCATTTTTAAGCCATGTGATGGGTAGGTAAGATCCATGAATGTGTAGACAGCCTGAAAGCAGATGTAGAGAATGGTGGCCTACTCCTCAGAGATACTACATGCCACATCCACAGGCACTGACGTCCCCTAATAAAATTTAAACCACTTCCTGGGCCAAATATAACATATCCACAGGGCATGAGGTGGCCCCCAGGTCCTTAGTTTTTTACACCCTGCTTTCTTTATTAGCTAATTTATATTAGGTAAGAGTTATATACATTTAATAAAAAGAGAAAGAATTGTCATTTGGAATGAATCTAATTAAGGAATTATTTAATTAATTCTTAATTAATCCCTAATTAAATGGGATTTCCTAATTAGGAGGAAATGGATATATTTAAAGTTTCCAGTGAAAATTCCATTTCAGTGAAATTGAATGTCAACCTTTTTCAGATGGAAAATCCCTAAAATATGGCAAAGTTTTTTCATCCTGATTTTATTCTCTCACTTACAGACATGAAGAGATGAAAGAAAACATCAGAATATTTGGATAAATTGTTTTCTCAGATATGGAGAGTTGGAAATCTATTTTTTTAAAGGATTGTGTTGGAAGATACATAAAGGCAATAATAAAACAATAATGACCACCTGCTCATATCACTGAGAGCAGTCACCCCAAAACTCAGCCTACTTGGGAGCTCCCATGGGTAACCAGGGGGCCCAGACACCCAGATCTAAGGGTCTTGGTATCCTTCAGGGTCTTAATAAACCTTTGACTTAGATATTTAAAACCATACGCTGGGCAAGGCCTGCAGTGATGGCTTCGGAGCTGACCTTCTGTAAGAGGAGAGCAAGTTTGAAGGTCCTCGTCTCTCCTCTCAACTAATCGTGCCTGCTGTGGATTATTAGGGGACCACAAGCCCAGGAGATTTTAAAGGGCAAACCACACTAGCTTCAGAGCTCTGGGTAACATCACAAGCCGGAGAAAGTAGGACAATTTCTGTTGTCCCCTAGAAGAATGATTTACACAGCCGAGCTGTCTTTTGAAGGCAACTAATAGACTTGAAAGTCATATATGTAGGCATAGTTTCAATAAATGTCACCTGTGAAAAAAATCACTAGAAGACGCACCACAATGAAAAGATAACAAAACATGAAACCCACCCCAAACTAGGTAAACAGATCAGGGAACCCTGAGACCAAGTAAACAGAATTGAGTGAAAACCACCCCTTCCCAGTATTTCCACATCCGTCTTCTCATTTCTACTGCAGTATCCCACTTATTCTACAAAGCCGAACTCAAAAGACACCTTGTTTTCCGAAGTCTTTCCATATTCCCAGGTCCCCATGTCAGGTAAACCACTCTTCTCGGCTCAGGGTTTTCTGCACCATCCTGAACTATACGTATAGCACACATACCAACATGTGAGCAAATGTGTGATTTACAGAGATGACACCAATGAAGAACCCCTGTCCCCATGCCAGCTATAGGACAAATGCCACCACACCCCAGATGCTGCTAGAGTCCCCTCACAGTGTCCCCCTGCTCCCAGGGGTCCTGGAGACATGACAGAGAACATGAGGGGCAAACCCACCTCCTGCAGAGACAGTAAAGACATACAGGAGTAAGTGGGTGACAGGGTGGTAAGTGCGACAAAGGTCGGCCACGTAGAGAGGGACCTGCAGTGTCAGTGGGGGTCAGGAGCCTCCTGCCAACGGGCATTTGGACAGAGACACAAGGGAATGAATGAAGGAGCGGTGTGCACAGCTGGAGAGGGGCCTCGGGCACTGGCCTCGGGCATAAGGCTCGGAAGCAGGAGTTCGCTGGGCGTGTGGGAGGAATGGTGTCTACCAGCGTGGCTGGAGGGCAGTCAGCAGGGAAAGAAGGACTCAGGTGAGTAACCGGAGTAGTGGGAGAATGAACGAGCTGTTGTCCATCTATGTCAATTATGGAGAGAAAAACTAAGAGTCACTTTAAAACGGCAAACCAATAAAATGCCAGGCAGGGTCATCACGTGTGTCTTAGGGGATGTGTCTTTAAGCTCTAGCCAGCAGTAAAAGACCCATCCTCTACAACCAAAACTTCCAGTTTGAACCCTAACTCTACCACTTCAATAGGGTAGCCGTGGGTGAATTATTGAAGCTCTCTTTGCCTCAGTTTCCTTATTTGCAATATGGAGACTGCACAGTGTTACTGTGAGGGTTGTATGAGTTCAGGCATTAAAACACTTAGCACCATGCCTATGACGGAGCAGGTCCTCAAAAAGAGTGAGCTGCCATTTTTCCAGTAAGTGAGAGCTGCAGAAAACTTAGTATTTTGTCTTATGTTTTCACCTGGTATCAAGGGTCAATGTAAGAAGCGGCCAAATAAGACTTGTCTACATACTGGGTAAAACTGCTATGGAAGACCTGCCCATGGTTTTCAGAATCTCTATGTGAAACTCATGAGGTTCACTTTTCGGGATTTAGTTTTGGCAGAGAATGTTAGCTTCTTCTATGAGTAAATTAGAGCTACTTGAGCCCTAGTGCAAGGCAGACCACATGCTAAGGACCCTTTCCTTTGTATGAATTAACTCGTCCTGTTCTCTTTCTGCTGCGGCTTCAGGAAACAGGAAGGTAAAGACTCAGCTGCAGCAACTGGAGTCGCTTTCCGACAGCCACCTTATTTGGGGCCTCCACCACTCCCCACAAACACCCCTGGGCCCTTCTTTACTATAAAGCTTTCCTTGTGGTTGAAGCCAACTCCATATGGTGCCCTGGCAGTCTTTCCTATGTGGAAAGCTCTTACAGGACTCTGTTCTTCTTTGAGCTCTCCCACCCCTGGTTCCCAATGACAGCTCTTTCGGATGCCACTTGCCTGTCTGGATGACGAACTGCCACCTGCTCCAAATTCCAAAGGCCCTCACTGTCAGGAATGGCAGCATGGTTCCAGAAGTGGCGTGCCCTTACATGCCCAGCACATTGCCAGCCAGTGTTACAGGTACACTGGCTTCTTTTCTGCTACAGTTATCCTAGGGATGGAGCCCTGTTCTCACCCTGCTGAAAACCCCACTGGCCATTAAGACCTGAGGTAGCAAATATAATCAAGCAAGGAGCTTGATTACAGCTCGTCCTTAAAGAACATTCGGGATGGTGATTTATTTTCTTCTATATCATGTTAGGTGAGAAACAGCTACCTTGGGCTGGAAAAAAGGGGGACAGATTCTGCCTGTTTCTAGTTGCACTGGGGTGAATTTATTTATGGTTTAATCTGATCTTTGGTTTTCAGCATTCTCACAGTTGGGCTACCGGGTCCTTATTTCCCATGATACACTTTTCTGCTAAAACCCTGGTTTGCTCGGCATGCAAAGGTGTTGTCAGGATAAACGGCATTGTCTATAAAGTGCTTGGAGTTCTCTGAAGAAAAAGCATGGTAGAAGAACAGAACATTAACACGTTATTATTCTCATAAAGAGTGGGTGGAATTACAAAGAGAAATCTTGTCAAAGATGTAAGGAAACTTAAAAGTCTGAGACTTTAAAAGGCTGAGATTATTAAAACACCCAGTTGTTTGACAGGAGAAAATTAAACTGTTCTCTTGTCTCAAAAGATATAATGTCACTTTCTCTTTACTTACTGTACCCCACAATCACTCTTCCTGCAAACTTTCACTGAAGTCAAGAAAGTTCCATATATGAAAGATGATTGTTCAAGTGCACCAGAAAAAGAAACTCTTGTCCAGGAGGAAAAGGAAACTGGTTTTTCATCACTAGCAGCACCTCCAGTCATCGGAAGACGTGGGATCTGAAAGGGAACAGCCTGTGTCCCGGCAATTGCTCACTTGTGTTCGTGGATGTGGCATGAGGTGGTGGGTCTGTGCAAGTTGGGGAGATGGACCAGGATAGCAGCTCAAAACTGAGGCCTTGCCTTTCTCCACCCCCTGGAGAAAGGAAGCTACAGGGTCATCATCTGGGAAAGAGATGCGAGGACCACATGTCCCTGTTCTCTTCATGAAAAGAAAGATGCCTGCAACGTAAAAATGTGACACCTGCCCCATCTGGAGGGACACTTCTGTCACCTAAGCCAGTTTCCTTCTCACTGAAAAAGATGTCAAAGTGAAAATGACCAAATAAGAGGGGAAAGACACACAGATTGGCACTCCCCAAAGAGCTGAAGCTAGAATAAGAAAAACCTACGGTTCTGTTTGAAATTCTCAGACGAAGGGGTACAGAAGCACAATCGAAGAGCAGAACGTTGGGAAGAAAGGGGCAGACAGACTGAAGAACCAAATACCAACTTCTAGAAATGGAAATACGGTCAGGGAACCTAAAAGAGAAACAAACAGCATATCGGACGACGTAAATGAGAGAGAACGTGGGAAATGGAACTGGAAGGCAGAGCTCAGGACTCCCTAGAACCCAGCTGAAGAGCTGGGGCACAGGATGGGGGCAGGAGAGTTAGGGGCGCAGGAAGACTGGGTCTGCTCAGTCCTAGTGGGGGCTCCAGGAGGAGAGAGGGCACAGAGCAGCAGCCAGCAGATCATGGGTATGGGTCCTCCAGACTGTTCAAACACAAGAACCCATCTTCACGAAATACACGAGGCCTGAGTAGGAGGGAGATCCACACACGTGAATCCTAAGCCAGGCGGGGTCTTCCAGAGAAACAGGCCTGGTGTGCATACGAGATCTAACAATTGAGTTCACAACTCATCCTAGAAAAAATGCTCCATACCTCATCACTAAATGTCACCACGGTCACCTTCAAAGTACTCCCCTTGGGAAGCTATGCACCAATGCCAGCATCTAGTCCATCCTTCAAAGCAATTTTGGAACTTTCTGGAATGGCCATTAGAGCTGTCGTCATATTACCCTTGATGTCCTGAATGTCATCAAAATGTCTTCCTTTCAATATTTCCTTTATCTTCAGGTAAAGAAAGAAGTCACTGGGGGCCAGATCAGGTGAGTAGGGAGGGTGTTCCAATACAGTTATTTGTTTTCTGGCTAAAAACTCCCTCATAGACAGTGCCCTGTGAGCTGGTGCATTGTCGTGATGCAAGAGCCATGAGTTGTTGGGAAAAAGTTCAGGTCGTCTAACTTTTTCATGCAGCCTTTTCAGCACTTCCAAATAGAAAACTTTGTTGTTTGTCCAGTTGGTACAAATTCATAATGAAAAATCCCTCTGATACCAAAAAAAAGGTTAGCCACATTGTTGCAACCAATTCACCGAACTTAATTGTCAGACCTCATACACATACAAATATACACAGATTTACTCCAAGAAATCGGCTCATGTGGTCACGGAGACTGGCAAGCCCAGAGCCTGCAGAAACTGTGTCCCAGTTGGAGTACAGAGCCAGAAGCTGTGGCACGACCAGGCATAGGACATGCCAGCTCCAAGGCCACTGGCAGGAACATTTTCTCCTCCTTGCAGGAGGGTCAGTGTTTTGTTCTTGTCAAGTCTTCAGTGCATTGCGAGAGGCAGCCCCCCTGCCCCCCCGCCTCCCCCCATACCCATTAGTCATGTCTCTAGGGCCAAAGCCAGCGGCCCTCACCCAGCAACACCACTGCACCCTGCCTCTGGCTGCTGACAAGTATTTGTAAACTTACTTATGGGAAACTAGAACCAATGTATCTAACAATGGTGGCCAACTCAGCCCAGATTTACATCTCAGATCAGCAGGACAGTCCCCAGCGCAGGTCCTCGTGTAGATGACGGGCTCCTAGCTATCCTTCTCCCTGACACACACACCATGAGCCACTGCTGAAGGGCGGGCTTACCTTCCTAGAAAATTGAAACTTAGCAATTATCTGCTTGTGTCAAGTGAGAATAAACTGGATGGGTTTAATGTGAGTTTCCAGCACTTACAGGGAACTGTTCAATTAATGCCTGTCCTGATGTCCCCTTGTCTTCTTATAGAGGAAAGCAGCATTGCTAGTAAGTTGTTTCGGAACCTGGTAAAGAGTCTGTATCTTAGGTGGCACTCATTACTAGAGTAAGGAGTCACGCATTCATTAATGAATAGTTACTGTACCTATATGTATAATTACTATTCTAGACACTAGGGATAAAGTCCCTGATATTCTAGTGGACCTGTTATACAAATATTCCCAGATATGAGGTGTGATCAACAAATGCGGTGAATGTTTAAATTTAAAAAAATTATTACAGTAAAAGACACATTGCCATTAAGCCCCCTTAAAATACTCCCCCTCTCTTCAAACACACATATCCCATCGTTCTTGCCACTTTCTGAAGCAGATCTGGAAGTCCTCTTTCATGAGTGTCTTTACTTCATCCTCTATCATGACAATGCTCCATGTCACACATCCCTTCTGGTATACGGCAATTTCTGTCAAATAAAAACATGATGGTGTGTCCTCACCCACCTTATTCATTGGATCAGGTGCTGTGTGACTTCTGGCTCTTCCCCCAAATCAGAATGATTCAAGTCGAGGCAGCCACAACAGCGCAACTAAAGACACTCACAAAAGAGGACTTCCAGAACTGCTTCAGAAAGTGGCAAGAAGGATGGGAAGAGTCTGTTCGAAGCGAGGGGGAGTATTTTGAGGGGGATTAATGACAATGTGTGTTTTACTGTAATAATTTCTTTTTTATTTAAACATTCACCATATTGTTTGATCACACCTTGTATGTCACTTTTTTTGCAATAATTTGAGCCAGACAGAAGAGTTACATGGGGAAACAGTAATCAAAGGTTTGATTGTGACTTTTCCATAGTGATTTGTCACCCCCCCATACTACCTTTAAGAATTCCGAGTAATCTATTTGAAAGGGGTAGTTTTCACAATGGTTTTTAAGTCCCACTGGGAAAATGGCAGAAATAAACATAAGACACTAGATCCACTACATATTTCTGAAATAATCCATATTTATAAGTAGTAATGTCTACAGCATAAGGAATTTTAAATTTGTCCAGTTCTTACAGAGGAAACACCTTGGAGCAGATGGGGCAGGAAAGCTTGCATTTTCATGTCTGCAATAATTAAGAATCACATAGTAAAGACTGAGCCAGTTTTTAGACATTTTAAAAACATTTTAGTAAATTGATACATTATTTCCTTAATTTTAATTTTAGTCTTCCTAATATTTCACCGAGCTGATCTATCATTATTTGCTTAAGACTTTCCATAATATTTAATTTTAAGTTATGTTGCAGTTTGTTTATATTACTTGTGATGTCAATAATACTGACAGTAATATCTCTTTGAGACAAGGTCTTATACATATTTGTGAAATGAAAAAGGCACTACATCCTAAATTTTGTACAAGTTTGAAAGTAAAATTTAACTTTTTTCTTAAGTTTCAACTCAAATTTCATTGAGAGTCATTATCTTGCTTATGGTGGCTACTCATGGGTCCCACAAAAGACCTCAGTGTGTTTGAATGTAAGGTGTTGGGGACTGCTGGGGATGCTATGTGACATATAGCCACCATACCATCTTATGAAAAAAAATTCTGAAACATCTCTGGCCCAGGGTTTGAATAAAGGACTGCAGATCATTATTGTCTTGTTAATATTCTGAGTTATTTGTTTTGGGTAAGTTTCTAGTAGTGAGATTTCTGATCTACAGGGTGTATGTGTTTTTGTTTAAAAGTATTATTCTGGTTTACAATGTCACTAGTAATTTGTCAGGATACCTATTTCCTTGCAACCTCTCTAGCACTCCATTTCATTTAAAAAATAATTTTCATTAGTTTAAACAGGATTAAAATGGTAGCTCCTTGGTGCTTCCATTTGCTTTTATTTAGATACTAGGTAGTTTAATCATTTTTCAAACGATGAGTTCAGTAAAAATCATCTCTTGACATTGCACTCAGAGCTGTGGGAAAGTTCATGTCACAGTTTCTTTACGGAAGTGTCTTTGAATATTCTTCACATATTTGCACACAGTCTTTAATCACTTTTAGCAACTTGTATGATGTGTTTGTTATAAGCACTACCCTTGCCCATCGCAATTATCAAAAATATTTTCCCACGACTTTTTGGAACTCTTGGTCACATTTCAGTTGTATTGGTTTCCATGGTACAAAGTTCAGGTCTCGGCTTTTACTTTGTAATTCCCTAAGTGCTTCGATTATTAGAAAATTATCAGTTTGAATAGTTAACTTATATCCTTTCAAAACTTATAAAAATAGTATCTTTACTTTTTTCTTGACTTAAAAATAGATCAACTCCTGACCCAGATATGGTCAGAAGAGTTCATCCCCAGTAAACCACTACTTCGTTATAAATGTGTTTAATTCATAATGTAAAATTTAGTCAAATATCAAAACTCAGACTTGGTTTACTGACTACAACCAACATTGATCTCACATTTCTCTAATTCCTTCTACAAAGCTGGTCACGACTCGGAGCTCATGCCACACGTTATTACATATAATCCTCTTTGCCGTCCCTTCGGCCCAGACTGGCGTAAGCTAAGGGACGTTCTCGCGTGTGTAATGCTTCCTGACTTAGTGATTGTTACATGCCTCTTGGCTCTAAGGGGCAGGAAAGACATGTTAGAACTGATTCTTGCACTCAAGTATTTTGCAATTTCCTTAGGAGGCCGGGAAACACGGAAATCCCGGGCAGAAATGAGGGATCCAGACTCCCCACGTCTGGTTAAGAGAAGGGTAAGAATACAGTAAGGCTACTACATCGGTGATTTGCCTCAGATTCACTTTCTAAATATTATTTTTCACACTTGTTTTTTAAACACCCAGTAAAACAGGCCAGGATAAAAATAACTGAAGAAGAAACTGGGACCTTAGGAAGTAAATGCAAGAACATTAAATTAAACCAGCACCCACAATACAAAACTATTTGCTACAGTTTCTAGGAAGGTGGCTAGGGGACCAGCACACATATGAGCTTCCTGGCAAACGAGGCTGGAGGGAATCGTACACCGAACTCAGAGTGTGCACGTGACCACAGAAACAGCACCACTTAGAAGAAAACGAAGAGACCTGAACACTTGTGCTCGAAACTCAAACTTCTGCTCAGCACTTCCCCAAAATACACAGAATGTAAGCTCCTCTCAACACAAGGTAATCACACAACACAAGAATGCAATCCGGAAAAGAAATGTTACGAGGAACAAAGCTATGTGGGGGCCCAAAAGTCAAATTTCTGAGCATTTAGCTTGATTGCAGGATATTTAGAACAGTCAGTATGTTGAGAATAACTGTGCATAAGAACCGAGGCATGATGTTGACTGCATGAAGTCATTATTAAAAATTAGATTTCTAACTGAAAAATAAAGCAGTGAAAGAAATTTGCTGAATACCTTCTTGCATCCGTAAGATGCTCAGAGGCTTTTCTCCTTTAATAGACTGAGTGGTAGGTTGCACCAACTACTAGTCTAGTGTTAAACTGTCCAAGCAATGTGGTCATGATTTTTAACATAGTCACTCAGATTCAATTTGCTAAGTTTTCTCAGAATTACTGCTTATATTTTCATAAGAGGGGTTGGCTTACACTTTTTTTATGTCTTTGTCTAGCATTTTATTTAATATCAGGAATGTCACAGATATCTACCACCACTATCAATATTTAATATAGAACTAGAGATGAGCAAAAGAAATCACTTGAATTATTGGAAAGGAAGATATAAAATTGTCATACTTACAGATAACATTACTAACTACACAGAACCCAAGGAAACATAAAGACAGATTGTTAAAATGAATTCAACTTTGTTGGATTAAAAAAACCAACTGCCTCCTGATAGCTAATAACAGCCATTTAGAAAATGAAGTTCAAATAACACGCTGTTTTGATAACAACTGCAACTATCGAGCAGCTGGTTCTAAATCTAATAAAAGGTGTTGTCTTTAAACAGAAAATTCTGATCACATCATTGAAAAACTTTTTCAAAAGATCTAAATATACGGAGTATTATAATACAATATTCATGAGACGGGAAAGCTCATTATTATAAAGACATCAATTCTTCTTCCCAAATTAATCTGAAAGTTCTAGGCAATTCCAGCTTGATTCTCAACAGGGTCTTTCTAATAAGGTGACTCCAAAATTACTGTGAAAGAGCAAAGGGCCAAAAACAACCAAGACCATATTGAGGAAGAAAAGTTGGGGGTCACCTGCCCTACCAGACATCAAAATTTATTTCAATCTGTGGGGAAAAAACAATAAGATAACTGTAAAAATGACAAATAAGCCAATGGAAAAAGAGACAGGACCTAAAAACAGACTCATACATTGATGGAAATTAAAATATAACAAAAGTACAATACAGTTGTAAATAAACAGTGCTTGGACAATTGTTATTTTCATATTGAACAAAATAATAAAATGAAATCTCTATCTTGTACCATATACAAACATCAATTCAGGTGGGGAAAACCCCCTTAATAAAAAAATTTTTAAAATAAATAAACAAACAAACAAACTTCAAAACACTTAGAAGAAAAATTGGGAGAATATGTCTAGTTTCTAGGAGTAAAAATCATAAAAATAAAGATTGCCAAAAGTGAAAATTTAAAAATTAAATGGGTAATAGATTTATCAGGGGAATCACTTCGTAAGGTATATAAATATCTAATCACTATATTGTACACCTGAAACTAATATAATATTGTGTGTCAACTGTAATAGAGAAATAAAACAATTATTAAAAAATAACAAAGGAAATAATTAAAATAAAACAAAACATAAGCAGCAAGACAATGCTTATTAATATAGATATAACTAGGAAAGGACAAGTACCCAGAATATTAAGAACTACAAATCAATTAAGGAAAGCATCATAAATCCAATAGAAAATGAGCAAAGGAAATGAAAAACAAGCAAACACTCAATAAACATAAAAATATGCATAAATCCACTAGTAATAAAAAGCCACAGTTATGATCACAAGTACTTTCTGTCATGTAGCAGATTGACATAAAGTTAAAATATCCATGTGCTTACAGATAATATTACCTGTATGTGGGTCCAGGTCTAATTGGTTAAATGACTTTGAAGGTATTCTAACAACAGCTGCAAAGTCCATGCACCTACCGTGTAACCCAATAACTGCACTCCTACATAACCAACCTAGCCTCAGAAATTCTCACGTGTATGCACAAGGAGACATGCACCAAAAATAGAAGCATCTTATAATAAAAACAAAACAAGAGGCAACCTAAATGTCCTTGCAAAGAAAAACAGACAAATAAGTTCAGGCATATCTGCACAGAATCTCATATAACACTGAAAAAATAAATGGACTAGAGTTACATGCCTACATATCAAAAGAACAAAGCACAGCAGAATAAACACAAAACTTCTGAGATCCAGGTTGTACGTTTGCAAAATAATACCAAGTATTCTTTAGATATACGTAGAAAAAGTTTCAAAACATGCCAGAGAATGACAAACACCAAATTTCGGACAGTGATTACTTGTGATTCAGAAGGAGAACAGTGAGACTGGGGAGCAGATCGTACTGGGGTGGCTGGTCTTCAACTTTTTTTATATCTTAACGTGGGTGTAGTTACATGGATGTTCATTACCCTATTCTTTATATCTTTGTGAAGAATGCCTGAAATAATTATCAATGCAACCACGACGGTTACATATCTGTGTGTATTCTGTAAGTAGAGCCTGGGAATCGCACTTTTGATAAGCATCCCAGGAGCCAGCGCAAGGGACCCCCTGAAACCAACAAAGGCCGTCTTTTCCTGATAAACAAGAGAATGCAGCGTCCCTCCTGGAGCGCAGGGGTGCACTGCAAGGCCGGCGCTGGAAGCCTGGAACCGGAGAGTACCGGTAACTGTGATTTTTCCTGTACATCCACAACTATAATAAAGTTTAATTTATAAATTAGGCACAGCAAGAGATGAACAACAACAACCAATATAAAATAGAACAATGTTAACAATATATTGTAACAGAAGTTACATAATGTGGTCTCTCTCCCTCTGACGACCAACCTGGTAACTAAGACCGCTACTAAGTGACTAACAGGCAAGGAGAGTAGACAGCGAGGAGAGGCTAGACAAAGGGTAGATTCACCCCCCAGTGTGATGGAGCGGGAAGGCACGAGATTTCATCACGCTACTGGGAATGGCACACAATTTACACTTACGATTTATTTCTGGAGTTTTCCATTTAATATTTTCAGATAGCAGTTGACTGTGGGTAACTGAAACTGGAGAAAGTGAAACTGAGGCATAAAGGGAAGTAGCAGTAAGGAATCGAGCTCCTTCCTGGCTCCTTATCCTCCGGGTAGGTCTCAATGGGAGACCCCTGCCACTTCTACCCATCTGCCATGGAACCTTCCACGAGCTTTCCACGAGCTATCCTGCTCACTGTAAAGACCAAGCAAGGAAACAGACCTACCCACCCAATAGGAGAGAACCAAGACCAGACACCCAGAAAAAGTAACCTGGGCCATCTTCCTTAAACATGAAAATTTTGGCTCCAAAAGGCCCATTAGCATTTAAGTGTCAGCTCCACTTTTGTTGTTTCTGCTGGTGAGGGACTCAGAACATAGAGCTGTTGAGATGGCACTTGCTGTGAAAATGGATACACAGGCCACTAGAAAATGCAAAGTGCTGAGACCTCAGGCTTTAGAAGAAAGGGAGAGCTGCGGTTTGGGTTCCGGACTGGAACTTTGTGGTGTGGTTTTCCACAGCATACCATGAGTGCATGCGAGCACACTGCCTCGGCCGGGAGTCTGAGGTTTGCATGTTTTTCCCCTTTCAAATCTTTTCCTTCCAACGTACTTCATAGTCGCTGATTCCACTAGCACCACCACTGCTATTTCAATGTCAAGGACAGGACAGAAATGTGTGTGTTTTCTCGACTGTGCCAAAAGAAGTAGTTAACTATGCGGGCTGTCGAAGCAAACTGTTCACAGCAACACAACTGCCAGCAGTGCTGCAGGGGCAGAGACGAGGGGCCGTTACCACCTGGAAAGGGGCACACCTCACCGCAGGACACAGGCAGAGAGGAATGACAGGCACAGAGGGTCAGGAAGCCCCGTGTGGGAATCTGAGCGCCCACTTGCCAAGGGAGTGTGTGTGTGTGTGTGAGTGTGTGTGTGTGTGATTTCACCCACCAGTGAAGAGGCTCCGTGATTAGGAAATAGAGCTACACTCCCTGAGGGACTAGCTGGAGAGGCAGAGAGTGTGGGTTAGAACTTCTAGTGTACGCCGTTGCTATTGTGGGACATGGGCAAGTTACTGAGCCCCTCTGCCTCAGTTTCCTCACATGTAATAAGGGGATAATAATAGCACCAGTCTTCTAAGGCTGCTCTGAGAATTAAATGAGTTAATACACTTTAGAGTAATATACATAAGAAGTGAATTTGACACAAAGTGCTCAGTAAAGATATGGTTACCACAACCATCACCAGCACCACGGTCACCATCACCACCATCAGCACCATCACAACCATCACCACCATTATAATAATCACCATCACCACCACCATCACCATCACCACCACCACTGACACCATCACCACCATCACCATCACCACCACCACCGACACCATCACCACCATCACCACCACCAACACCATCACCACCACCATCACCATCACCACCACCACCGACACCATCACCACCATCATCACCATCACCATCACCACCATTATCATCTATTCTAGCATCATCATCATCACCAACATCTATGGACTATTTCTTCAAGTGAAGTTATTAAAAAATAGTAAACCCAAAAAAGGTAACTGTAAAAACTAAACTATGGGTCAGGCCTCAAATGTTTCCTGGTGTCTATACCTTTATGCACACTTCCCTCCCAGTACACTTACAAATTAATTCTGGTCACCCCCAAATCTAGTTTCTCGACAATTTGTCAGTGTTTGAAAACATTTATTCTTCTAAATTCCAGCCTCCAAGGTTTTAAAAACACAGATGGGAAACATGTTCCCAGAAAACATACGCAAACAAATCATTATACCGAGAGGAAGGAATCAAGACTTAGTATTGCTAATACTAAGGTGACTAATAATAATGAGTGTGCTTTTGGAGACAAACATTGCTTTAGAAGTCGTTTTTTTTTAATTAATTTTATTGGGGTGACAATTGTTAGTAAATTTACAAAGATTTCAGGTGTACAATTCTGTAATACATCATCTATAAATCCCATTGCGTGTTCACCACCCAGAGTCAGTTCTCCTTCCATCACCATATATTTGATCCCCTTTACCCTCATCACCCACCCCCCACCCCCTTACCCTCTGGTAACCACTAAACTATTGTCTGTGTCTATGAGTTTTTCTTTCTCATTTGTTTGTCTTGTTCTTTTTGGTTTATATACCACATATCAGTGAAATCGTAGGGTTCTCTGCTTTGTCTGTCTGACTTATTTCACTTAGCATTATTCTCTCGATGGATCTCGATAGAAGTCATTTTTGAAAAAAATATATTTCAACTTTAACATGCCAGTTCTATCGGATGGGCAACCAACAGGTACTCATATGTGTGTAATGTTTTTGGTGGCCAAGCACACAGATCTGGATTCAGAGAGCAGTGAGTCCACTATATTCCATCTATCATGCGAGCTTAAGCAGGTCACTTCACCACCAAAAGCCTCAGTTTCCTTACCTGCATAATGGCAACAATAGCAGTACCTTATTCAATGTATTTGCTGGTTTAAGAATTAGATAAAACATGAAAAGCACTTAGCTGATCACCCTTCTGGGGTCAAGAACAGATACTTGACTACCGTCTGAACACCTACCTTACATCACACCATGTGACCCATCTAGAATTAGGACTTCTTGGGCACAGTAAATAAGCGTCTTTCAGATGGCTGTATTTTGATTTTTATGAAGAGATGTTGTAAAAAGTACATTTCTGTTTCAGCAATAAAGGTTTATTTTTAAAATTGAACAAAAGCCCCAAGGAGTAAAACGGAGCTCTATATAGACAGACATGCTTAGTCGATACCCAATATTGGAAGCTATTTCAAGACCACGTCAGAACATCACCATGGGGCAGTTTGTAACAGGGGTACCTGGCCATCAAATTTCACAGCTGTCTTAGGAGGCTACTTTCCTTAGAGCCATTATGAAGGAGAATCATTCTCAGGAGGGAAAAGGATTTTTAAATGTGACTTACATACTCAAGCCAAATTATGACAGTGAAGCCATGACTGCCGATGCCTTTGGTCTCTGAGAACAGTGGGCATCTGATCAGCAACGTTTCTTTTTCTATTTCTAAGTCAGTGAGGGACAAGGGGCTGTCCTATGTGTTTCAATAAAGCAATATTCATTCATGGTCACTTAGTAAAAAATACTGTCTTCATTGTCTTACAAATCACTTGCTAGTCTGCATTGTTACATAGGCATGGCTATTAGGAATAAAAGATGCAGTTGCACACTTTGTGCATGAAAGACATTTAAAGGTCACAAATGTGAGAAACTGTATTTACCAATACTAATTAAAGGACAGCTACTTGTCTGGGGAATATCTTCCAAGGCACAGCCACAAGAAATAACTCTTTAGACACAAAACGCTGAGGCTGCTGAGTAGGGTTAGGTGGCCCATGTCCCTTCCCCTCTGAGGGGGTGACGTTGGAGGATCCTCTCTTTCAGGGTTGTTTCTCTCCACTCCGTGCCCGGAATGGGAACTCCAGGCCGAGCAATGACTGCACTGCCTGGGACAGTCAGGAGAGCTAAGTGACCTGGAAGACCCATGAAAGACTATGGTCCGCAAACACGTTTGGCTTTTTCAATGTCATCACTCATTGGTTTTTCTTATAACAGAAATAAAATTCTAAGTGCCTGTGGCACTGTCACACACAATCTGCATTAATACAATCAGAGCCA
Source organism: Rhinolophus hipposideros (assembly GCF_964194185.1). NCBI lineage: Eukaryota > Metazoa > Chordata > Mammalia > Chiroptera > Rhinolophidae > Rhinolophus > Rhinolophus hipposideros. Next base: position 2,894,738 of record NC_138049.1, on the reverse strand, counting down.
GTGGGTAGGGCATTCCCAAAGCCCAGTTGGAGGTGCCAGGATGCAGAGGGGTGAGCAGTTGGCCTCTGGACACCTAACTGTGAGTCAAACTGGCACCTGTGCAGCTCCGAGGTCCATGTTCTCCCTGCCTGCCACCCCTGCCTGTTAGCCATGGGTCCCTCCTGTAAATGCGCTCTGTGATCCTGGGGGAATAGTAACCTTTGTGAACCTCATTTTCTTACCTGTAGAATGGGGAGTAAGACTTATTCATACAAATAATGTAAGTATACACACACACACACACACACACACACACATACATACATATATATTCAACCCATCAGAATAGTAATGTTAAATTCCCTCTGAAAGTACTCGGGTGGTTGCTTCCCTGTTTTCATGCTAACCAGCGAGTTAGGAGAAGTGGGAGAAAACCCAGATCCACGTCTTAGAAACGTGCCTCCTCGGAGCCAGACAACACAGTCAGCCCCTGCTTCCTCCATACTCCACTCCAGGTGTGAGCGTGTCAGGCCAAAGCAGGAATACATTCCTAAAAATGCTTCTCTTTGTCAATTAAACTCCTCTTTAAGATGTCCCCATGTCTTCCATTCACAGAAAACCAGATGAAACCAACCTGCCACTGGGGAGAGAACTCAGTCCCGAACCTGCCTGCGCTTCGCTCAAAGCCGCCTGCGTTCTCATGAAAAAGGTACTTTTAATGAAATCACTTAGTAGCAATTATTATTTCATGCTAATAGGGTCTTGACTCTCAACATATTGTAAAATAATAATTACAAGTTATCAACTTTAAAGTGCTTAATTGAACTTACTTATAAAACTTGTAAAATAAACACTTGCCCTGGGGATGAGCCCGGGGGGCATCTGAAGAATAAGCGAGTGTTTAAACAAGTGTTTCTTAGACACCTTCTCTCTATACATGTCATTCTACCATCACTGAGAAACAGCGCTATTAGAATCACTCTTTTCCTTAAAATACACACAAAAAGCAGGTGTCTAGTCTTCATTATGAAGTCATCTTCACATCTGTTCTTTACCTAGTAATTTGGGAGAATGCCTGATAAACAGTGATTGAAACTGAGGAACGCGATAGGGTTTAACATTGAGAAGACTATACAAGGAAAGAACGGTGGCAAGGAGGCTTGTAGAAGATGCGACAGGAAAGCAGAAAGGACAGCGCATTTGGAAGAGAGGCTGGACAGCAGAAACTGCCACGCTGCCGGATGGAGCTCTCCTGTCACCAGAGCAAATCCAGGGGTCGCCCCACGTAGTCACGGGACCCAAGCTCTCAGTGGAACCCAAATGATTCAAATAACCCCTGATGGAAGTAGGCTCTGGGGGGCACCCTGAAAATATTATTTGACAAAAAGGTAATGCCAGAAATGTTAGAAAGATTATTTTAAATGTTCAATAATAAAAAGACCAGTAAAGTTCTATTGGGAAGATGGAGCTGTCCAGAAACACCTTCCTCCAGCTGATTTCCTATTCTTAAAAATGTTTAGTTCGCTTTTGAGAAGGTTATGCATTCGACGTTGGTCAAAAGTTTTAAAAGTTATGAAAAGTCAGATATAAACAGTTCACCTTTCAACTATGTCCTCCATTCACCTCCACTACCCACCATGCCCCAAACAGCTAAACACTGTTATTTTTTGTGTGTATCCTTCCAGATTTTTATGCAGATACAAGAAAACAAGATGTGCTCCCCCTGTCAGAATACAAAGTTTTGCATCTTATATTTTTCTTTTAAGGTTTCTTTGACAACCTTCCATATTCAGTACACAGGCTTCATTTTTTTTTTATAACAGCATGAACAGGTAGATGGTAGATACATTACCGAACACAAAGAGTCCGTCCACGGGCGCTGGCAGAGCCAAGCACTAAACACCCGGAATCACATTGGAGAAATACTGGCTATTTTGTTGATGAATGGCGCCACCCAGGAGAATGGAAGCCAATGCTCAAAAGCCCAAACTCCACGATAGCATGTAGGGGCAAAATCACAGGACCCCGTGGGTTAGGGGTTCAGAGCCGTGCTGGGAGCTGACTGGTCAGCGGTGAGGTTAGGGTAACAAATCATTTCTTCAGCTCTTGAGGACAGTTCTGAGGTCTTTTCTGGAGTCCCTCTGTCTGGTCTCCTGGGAAAGTAGCCAGGGGGTCATTCTACCTTAGGGCTTAAGACCTGAGACATAACTTAGGTCAAGGTTATCTTTATGCTGCATTTATGCACTGTGGCCATTAGTCAGGTCCTGGCCAGTGTTTCCTGCTGCCACAGGGGCTGCTGATTATGCAGGGAAGGGGCAGAAAGATGGAAGGGGGATGACGGGTTTCTAGAGCTAGGATTTAAAGCTAAATTTACTCGAAGGCCTAAGAACCTTCAGTTTCAATACAGCAGACTTCATTTCAGCAGTTCCGTACTGGTGGACATTTAGGTTGTTTCTAGTCTTTGTTCTTGTGGAAAAAGCCACATTGAATCTGCATGGGTCAGGCTGGTTCAGGGGAGACAGCACTACACATCCTTTCAATTCTGACAGTTGCCAAACTGCTCTCCTCTGTAACCCACGAATGTGCCTGTTTTCTCAAAACCCTACGAGCTCGGTGGACTGGCAGGTTTTGGCGTGGTTTTCCTGTCCCGTGTGAAACATGGCCTCTTGGTGGGGGCAGCTGAATGTCTTCCACACATTTATAAATCACTATCTTTTATTTAATTAAATCACTATCTTTTATTTAATTTAAAAAAATAAAAAATAAAAATAAATTAATTAATTAAATAAAATCCTTATCTTTTCTGTGAATGTCATCCTTCCCGTCCACCTCCCTTTTTCTATTAAGATATTGGTCTTCTTCTTGTTGATTCGTGGTGCAAGTGGCAAATTGTTCTCTTGCTTCCATTTTTTCTTTTGCTTTATGACTTGGTTTATGCTGTGTTGTGAAAGTTTTCTTTTTAAGTAAGTTTCAATGTATCAATTGTACCTTTAAAGGCTTCTGAATTTTGAAATATAGTTAGAAAGGCTATCTCTTTGCTGAATCTGTAAGAGAATTCTCACATTTGTTCTAGAGTTTTTCTGACTTCATTTAAAAAGATTTAAATCCCTTACTCATGTGGCTTCATCCCCGGTACAGTATAAGACACTGCTCCACCTGCAGCTGTTTCCAGATGGCAACAGTGTTTTTCAACACCATTTATTGGCTGCTTTGCTCAAGTGTACTCAATTCCCTCGTGTGTTTGGACCTACTTCTGGACTTTCTGTTCTCTTACACTGATGATATCTTTTATATGTCTTTGTCACTCTGTTCTACTTACTGGCATTTTAGAATATGTTTCAGCATCTGGTAAGGAAATTTTCAGTTAATTTTGCCATGTGAGCTATAGAATTGCCTCATCTCATTTAAAAATAATTTTCTTATGTTTACTGGAATGATTTAGAGAAAGGTGGCAACTTCACATTGCTGATTTTTTTTTCTGAAAACAGGATACATTTATTTCAATTTCTAATATTTCCTAGTAAATCTCAATACGTTTTCAAGCTCATTTGTGGTTCCCCAGAAACAAAAATCTATAAAATGGCAGGAAACTGAAACATCACATGCATTGTTTCTTCGATGAGTGTATGTTCTTCACCAGAATTGTCATCATAACTAAGTGGAAGGTTCTGACAGATGCTAAATTATCTTAAGTTTTGCTGGACATTAAACAGTTACAATTAGGCTTCCTGTTTTCCCGGCTTGGCTTTCCAATTAAACACGGCCGAGTGTTTAATAAGGTCATCTTCACGAAGCTTTTGCACCGCCAGCAGTGCTGCAGCATTGTGTTTATCCAAGGTCTCCACTTCTGTTGCTTACAAGAGGCATTATTCATTGCTTGGAAAGTCCAATTCCACTTTGCATTACCACGTGGCGAAGTTTTGAAAAGCATGCATTTCCGTATATAGAAAGAAAAAGAAACGAGGTAGGCTGGAATTACTGCAAATGCAGATACAAATGCGGACGTCTGAGGAGATGTGATTTGGTGCCACACTGCATGCTGGCTGTGGATGCTGTGGGGGGCGCTGGGAGCCGGAGACCCACGTCTCATGGCGGGGAGCAACTCTGCGTGAAGCCCCCACAGCAGGTCCACAGAAGTTCTGAGACCCTGTCATCTGAGTGGTTCTCTCCAGGCAAGGGGGAAGAACTTTTCTGGTACAGGTCCAAAAATAAATTTTAAAAAGAAGATGGTACACAGAACAGAGTATTCTTTGCAATCTTTAGTGGTGGGGGTGGGGGAGTAGGTTAATAACCTCCGATGGTATTTGTTTTCCGAGCCACATCCTGATAGAGATTGGCTTGGTGACACGTGGCAAATGCAACACAAAGGACAGAGTTTAGGTCTTCCTGACGCTCTCAGCTGGTTCTCACTTGCCGTGAGATGGGATTGGTCCAGGCAAGGACCTGCCTGATTTGGGGGGACCAAATCATCTCTCACTGGAGTCTATTACATGGGGCTTCACTTCTCTCTCAGGGAGAGACAGGACAGGCTCTCTAACCCCTCACTTTGTCCCCCTCCACTGTGAAAACATGGTCCCACTGGTGCAAACTTCCCTCAAGATGAAGAAAAGAGCATGAAGGGTTAGCACACCACACAGACGACCTTGTTCAGAGGTTCCCGAGGATGACAGGCAGCTGACGGCACTTTTCAACCTGTAGGATGGACCATAAAATAGCAACATCTGAACGGACTTTTCCTAAAGGTGTGCTCATCCAATCTCCTCACTGAAAACATGGAAAACAAGACCTAAAGTTTACGGAGGCACCCAGACCATTGAGGTCTCTGGGCGTCGTGTGGGACTAATTCTCTTCCTACTCTCATGTTTTTCTCATGTTTTTAAAACAACACTTGAGTGGGCTGCAGAGTGAGCTCCAGGTTGTCTGGTAAGTGGATTCTGTTTTGTTTCTCCTCTGCTGCATCCCATGCAACGTGGCTCTGTACGGAATTGCTTGTACTGGTGAAAGTCGATGTCCTGAACCCACAGATATCAGTTTCATACATTTGCCCATAAAGTGACTCTGATTCTAGACCGAAATGTATGGCATTCCATCCCATGACTCTTCTCTAGCAATGATATTTTCCCCCCAAAGAACAAAGACATCCCCGAGTCGTTTTATGTTCTTCTCTTTCCATGTACAGTTCACACAGCAAGAGCGCCATGTCACAAAATTTTTCTTCTTGAATTGCAGTGAAACTGTGATTTAATGTATTCTTCCTTCACTGTCTCACAGCCTCGCCTTAAGAGTGATCCGAAGGCCAGCCAACGTCTTCCTCCTGGTCCCAGTGCCATGCACTGAAGCCACCAAAAAGCTACCCACATGCATATGCACACACGGGATTGCTTATGACTCATTTCCAAGCTAACTTTTCCCACACGTGGAACTGGCTGCTCAGCCAAAGTCAACAGTAAAGACAAAACGTGCAGGGTTACTGAGTGCCGCCCCCCCCACCATGTTCATCACCGCCCTTCAGCCGCTGGTCACCCCACTAGGTCTACTTACTCCACAGGACTTCAACTTAGTTCTTCTCTTTTTTTGGGGGGGGAGGGAGGTTGGTGGGGTTTTTTTTTATTTGTTTGTTTGTTTTGGGTAGTCATTTTTATCCCATTCCTTACTATCAAGTTTTAAGCGTCTTACAAATATTGTTTGCTAAATCAAACTTTATTTCTATAAGGAGTCTTACTATATACAAGGGGGCAATTTACAATGCAATCTATTTTCCGTCTTTCTGTGTATTTAGCAGCAGAATGACGGCGTTTGCGCCATGCTGGTGATACCCACACCCGCTGATACTATTACAGCATCGTTATTAGGCCCGTGTAATTGGCACTTGTGAGCATGCACACGCTGCTCTGGTCCTGGAGCGCCACTGGGTTCCCCGAGGGTCTGTCTGCCGTCGTGACTGCTCCCTCAGGGACAGGACTTCTCGTTGTCTTTCCTGTGTTTGGAAGGATGACATTGCACTTGGGAAGCACTGCTTCGCGTCCCTGGCCACACTGTGGCGATGGAGCTGGTGGTTTCTGCGTCTTCGGGACTCAGCGTTCATGGAGCTCTCCCTTCCCCCGTGGCCTTGCGCCCTTGCCCCTCCTGTGCCTGGGCCCTGCCTCCTCCCCTGCCTCCTCCCCTGCCTCCTCCCCTGCCTCCTCCCCTGCCTCCTCCCCTGCCTCCTCCCCTGCCTCCTTCCCTGCCTCCTTCCCTTCTTCCACCCCTCCATGCCTCCTTCAAACAGCTATTATTCATCTCAACTACCCCACTTCAAAGATGAGAAAATTGATTTCCTACTACCGGCAGGGAATTAAAATGCTACAGAAATTCACACGTACAAAATAAATCTAGTGTGGACCTTGGGAAGGGCAGGTGACTATTAATGCTCTTTTTTTTTTTTTTTTTTATTCTATCACCTGCTACTTGCAATATTTCTGCCGAGTCCATCACAATTTTGGGAGGACATTTTTCAATTATTCCTCAGTTTTGGTTCCATAGACAAGCCTGGCTTTTTCTTTAAATGAAACACGATCAACGTGAGGTTAAGACATCACGTCACAAATAGGTGCTTAAACATAGCAGAATAAAAAAGCATCAGTTACTACAAACACCAAAAGCTTAGTGCTTTGATGCAAATAATATAGATTTAAAACAACCTCTTATGTGAATACTTGTTATCTGCCATAATACTATAGTTAAAGAAATACCACTTATCAATGAAAAATGAGATGTAAAGTGTGCTATGAAGATTTGAAAATCACAATCTGACATGTGGCTAGAGCTGCCTCCTATGAGAGGTCCCAGTGTCCTTGCAAATAATCATCTCTGTAATAATTCGTGGTGGAAACTCACTGGGTGGGCTGTGAATGATGCCGTTTTACAGGTTCATTACGAGGTGCTGTCAGAGGTCACCAGTTTCTAATTTGGCACACCTATTCGATGATATTTTATAATCACATTATATAATACAACGGATCATTACAAATGAAGAGAATTTGAGCACAAATGTGTAACGATTGCAAATCAAGTAACTATAGCTCTATAAAAATTTCACTACACTTTTTTTCCCCTTGTGTCTGGGGAAAACTTTGTCCCTGACACACAGTTGTTCTCAGGGAAACACGTGGCACCACTTCTCCCTGTGGAATGTATTTCACTTTCTGCAGCCAGACTAAAGGAAATAGAGAAAGACAAAAGAAAATGGGGGAAAACGAAAACAAAATTCAAAAAATCCCACTCAACAACAAAAACTTTCAAAAAGTCCCAGAACAAGGAAAAAGGAAATTATTTATGCTGAAAACTGGCCGCAGACTACTACAAGTCTTGGTCCAAAATCTTGTGACTCCCTGCGCTGTGGGGGATCAGGATCGGAAGACGGTCTGGAAAGTGTCCCAGCAGCTGGAAAGTGTCCCTTGCTGCTGCTGTGGGGCCGGGTGCACAGCCCGCCCGCCCTGGTGCTCCAGGGCAGGCACCCCCACCCCGCGCTGACATCATCTGTCCAGCAACCCTCCAGGCTGCCCTCAGCTCACCTCATTTTCCTCTTTCCTACAGACTCCAGCATAATATTTTCCTTGACAATCTCACCGTGTATCCCTTTTATGTTTGGGATTCTGTTTAAACAGTGTGTGTCACCTGCAATTTCTTGTTTCCATCATATGTGTCCAGCTAAATAAGTGACAAGATTTGAAACAGTAGCAGCGGGCCAGGCTCACGTGCCTTTGGTCGCTCACACTGCGTGAACGCCTCACCTCGCGGTGCTGGTGCACCCTACCTAGTCTAACTGTGAGATTTTGTGTGTAGCAATGGCTGCCGCTTCCTGAAGGCGTCCTACACCCCAGTGCTTCCTCAGCAATGCACCTGCGGTAGTTCTTTAATCTTGACAATGATCATAACGTAGAAATCATTCTTATTTCCCTCTTATTATCCCGCATTTGACACGTGAGGAAACTGAGGTCCAGCATCCCTCAGCTAGTAAGTGGAGGAATGAGCAGCTTAACTGCTGGGAGGGGCTGCCCTCCCGGGACCAAATCAGCACTAGGCGCTCCAGGTCTGACTGCACCCAGTCCACTTTGGCTCAGCCATGGGAGGACCTGGGTCTCGAGTTCTCTGATAGTGACTGTTACCCTTGGGCAGCTTGATAGGTTTTTTAAATCTCACTTCTACCATCTGGACAATAAGGATATTTAGTACTTCCCTCAGACTCAGATGTACCCATGAAACGAGAGCTATTATTAAAACCAATTTAGCCAATCGCACTGGTTTAATCTAGTCTAGTGTCAGAAATCAGTTTGGAAAAAATCAGACACAGCAGGTGGGGCAGCACTACTATGATTATCCCTCTTGGAAAATCTACCAGCTTCAGACACAGCCTTTGTCAAGTTCTATAGCAATTAATGTAGACAATGAAGTAATCTCTTGCAAACCTCCCATTTCGATTGTTTAAGTATCTAGTGTGTTTTTCTAAAACATTTCCTCTAAAACTGCAAGAAAATATTTTTAAGGACAGACTTCGTAAAATGTCCATCGTGAATGACAACAATCAACCCTTTCTTAGTTTCTAACTGCTAGTGGCTTTCCCCACCTTAATTATTCTCTTGTCTGCTCAGCTGCTATCTCCGGAATAGCACTCAGGGGTGTGTACGCGAGGAAGCCGTCGGTAACAGTCATTGACAAGGTATGATGACTGCAAACACCAAAAGACTTATATTTCCCTCAGCTATCGCACATCCTGAGTATGATATGACATTCACTCATATTGACGTGAAATAAAATGTTTAGTCTAGAAAGAGCAAGCTTTTCTTGATCAAGAAAGATTCCTCCTGATACATGATCTCCTTTCCTAGTTACACATTGCTTTGAAGGCCTTAGCAAGAATGTTATTTTAAAGTTTGATTTGTCTTCTCCTCACTCTTAATTTGGCAAGGAAACCAAGGACTAGTGCTCACTTGAAAAGATCCACATAAAGTTTAGAAAACTACCTGGAAACCCAGCAGATAATCTGAAGACCGTTTTGCAAATTAAGGTCATCCTCCATGCAATTGTTTTGTTTTGCAAACTCGTCTGGATTTTTACATTTTTATGCCCCCTTCCCCCCCACACACTCACTTTCATTGCTTATTTGTTATGTGGAAAATGCTTCCTGCAGGCAGTTCGTCCAGGCTGGGCTTCTCTATAACTCAGGAAATGAAGTCACCAGGCCTGCAGGCTCTGCCATGGGTCCACCTCCCTTTCCGGACAGAAGCAGCCACTTCAGAGATATTTAAGTACAGATGTAAAGACAGTGACAAGTAAATGGAAATAAATGTGTTTAATAGCTTGCCAGCCCTCTCAGAATCATTCCATTTCCATTTATTTAAAACTTTAGAGACGTGTGAAAATCCTGTGCGGTTCAGAGCTCTTTTTATACAGCCATCGAAAGATTATATAACATGCAATTTTGACTATAAAAGATGCTAACTACTTGCGTCTTTCAAACTTTTTGTTGTTTTATAATTGAATTTTTCTGGCTCACAAATAACACAGTCACTTCTAATTTATACCTTCAGCTAAAGGAAAAAAAAAAAGATGCCTTCTCATGTTTTTACATAAAAACATGGACTTGATTCTGCTAACTCATTTCACTCTGACACTTACTTTTATCGATTTTTTTTCACTATTAGTATCCTGAAAAGACTGGGTCAGATAGCACTGAAAAAAATTACTTATTGTTAGCTTAGGTGGTTGAAAAAGAGAAACCAAGAACTATGTTTATATAAATATGTATTCATTTAAAAATATTTTAAGATATAATACATAAACCATAAAGTTAACCCTTTAAAAGCGCACGCCAGTGGGTTTTAGTGTATCCACAAGGCTGTGCAGCGCCCCCACGATCTAAGTCCTCAACACCTCAGAACTCCCAAGGGAAACTCCATCCCCACAGCAGTCACCCCATTCCAGCCGTCCCCAGCCCCTGGCAGACACTAGTCTCCTTTCTGTCTCTGTGGGTGTACCTGTTCTGGACACTTTATATAAATGGAATCACATATTGTGTAGTCTTCTGTGACTGGCTTCTTTCACTCACATAGCGTTTCCGAGGTTTATCCATATTTTGGCATGTATCAGGACTTCACTCTTTTTTATAGCTGAGTGATATTCCACAGCATGGATATACCATAGTTTGTTTGTCCACCCGTTGATGCTGCTCCACTGAACATTCAAATACAAGTGTTTGTGTGACTATTCCCTGTCAGTTATCTTGGGTATAGACCTAGCAGTAGCAGCTGGGATGGCTGCGTCATACGGTACTCCAGGTTTAGCTTTTTGAGGAACTGGCAAACCATTTTCCAGAGTGGCTGCTTCCTTTTTAAATTCCCACCAGCAGTGTACGGAGGTTCTAATTTCTCTGCATCTTTGCCAACATTTATGTCTGCCTTTTTGTCCCCCATCCTAGGAGGAGTGAAAGGGTATCTGATTGTGATTTTGATTTACATTTCCCTAATGACTAATGATGTTGAGCATCTTTTCATGTGATTATAGACCATATGTATATTTCTTAGAGAAATGCCTATTCAAATCCTTTACCCATTGTTGAATTGGGTCACTTGTCTTCTTATTGTTGAGTTTTAAGAGCTCTTTGTATATTCTGGACACTAGACCCTTATCAGATATATAATTTGCAAACATTTCCTCCTACCCTGTGGGTTGGTCTTTTAACTTTATTGATAATGCCCTTTGAAGCACAAAAGTTTTTAATTTTTCTCTTGTTACTTGTGCTTGAAGTGTCATATGTGAGAAAAAATTGCCTAATCTAAGATCATAAAGATTTACATCTCTGTTTTCTTCTAAGAATTTTATAACTTTTACATTTAGGTCTTTGATCTATTTTGAGCTAATTCTTGTTTATGGTGTAAGGTAATAATTTATTTTAAATGTGTTTCACTAAGCTCTCAAACTTTTCTGTATTTATAGGGAAATAGAAGATTATCTAACAACATTATAGCATTAGAACACTGTAGAAATAATCCTATCATGTAGTATTTCTAAGCACTTTTGAAATCTATCATATATCTTATCATTTCAATATATCACATAAATACATATGATATATGTAACATATATCTATATAAAGATACATAGATATATAAAATATATTGTTTAATATACTGCTTAATACATTATGTAAAATATATATGTGTGTGTGTATATATACATGTATATATATATGTACATATATATATATATATATATATATATATATATATATATGATGATAATCTAGGGTTAGAAACCCAAAGAATACTAGGAAGAAAACAGGAAGTCAAGATTGGCCTCTTAAATCACTTTTCCTTGAATGTCAGTTAAGGGCAGCTACTGCCTGAACTCTAACCAAAAACACTGTTGGGACTGAGTTTGAATCAGACCTTGCAATATCCAACACCGTGACCCTAATCATCTTTGTTCTTTTCACACTTTCCTCCCTTTGTCTAAAAGACAGCCAAATGAAACACACCAAGCACCAAGCTCCACAAAGACAAGTACATTCCACTCTAAGTGAAAACAGTACAAAGAGAACCGTGAAGTATTTATGTGTATTTTACGTTCTATTCTATAAAGAATATACATGAAACTGCATCTTTTCTATCATTACACTTTACAAATTATTACAGAAACTTTTCTATTTCAACTCAGTTTATAAGCCATGTATATTCTAGACTAAAGCTGTCCAGTGGAACTTTCTGTGGCAAACGGTGTCCTATTCTGTCGTCATCAACCATATGTGGCTATTGAGTGCTTGAAATGTGGCTAGTCAGACTGAGGAACTAAATGTTTAATGTTACCTACGTGTAATTAAGTTAAATTTAAATAACCACAGGTAGCTGGAGACTGCTGGGTGGACAGCACAATTTTCTTCTCTGGTAGATATAATGTGGTTTAAAAATGCACACATGAATTTTAGAGCAGATGGCACAGTCTACTGAAACTAACCGATTTCAAAAAAAAAGGAAAATGTTGAGCTATAGCTTCTGTAGAATTTGTATTGGTTAATTTAAACAGTGATACATATTGCTAGAAACACTTCCCCTCTCTTTCTGGCAAAGAAGAGTATAGGCAGACTTCTGGCTGAGCAGACCCTACACACTGCCAAGCCTGTAACTAAAATTAAGCAAAAGTTTAATTGCTAATAGTTTTTTTTATACCCTGTGAAAATCTTGGAAAGCACATAATCATGGAAATCACATTCAGATAGAAATGGAAAACATTAGCAAGTCTGTCTGTGAGCAAAGACAGTGTCTGACATCTAAACAGAGATTATAAAGCATCTTCTCACATGGAAGAGAGAACGGGGGCTTCCTTGGTGCTCTAAGGACCGTCTTGCCCACTTAGCACTAAAGCCTTGAGGCGTTTGTCTTTCTTATAAACAAAAGCATAAATTATTTATGCAACAGGCTATCGTAAGAACTTGGAGGGACTGTGCAGACATGTAGTCCTTGTAGATGAAAACATCACCCTTCATTTATTGTGTGATTTTGAGTTTTTCTTATAATGCCATTTCAGAAAATACTGATGGATGCATCAACACCTGAAGTAAACAGTTTCTCTGCTGAGGAAGGAAGCCTGGCAAGATGCGAGGCTCCCTGTCTGTTCCTGGAAAGGCAAACATTATAAATGAAAACAAACAATAGCAAACTTAAATGCAGAAGAACCAAAAAAAAAAAAAAAAAAGGTAGTTTCTTTCTTCTCAGGACTAGAATCGGGTTCAATGTGGGTCCACTGACAGTGAATCAAAAGCAGCCCCTCCGATGACAAGCCCTATTTCTCCTTGCTCAGGGACAGAGGAATTATTGCATAATATGTGCTCTATTGCAAAAGAAAGCAAACACGCAGGAAGGTGTTAAACGGGAAATGCAAGTTTCCCTACCAACCCCCAATCTCCATATACATTGCCCAGTAAAATACTTTTCCTTGTATCCTCCCAGAATGTCCTCTGTGAAGATATCTGTATGTAATAGGCACTCTTCTATTTCAAGAAGTTATGTAAGTTTCAAGAGCTTGAAGCCCTTGCTCTGAATTTCCACCCCAGAAACCAGGGACCACTTTGGACTCCCACTTCCTCTCCTGTTCACACCAGACACACCCTGTCCTCCCAGGAGGTTGGCACTGTCCTGGGTCTCATCATCCCTGCTCTAAAAATGTTTATTAGCCTTGAGGCTGGGCTGCCACCCTCTGTGTTCCCTCCCCGTGAAGACTGAGAAACTCAGGTGTGCAACTTCATTCTCTAGCCATGTGGTGTCATGATTTCACCTACAGGAGAAAGTGCGAAGTTAAGGAACAGAGTCCTGCCCTGGCACGTGCCCAGCCTCTGCCTGGAGTCCCGCCCCACTCATCCCGCTGAGGGACCCGCCGTCCTCAGCCACCCCTCCCTGAAGGGGGTGCGCTCACTCTGTGCCCAAGATCATGCTTTTCAAGTGAGCCTTGCTGCAGTCGGCGGGATTTGGTTTATACACTGGGGTTCCCGGGCAGGGGCGTTTGTGAATATTTCATGTCACACCCAGGCCAGCCTGTGGCTGAAAGACCGCCCCGAAGACCGGCTGCCTCTGTATTTACAGGACTATAAGGAGACCCCGAGAGTCTAGTGGGGCCTGTAACGAACGACAGAGTGAAACACGCGTGAAAGCCGACGCAACTTCCCGCTGTGGGGTCTGCAGGGCCCTGGGGGCCCAGGCCCACGGTCAGGCAGGACCGCATCCGGTCACACGCGGGGCCAACCGCGCGTGGTGGCCTGTCACGTCCCCCCGGCCCCGTCCCCGTGCGCCCTGCACGCCGGCGTGTTGTCCCAACGTGACTAGCGCTTTGCACGCTGTCTGGGCCTCAGCAGGGCGTGGATTTCGCAGGTCCAACCACCAGCGTCTCACGCACGCGGGGGAATGACCCGCAAGGAACTGCTGCGGACGCCCACGAAGGAAACAAAAATTAAACGTTTATTCTCACACCTTACGTCCCTCAATAGTTTTGTAAATGAAACAAATAACGCCTCTGTGAAAACAGCACAGATATAATTTCAAGATCCTGATCTCTGTCAAATCTCCAATAAGAAAAAGAGACAAGGACAAACCGTGCAAGCCCCGCCCCCGCCCCCGCCCCCTCGCGCGGCCCCACATCAGCACCTGCGCGGACGAGCAACCTCCCAGCCCGCGGGCCTGCCAGGCCTTGCCCCCTCTGAAGGCCATGTTCACCCGCCCAGTCTGTACTTTGTTCTGTTCCAAACACTTCTCCAAAGCATCCACCCTAAACACTCGCGTTTCCGGGAAGCTGAAATACTGTCTAACCCTCATACCTTATTTAAACGGTGCAACCTGCTGTGAGCGCCCCCGTTGGCAAGACAAAGAATAAAGCCTGTTGTTTAAAGAAAGGCTGATGAGGAAACTGCAGACTTTGGAAGGATGAGATTTCACGCCCACGTGGGATGCAGTTCAGTTGTTAAATCAGCAGTTAGGCTAAAGGCTCCTTTTATGTTCCCCATGTCTGTATATTCATCTTTCTCGCAGAGTAAAGCCCTAAAAGGTAGAGGAAGACACTCCCCCCTGTGACTCCCCGTCAAAGCCGGGTGCCTCCTGAGTTCCCTGGGATCACACCCAGAGGCCTCCGCCTGCAGGCGGCCCCCTCACAGGGAGAGAACCCCGCCACTTCCCTTCTCTGGGTCACAGTGTCCTCATCTGTAGATGGCGCTGGGAGGTCCTTAGGGCCCCTTTCTGACTCTGATCCAATGATTAGGGGCACTTCTCATTGCACATTGTAATTTGCACTTTACTTTCCAAAAGAACCGAGTTAGAAGAAACTGCTGGAAAAGGGCTCTGACTCTTTTTATAGTAAAATAAGTAAGAAAAGCTTGGGGGGGGGGGGACAGTAAGGACATGTGCTAGAGTGAAAACCCTGAGGGACAGAATATTTCAGAAGCAGGGACATTTAACACTAGGAGGTCAACATCATGAACCGGCCTGACAAGTGCATTCCTGGGCCTGCATTCGAACCACCATTTCCAAAGAAATCAGTTAAGTGACTTCTTTGTCATTAGATAAATGATTCTTTCAACATACTCATTTTTACCATATCCCTAGGCCAAATCATTGTTTTTGAAAAGACCTGCAAAATGATCTGTGAAAGCACATATCCCTCTGAATTTTCATTTCATATTACTTCTGGTTCAAATTAAGGACGTTTTTTACTTATTTCTATTCAAACAACACAAATGATTATTTTAAAATATGCACATGCATATCTGGTCTCTTCCATCTTTGGCAGAAGAAATTATTTTTTCTGGAAAATATCATGTCTCTTGTTTATATATTTGAGGAGTGCATGTTGACGTTATGCGTCCCCTCAGAAAGTTTCCATGTCTGAAATAATGTTCAACAGAAAGTTTGCTTCACGTTGCTGTGAGAGGCAATATTTGAAAAGTTGTTCTTATACTTTGTGATGACAGCTTGTTCCCTATTGCTTCATTACTTTTTTCATATGCTCAAATAAGAGTAAAAACAAAAAAATTAGAACTTTCTAATTTCCAAATACTTATTTTTTTATTTTACAAATCAAATTTCAGAAAGTTCAGACCTTCAAGTTTGCCAGGACATAACCAAAAACTAATAATAAGAAACAAAAGTGGCCTCTGACTCAAATTTATGTTACATGAGTTCCCCGCTGATTAGAAAGCCAGCTTAGGCTAATTAGTCTATTCGCAAAATTTACGTTAACAGTATATTAAAAAGCAGGACCGAAAAGGAAGGAGAGGGATTCCAGAATCTTGGACAAGTGCAAAAAATAACCTTGTCGGTTTGACAATAAATAAATGAACCAGAACCACCATAAAATCTAAATGTAAGAACACAAAACCACATGGGACCATTCTCAACAGGGAAAACCAGCTCTCAGCCCCTGGAAAATCAGAAAAATATTATTGCATCACAACCAATCATAGGATTCAACAAGCACATTCAAGGTGTTTTTGTTGTTGCTTTTCTTTAAGGCTGAGATGTGTTTAAGACATTCTTTCAGAAAGACTTCCTCCAAAACTTTTCAATAAAAAAAAAAAAAAAGATCTGGCATTTCAGTTGTCTGGGAAATTCACTTACTTGTAACAACCGTCTTTAAGAATCCACAGTAATTAGAAGCCTCTCAGATTTAAACACTGTCTCACTTTGAAAGCCAAGTAGGAAAAAAAATTAAAGGAAAGTAAAACGTCAATGTATAGTGGAAGGACTTCTAAAAACGAAACGGCCGTGCGAATGTGACTTGGACGTGATTATATGTAACTTTTGTGCCTTCTTTACATTTAATTTCAATTCCACTCTGAAAATTACTATTATATGTAATTTCATTAACAATGGTCACCCCAATAAATTAAAAAAATTACTATTAAATGGATTTGCAACAATAGACATGAGAAATCTCTCTCTCTCAAGAAACGGGAGAACGCAACTTGTAAGGACACACAGAAACAAATGTGTTTTTATGTGTATTTTGAAAACACACACAGAAGGACTACCTACATACAACTTGTTCTTGAATGTATGCAGAGGGAGCCAAAAGAAATGTACATACATTTTAAGAAAGGAAAAAACTATTAATTGTAATACTCAAAATATACTGATAACAAAAGATGAATTAAAGTCACGTCTGACTTCTGCAATTACAAGAGGGGATCAAAGTGGTTTCCATCAGTGTCCAGACACTTCTGATGACGGTGAACTACTGCTTGAGCATAGATAACATCTCTTAAAATGTATATACATTTTTTGGCACCCCGGGTATGTAGAGTGTAATAATGGCCTGGAAACAAACACACCAAATTCCTAGGAGTCATTGCTTCTGGAAGATGAGGAGAGGCTGGGATTCAAGCTCTTCCGTGTTACTGACAATCTTTACTTGAAAGAAAAAGATTATCACCTTTTCCTTTACTTGAAAGGAAAAGAGTATTACTTGGAAGCTAATGTGACAAAACCATAACTCTCAATTCTGGATGGTTGGAATATAGCTCTTTGTTTTATTACTTTTGTTACTTTACTTTTTTTTTTAAGTTTTTGTTTCTTTAACAGTTCTTAAAAAAAAAATAAGTCCCAAATTGCTACCAGCACTAAAGCACCAGCTTAGGCATGATATAGAATGGAATGATTTTAAGAGCTCTCATAAGCTAATAGCTTCACATCTGGCATCTTCCTGGACCATCCTTTGGACACACGATGTCCAAAAGACAGGTACAGACAAACCACAAGCATGCTGTGACATGCTGTCAGGCTGAGTGGCAGGCTCATGCTGCTTGCTGGTGACTTTTAAAAACAACTCACATTCTATCAAACAGAAATGTGACTATTTCCAGCTGGCCAAGTGGGGAAAAACTGTTTTTCTCATCTACCTCTGTAATATTATCTAGAATATAGTCGAGGGAAACAAGCACACCACTGAGAAGCACTCGGAGGGCTGGCCTGTTGCTACAACAGGCGTCTGGATGCCAGGTAGAGACCCGCCCCCGCAGAAGTGCGCACTTTCCCACACGGACAATGGGTAACAACCCCTCGGGCTGCACAATAGCACCCACCATGACACTTCCTTAGCAACTCCTTTAAACCCAGACTTGGAAATCATCCCTATTTTGGCAACAGGATGAGTATTTGCTGCTCATGAACTTTTTAAAAGGTCATCTGCTGAAAACAAGCCTGCTTCCTTTGACTCAATCGTCCAGCCTCCTCCCTCCATTCTTGAAACCTACCCATCAAACTGAAGACACAAAACTGAATTTTTCGAGGAAAAAAAAATGCACTTTTTGCATTTTTTTAATGGGAAAATGAAATCTCATCTTAGAGATGGTAGAAAAAAAAGAACGAGTGCGAATTGCCCATATTTTATTACTTTGCTACCGAGTAACAGAAAGAACGAAGCAGGTTAAACAAATCATTTTGCTCAAGCAATTGTAAACTTTTTTGGTTTATCTTTTAATACCAGTTATTAAACTATACCTGTAAAGGTCATAGTTAGCAAAATTACAAAATTAATTGATATTCCCATTAACTAGTACTAGAGTTTAAAACTTATGCGTAATGTTCAGCAACAAAAAAAATGACCAATGATTGTATTATTTTATATTCATATAAAACTCATTTGAATAATGAATTTAATCAGCCTCCACATTGCAAGCCTTCAAATAATTGTATCATATTGGTATATTTGAGAATAGGGAAAATTTGCCAACAGTATTGAGTTCTTTTTATTTATTAACTATTTTCAAACATCCCACTTGCTGAGAAAAAAAAATAAACTGTTTCTTATCAAAGATTTTTAGCTGTGAAATTCACACTAATTAAAATGAACTTATTTTTAGATTGCTACTTGTTAATTCTATAAATCAGACAGCTTTTTCTTACTAATTATGACATTTATAACACACATTTAAATTTTTCTAAAGTATAAAAAGGCTACAAAAATAAACAAATCTGAGAAATGCATATAAATTCTCTGCTTCCCTTTCCTCCTAAACTACAGGAATGTCCAACAAGACCCAGCAAATTCAGAAGCTGATCCCATCAGTGGCCATTTTTGCTCATTTCTATGAAATCAGAGTAATGCGGTGCAATGTACCAGGCAAATGAAGGTGTGATACATGTAAGAGTTGCTCTCACTTTAACTCATTATACAAAAGGGGCTATTGTTGCCACGCATATAATAATTACATGTGTATCATATACTTGACCTTAATAATAGCATTAATCACTTTGAATTAAGTTTTGTGCATTCCGTGAAGGTCACAAAGCCTTCCCACCACTGTTATTGGAAACAGAGCTGTATGGAACGGCCCTCCTCGCTCCCTGGGCTTCTTCCTCCCTCCCTCCCTCCCTCTTTCCCTCCCTCCTTCTCTCCTTCTTTCCCGTCCTTCCATCCCACTGGGGCCTTGTATTCAGCCCCCATATACATCCCAGATCCCAGAGGTCTGGTCCCTGTTCTGTGAGAAACTCACAGACAGGTCAGCAGAGTGGAGAGGGCATTGGTGGGGTAGGTGTCATGCCATTTTAGAGATGGGGAAACTGAGGCTCAGACAGGGAAAACAACTAACTGTCTAAGGTTAGAGCACATCAGCAGCTAAATCTCCCAGCTGTCTGTCCAGTAAGTCCCTTTTCCTCTACCTATAGAGCTGCACGTTAGAAAAGCAACTATCTATATTTGTGTTTTTCTCTCATTCTTTTCCCTTTAAAAATAACCAGAGGTGGATATGAATTATGGAGGCAGCGGAAGGAGAATCTGGATCCTCTGCCTGTGACCTTCTAAACATTCACTGAAACCTGGATTTGCAGGCTCGTTTCCTGAACAACAGTGTTGGCCCAGAGTTTGAGTCCCAGCAGCATTGGACCTTTCCTCACAGGGTGGGCATGTGGGGGGTGGAGAGCAGGCCGGACCCGGGCAGGGAGCCACCTTATTGGACAGGAGACTGCGCTCTTGCTTTTGAGTTGCAAGAGAGCTTTACTGTTTTCCAGAATGTATATTTTTTGAGGGTACTTAAAGGGAGAACAAACAGAGATTACGGGGGGATTCAAGGGGGGCCATCGGCTGATTTTTCTCCTAAGGCATGAGTTCATCAGTTTCTTTCTGCTCTAGCGGTCACTTTCACATATGACCCTTTCCTAAGGAATGGTTATGACAAGGCCTCACAACAAAACACTGATGGTTTAATCCTGAGAGCACAGCCAGAATCTCAGCTTGGCAATTAATGGCAGCCTATCTCTAAGAAGGACAGACTGTGATTCTAAGCAAGATGATAAATCCCGCGAACTTTCTGTTAAATATACGTAGGTACTCTCCTGTTATCATCAAACCCTGTTCTAGGGAAGGTGCCAGATGTGCAAAACTATACAGACGCCCAACGGATGGATCCAGTTGAATGGGTCAGCACCCCTGGGGCATTTACAATTTAATTGCTATGACTGAATATTTAATACACACAAAAGAGTACATGTGTAAGACACAGAGGAAAGTTATAAAGCACGATAATAAACTGACCACCGTGAAACAATCAAGCCCAAGATGAGACAAGGACATCTTGGACTCCATTGCATCTGCAAGTCTGCCCCTCCCAATCCCGAGGCCCTCCGTCCCCAGAGTCTGTGTTATGCGTTACCTCCTTTAAAAAAGTTTTATCATGTATGTAGGATAAATATACATCTTGAACGATACATTGTTTAGCTCCTCCCGGTGGGGTGTGCAGGTGCAAAGAGACCACGTCCTACAGGTGAGTCAGGTCAGGCAGGCAGAGAGGAAGGGTGTGTTACGTGGCGGGGGTGACACATGAGCCAGGCACACAGGAGAAGCACACACACTCCCTGGGGAACGTGGGGAGCTCCAGATTCCTCCACAGCTGCTTCACCAGCTGCTCGGAAGCTCCCCTCCCTGCTCCCTCCATCCTTGCCCTCTTCCGTCAACACCTCTCTTCTACTGGCTCACTCTTCTCAGTCCATAACGGTTCCCACTCTCCACGGTGCTAAGCAGCCCTCCCTCAGCTCTGCGCTCCGCTCAGGTGGGGCACCACGGGTGCTGTGCCGGGGTGACACCAGGCTGGTGACAGTCCCCCCAAAGGCCATCAGTGTTCAGCTCACTAACAAATCTGAAGGCTTGCGTTACTGGCTATCGTGAACCCCTCGGCACTCTTCCCTGTGCTTCCGTAAGAGCGGCATACGTGGGTTTACTCCAACCTCTCGAATTTCCCATTTCCTCATCCCACCTCCAAACAACGGATGGTCCTCTAGAATCTGCTTCCATCCTCTGCCTTTCTCGGCTTATCTCTTTCTCATGAATTTATTTGCTCCCACAGCTTCATCTCGATGACTCTGTTCATGACTCCAAACAATTTACTTTTTCTCCCCGAGCTCTCATCTCTCTTACCAACTTCCTGGTTGGCATCTCTATCTGGGAACCCCCAACACACCTCAAATTCAAGATATTTACATTTGTACACATTATTTTTATCCTAGAACTCACCCTTCCATCCAGTTTCTCTGTTTTCATGTCCAGGATGGTAACCTTAGACGTTATTTTGAAATCTCAAACCTTCCTCACCCTCTAACTTGACACGTCACCATACGTAGCCTGCCCTGGCACTTTCATTTCCCTTTTGTGTGTTCCCTCTGGTCCGATCTCATCTCCACCTTCCTGATTCAGACATGTGCCCTGCAGCGGGTCCTCTCTGGTCTGTTGTGTTATGCTCCAGGTCACCAGATTTATTTCCCGAGGCACCACCGTGCTTCTCCTATGAATCGGTGTCTGGAGGAGGCTCTACTGTCCAGACCTAATCCTCCCTCCCGGCCTTCTGCCTCTCGTTTGTCAAAATCAACCTTACAATCATGACTTTTGGGCAACTTGCTATTCCTAGAACATGGATTTGCATTGTTTCTCTTTTTATTCAGGGCACAACTTATGCTGGGGATGACTCTGATATCATTATCATTTAGCAATTGGAAAGAAAGTTCTAGCATGCTTACGGTCTGTAAGTCATTGCACTTGGTCTTTAGCAAAGAGAAATTCAAAGTTCAAGTTCACCAAGATGAAGCTTATAATCAATAGAATATAGTAGCAGAAAGGGCACCATTTACAAATTCTGAGCGCTTCCACTTCCAGATAAGAAGGTGTAAACACAATTTTGCTAAAGGCAGCTATAAAACTTGGAGAGACTGAATTAGGTTTCTGAAAATTAGACAACAGCCGATGGGTCGAGGGAAATACCTCTGAATTGGCAGTGAGTTTGCCATGTTCCCTTTGGGGTCCCCCATTAGACTAGAAGACAGTCTAATACCTGGAAGTAGGTATCTGGTACCTTACACCTAAACCAGCTTAGACAGAGGAAGCTCCAGAAGTCCTCTCGTTCTGGGTACAAGAGCGGGAAAGGAAAGCCCTAAGGCTCAGGAGAGTGTGGCAAACACACTTCCAGCTCTTCTCCTTGTTCCCCAGTCCCCAGCCCCCAGGCAATCTTGTGGTGATGGCGCTGGTGGCAGTTACAAGCCACCCAGAGCACACAGGAGTCAAAACTCCAAGGGACCAAGCTTCCCCCTCCAATCAGTGCAGCTGTGATCCCAGGGGCGCGGGGCAGACTCTCCTGCCTCTTCTTTTCCAGCCTCCTCTGCTTGGCCCCAGACGTGGAAAGCAATATGCAGACGCAATCCAAAATTACTCAGAACACAACTTGCATGGGAAAAGACAACAACCAATGCCAAAACACAGATGATAAAAATACGTCAAAGCAGCTACTACACAGACAGCAGCTGGAGAAGATGGGGAATTTTACATTTCCCTTCATGAGAGCGTCACGCTGGTTGGAATAAGTCCCTTTCTCAGGAAAGACACCTGCTCTTGCCTCAAGTCTGAATGTTCTATTGTCTTTTATATCCCCTCCGTCTCTATGTTTTATGTTTCCTTTCTCAGACTATTCACATTTGTATCTTCAAGCGGTACAAGTCTGAATTTAATTATAAAGTCACTTGAATTCTTCTATGGAAATGGAAATTTAACAAACAATAAAAATAATAATGTCTAATTATTTTCTTTGCCCACAATTTTAGTGTGAAAATTCAACAGAATGGAACAGTCTTTAATATTCAAAGTGCCAGTCATTTTCTTTCAAAATGTAATTGAAATTTTTCGTGCTTAATGAACCCCAATATGTAAAGTAATTAATAGAGATGCTGAACCTATGAAGGTGACAGAAAGGCATGTGTAACAATTTTGTATCATAAAAAAACAGTTAATAAATCCCTAATGTGATTAATTTGTAAGTGCTGTGTTTTCCAGACGATACATTAGAGCCTTGTGTCACACAAGAAAGAATACTTACAACAGTGATACATGAAAATGGGAATGTACAAGGGCAGACACATGCAGACGCCCACCAAATGCTGTCAGACCCTGAACCCCACAGACGCCTGAGAGCAAACGTGCCCGGTGTTTAATACAGTCTATGCCGGAAGGAAACACCTTCCCGGAGATTCCCTTGGACCATCCAGTGCTCTTTCTAGTCACCAAATCCTCATATCACTGCGAGTCTACACGTGGCAGAGCTGGTGCTGGGCTTCCCGGGCTGTGCTGCTGTTGGCCGTCGGCCTCGTCCGCGGCTGAGGTCGCTGCTCTGAACTCTCCCGTGGCATTTACTCTAATTTCTGCCCTTGACTGTGTCTCCACTCAGCGTTTGTTTCATGATTGTTTCACTTTCTGTATCCATTTAGTATCTGACCACTGGATGGTTTGACTCTGGTTTGTGCTTTGGTATTCCTTATTTGATGCATTTAGCCCAAGGACTGGGTGTCAGTATAAATGAACCAAAGGGAATGCAAAGAGATATAAAGGCAATAAACATATTATCCTCCCAGGGGTTTATGTGGTAGAGAAAATAAAGCACACCCTAACCAGCACGTTATGCTGAAAGCCTGGGGTCAGCAGAATAACCCCCTCCCACGAGATGTCCAGGTCCTAAGCCCTGGGGTTTCTGGAACCTGTGGAAGTTACCTCACCTGGCACAAGGGACTTCAAAGATGCGATTAAGTTACAGATCTTCAGATGGGAAGATATTCCCAACGGAATCCCAGAGGTCCTTAAAAGTGGAAGAGGGAGACCGAGGGGGAGGCAAAAGGAGACTTCAGTGTGGAAGAGAAAGCCAGGGTGGTGCCACTACGTGAGAAAGACTCAACCAGACACTGCTGGCTTTGAAAATGGAGACAGAGGCCAACATGTAGGCAGTCTTCAGAAAATACTGGAAAAGCCAAGGAAACAGATTCTGCCCTGGAGAAAAAACAGCCTGCTGACACCTTGATCTTAGCTGGGTGGGACCTGTGCTGGGCTTGTAACTCACGGTACTGTAAGATGATACATTTTATGCCATCTTAGGCCACTGCGTTTTGGGTTATTTGCCACATCAGCCGTAGAAAAATAATAGCATGCCCCAAATACTTGCCAAAATACTAAGGGCAAAAAAGTCCATAGAAGGGAAAAATCCTCAAGAACATGGGAACAAAGGCAGTGGATCTGTTGCCTAAACAGTGTGTAATCTGAAAGTTCTAGTTAAAGTGCGTTCACCTTGAATTCCTTAGATCAAAAGTTTCTTAATAATTCAACATCTCATCACAAAGTTAGCATATAGCTCAGTAAAAGGGCTAAGTCATGTGACTCACTGACAAGTTAATTGTCCCCTGGGATTTTACTGTCATCCTCCTCATGAATTTCATTTATTGCTTCAGAGAAATCACACGACTAACTTGAGGCCGCCTCTCAGATTTCCAGACACCCCACCTTACTTCAAGGGATGGAAACCTATTTGACCACCCTAACTGAAAATACGTCTGTAACCCAGCCAGAAGGGCCAAAGCAGGGTCATAGTGTGGGAAACCTCCTTCAGTGGACTACACCCTGCCTACAAAATAGGTTGAGCCCCGTGGCAGCTCTGACGTGGACATGTGTTACACTCAGAGTTAGAGATCAATATGGTTTCACCAGTTTCCATTTGACCTTCAGAGATGAACCTGGACTCAATTACCAAACCCTCTCCTGACATTTGCTGTGGGACTTGGAACTCCGCTAACTCAATTCATCCAACATCCCCTGGGTCCACACGGAACGTCGTGTCCATCATAAACTAATTCTGAAACTAAAATGCCTGCTCTTAGGGAGGGACACCCAGAACGGCATAGCAGCACGTGCCCAGTGACGCACGCACGGGTCCCACAGACCAGTTCTTGCTGACACACCATGACTTAATTGACACACATTGTGTGGATCAGGAAATCATATGGTCAGATTTCAAAAGCCAAGTTCAATTTTGTGTGTGATGACATACAATTTTTTAAATGACACTGAATACAAAGAAAAGAACACAATGTCTATGTCAATATAAGTTTTCATACACTGTTCTCATGCTACTGCTACTGTCACACTTACTTTGTACTACTCTCTGGTGTCCCTCACGTACATACTGGCTTGCCTTATAAGTTAATGAGTATATGACTTACATACACTATCAGATTTGTTGTCCTTGAAGGCAGTGGCCATTATATGGCTGCTTAGCAATCTAAAATAGTGTTTACAATATCTTATTTAGTTAACTATGGCTTGTTGAGTAGATGTTATGCCTAAAACCATTTACTGGAGATAGTAAAGTCATAAACCGCCTTATTACATTTGTCCAATTGTGTATCCTCAGGCAGCTGTTGCAGAATATAATGCAAATTATTATCACAGTCAGAATTTTACTCATGAGTTTTTAATATATGTCTTAGCAGTCATACTACAATACATTTTCTTTAAGTTTTAGGAGCAAATCTTTTAGAGTTTGTAATGTGGCACAGTTTTATTCATTCATAGCATTTCTACAAAATGAATAAAAGTAAGACGCATATATGTGTACATTTAAAAAGAGGCCACTTCTTCAGACTGAGGCTTTTTAGTAGTTTGATGATTCTGTTTTAAGTCTGGTTTCTAGTGTCGTGATGGGCATTGCTCAAAAAACAGAGGAAGTTTCTTTTCAAGACAGAATGTATTTTCCCAGAAACACAGAAGGAAAGCATCAGAACATGGTAAGATTATTGATTTAGAGAAATATCACATTGGGAACTAAAATATCGTAGAATGGGTGCTTTACAAACCCTTAGCTGGCTGGTCATAGGACAGTTTAAGGACTCTGAAAAAACAGTGCCATCTAGGAGTGATGGAAGAGTCCATCTAATTGAACCCCATTCGTTTTAAAGAAGAGGAAATTAGAACAAAAGAGGTGAGTGACTTGTCAAGTTCCAACTTCTAGTTAACTTAAATACCAAGATCAACCCAAATTTGATAATATGAAATGAATATAAAAAATGGCAAGCGAATCACTTATTTAGATATGCACTTGAAAATCACCATTCAAATAACAAACTTCTAATGAAGTTCAAATGTCTCCAATAATTTTTCTTTTAGTTTGTTCTTTTTCATGAAAGCCAAGTTAGCAGGCCAGAGAATGGGGGGAATGATGGATACTGGGCTAGCCAGAGGAGCTGAGACAAGGCAATTAAGTTTGAGTGGCCATCACTATAAACAGGTGGGAAACTGTGTGCAGACAAGACGGGATGCAGACAAGAAAAGGAAACTGTTGGGTTATAGCTGCTTAGTCAGTCAGATCCACTAGGACGAATCAAAAAAGATAAGGTAGAGCTGAGGTGGGACTTTTCAGCACCAGGGAGAGTTCCTGCTGGGTTGGCAACTGTGCAGAAGACCTGGGTAGATGATGACCTTTGACCTCCAAAAGTCTTACAGGCCTTCTTCTATTGTGACAAGTCCAAGGACACAAGGAGGAGGCTGCATTACCATCCATTCAAACCCAAGACCTAAAACTCAGTGGGAGAATTCAACCGTCTTGTAAACGTCAAAGAGACGAGAAATTCGTTCATCTCTGCTTTACCTTTTATAAGTTATATGGCATTGGACCACTTATGCAAGTGTCAGTACCCCAGTGTCCTAATTTGTAAAATGGGTTAAAATGGGTACATGATACTTACAGCCTAGTGTTGCTGAGATTTGAAGGAGATTATTTACATTAAATGCCTAACACAAAGCTTAACATACACAAGCTATTCTGTAAATAGTAACAGTCTCTCTCTCTCTCTCTCTCTCTCTCTCTCTCTCTCTCTCTCTCTTCTCCCCCCCTGCCCGCATATACTTTTTTTTAATTGGGGGCATAAATTCTGACAAAGCAGAGACTTTAAAATCTGCTTGCTCTTTGAATTAACAGTGATATCCGATAGATAAAGTTTAGATTCTAACGTGAGGTCTGGACTAGTTTCATAGATAACCTCACAAGGACAATTAAACTTAATTTTTCAAAGTCTTAGTGGTAAAACATCATTATTGTTGTTGTCGCTACGCCTTTACGAACTAAACCAAATTCTCATCCACTTGGCGTTATCAAAATTTCACAACCTCTAAATCCATTGGCCTATAGAAAAAAATAAACTTTTATCAAATTTCTGCACCTTGTAAAAGAGGATTAGTTCTAAATCCAAGTATTTCAAACATCCTTCCAAAAGAGTTTTATGTATTAAAGGAAGAAAAAGAGGATCAGGATGAAGGGAGACTTCTGGTCAATGGGTGCCAGCTATGACTGCATACTAGCACCTGCTTGGGGACTTTCAGAATACACATTGACAATCGATCGTATAATCCCACACATCCCAACCCATAACTGGTATTTCACACGGTGATTCTGATGTGCAGACAGATTTGGAATCTACCAATAGAGTTCGGAATAAGTGCTTTTAAAATAAAGGCTTCTGATCAAAATATTACACACCCATTTTCATAACTTGTTTCAAAACTGCTTTAGTAATCTTTTCAATTAGTGGTATTAGTGGTACCATATTCCTCATATTAGTGGCATTCTTCAACATTCACAATGATTTTCAGCTTCCTACAGGTTATATTTCAAAATAAGGCGTTAGCCAGGTAATCAATTCATTGAGAATCTGCTCCATGGAGAAAAAAAGCAGTTGTTCGTCTCAGACCCTAAAACAGTGCACATCTGAGGAAGCGATAACCTCACACCTAATTACTTCTAAGTCATGATTAATTCTAATTGTGCAGTATATGCGGTGAGCACCCCAGGAGTCCAAAGGACAGTGACCCTAGGAGGGATGAGATGCAGCACAGTTCAGGGGTGCCGATGCTTCCAAACGCACTGCCCGCTGGGAGAAAAGAGGAATCACAAAGCCCAAAATCCAGTTTCTGTGCCAAGCAATGTGGTTTTCCAAAACACTACCTCATTGTGAACATAAAGCAAACATTGAATTGAGCGAGTATCAAAGTTAAACTTGTGTGTGAGGAGTAAAGAAGCATTTTCTCTCCACGTAAAGAAGACAGTTTCCATAGGACTGTTGATGGAAACCTGGGAGGCATCTCCCAGTGGCTTTTATGGAACAATATGGACACGTCCACTGAGGCTGATGAATGTCAGCAGACGGCACAGCACTCCAACGTGTGTCCCTCTTGTTTAGTGCTATCCGGTGGAACCAACGTCCCAGTTCTCTTCAGCAGAGAAAAGAGATGGAGGAGCTTTAACACAACTCCAAATGGCGATACCCTAGAGTCATAAAAGCTTGAATACGAAACTAGGCATTTATAGATGTCTTCTATTTTAAATACTTTTTTGTATTTACTAATACGATTTTCTTACTTCAGACTAGGTTACTAATTTCAAAGCTTCACATACAATAGCAATGACAACTATGTTCATAACTGTTCTGTAGCTTAAATCAGTGTATAAGTAACATTTTCTTGCTTCATTCTAGAAAATATAACTGATTATAAATAAATATGTCTTCAGCTGCAACTTATTCTCCATGATATATTAAAATTCAATTTAATAGATAGGGTCTCATAGTTGATGACATAACAAATACAAACATGAATAAAATGTAAGCCGTATCTTAAAGACACAAAATAAGATTTAATAAATTCCCGAAGCCAAAGTACTAACCACTGTGACGATTAAGTTACTACTAAACAGTCATGGAAACCCACATCAAAACAAGAGAATTTCTGAAAATGAAAGACCCAACCAGTTTTGAGTGTTAATAAATACTGAATTTCTACAAGAAACAAAATGGAATGATGTTTAGCAGCGTTAGGAACTGCCAATTGGAGACACCAGTGATGGCATTCGGCCACAGTGAGAGCCTGCAGCTGGGCTGGGCTGGCCCTACGTCACGCTGGCACCCGGGCTGTTGGGGAGGCACCTGGGAAATGCTCCAGAATCACTGAAAGCAGGAATAAATGAGAGAATAGACAAAGGGGAGCACATCATGGCCACCATCTCTCCAACACTGAGAGGGAAACCTAATGGCAATGATACCCTTTAGTTAGTAAAAAAGTATCCGTTTGGGCTCATGGATTGTAACAAACGTGCCCCAGTAATGCAAGATGTCATGTTAGGGGAAACCGTCTGTGGGAGGGAATGGAAAAGGAGTCCTTGGGAAGCTCTGCACTATCTGCTCAATTTTTCTAGAAACCTAAGAAATAAAATCTATCAAAAAACAGGGGCGCTGACAGGAATATTTTATTTTAGGGCTGGGCACACATGGCTGATAGTTCAGAAAAGTAATGTCATCTTTCTACAACCATTGAATGACTAAGAACTACAGCCAAGTTGGGGGTGGGGGGGGGTGGAGGGAGAAGGTGGCAGTGACACACCTTCTCTCCATTTGTAGAAGATATTCGAGCCAACAAACATACCAAAGAGGGGGGCGCTGTTTGGGGGTGATTCTTGTGGCATCGAGCATTAGTTCAGCCAGTGTGTTACTGACAAGCACATGCTTAAGAGTTTCTTTTATTTTCTAATTGGTATCACTCCGGTTGAATAAAAATGTCTGAACTTTTTCTGTTGGGTGAAACCGCAGCCGGCACAGAATGAAGATGGCTGTCGTGAATGCCTGTCAGTCCCCTTAGTAAACAGATCTTCGTTGCGTAATATAAATGTAAGAGCTCAAAAATCAAACAAACATAACACGTGTGAAATGGCAGAAAGAAAGCCCTCCATCTATTTTATGCAAGAGACCATATAGACCATCTTGGGCCAAACATTAAAAATGAGCTCTGTATGAAGCAATTAGTCACATAAGACATTGAAATTCAGGCTAAGAAGAGCTGAGTGATGAGCCAGACATTCACAATACTTATCTCTATCCATTCTGAGGCCAGAATCGTAATTGTAAGAAATCACAAGCCTTATAATAAAAGTAAAAATTCACTCGGAAGAAGATGAAATTTAAAAACCCTGTCATCAGAAATACAACTGGAAAGTCTTAGAAGTTGGTTTGCCAAGCAGACCACGAGCGTCCCCTGCTCTGGCTTCTCAGGCGAGGCAGTAGGGACAGGTGTGACACCATCCCATGAGCACTCCAGCGCCAGATACACTGTCAGCTCCCTAAAGTGGAGCCACCAATCCCACCTGGTGAGCTTTACGGGGCGACAAGGCTGACGCTCACAGCCCTTCCAGCAATGACAGGTCATTCGTAACCAGGAAGAGCAGCTCTCCTCAGGACTCTGCCGCCCTCCTCCTTGGGAGTCCCGGCCGACCCCGCCCACCAGGAAAGGGGCACTGGGTCTGTCTGCATTGTCCCAATGGTCCCTGACCTGTCAGCTGGGCTAAGGGCAGCTATGTAGGCGAGTAGGCCCAAGGCTGCCATTCTGCATTTTTACCTCTGTACACAGCTCTCCAATATTAAGAGAGAATAAAGACCACATTTTCAAGATTTCCACGTCAAATACATCTTAGGAAAAAGAGATGTGCCCAAATAATAGTAACTGACATTTATTCAGCATTTATTATGCGCCAGGTACTGAGACTGGCATTTTGCTCACATTATCTCAGTTTATCTTCACAAAAATCCTGTAAAATGGGTATGATTTTTCATTTTACAGATCCCACAATAAAGTCTTTCAAAAACTAAACTCTGCCCAACATCTCAAAACTGATAAGAAGCAGAGAGACAGGATTCAAAATTCAGACTGTCTGACTCCACGTGCCAGGTCTTATGATTGTGCAATTCTGTGTACACACTCACTCACACTCGCTGACACAGGCACTCACACACTCCTACTCATGCACACTCACACACATGAACATTCACACACACTCAGGCACACTCACCTATGCACACATACTCACACAAACTATTTCGTCACTTAGTAAAAAGGTGAAAAAATGCTGAAACTGTGAGGTTCTCTGAGACGTGCTCTCTCCTGGACAGGGTCATACTTCAAAGGGCAGATCTAAAGTGAAGTGACAATCTTAGCACTGAATTTCATAAAAACTGGGAGTAAGTGAAACTTTCTGGAATCAGGACCTTACAGAACTGATGGCAAAGATACATAAAATCATTAATGAATAAACATGAACGTGCACACAATCCTATAATAGAAAAGATGAACAATTATATACACTCTGTTACACAAGAAAACCTATGTGACACGGGCTTATTTTAGAGCTCTGTCAATGCGAAACTGTCAGTTCAGTGACAGAAAGGGAGTTAATTTTCCTGCATCTCTGTGCCCCACTCCTCTCCTGCACCTGAAGTGACTTTTCCGGAGGTGGTTCTCAGGAGATGAAAACAAGGCACCCCCTCTGGAGGAGAACCTGCCAACTCCTCCGTCTTTCTCTTTTCTCTGCTCTGCTTTTCCCTTGCTCCCCTTCTGGAAATCCTCACACTTTTGCTGTCCTTTGCACGGTCCACATGCCATCGGGCAGTCTGACGCAGCTTTATTTCCAAGGGGGTCTTGCCTGCTAACGACTCAGGAGAGACAGTTCGGCTCCTCCAGTTTCTTCGAGAAGCATCACAGGAACTCAGGCTTCCAGGGTGCAAACGGGGCACCCTCGGCTGTATTCAGTGGCCCACAACTGTGACATTCATTCATCACTCTTCTGCCCTGGAAATGTCATTTCACCTGAGGACACTGATGGGGTCAAAATAGTGTCATCTTGCAGTCCCCCCCCCCCACACACACCCATTAGGTCATCTTTGGATTAGGCCTGCAGCTAAATATGCACTTGGGTTTGGGGGGTTTTGTTGTTTTCTTTTAGCTTTAATTTCCTCAGTGCTCTTCTGCACAAAGCCTTTGCTCATAAAAAGTTGAAGAACTCAACACAGTCAAAAACGAAGTCTTGACCAGGGAGAGTCTGCAACTAGACTGTACGTACACACCTCCCCTCACTTCTGCCGAACTTGGGAGAAGAGATTTCCTCATGTCTTGTCGGCCATTTGCTTCTCCATCAGGGCCAGTGGAGCTCTTCTCTGAATCGGTGGGGCCGAGACGTACCCAGCAGTCCTGGCCTGGTGTGTAATGATTGGAGGTGTATGCAAACCTACATGGGTACGGGGGAGTCAGCTCGGGAGCTGCTGGCATGGCCGTCAATAATGCTTTCTCCTGCTCACGTGGATTCCACCAAATAACAGTAGTAAGATTCCCCAACATCATCGACAATCAGATCTCTCCAATCATCCCGTCTTGTAGTAAAGCTTTTATTTTTCTTCCAAGACCCCATGAAGTCTCACACATTATTGCATTTAGGTGGTTATGAGCCATTTGATCAATAAAGGGATCACACCCCAGGCCTCATTTGATGACATTGAAACTGTGAAGAACAGGGCAAGGCCTTGAGAGAGCGCCCCACATTCTGGATTTTACTGGTTGTTTCCTCATGCTGTTGTTTAAGTTATTCTAGTCCCCATATTTCCAGTACACTAGAAGTTTGGTTTCAATAGAATAACCATATAATAACATCATCCGACTTCTGAGAGTGAGAAGTGTCCTTATTAATAACTGTACCTGGATAACAGGCAGGAAACAGGAAATAGGTGTAAATAGGTACATGGTGACCCCTGGTGAACCACTCAGGCAAAGACACGTCGTTGGGACCTGTGTGCTTCCCATTACCACGATGCTAAGTTTGATTACTTGGCTAAGTGGTGATCCTTGGAGCCTCTATTCTATAGGTATGGTTTTATCATTTGCAATTAACAAATGGGGTGATTATTTGGGGGGTACATTGAGAATACCTTGTTCTCTGGAAGCTTTCATCTAATTTTTTTAGAACCCACTGGTAATCCTTGTCAAATATATGATTTCCTTGGGGGTTACCAAGTGGTTATTTTCTAAACCTATCACTTATCTTACATTTATTAGAGCTTGTTTTTTTTTTCATAATGAAGCGCTTTCTCCTCATTATCCAGGGTGAACTACAGTCCCCCCTACAAAGACAGGGACATTCTTTTCCTTTCACTACACTGTCCAGAATGAGGGCTTGGAGTGAAATCACCACAAACGGGAGCAATGCATTTCCTGTCTTTCTCTTTTTGGTGGAACCAATGCCTCAAAATATCTTATTCATGCAATATTTTACAGTTATTTATAATAAATATTTTTATGGCAAGAAAATTACTAATACGATGAGAAGTTTAGGTGTATGGGGGTCTGAGAATTTAGCAAATGACTAAAGCATTGTAGTCATTTTTAAAATGAAAATTGGTATATTTACAATATATTCCTAATGTTTGATCTTGAAAGAATGGAAGAAAAACATTATGTTTTTCTTCACGTCAAATGTCTCTTGTTTCTGAGCAGAGAATGAGTCGTGTGCTCATTCATTATGATCTGTGAGTATTTTGTTTTTCCTACAATATTTGATAGTATATAATGGAACTATTTGAGAATACCGCAGACAAGGTAGGCGAGGGTGTCAGTAAACACAGGTCACATTCCATTACTGGGCAAAGCTTGAAGTTAAAGGCTTATCGAGTTGGGAACTGCACCTTTGTTTCCTTCCAACTGAAGAAATAGTCATTGAAGTCTTGCGGTGTGCCACACGCTATGCTACTCTTCAGTACGTACTTCAAAATGTATATATACATCATGAAAAAATACGTCTATGCTTAGTTGGAAGAACAGATAGCTCTTAAAATTTAAGATATTGCTAATATTACATTTCTCTAAATATTATAAAAATCAAGACCAATTATAAAGTCACAGGAAAGTTCCTAATTATATTCTGCCTATTTGCTTCAATAACAAGAGACCATGATAGATTTTGTGAAACTGCGTCTTTGTGGGAGAAAAATCTACGTGAAGACTGTAGCAAAGATATCACGGGGAAACACGGCACAAACTCTGTGGTGCCTTTTGAATGTCTGATGTGTCTGTGGCCTAGCCCCATGGCCCCAGAGTTAAGTCACCCTGTCCTGTGTCACCACCTGGCCATTTTGGTCACTTCCAGACCTCACAAGAAGACACAATCCAAACACTTGTGTTTGCAGAGCCCATAACCATTGTCCAAAGTTTCAAAATAGCCTGCATCCCTTTAAGTGGTAGCTAGAGGAAGGGGTGTGGTTGGAGAGGGATCTGGAATCCACCACCAAATGTGAACTGCCTCACCATCAACTGGAAAATCTGAAAGGCTTCAAATGAAAATATCATATTTTAATGACATTAATCATCAAAGTTAAATTTAAACTAGTAACATGTTAGGAGGTGTTTAACTAATTTGAGTGAGGATGTGATTATTAGTGATAAAAATTAATCACAACCTATTCCATGGGACCATGAGCCACACACACAAACACACACACACACACATACACACACACACACATACACACACACCGACACCAACACCCAAGGTTGGAATTCCCATGGCAGCCTGCAAAGCCCATCTCAGACCTGCAGCTCAAATCTAACTTCTGCAGTGAAAGAAAAACTGAGCAAGAAAAACTGCAGTGAATGGAAAACCAGGCAGAGCAAGAGGGTGGATGCCTGTACCCACTAATTTCCACCTCTTCCTTCTGCTAGCTGCCAGGACTTTTTTGTTTGTTTGGCTTTGGTGGGTGGTTTAAAATCTTACAAAACGAATGACTACCCGGGTAGAATTCCTAAGCTTCATTCAGAAGCAGAGGTTAGAGCCAAAGTTACTTTTTTAAATTAGTTTTAGGTATACAAAACAAGGTAACAGACCTTTACACCCCTCACCAAGTGATAACCCCCCCATCTACTACCCCTCTCACACCGTATATAACTGTTACAATTCCACTGACTCTATTCCCTATGCTGAACTCCACATCCTGTGACCATATATATATGTTTTTTTTTAATTCATTTTTTTTTTACTTATAGTTGACATTCGTGGACACTCAATACTATTCTACTTCCGCCTCAGGAGTACAGTGCAGCGGTCAGGCCTCCACACCATCCATGAAGTGGTCTCCCTACTAAGTCCAGTGCCCACCTGGCACCCTACATAATCTTTACAACATTGTGGATTATATTCCCCATATTGTATTTCACATCCCTGTGACTAGTCTGTGACTACCAGGCGAGAGGCAACAGTTTTTTTTAAAACTTTTAAAATGAGTTTCTAAGGGCCATGTTTTTGCCGCTTCTTGGTGACGGCATACTTCATCTCATTTCCCCTCCTCACCTAAAAGGCTAATAAGAGTTATGTTCAGTCACCATGTACGGTCTTCCCTAGATGACGCTTGAAAAAGCACTTTCTCTTTTGAATGCCCATTATACGGGATTTATTGCCTCTCAGTGTTTCATCCATCTGCTAATTAGTTCATCTATCCAATAAATACACACTGAGCACGTATGTGCATTGTACCACACCAATGTTAATAATTTTCCCCAAAGTCTTCTTAACTAGGAGATTATCCACTTAACCTTTAACCATTTTCAGAAACAGGATAATTTTCTTTTACACTTGCGACAAATGAAATGACTACTCGCCTGAGCTGGAGCACGTCTCCCGGCTTTGTGGACATTATTACCCCCCATACAGATTCTAACGCTAAGGACTCGATGCACTGCAACCTTTGATATGCAGACCACACAGAAGAGCCTGCGTCAGTTGCTTCATGGGCCCGGCAGGCTCATACTGCTGACCAGCACGTCTGAGCCGTGTGGCCGGCAGCTCCCTGGGGTGTCTGTCTGCATGTTCTTGCGCACATGCATCGAAGACCAACGAGAAAGCCCTAGAATTTCGCATTTCCCCATGACTGGGTCTCATTTGCTTCTTGTTTGGGAGTGAGACCCCTGGTGCTTTGTTTCTGAGCTGATGTGCTCAGAATCCAGGATCAGCAATTCTCTAAAACTAGGCTGAGGGACTTTTGTAAAAACAAGTGTATTCACGCAATTCCCCGAGCAGGGAGGTCTTATTCTGAGAGCCTGAACTAGAGCAGGAGAGAAGAAAGCTTCGGTGGTCTTTTCCGGTATTTGTCAGGGGCTGAGATATACGTAAACTGGGCTCTGCCTTCTCCTATTGGACTATATCATGTCACAGGGACCTGGAGACCATCTGCCTGCAAAGGGGTAAGGAAACTGAGAAAGTGCACCCCGTGAGTTGGCCACTCTCCGTGGGAGGTGGACGCATAAATGGGAGAGCTGGGGACACATGCAGGAAGCGGCCGCACTGCCCTCAGGGTTCTGCAGCAGTGACAGCCCCTCTAGCCCCAACACAACAGCCCCAGCCCCAAAGGAAACCCCACACGTGTGGTCAGTGAAGCCTCAGAGCCTTTTCCAGAATCCAGCTTTCCTGGTGAGTGACCTACGGAGCCAGAGGAGCCTGGAAAATCAGTCCCACCTGCCATTTAACGTTGGGAAAACTGGAAAGCCACGTGCAAAACAATGAAACTAGACTGCTCTGTCACCACATACAAAAATTCACTCAAAATGGATCAAAGACCTAAACATAAGGCCTGAAACAATAAACTGCATAGAAGAAAACATAGTTACTAAACTTAAGGACCCTGGGTTCAGAGAGGATTTTATGGTGTCCAGCTTCATGGGGTTCAGAGAAGTGAAGGGACTTGTCTGTGGTCAAGCTCAATTAGTGGCCAAGGTTCAACCGAGAGGCATGCTCCGTGTGTACCCCCAGGGCAGGACACTGGGGGTGCTCAGTCCTGACGCCTCCCAAGCTGCAGACAGCATTCTCACTGCAGATGCATTTACTTCTACAGCAACAGCCAGCCTGAGAGGACACAGGGAGCCACTATTGCTCTGCCGGGAATAATGAGGTGACAGGTTGGCCGCAGAGAGCTGAAGTTACTCTTGGGACAGAGTGGGGTCCAAGTCTCTCTCCTGCTGCTTTGGAAAGGCAGCTGCCAAACCAGTGCGGAGGCATCCAGTTTAGCAGTCATCTGGTCCGCTGAGATGCTATAAACTGCTCTGATGTCTCTTTCTGCAGAGAACTTAACATGCAGTGTCCGCAGGAGAGCCCTGAGGATGCCGGTGGCACTGAAAGAGCAGGTTTCAAAGACACCCTCGTTTATTCATTCACTGCTTGGCTTGGACTTGCCTAAGGAACGCTAAGGCAACATTTCGTGTTGAGATAAAGGAATTGCTAAATTATTAGGACATGTTAATTGTCCTGGTTCAAAGATGCAAGCAGCCACAAGTTAAAGCTTATTTTCAGGCCAAATGAACAGTAGGTTTCCAGCTAATTCTTGCTTTGTTACAGAGTTATGGGGATAAATGTGTCTGAGATTAAAGCTGTGAGCTTTTTGTGTTTTCTCCAATGAAAGATCAAAATAGAAGCTTGTTTGGATTGAGAGGGTGGTGCAAGAGACAGTTATTTCTGATTTCGGCATCCATCCCTTAGGTCACCTAGCGTGGCCATGGTCACTCAGGGTCTCAGGTAAACTATAAGTGACCCAGTTGGTACTAAAGGTGAGTGGTCATGACACCAACAGTGAGCAGGGAATGCAGAGAAGGGACGATGAAGGGGACTGCCATGGTCACCGATAATTATGTGAGCAAGAGACGTGCGCTACCTGAGTCCAGAAGGTAAACAGCGGCAGACGCTGCCCGATAACACTGCCACTATTCAGCCTCCCCTCCTTCCCTTCCCTCTCCCCTCCTCTAACCTTGATCGTCACAGCAGCCATCTATTCATCTCCCGGCCTTGAATCCTCCTCGAATCCACGTCCATATTGCTGTCAGGTTCATTTTCTTCCCGTGGGATTCCCACTCCACACTAGCAATGTGGAATGGCTCCCCTCCGCCTGCTCTATCAGACGAAAATCCAGCATCATTTTTCAGCACTTCACAACTTGGACCTGACTCTGTGGACTGAAATGCCTATTAACTGAACTCTTTGACTATGACCGTGCAAGGATGCTTACAAGGGGAAGTAAAAAACCTCTGCCGTCCGGCAAACACACCACAATTCAGCTTGAGAAGGGCCACCATGGAGGGCCACTGGGGACAGGTCCAGGTTGGTGGGGCCTGGAGCTTCTACAACCATGGGGA
The DNA here is from genome assembly GCF_964194185.1 of Rhinolophus hipposideros. Lineage (NCBI taxonomy): Eukaryota > Metazoa > Chordata > Mammalia > Chiroptera > Rhinolophidae > Rhinolophus > Rhinolophus hipposideros. The sequence goes on along the minus strand of NC_138049.1, from coordinate 2,856,917 downwards.
CCCTCTTTAAGAAAAGTATTACCAAAGTATGACTCCAAAATTAGGTAGCGGACCCCAGAAGGGGCCATGCAGACAAGCAACCCTGAAGCTTAGGCTTCGCTAGCTCCACGGATCACCTGCCTCCAGGCGTGAATGACGTGTGCAGGGCTCAGGCAGGCGCGCTGCCACCCACTGCCATCCACTGCCATCTCTTTGGTCTTTTCCTCAGAAGGGTTCGATCCAGCACGTTCTACCCGGAAACCCCTCTGCCTGTCCACATTCTCCCAACTGGACCTGACTTCCTTCATCCCAGTTTCTCCATAAAAACTTTGCAGATGGGATGGCTGTCACTTCTATCTCTCTTCAGGGCACTGTCCTCGCGCGTACAGAAATCCTACACCACACACAGCATCTCATAGCATTTGTCAATTGCTTCAGATTAGATTTCATTTGGCAAATAAATGATAAGTTCCCAGAGGGCAGGGCCTTGTTTTATGGTGCAGATACCATGCTGCCTGGCATATGGTGAGCATATCATGCACGTGAGTCATACATGGAAGAAACAATTAACTTGGTAACCACACCTTCTGTCACCAGTGCCTCGCAGTGCCAGCATAACTTATAATGTGCCGTCTTCAAGGATTAGTCACCTCTGAATATAAACTGTCATCTTCCCCACATTCCTCTTTGGACACTTAAATTCTCGGGAACTGCATCCTTGCTGAGTTCTCTCGTCATTGCACACATTCTTCCTGGGTCATCTCGGGTCCTCCCAGGACTTGTGCCGGGGTATAAGGACACTCACAGATGTATGTCTAGCTCAGAACTTTCCCCTGAGCTCCCAACTCTCTATATAACCACATCTGCATGTCTCTGCGTCCCTATGGAACCAGGACTTGTCACAAGACAGCTACATATGGGAGTGTGGCTGTGGGAAAGACAAAAATGAAACATTTCTAAAACCATTTTCATGTCTATGTGCCTGTACAGATGAGAAGCTCCCTGAAGGCAGGGATGAGCCCTCTTCCCCTTTAAATGCCCAGCACGCAGCCTCCCTGGAACAAAGTAGGGATTTTCTAAGTCTTGGACTGAATAATAATGGCAAAAATAGGAGACAGCTCCTATAGTGAGCTGCTTAAAATGGCCACTGTGTTTCTCATGTTCACATGAGGTCTCCGTGGGCCATGGGCTCTACCACCTCCACTGACAAGATGACTTTGGATGGGGTCTTCAGCACCGTCCCCCCAAAAACCCAGAATGTGAATTACCAGACATGCAGGCACGGTTACTAGAATTAATGGCACCTCTCATCTTCTCACCTGGAAAAGACTGCCGGGCAGCAGGAGGCACTTGCCAGCCCTGCCCCCGTTGGGCCAGGCCTTCCTGGGCGCACCCCATTGGCCTCGTCTGACACCCCACTTGCCTGGCCTGTAACAAATCTCCAGCTGCTGCTTTTCTCTCCTTTTCTAAATAAAAGAACTCATCGTTTTTCACAAGAATGGAAAGGTAGACACTTTTGAAGAAGAAACTAAAAAATGACAGGAAGAAACAAACCTATGTTTAACCAAGAATTATTCTGCAATTGAATTTCATTTTCTGAGTAAAAACATTGGTTTAAAAAGCTCACTACTAAGAAATCACAGATAAAGGTGTGTTTGGAGGGTGTGCTGTGGCGCAGATCGGTAGGAAAGATTTAACGGGAAATATTTTACCAAAACAATGACTCATCCTGCATTCAAAGGTCCTCAAATTGTAATATTTTCTTCCAAATCCATATTAAATGTTGACAGCTGCTACAGGAATATGCCCAAATTCCAACCCGTGTTGTCCTTCTCCCATTTTCAATTAATTATTCATGTGCTCTCCTTCCTCTTGTTTTGATTTCAGTCCCTCTGCTAAGAAAATAGAAGTATTCATATTGTTTTCTCAAGGGGTGGGAGGTGGTGCGTACCCACTGGAAAGGGAACCAAACCACTGCGCCCGCCCAGGAAGCAGCCACAGGGAGGAAAGGGTCTTTGTGACATGGTCACAGGTCCGATTTCCTGTGGTCAAGAAGCTATTGGCACAGCGGAGCTTGACGACTTGGGATGCCCAGGAGCACACGGAGTGTGGGGTGGGTGCCGGCAGGTGGGACGAGGGGTTGGCCAGGTGCAGGAGGAGGGAGCCGGGGGCATGTGCATGCGGGGGCCATTACATTTCTAAAGTGGGACGACGCTCAGGACCTCAGAGCACCTCCAGTGCGCCCAGGGAGAAGACCCAGCTGCCCAGGAGGACCAAGTCCCCAAAGGAAGCTTGCAGTCCCCGCGCCTGGGCCGCCTTTGTCAGAGGGACCCTCCCTGTAAGCATCTCCTGGGACCCGCACACCGAGCTTTAGCAGGCTTGGCGCCAGAGGAACGTGGGAGAGGGTCCAAGTGCCAGGGACGAAATGACAGATTAAAGTAAATGGATGTTTGGAAGTGGGAAAGCCCCCAGTGGGGAATGAAGAGGCACTTCCCCCAGCCAAGGGGGATACCCGAGGGGACAGCCTTTCTTGTCGGTCACCTCCCCCCACAGGTCAGACCCAGCCCCATTCCTCTCCCCTACTCACCCCTACCACCTCCCCAGCTCCAAATCTCTTTTAACTCTATTTACAAGTATATTTCAAAGGTGACAGGAGAGATGAGAAGGGGTCCCAAAATGGCCCCAAGTGGAAATTAGGCCCCGCCCTGTGGATCTGCCCCCCATACCTGGTTCTTCAGGTCACCAACAAGAACTCTCAGGGCTGGGGAAAAATGTGTCTTCATGTTGTTCCTATAGAGTTAGGCATGGTTTTACACAGCTAACTGAGTTACTCTGAGAATATGCCGTCTTTATCCTTAAGCGTTTGATAATTTCTTTAAGGAGGGGGGTCTGTGAAGCAACATGCAGGGCGTGAAGAACGGGGCTCTGGGTTCTGTAGGGGACCAGACGGCAGAAGAGGTCATTTGCAGTGTCACTCAGGTCAGAGTCCAGACCTATTCCCTGAGTCTGGACGTTCATGTGTTTTACTCTCTCTGAGCCTCGTCCCTCATCCAAAGAAGAAGAAGAATCTTTCTATTTAGGCTTCCGAAAGGAGTCAAATGAAAAGGGCTATTTTCAGTGTTCACCACACAATTTAACACATATTGTGACAAGAGCGTTAGCTGTCTTCCTCTGCTCCCTCCAACCCCAAGGTGTGCTGTAGGGTCCGGCTGACAGCCAGACAAAGATCCATCACATACTTTCCAAGATTTCCCTAAAAGGCAGGAAGTCTGAACTGTCCTCGGAATACATGTAACAACGGGTTCCTTAGGTCTACCATCCAAAACTGAATGCAACCATTTCCGACTTCAGAGGCTCCGCCCACTTCTGGAATTCTGAGACTCTACAAAGAAGATCCACAACCCACCTCTTAGAGCCTGGAGTGCTTTAAAGTGTCGATGTCCCTGCCAGCGTGTCCCCTTTCCAGAGTGAAGCTCTAAATGCTTCCGTCTGACCCAGTGAGGGGGCCCTTTCTTCTGAGATCATTTCACTTCTTTTACCATCGGGTGGAAACGTTACATTAATACATCCACGGACCTGAGAAGGGTGAGCTGGTCCTGACCTTTCCGACTCAGGGCGCCTCTGGAACCTGTCTGGGTCCCCTTCCAGGGTCCCAGCAGACAGAAAGGGGACAGTGGTGTCTAAGGACAGCTGTGTCCATGTTCACAATGCCCTGCTCTTGTGACGACCACATTGAGCCTCACGGGTGGTTTCTGTGTCCTCGCCGAATCTTGGGATGGCACCTCGAAGGGGTTCAGAACACGCCTCGCCCAGACAGGCCACTTTGCAAAGCACTGAATTATTTTGAGCTGAAGGCAATCGAGACCCATGGGCTCATGAGACACTTTTACCTCTCCCTTAGAGAATTTAAATTTGGGTCCTTCCTCCTAATAAGAGCTAGCACCAGAAACAACCTTTGATGACCCACCTACAGGCTAGGACAAACTTCTAATGACTGAACAGCTCTTCTTACCGTCCTGCAAATGACCCTCCTCCCCTCTGAAGCCACACATGCTTTACGTCATTCCTTGCTCAGAATGCCATATACCCTCATTTTCCCTTTCTGTCCCTGAACCTCTCATATATGTGGGGTCTCTGACTCTCTCGTGTATGTGGGGTTCCCATACGTACATAGGTATTAAGTGTGGTTACTTTCTCTTGTTAACCTGTCTCATGTCCATTTGATTAACAGACCAGCTGGAAGAACCGAGAAGAGTAGAGGAAAGGTTCTTCCTATCCCACTCCCTTCACCATATTCTCATATTGGGAGGTTCGTGTGCTGATGTCGGGCACATCCATTGTCAGTCCAGTGACCGACCACCCTTCTCATCTGCTGCCACTGGATGTGGGAATCATGTTTATAGAGCTTACAGATTTGGTCAACATATTTGCGTTCATTCTTTTGATCCAAAAATGAATTTAGGATTTTTTCATTTTTAAGGTCTTCAAATCTCTTCAGTGGCCATCAATCAGTACTAAAATAAACATGACTAGTTTTAGAATATAAACATCAATGTGGGCCTAATTAATTGGTTGATTTTTGCCAGGTTATACATGTGACAGGTTGCCCTTCTTTCCCATCCTCAGAGGTTACCATCCTGAGACACTCCATGGCTGGCAATACCCAGGCCACTGAGCACAGAAGCTCATAAAAATAATGTGTCAGAGAGAAAAAATAAAAATAGCTACCAGCATAGTTTTATACGAGGCAAATCACAATTCTAAAGGTACCTATTTCCAAAATGAAAGATTCTTCAGTGATAAAAACGGACCCTGGTCAGTAAACTTTCTCCAGAAACACGGCTGAGGTGTTCCCGTTGAGGCTGGGTCTCCCCAAATTGTATATTAAATGGACTGCATTTGGCTCGGCCATGACTGGATTGAAATTTAACGTCTTTCTCACTTTCATTATCCCTGTTACAGGCTTGGCCAAATGATTGTGTAACCGCTTGACCTTTTCAAAAAGGATCAAATGAGCAAGAACGCCTTTTTCTGGCCTTGTCTTCTGTGTGTGGACTGCAGTGCCAGCATTTTCCAACCCGCCTCCCAGAGGTGACACATCTGCGGGAGTCAGAAGCAGTGCATGTTGTGTTCTTTTGTGTAGCGTGGATTCTCAATCGTGGGTGTGTGACCGTGGCAAGTCCACACACGATGAGGGACTCACAAAGGAGCTGCACGTCATTTTATGTTAACAGAGGACGCTTGCCCAAGGGCCCCCATTCGTGTCCACTGACAGGGCTCATCTACCCACCGTGCATGGAAGGGTCTCGCTGCCCCATACCCGCTCGTCCTTGTTCCACACTCTGCTGCCCAGAACATTCCTTCCTAGAACACAGGGCCTTCATCGAGCCCGGGGCTCATTTCCTATTTGTGAACTTGCCTGTCTCCTGGGATTTACTCTTCGAGGTTCTTCCCGAGCCAGCCCAGACTCTGCTGCGTGTGTTTCTTTGGCTACTTGGTGGACATGTCCCATGGCTGAGTCCCCAGGATATTCCTGAGACATGGGTGTCTCTTCCTCAGGGGGGCTGCCTTAGACACTGAACCACAGCCTTCCAGGACCTCGTTACACTGATGACAAGTGCACCTTGGAACTGGAATCAACTGCTTTACATATAGGGTTTTCCTTAGTAAATTTAAAAGACACGTTGATCATAAAACAATAGCACTCCTTATAATTGAGGTGCCTAAATTGCCCCCTAATTTCTCTGGATTTAATAGACACACCGCATGGTATATCATACGCTACTGTGAGGCCCTGTTTCCAGTGTCTGAAAACAACATGTTCTGCAAGTCCCCTGTCTTCTCATCCCAGAGTTGTTTAGGACCAGAGTGTACTCTTGCAGCTTAAGTCCTGTCGCTGTCCAAATGGAAGAGAAAAGTTGAGATGAAGAAATGGGAAGGATATTTTTGTAAGTTTACACTAAATTTGTTTTAACGTGTGCATTTGATTCTCTTTCAACAAAGAAAAAACAGAATTCCACCACATTTACAAGTCAGATGTACAGATATGGGCTCGCCTGCACGTTCTCCTTTCCTGACACAAGTAGGATGTTTGTGGGCAGTATGAGAAGTTGATTCATCTCTGGGGATCTGCACTAAATAGAGGCCATCACTCTCTCTACCCATGCTTCTCCCCACTTATACGAAGCTAAGATGTTGACTCCTGAGTCAGTACACTGGGCTGCATACGCCACTTCTGATTTCAGCTCCCATCAGCTGCCTTTCTCTCCCGCCCTCAGCACAGCATGAGTTGGGTTACAACCTATTTTCTTGGCAGGAAAGCAGTGACTACAGAGGAGCTGACATACAGTAGAAAGGGAAATTTGCAGAGGGGACTTGGGGCCAAAGCTTGAGGGAGACGGGGGACCAGGATGGCATGAGGTCAAGTGAGAGCTATGGCTCATGGAAATGCTGAGCAGTCATTGGAAAGGAAAAAAGGGCGAGTTCAACGTCAGCCTCCTGTTTCTGTGGAGCTTTAGACACATTTGCAAAGAACATGCCTTAACTCCCCAAAGTCCTCTTAGAAATTCAGATTCAAGCTGAAGCTACAAAGGCAATTGCATTGCTGGCAGGGATAGTTCCCTAAACAGGAGGGTCACGCCTGGGGCTGTGGAGTTGATGACGGGAACATTTGCATTTGGCCTGACTGCGGTTGTTTCTGGAGTTAAGCATGCCTCATGCCTGGTTCCGTCTCTATCTGTAAAGCTACAGTGACATTTTTTCTGCCACCGAATCCAGTGTACGGGTACGAAGAAAACTGAGAATTCCTGCAGGATCGAGAGAGGAAGATGGTCACAGTCTAAAGAAGAGGAGTCATATTTCAAAAGCCATTTGTGAAGCCTTCCACGGAGGTCAGAGGGACCCCACTGTGCAGACAGATTTCCATCACTTCACTTTCACGGCCCTTGTTTTCTTCTCCCTTCTTGTGCTGTAGCTGGGCTACTGGACCATGCCAGCTCCCGTTTCTAATCACTCTGCCTGGGAAAGCTCTCATGAACCCGCATCTCACAGTGCCCTGGACGGTCTTCAGAGGTTCACTTGCGAGTGTGGGCACTGTGAGCACGGAACCGTCACCATGCTATATACGGGGTCTTTAATTGCTGCCGGTCCCTCTCAACCTCTAGTGTTTCTTTCTGTCCATCGCTGTGGCATCAAAGCTCTGCCTTGTTAATGCACTCACCATAGTTCTTATAGAGAAGGAGGAGGAAAGCGATACCAGTGGCTCTCCTCCCAGGAATCCCTTACCTCTGCCACAGCAGTGCCTGCTCTCCTGGTTCTTCTGCGAGTCCTGGAATGAAGCAGGTGTGGGAGTGAAACGATGCGTGGATGGCATGTGGTGTGCAGGGAGGAGGGCGGCCCTGCCAGCTCAAGTGCTACCACTACCCGGACCTCTCTGAAGTGTCCTGGGGGCCGGCTGTCCTCTCCAGAAAGCTCACATGACCTACCTTTCTATCATCCTTTGTCTCCTGCTGGGATTATGCGCAGCAGCGGATAACAAATTATTCATCGTAGTCGGCATCGTTTACATATTTTTCAGAACTTGCTATTCTGGACAACTTGAGGTAAATACAAGTACAGCAGAGAGCCATTTTGTATTTACCTGTCTAAGGCAATGAAAACATAAAGCCACCACTTTTGTCAACTGATTTATACCACGGCCTTTGCACAAGTCAAAATGAAAAGTATTTTGTAACCCATTGGAAAGCACTCTGCCCCGTGTAAAACGACAAAGTTTGTGTGGTACAATGGTAGACTGCGCGTGTGGCCGCACGTGGCGTCAGACACCGTTGCTTGCTAATACTCCGTGACACCATAGCGGCAATGAGGGCAGTAAGTATAATTAGAGCATTCCACGTCAGATGTTTCGCCAATGTCAGGCTGAGTTAAGGAAGGAAAGAGCTCCTCTCAGTAATCATTCTAGGCTTAGCACTCGGCAGACTTTGGAGACACATTATTTCACCCTAAGCGTTCTTCATCACAGGACTACAGTGTAAATGTACAGCTTGTGAAGCAGAGAACCACCACCCAGCCAGGGGCCGTGATGTTTGCCCTCCACTGACAAGAAGCTTGTTCTTCCCTGAAGAGTGGACTTGCCCCTCGGCAGCCCTGACTGCCTCTGCTTGGCCTGTGCCCTGTGCCCGCCCCATCCTGCGCCCTCTTCTTAGCACCCTGTCCTCACTCCTGCAGCTTTCAGGCCCATCCTTCGCTGGCCTTCGATCCTCCCAGGTCTTCCTTGGCTCCCCTCACTCTTCACAGCCCTCTCAGCTCTGCACCCCTGCTGGCCCACAGCTGCCACAGCTCGCCACCAAATCCCAAAGGCCGTGCGAGCAGCCCCCACACTTCACCCAAAGCCCCCGCACACCTTCTCAGTACCTTCACACCACACTGCAAGGGTGGTTTGACCGCAGCACGCGCTCGGAGGCTGGCACCGTGAATTTTCTGCCTGGCACAGGCGGCCTAATACCTCATCTGGCTCCCAGCAAGCCTGCTGGCTGCTCACTGGACAAAGTTAACACACAAAATGATGCTTCAGGGACACTTTCTAAGACGTGTAGGAAACAAGGCCACACTACCCCTGGCTCTACCAGCTGGTGAAATGAACCACAGCCTGCATGTTGGGGTCAACACTAGCCTGCACACTGTATATTGCCACGGCCAGCATATTGGGGTCAGGGCTTTCCGTATGAAAATCTAATGATGCAACCTGTGAAATGAGTTCTCCAAGTCAGCTGGGAGCACACGAGCCCCTCCCCCCCCAAAGCAGACGTGTTTCCCCAGACGATAAAATAACATCACTCTGTGCGAGGCGGTGGAGTATGCTGGCAGGCACGCAGGACGCTTGGCAGCAGGCCTCCCTGTGGGCTCCCAGAGCCCCTCTCCGGACCAGGGGCACGTCAATCACCCTGCCCAGGGCAAGGATTTCCGCATCAACCCTTTCTGGCCTCCGACTTGGCAAGGCAGGTGGTTCAGGAGAGGTAAACTGGATGACTCCCCCTGGCCCTGTGTGCTTTGGAAACACTGAATTCTCCAAGGCCAGCAGAGAGAACACGGGCTGCCCCTGGAATCATGTCTAACTGTCCTGAGGCCATTGTGCGCTGACGTTTCTTCTTTCATCGCTGCACGAACAAAACTCCCAAAACCTATGCTGAGCTGATTGAGGATTATGAAATGTGATGATGTGTTGTCTCGTTCCTGAACACTGCCTCTCTCTCCGTGAGGATGGGACGTGAGGCCGCCCCCTTCCCTTCTTGGCATCTTCTCTGAGGTCTGGTCAGGACACACGCTCCAAAGTCTGCTGTGTGCTTGACTCACTCCAGTCACGTCCTCACAGCTCCTAACTCTCCTTGACCCACTATAATTTCCGTGTCTTAATCCCTCCAGTATACCTACCAGCACTGACCATGCCTTTGAACATCTCTATTCTGCCTCCAGGATTCTGTTGGACAGTTGACCACCGTCCCTTCAAAGTCACCTTCTCCAAAACTAAACTCTCCATTCCTCGCAAAAAATGGACTGTCTTCCTCTCTCTGGCAGAACAAGGAATGGCCTGGAAGCTAAAGTTCACACTGCTTAGAGGGGAATCCAGGATGACTGACAGTTACACTCACGTTGTGTTTTCCACGCTTCCTTTCCTCCATCGCCAACCTTCACTCAGGCCAAGCTGGCCTACCTAGAACCTCAGGAAACACCTTTTCTGCCCCCATGCCCCCAAGCTGGGCTTACTCGCCGCCCCCCCGCTAAATAAACTGGATCCTTCCAGAAGGCCCACTTGAATTCTCCCATCCTTTCAGTTGCCGCCCTGGGCCCCCATCTCGGGCCTCCCTCTCCTTGGCCACTGGGCCCTGTCTGTATAGTGCACACTGTAGGCTGGATCTGTCTCCTCCTGGGACAGTTGTGACAAAAGCGGGAGGTCACCAGCTCACTAACCACGTGCTGAGCCTTCTGCTCCTGCTGCTGAAACTGCAGTGCCAGAGTGTGGCTCAGCTGTGAATTTTGTTCTGAATTAAAATGTTTTCACATACTGCTCTCTTTACCCCTTCCATTTATTTGTTTATTTTTAATTTTGTCTTCTACTGATCGTCTTTGGTCTTAATGAGCCAATGTTTCTATTGTAAACCACCTCAAGTTTTTTGGGAAATAAGAAAGTTATGAAAATGTCATACTTCTGTCATCTACTTATTTTCCATCCATTCGGACAATGTGTTGTGTAGACAGTAGGTACCAGACAAATATTTTTCAGAAGATAATACCATATTGTCCAGAAAAAAAAATATGTTATTTCTAATTTCCAGGTTCAGTGTTTTAAAGATAAAAAATATTTTTAATAACTTCAGCAAAATTGATTAGTGGTGAACATTGAGGGTTCTAAAAGAAAAAAAAAAGTTTTCTAGCTAAATAAATATCCTACAACTCTAGGTAAAATAAGACTTGTTTTTCACACTGACTAGCACTGTTCATGAAGTAAAAGATTGGAGTTGATCTATCAGTGAAATTATTTTTAAAACAAGTAGTGGCTTTTTCAAGTCTCAAGTTGCCTTAGTAAAGTTTAAGCTAACCGTATCATAGTTAATGATTAGTGAAACACAAATTGCAGGTCTAAAATTTTTTAAATACAGAAATGTTTAAAATTTTATATTTTCTCTTAACCTTACTATCTATTCTTTATATTCACTTCTACTCTGTGCATACCAACCTGCAAACAAGATACAGTGATCTTTACTATGCAAAGAGAAAACTGAATCTGAGAGAGAGAGGTTCAACAACTTTTCACTGAGATTCATCCTTAGGTACTCTACAAAGATCAGCTTGGCGTAATGATGGTGTATATAAATGTAATTTTAAAATAATGCCCACATGAAATACTTAGTTATAAATCTAACAAAATATGTACAAGGTCTGTGTGTGGAAAGCTGTAAACATTTGAACAAAATCGAGAAGAACGAATAGATGGAGAGATATCCCCAGTCCATGGATAATAAGAGTCAATATTGTCTGGATGTGAGTTCTTCCCAAATTGAGCTGCAGAGGTAATGCAGTCCCAATCAAAATCCCAGAAGGTTATTTGGTGGGTCCTGAGAAACTGATGGTAAGGTTTACACGGAGGCGGGAGATCCAAAATACCAACACGATACAGAAGAGGAACGAAGTTCAAGAGCTGAAACTACCTGACTTCGAGACTGGCGAAAAGGTACAGTAATCAAGACAGTGTCGTGTGCTGAAAGGACAGACAAAAAGAGCAAATGAACAGAACAGAGAGCCCAGAAGTAGACCCACATCAATACAGTCAAGTGGCCGCTGACGAAGGAGCAGAGGCAACACAGTGGGCAAGGACAGTCCTGTCAACAAATGGGGCTGGAGCAACTGGGCATCACATGCAAGAAATGAATCTAGACATAGATCTTACGCCTGTCAGAAAAACTAACTCAAAATAGCTCATAGAATCACAGACCTAAATGTAAAATGCCAAACTACAAAATTCCTAGGAGATAACATAGGAGAAGCCCTAGAGGACCTTGGTAGGGTGATGACGTTTTATGTGCTTCACCAAAGGCACCGTCCATGAAACACATAACTGATAAGCTGGGCTTCACTAAAATTAAAAACTTCTGCTCTGCAAAAGACATTGTCAAGAAAATGATAAGACACACACTGGGAGAAAATATTGGCAAAAGACATCTGATAAAGGGCTGTTATTCAAACTATACAAAGAACTTTTAAAACTCAACAAGAAGAAAATAACCCGATTTTAAAAATGGGCCAAATATCTTAACAGACACCCCACCAAAGAAGACACAGAGATAGTAAATAAGCCAAACAGATGCTCCACATCGTGTGTCACCAGGAGAAAGCAAATTAAAACAACGAGACACAAGCACACACATGTGAGAATGGCCCAAATGCAGAGCACCGACAGCACCAAACGCTGACAAGGCTGTGGGGACACAGGGACCCTCACACGCCGCTGGTGGGAACGCTGATGGTGCAGCCACCTTGGGAGACAGTTTCGTGGCTCCTTGCAAAACTAAACATAATCTTACCAGACAATCCATCAGTCGTGCTCCTTGGCATTTTCCCAAATGAGCTGACAACTTATGTCCACACAAAAATCTGCACACGGATGTTTGGAGCAGCTTTTTTTTCATAATCACCAAAACGTGGAAGCAACCAAGACATCCTTCAGAAGGTGATGGATAAACTGTTGTGTATCCAGAGAACAGACTATTACTCAGCACTAAAAAGAAACGGGCTATCCAGCTATGAAAAGACATGCGAGAATCTGAAAAGCATGTTAAGCAAAAGAAATCAATCTGCAAAGGCTGCATACTCTCTGAGGTGGAGTGGATGTAACACGTTGATCTGAATTGATCACGGTGGCAAGGGCATTATAAAATATATGGTATATTTATTGCTTTTTAAAAATCCAACCAATACTGAATTCAAAGGTACACTGGGCCCCAAAGGTTTGGGGTGTGGGGTTGTGGGCCATACATGTGGGAGTGTTGGGAAGACTACTGGTGAGCGGTCCGGCCAGAGAAGAGCCAAACCATCTGGAAAATGACTGTAGTTAGACGAACAATAAGCTATGGCCTCAGTCTGTCCCTCTGCCCCACTAATCTGGCATTATATGGTAACTGACAAATCAAGCATCGAGGCTCATAGTGTATTTCTACAGACGATCCCTGGCACCAGAAAAATGAGTGAATCACAGGATGGAAATGGGCTCTGTATGCACCTACAATTCTGAAAGATTAAAAGTTTAAAATTGCGCTTGATTTTTATCTCTGGCTGCCTGTTCACACAAAAGAACAAACACTGTCAGGGTCACCGTTACGTGCAGAAATAGATAAAATAAGCAGGGAATGAAGCTTGTCACTGCGCTCCGGTGCCCAGATACTGAGCATGCTCAGTAAGGACGTGGTGGCAGAGAGAGTCAATCAGTTGACAACAGAAAAAAAAAAAAAAAAAAAAAATCTGTTCCCTGCTTTTCTGCCCCAAATTACGGAATTCAGGATGTTTTTATTCTTAAGGAGCAGGCATTTTAACTGGGTTTGGAACCTTGTTATGGAAATCTAGATGCTACATTTAACAGAGGTCAAGAACAGTTTAGTTACCAAGCAACTCCTCAGTGACACGGTTACGTCGGAAAATTGCCCAGAATACAACATCAATCATGTTTGATGGGGGGTGCGTGGGGGACAAGACATTAGAGTCCTGGGTCACCTAGCTCGGGGTTTGAACATCATGAAAAGGCAGGACTGCCTGGGGTGGGGGGAGGGGTAGAAAAAAGAAGGGAAATGCTGGAAGGAGGTCCTGAGGTCCTGGCGGCACCACGTCCTCAGGGACTGGCCTTGAGTGTCACACTCGGCCTTCCAACTTCCACTTCCGTTTCCTCTGACCACAGACCGCCAGAAGTATTGTACTTGTATGATATACGAGCATATAGTTGCTTGTACTAGCCCCTTGTGCCATCTTTCCTACTGTGTTTGGGGGCAGCTGTGGTGCATGGGGAGTGAGGGCTGGTTCCGTGGGAGCGTCTGACACCCCCTTATACCACAGTCCCCTTCCCGCCTCACACTTCCAGGTTCAGCCCTCGAAAAGCTGCCTGTTCCCAGAGGAGAGCTGGCCCCTGACATAGCAATTTGAGTGACCTTTCATTTTAATATTTATTGACTGATCATCATTGCACCCTCACTGTGCTAGCTCCCGCAGGGGATGTGTTTAAGGGGCTGGTACAGTCTCTGGGCTTCGGGAGCCTTCCATCCGTGCAAAGGGGCAGCCCGAGAAGGAGGTGACAGCATGAGCTGGGGACTGCTGTGTGACTCCGCTTCTGGCTGGGCAACGTGGGCTCTGCTCAGTTTTCCTGTCTGTACAGTGGGACAGCAATGGAAACACTGTGAGGGTCAAATGAGCTAATGCTCGTAGAGTTCTCAGGCCCCTGCCTGGTAAATATCAGGCACTGCAAGGACTTAAGTGTTTGTTAAGTAAAGGAGTGTATGACCCTCCACAACAATCGGAGCAACACAAAACAGTGACAGGCTGTGGCGGTCAGCCAACACCAAACCAGGCTACATAGTGCCGTGTGTGTCCCAAAGGTCGGGAGAGAGAGAGGGCCACAGCCTTGGGGAAGGACTCACAGAGAAAGCGGCACTGGGGGGCTTCCTTATTGGTTAGGCGGTGGGGTACACAAAGCGGAATGCGATAGCAAGGAAGCCTCTAAGATGGGGTGGGGCTGGAGGGCAGCCATGCTGTGGCAGTTAACACAGCTCTGGTTGCAGATGGTGGGAACCGTGCGTAGCCCACGTCAGGGAAGACAAAGAAAAACAAGAAACCTAGAGGGAAAGTCAAGGCCCACGCGACAGGAAGGGAGGAGACATCGGAATTAGGAACTCAGAACTCTCAAGGTGCTTTCCCTGGATCTTGCTTCTGCTTCTCCTTGCCTGATAGACCAGAGTGCTTGGTGTAGAAGAAAACATGAAGACGAGGAGCTTTAGAGCTTGGGCTTAACTGCTTCAGCCACTGAAAGGTCACGCTGGGGACGGAACTCTTGGGAAGACACTCATTGGCCCTTGTGGGTCCAGGGCCCACCCCTAGACCAAGCCACCATGTGTCTCCTGCAGCCCGCTGGGGTACAGTGAGGGACAGGCAGGGGAGGGGGAGGACAGCCCCCAGAAGAGACACAGGGCAGCCAGCCCAGGACATAGCCTTGCCCCACCCCCACACACACCACAGATGTGACAGGCTGGAGAGGACGTACTGGATATTAGGGGTCGGTGACATTGAGGATGGACGTGAAAGTCAGGTGGAACAGCAGACGTGCAGTGTGACGCACGCAAGACTGCAGGGTGTCTCATGGCATCAGGCTTGGAAGGAGCTACAGTGTGCGCACAAAGGACTCCTCCCGGCCTCAGAATCCCCGCCCACCCCTGCCAGCTCAGGTGAACCGAGGGAGAGAGAGCAGAGCCAGGAAGCCTGCTTTGGAAATGGGAGCACTGCATTTAAGTTTTGACTCTCAGCGAGTTTAGAAACACAGCTTAAACTCTGCACTTCAGTTCCTGTTCTGTAAAACAATATGTGCTTTGCTGTTTGTCTCATGGGGGTTGGTGGCAAATGAGACCGTACACCTGAAATTAAAAAGTGCCATAGAATGTTAACATTCGCGAGATGAAGAGTCAAACAGGCCTATCAGACCCCATTTGTCTCACATCTTAAGAGAACGTTCCCGGCTGTGGGTCATTCACCAGGGGCTGTCCTACACACGGCACGTGTTCTCACGCCTGCTCTCTGAGGGACGCATTCTGAGTCCACGTACACGTGGGAAACCCAGCTGCCACGAGGCCGGCTACCGGCAGGATGAGCGTCTGCCTGCCTCCACGGCTCTGCCCCTTTCTGCAAGCCCCCTCTGCTCAGTCTGCCGTCACTTCGCTCATCTTCACTCCATCTCACCCTCTCCTCCCGTATACAACCACATTTTCTCCCAGACTCCCCTCCAAACAAGAAACAGAAAGGGAAATGACGGAGGAGAAAAAGAAACTTCAACAAGGTCACTACGCATTTGCAAATCTGACTACCTATGTCTGTTTCCTTTGTGCTGGCTGGCTGGTCACACTGAAATGCTTCTCTTTGGGGAATCGTAAAGAAAGTCAAAGTTAAGGTCTTTAAGTTCAAGCATTTTCCAATCCTGGGGGAAGGCTGGGCAAATAAATACTAAAAGCAAAATGTAAGCTAATTCATGTAGGAAAAAATAGTCCAGCTCTGGGAGCTGAGGTTTGCCTTTCGATTAGAGGTGTGAAGGTCTCCTACCGGCTCAGTCTGCATGTGGGAAATGTGCGAGTGGAAGTCACGTCCTTACAAGCAAGAATCATATTATTTTATGAATGATCATTTCAGACTCAGAAATAGAGCAGATTTCATACGAACCTGTTCTTTCATTTAATAATGGGCCACGAAGTCTGAAGGGCTTCCAAAGACAGTTGCTAAATTTGTTTGCAGCAAATCTATAGCAAATGATGGAACCTTGTTTCGAGGTGATCGGCGGCTAATCCTGCTGGTGACTTCAGCTCTGTTGGACGGTATCCATTTCAACCAGCAGCTGTTGGGTGTCAATCTAAACCCTTGAGAAAGCGTCCATTTCATGATTTCCTCACTTCTAGGTTTAAAATGCCAGTTGGAGATGGAGGAAACGTAAGGGGCTGAAAGGGTCCCGTGACGTGTGGCTGACAAATATGTAGATTTTCCTGTCCTATTTTTGAGGCTGCCATCTAAGCCTGAGCCCTGCATGTCCTCTGGTGGTTGGACGTCCTGCAGACATCTGAGGCTCAACATTTCCAAAACCAGGTTCGCTTTCTCCTCTCACCCTGCCCCTGCCCTGTATCCTGATCACCACGTGCCCCCCCATCAGCACACATGGCTGATTTCTGACACCACCTCTCACTGCCCACATCTCATCAGTTGCTGGTCTCATTACTTCTACTTCTTTAAAGATGGCACTTCCACCATGAGATAGAGACACTGTACACCGTGTAGCTCATGAGCAGCACCCGCCCCACGTGTCTCCTGCTCCTGGCTTCCGACACATGCACCCGTCCTCCCAGCTGCCACCAGCAGCTGCCCTGAGACATGCCTACGCCCTGTGCACATTCCCAAGGGACCTCAGTCCCCTCACACCTCCGCAGAGTGGTCACCCACGCGTCCTGCCGGCCTCAGCAGCGGCCGCGCCCCTCAGTCCACGGGTCCTGAGCCCCACCAGGTCGATCCAGTTGCTCCTCCTCCATTTCCACAGTATTTGGCCTAAACCACTGGACCGCACTGCAGTGGTTTTGCGCCACGTGCTGTCCACCCCGATTGTGAGCTCATCCAGGGAAGGCGCTAGTGTGTGTCCCTCCCCCACTCCCAGTGACCAGCACAGAGCCTGCCCCCAGGCCCCGTGGGACTTAACAATGGCTTTTCAAATGAACAGACGGGTGAATGATAGGCTGGAATAATAATATTAAATACATTTACTCGGTTGTTTAATGTTATTCAGCTCCATCTCTGCATATTATTCTGTGGTCACACTGTACCCAGTAACACAGAGGCATTCTGTTTAAAAATCTTTTAGACTCCCCAAACACAAGTTGTTAATATAAATTTGGGAGGAGATTTTAAAAACGCAATATCTTTTGAATTCTACAAATTATATTTGGCAAGAAACTACATTAAAATGATGTCGAAAATGTTTCTGATATAGTAAGTAAAAAGTATAACCGATTATAAGAGTGTGTATGAATTTCACTCATTTTTGTTTGAAAAATACATGTATAAATGAACCACAAAGATCTGTAGCAAAAGATTCTAACAGGACTGTTATTGTTGATGTAGGATTAAAGATTTTTTAAATTTCAAATTTTACTTATTTTTAAAATCTCTTATGGTGAATAGATACTAACTTTTATAGAAAATAACGACAGGAGTCTTTTGTAAGCTTCTGCCACAGAGCAGTGGGATCACGGCACACTCTCCTTTCCCCAGACTTTCTGAGTTCTACACATACCTCTGTGGCCCCTATGGTGAGTTTGATCAGCTCGAGAATTCAGCGTGAACCTGAGGCTCTTGTTTGTCAGACCTGAGTGTGTGAGCACGTGGAAGCCCGTCCTGGGCTCTGAGCGTCCTGACCGCTCTCTGAGCATCCATCCTGACCCGCGCAACCCACACTGCTCAGCAGGTAAGGATGTAGAGCCCGGACTTCCGGCCTTCTGTGGGCTGCACCCCTGCCAATGCATCCTTTGCACAAGAGATTACTTTAGTAAAAGCAAAAAATAAATTACTATTCAACAGAAAAGAAGCTAAATGATACCGTCATGAAGCTCAGTTCTTTCACTAATTCATCAGCTCACATTTCCAGATGAACTCTGGAAAAACTCCCTGATAACCTTCTCTCATTGTTGTGCTACCCTGTCTCCAACCCAGTCCCTCTGATAGTCATTATGTTCCTATTCATTGCAGTAACATTCAGCAGCCTTAAAATTTAGGTAAATATTAAGACCTGGCAAGAGGAAAATATAAATTTGACAGCCTAGTCCATGATTTGAAATCACTGTGTATTAAAATTTTATTCCATTAACTTAAAGCAAATTAATGGTACTGTCAACATTTTAACCTCAGAGACCACTCAAAGATGGCTATTTATTAAGTACTAATCAACTCGACCGATTAAAACCAAACATTTATCACATCTGGCGCTGTCAAAGTATTCATGCTTTTGACAGCTGAAAAGTAGCTGAGACTATACAATGCAGATAGCAGTACCCTCAACTTTTGCAGCTTGAGAAAATATCGTATGAGTGGATTTTGTACAGAACAGAATCTTAGAACCAGCTTTTAAAAGGGGGAACATTACTTTAGTGTTGAAGGGAAAACATTTAATTTATAACTATGCATATTAGAAACCAACACCCAGAAAACAAACCTTAGTCCCACAATAATTCTTAAAACTTTCACCCAACTTCCAGGAAATGTATGAAGTTATTAATTTATATAATAAAGCCAGGTACTCCCAAACAGCAGGTGACCCCTATAACATGAGTAGTGCTCCTTTCCTTTCGGTCCCGTACACTCCACCAACCCCCAGGAAGGGTCTGGGTCCTATATCAGAAGCACCTTGCAAAGAGCAGGACACAGAGTAGATACTCAATAAATTGTTGAATAAATGAATGTCTCACTGGAAATTATTTTTTTATTTTTATTTTTTTTATTTTTATTGGGGAACAGTGTGTTTCTCCAGGGCCCATCAGCTCCAAGTCCTTGTCCTTCAATCTACTTGTGGAGGGCGCAGCTCAGCTCCTAGTTCAGTCGCCGTTTTCAATGTTTAGTTGCACGGGTGCAGCCCACCATCCCATGTGGGAATTGAACCGGCAACCTTGTTGTTGAGAGCTCGCACTCTAACCAACTGAGCCATCCAGCCACCTCTAGAAATTATTTTTGAGAAGACCTGATGTCTCATTCGGCCTCAGGCAACTGGTAAACGTGTGACATCCAGAATACCTTTTTGTTCCCCCGCTTTCCCATCACTCCTCTACCATGCAGGACTATTCTTTCTTTTCTTTTGTTTTTTACTGAATTTGCAGTACACCTGTTCAAACAGAGAGGTACTTGGGATGAAGGCAAGTGCTTCGTTTTCCCTTGCAAAAACCACCAAACAAACAAACTAACCAACCCTCAAAGACTGGGGACGGCTTCTACCACGCTTACTACCTAGCTCTCCCCAAACTGAAGAAGCCCAGTGTCACACACTGCAAGTGCAGCCTCCAGCCTGGGGAAGACTGTCCAAGCCCAGTGGACACCTGGCAGAGGTAGAGACTGGAGGGGAAGCAGTGAGTGGATGTCACGGGTCCAGACAGCCTGACCTAGGATCTCTCTTGTACACTCGGAACAGATGTCCCCATCCTTCTGTCTTCCTCAACACGGGAGTCACTGGTGGAGACACAGAATGAAGCTGGTGGGTTCGGGGCAGGGGTTGTTCCACTTAATACTTTCAGGAGATAAAAGTTAGAGCAGCTGCGAGTGCTCAGTCAGTCCCAGGACACAGAGCACACAGCTAATTTTAGACCCAAAGCTTCGGGTTCCAACAGCAGCTCCCCAGTGGGGTCAGACCCGGGCTAACGTGGGTGCTTCAGCAGCGCTGAGTCCCCCCTCTGAGTGCCGCCCGCACACACCCCCACAGGCTTCTTCTCACACGCCCTTTGCTTCCCTTGGGCCCCCATCAGAACAAAAGCTAGCAGTCATTATCTTGACAGCACAGAGAAGAAGTGGAAACCATTTCAACGATGAAGCATTTAATATTTTAATTACTGATAATTATGATAGTGCAGAAGAATATAGAAGACGGCATTATTTCAATGTGGGAGAGAAGTTTAAATTATGCTAATGTGTTAACTTGTCTATAAATTTCTTTCTGACAGAATATAAAATTTCAGAGTCAGCTCGCTGACGTGAGTGAGTTGCTGGGTTGCCTCTGCCTTGTGATTAGACACGATGACATCTCGTGCTGAAGGATGGCAGGTGCAGTGACGAAGGTACCGGCCACGCAGGCGCGAGAGGACTTCAGAAAGGTCAGACTGGAGCCTGAGCGCTCCTGACCTTGGTCTGAGTTAGTCTCTGAACTTGGTGAAACCTTTCCCTGTTAATCTCACACCTCCCAATTCCAATATTTAGGCTTCACTGATATGTGTGCAGCCCAAGGAGGGGAGTCTTTTCACTGCTACGTACACTGTGTGCGTTGGCTTGCCGAGTTTCCAAGTCCTGCCCTCTGGTTTCGTAAGAGCCGGGGTACATCTGTGGTCCTGGTGACTCAGAAGCTTCCCTCCCAGGATTGCTGGGAGCCCGCATGAGGAGACATGGAGAGTGCCTGGCACACAGTAGGTCTTCTCCCGTGAGTGATTCTTTTCAATAAAATTTTTGATACTCAGTTTTCAAGAAGTCCAAGCCTTTCCCTAGAGGGTCACAAACTTAAATTTGGTGAAGATCGAATGCTCCCCCTTGCCCCGAAATTCCTTGCAAGCAAAAAGTTCAATTGCAAAATGTCAGAGAGCATGACCAATTGATGAATGAGCTTTTGATTGGGGTAATGTGGATTTGAGAAGCTTTCACTTTGAGCAAAAATTATCTGTTATCTAATTCACATGCATAGCCATTGAAAATGCATTTTTCCTCAGTCTGTTTGTCTCATCAGAATCGTCTTGTCTGGACCTTCCAAAGGCTTTTATTTACCAAATACTTAAGATCCTGAAGTCACCTTACATCACCCTTCACTTCAGAACAAAGGCTGTCCCACTGCCGTGTCTGCAGACAATGGCCTGGCCCAGACACCTCTGTTAACACAACACGTCAATGTCACAAGCAGTTGGTGCCACCTTAGTGTCACCTTGGAAGGAATTTTTTGGCAGATTTCTGTTTTGATTTATTTTTGAAGGACAATCTACTGTCTTGTTTCTTAAGAAAAATAATTAATTTTAATTCCATTCTCACACACTGAATTTTTTTGAACCCTGTTGCACATGTCAAAGGCATTTGTTTGTTTTAAAGTAATTGTCGTGAACCTACAGCTTCCTGGAGTGGCTTCCTGCATTCCTTAGACATTTCTCTAACCCAGGTCTGCGGATGCTCTCAGAATAGTGAAACGTCTGGGCGGGGCTGTCAGCCTCACGGATGGGAGAGCCACAGGCCAGGAGCAAGAACCACGGAGACCTGGGCAGCTCATGTTTTAATGCTTCACCTTAACTCGTGACAAAGGAAGGTGACAGCATCCCAGCTCTCTGGCATCCGTCTAACTGCCAGCAGCTGCGCATCTAAGTACTGAAATCCATGTGTAAGTGACACGTACATTCCTGCAACAAACTAAAACCACTTTTAAAACGTGGCTTCAATCTGAGCAGTTCTCTCCATGTCCTACCAGCCTGGTCGGGGCCCATCCCCACCCCCAACACTGCTGCAAGGGCCTTCTCACTCCCCTCCCTGCCTCAGCCCTGCAGGCCCCGTGCCGCAGGTGGCCAACACCTCGCACCCCCCTGCCTGCCACTCAGACACTGCCCAGCGGCCCCCTGGCTCCTGGCTCAGAGCCCTTGCACTGACTGTTCCTTCTGCCTGGAATACTCTTTCTCCAGATGGTCACCTGACTTGTGACCAAATGTCACCTACCTGCCATCCTATCACAAACACTGCACACAAACATCCCCGACACCCCCCACTGCACCCCATTCCTCACTGGCGGTCACTCCCGGTTTTTCCATAATACTAACCAGCACTGACAATACACCCCAGATACTGTTCTGTGTTTCATGCTGGCCTCCCGCACTGAGCTCTGGAAAGCAGGGGCTTTGCCTCGCTTGTTCATGGCTGCACCTCAAACCTGAAATCAGAGTGTTCACAGAGCTCGGTCCCTGTGCACAGGTGACTGAGCCAGTGAATCTCAGGCAGAACCTTCTTCCCAACTGGCTTATATTATGGCTCAGGAAGGGAGATGGGCCAGACAGAAGAATCTGCTCCTGGCGGGGAAGCTATAGTGAGGACCCAGCGACAGGCTATCTGTGGGACACCTGAGCCGGGCTCTCAGGCACCGCTCGCTCGCTCTCGCTCCTCCACAGAGTTCCTGCGCTCGGGTTCTTCCACGTCCAAGCCCACCATGAGGTCAGGTCAGCTTGCGGCTGCCACAGGGCATCACCTCGGACAACACATGGAGGCAGGACCTCGGACCCAGTGGACGCGGCTGCTGCAGGGGTGGGGGCGTGGGGAGGGACTCATGCACGTGCCCTGCGTCCTAGGGACGTGTCAAATGCCTACCCACGCTGCTTAAAACCCAGGTTCAGTTTGTTGAAGTCACTAGCTCCAGGTCAGCGGACCAGGAGAAGGTACACTTGTGCTTCCCGTCCACGTGGAACGGCCCCCCACAGTGTGTGAGTTGAGTGTGGCGTTGTTGCCTGGAGGAGATCTGCCCTGGGCACTGAGACGGCCGGCAGGACACTCAGACTGTGGTGGCCAAGGGGCTTGAGCTCGTTCCGCAGGGGAAAGCAGTGGTTAGTGGCACCGCAGAGGATGAAGGGATTTGGAGTTGGCCTCAAGCTGTGTGGTCCCCAAGCCCCAACTGAGATCCACGGGAAACGGTCCAGCCACATTGTGGCTCCCTGACATTTGAGGAAGGAAAGCTGATGCCGGCCCATGGAAGTCCGTCCCTTCCATGGGGTCTAGAAGATTCCAGCTGGGTTCCTCAGGCCATCTGGGCAGCCACAGAGTCAAGCTGCCCCAGAGGCTGGGCTGAGGCCCGCTGGGCAAACAGCCAGGCCACGGTGGGCCTGGGTCCCTCCCACTGGTCGCTGGGCTAGTCATTCAGCTCCAGGGAGGTGGGCGGGTAGCTCCTTCTGCCTGTGGCCTGGGCAGGGCCTCCCCATGCAGGTGTCTGTTCTCCAGGAGACCCACCGGAGTGGCTGCCCCGGAGCCCCTCACCCTCTGCAGCCACCAAGACCCGAGCTAGACTCAAGTGACAGGAGCGTCAGCCCCTCCCAACCTGCTGTCTCTCTGTCACAGCTTACCCGGCTTCACCGTTCTCTTACTAGGATCTTGCCTTAAAAATTAATATCAAGAAACTCCTTTTTTCCTCCAAATTCCTAAAATATTGTACTCATAATTTTAACCAGTAATACAGTTTCAAAACAGAAAGAATGCTCAAGCTTCTGAGAAACAAGCTCACACACGTCTGTTCCAATTCCCTGTTTTCACAAGATGACACAGAAGGAAGGGTCTTCCATGGTGTCCGCAGGGAGGGATGGAAGGAGGGGGCAGGTGGGGGGAGGCAGGATGGGCGATGGGGGGGCGGGAGGGAGGATCACTGAGGGGACCAGGAGGGACAGGTAGGGGGAAGCAGGGGGGCGGTGGGGGGCGGTGGGGGACGGTGATGGGAGCAAGGAGGGGACCTGGAGGGGGAGGGGGGACTAAAGGGCAGGGAATAAGGGGACATGGAGCCCCGGAGGACCAGGGTAAGACCGGCGGGAGCAGGAGGCAGGGAGGGGACGTGGCTGGAAGGCCCCCCCAGCAGGAGGCCGCAGGGGCCAGGACAGCGCTCACGTCCCGCCCGCACAGGCCCGGAGCCCGTGGGAGACAGAGCCAGGCAGGATGGACACCCACGGCAGGAAGCAGGCAGGTCTCCCAGCGGGGCCACGCCCGCGGCTTCCACCCCAGTCACGCCGCCCGTGGCCGCAGGAGCTGGGCTGGCCACACTGGATCTCCACCCCGTGCTTCCCACGCAGACATTCCTCTCTAACCCACGAAAAGGCAGTCCTCGCTTCCCTTGCCACCTCCCCCAAAACAACCTACAGAAAATGTTAAAGTTGGAAACGGGTTTTCAGTCACGCCGTTGATGCTAAGTACCACAGTACTTCAGTGGTTGCTAAAAATTGACCTGATGCTATTAAACACTCCTTATTTATTTTGACACATGGCTTTAAGTGTATTTCCTTTCCAATACGCTTTACAGATGAACTAGGACAACTGAGTGTCCATGAACTCCTGCACTAAGGAATCTGGTCCAGACCGGCACAGGAAAACGACAGCCCTCCTGTCAACACCGGACACCCTGTCTGTGACCCCAGCCTGTGACATCACCCACTTGAAGAAGAGAAATGATCCAAATCAGGCTGAAGACAGAACTCTGAGGAGACGGGACTAGTTCTATCTAGAGAAGAGTGTTCTCAGGCATACTCCTGGGTGAGAAACGTTGGAATTAGCAGCAGCAGCATTCTTTAGTTAATTGAACGCCTACTAGGTATTAAGGGCTTGACTCTGTAATCTGTGTGCAACATAAGCAGAAAAGGAGCAAATGCCTGGCCGGGAAGAGCTTCAAAGTCTCTGACATGAAAATCATTCAATACCAACTTGAGAACAAGTTAGGTGTGAGAAATAAATGTGCTACCTGGTGTCCTAGGACACAAAATCAAGAAGGTGACACAGATAAAAGAATATGTTATCTAATATTACAATGGATAATAGTGTATATATGTTGTTATAGAATAGCGTATGATATATACAGCATGTATATGTATAAGCATACACACATTTATATTTGTGCACATGTACTATGTATATATATCCGTACATTAACTCTAAAGAGTAGATGCTAATATTCCCATTTTACAAAGAGACTGAAGTCCTGAGGTATAATGGACAATACTGCAGAGCTAGAAAAATTGCAATTGGAAAATCTGAACACCGCTTTGTCCGTGCCTGACATCTATGCTCTTTTAAGTAGACCTGCCAAAGCCTGGGGAGCAGGCCACTTGGGGGAAGGTGGGAGGGGGGCCTGCAGGGCTCCTAGAAGCCTCTCAGCAAACACTAGGTCAGTTTTCCTCGGTTCAGGGCTGGATGAGGAGTCCAGCCCCCTCCCACAAGCACCCCAGTACTTGCCAGTGCCTGACATTTCCTTCACAAAGAAAAGGCTTTCATTCCGCAAGGAGACGAAAGCTTATTTAAGGTGAAGCATCAGTGTGACCGAGTTCAAGGAAGTCCATCAAGAAGTACTGTAAACATAGGAGACACATCGGATCCTGCCTCCACTGGACTTCCACTGGCTTAGTGCTGGGGGTAAGGGATTGGGAGGGAAGTGGGGGGAAGTGGTGGGTCCCCACTGAAAGAGGAAAGTACAGAAGGAGAGACAGAGGCAAGAAAATGTCCTAAGCCTCCTTCCTAGGATGCTGGGGCAGCCCAGTTCCTTGTAGCTGGGACAGATCCCACGGCCAGTGTCAAGAGCCTGCTCCCAGGCAGCCCTGGTCCCCTGAGGTCTGCTCGCCCACGCGCTGCCCCAGGCACCTCTGGATGTCCAGACGCCTGCGCTGAATCCCCAGATTTGTCCTGGACGTGTCCTCCGGTAGGGGTTAGTGACTTCATCAGATGCGCAGTCTGGCTGTAGAAGCGAGCACTGTGCCACGGCTCACGGAGTGGGAAACTTACAGTCTGTGTTAACAACGCAGTGAAAGGGTGTCTGCAATCGGCATTAACTGGTTCCGGTCTTGGCTGCCAGAAGAGTTCTCCCTGCTTGCAATACTCACAGGTTCCCTTCTGTGACAGTTTCCTAAGATGAGGGCCTATTGTCCCTGGGGACGGGGCATTTGTTCACCTCAGGAACGGGATTATGTGAAATGTGAGACCTGAAATCAGGCAGAACTCACAAAGCAGCCACAGCTCACTTTCTCTGTGACAGCCTCACATTTGGCCCCAGCAGGACTGTAATCAAAAGGAAAGATGAACGATGCGTTTCATCTAATGAAGAGATCCTGCTCTAAGGATTCTAAACGTTGAGTTTTCCCAAGCGCAGCCTTTGTTGGCAGACCTGGTCCCTTCTTATATGGGAGATGTTTTCCTTGTTCTCTAGCAAAAGAGGGGTTACCCTTACTGGAAACTTGTGGGTGCTCCAACCTCTCAGCAGACGCCCCACTCCCGATCCCAGTTTGGGACCACGGCACTGGATGTGAGGCCACCCTGGTTACCTTTGCAGGTCAGCACAGTCGTGGAAGAAACTGCACAGACAATAGGAACACGCGATTTAAATGTAGGGTCCACTTCCCTGGCGGTGGCAATAAACTGAAACTCCAGACACCCCCCCCTCCCCCCCCCCCCCCCCCCCCCCCCCGCCAATAGTCTGGAAAACTGAACAGATGAGTTGCTGAGGCCTGGAGAATCTGTATACTGCGTACAGCTGGAAGCTGGTGAGTATCTGGAGAGGCAGAAATGCTTTTTCAAATCTGGAGGCATGGAAGTCAGATGTATTGACAAGTTATGACGAAAAGAGAATCATCACTTTCTCTTATAGCTCATATTGTTTTGGGCAGTAAATGTGAAACCAAACCGGGCCCTAACATTAAAACACGGTGGCTCCTGAAGGATCTAACATTGTTTTCTACCTAGATGTTTTAGCGTCTTTCAGCAGATAACACCAGGTCACCTCACGAAGCTCCAGGGACCACCCAACCTAGCCCGATCAAACTGGTCCCAGCAGCTTGAGCAGGCAGTTATCCACTAAACGACCCTAAGCTGACTTCCAGGGCATAGAGGAACTAAGATTTGGGGAACTCAAGTAATAGAGTTGCCGCTGGTTGCTATCCAGAGCCCATTAAAAAGTGAGCGGTCCATCACTAAGAAAGATGGGAGCCCAGGCCAAATATGGACACACAAGACTGACAAATCAAACCCTGCCAGATTAGAATTTTTTTGTTCCTTCCTGTCTCCCTTTCAGGTTCCTAACCTTACAGGGCTTAGTTCCAAGACTATCCAATCAGATCCCCTGAATTAGAATTAATGAATATGCGTAGCCCTCCCCACCTTATTCTTTAAATTTGCTTCTAATGTTTATTTGGGGAAACAGATTTGCACTTTCTCCCTGTTTCCTTGGCTGGCTGCCTCACGAATAAAAAATGCTTTTCTCTGCAAAAAAGCACGTTGCCTCAGAATCGGGCTTCTCTGTACTGAATAGGCAAAGGACCCCCCAACTTCGGTTGGAAACAAATGCTTTGGGAAACCCTCTGCAAAGAATCCTCCTCTCAAAGAATCTCCACCTCTCACCCTGGCACACACGCCACTCCCTGGAGGGGAGCCGTGCTACCTGAACATTGGCGATACAAACAGAAATAGTAACAATCCTCTACAGTAAATAATGAGTAATGTTCTCATCCAGCATACATTCCAAAGACGATTTTTCTGATCCTTTTCCAAAATAATTCAGATGGACACCAGTACATCTACCTCCACTCCGTATTATGAAGCCATGTGCTCGGGAGTAGGGGGAGGCCTGCCTCTGCCCCCAAAGGAGGAATGTGCACCCCATAAATTGTGTCACACTGGAACTCTGTATCTTAGGGAGTTAGACCAGCTACCTGGTCATCTCCAATGTTCCATCCTATGAAGACTGTAAAGAAGAGATGTCCGTCTGTTTTGTGAAGTGTGATCCGAGCACCTGAGACCACTGAGCGCAAAGAATGAAAAGCTGATTAAACTTCAGTTCTCCTCTGCTCCTTGTGCCAATGACATGCATATTCTTACAGGACCAAACTGATACAAATGGATGATTGTCACGAAATCTGAACGTTGGTTTTAAAGTGTTAATCCCCGCCGGGTTTGAGCTGTAGGATCACTAACAACCATTATTCTGTTTCAACCTACATGACCAACTCGAAACTTTGACAAGGAGTCCTAGAAAACCTCCAATTACTGAGCCTACCTGGTAATCAGAGGACAATTTATCTACATAAAATAGCTTAATGTAACTTTAAAAACCGATTCTCATCTCTCAAACAAGAAGTAAGTCCTTGTGGTAAGAAATCATTGCCCA
The DNA here is from genome assembly GCF_964194185.1 of Rhinolophus hipposideros. NCBI lineage: Eukaryota > Metazoa > Chordata > Mammalia > Chiroptera > Rhinolophidae > Rhinolophus > Rhinolophus hipposideros. The sequence continues at coordinate 2,829,055 of NC_138049.1, read as the reverse complement.
GAATAGGAATTCACACTTAAATTTATCTTTTGTATTTTAAAAGTTTCTGCATACTTAAAAATTACAGAAATCATTTCTTCATTAAAAATATTTTTTTAAAAAGCCGGCTTCTGAAATGCTTATTGATGTTTCGTACTATGTCTTTTTTTCATACCTCACAATTTATTCTCTACCTCTTCTGCTTGTCAGGATGTAATATTGTTTTGTTTTGTTTTTACATAAGAATAAGCAAACTGTTAACAAAGCCCACAAAAACATCCAATACCTGGCCAATAGAAAGTCAGAAGAGAAATCATAGACATGTACTTTTGTTTAGTCTTACAGTGGAACTTTAAGAAAGTAAATATATTTTTAACTATCTTCAACTTACACACTAGGAAAGTGGAAGATTTTGTTTAAAATATATGTATATGTACAGAGACAGAGAGATCTAAGATTCCTGTCTCCTCCCATGAACACATTAAAATTACAACTAAATTGCAGAACAGTCAACCTGGGGAACCATCCAAAGTCCGGCTGAACAGAAGTTTTATAACTAAAGACATAAAGAAGCCACGTTGTCATGAGGGGCGGCCTGCGGGGTCTCTGCTCCTGCTCCCCACATAAGAACACAGGACATGGTGAGGCCAAAAAGGAACACCCACGGAGCCATAGGTATGGGAGTCATATCACTATATTCTCACTGGAGCTGGATTCACACGACATGTGACCTGCTGTCCGCTTTGCTGCCAACCAACCGACTCTCCTCGACTCTCCTTCGTAGCCGCGGCAGTTATGTCAGTGGCCAATGGCTCAACGGTTACAGCTGACAGCTATCTACTACCCGAGCCAGCACCTCTCCACATGAGGCCGAGAGCCTGGAAACTGCTCTCTGGGGCTCTGTCCCCACACTCCACCCCTACAGGTTCTCGCCTCATAATCTACACAACAAGCGTCTTCCGCGAGGGTCCCTGTGCCATATTAAACTATTGACATCTATGGACGAAAAGAAACGGTAGTCTTAGGAACCAACAATGGCAAATCCCTTCCATCTGGGAGGATACACGCTAGCTTTTTGTCCTGGGAAAGGAGGGTCGCTGCCACTGGCACCTTTCCCGGTTTGTGGTACCAGACCTTTATGGCAGTGCTGGGGGTCCCTTGCATAGTTTCAACATGTAACAGTACAGGGGACCCCATAATAGGCCATAGTGAGAGCACATAGGTTCCCCACAAAATCATCCCGGTATCGGGACCTCCGTATACTACAGTCACTTGAGGTGGCCACTCAGCCACCACCCCTGGTGTCACTTGCAAATCCTGAGTCATCACCCAGGGCCAGGTACACAAGTGAAACCAGGCACATCTGGGGGGAGGGGTGGGAACCCGGCTCAGACATGGGGAGAGGATCAACGAATGTGCCGCTCTTAGCTCACTGCCAGGGATGGACAGCACCCTTTCTAACTGCATTACACAGCACCCCAAAGCAGCTGCAGGGAAGAAAGGTGGGACCCCAGGGAAATGCTGACAAAATGTCACACGGAAGTCCATGCAGCTCTGGAAGTGCCACCGAGGGGAGGCTGAGTCACTGGGCGGGGGCCTCATCTTTCTCATCCTTCCCTCAGGAGCTGTTGTCAGAACCCAGTCTGGTCCGTTCAGTGAACAAACTTTGAGAACAGGGGAGAGGGAATGGCAGGGACCTCAAAGCAGCACATCCTGAGTCCCGCCTCAACTCCTTCTCACAAATAGCAGGACATGGTCACGATGCCCCCTCACTCCCTGGCCCTGTGGCCTGGCAATGGCTCTGTCGTGGAGGCTGCAGATGAGCAAGATGGGGTTGCTGCCACCCAGGAGTCACGTGTAGGGACAGAGAACATTGGGGGACCTCCAGGGAGGGTGGCGAGGTGGGGTCTTGACGGTGGGGCTCTCAGCATGGAAGTGGGGCCAGGAGTGGAGCCTGACAAGTGCAGACTCCTAGGACAGCTGCAGGGATGCAGGAAGCAGTGAGACTCGGTTCCCCTTTCCTGAGTGCCAGGTGCAATGTGGACGCCAGGGCTCTGCAGGGGGATGGGGCCCGTCCCCGGCTCAGAGCGCTCGGGCAACGATGCAGCACAAGTCAGTGCCAGGACCACGTGTGGGCTGCAGACAGCACTCAGGGGGGTGTGACAGGGGAGTGAGCCGGGGGCAGAAATGTCCTCAGCCACAGAGCCTCTAGGATGTGTCAGCAGCTGAGCAAGTCATTACAGCACTAAATCCTGCCGGCCACTCCCGCACTCCCAGCCCAGAGACCTCAATGTGACATCTTAGCAATTACGAAAAGCAACTTTGTTTTCTAACTCGCCTTTTTCTTTGCACTTCCTCCCTGAAGGCCAGCAGGATATCCCTGTATAAGACCAGGGCTTTGGGGCTGTGACTGACCCAGGGCACTGTGGTCTCTGCTGCACTGGTCACTGTCCAGCAAGCATCCTTCATATCTGGTCTCCTTTCTCTCTAAAGTCACCATGCAACAAACGCACATCCACTCCTGCAGCAAAAGCAAGGACGGGGTTAGCTGGGACGTTTGTTGCTGAATGAGCTACCCTCCTTCCCGCAGGCCTGCTCTGTGCTCCAGGACCCCCTCAGGGTAGGAACCGGGCGCTCCCACTGCCCTTCCAGCGCGGCCTCCTGGCTCTTCGCTTTCGGAACCAGCACAGGAGGGCCAAGCCAGGCCAAGAGGTCTGCGGCTGGCCGAGGACCGCAGGGGCCGCAGCCGGTGACAGTGGGGCCGGAAGGCGGGAGAGGGGCCTGGACCTCCAGTTCTCGCAGAGCGGCAGAGTAACAAAAACTCCAAATAAAGGCACGGAAGGCCCAGAGGGATGAAATGCTGCCCAGAAGAGTGAGATTTTAATGCTTACCGAAAATATAACTAGCGCGTGGTGGGGCTATTCATACAGCTACAAGCGACCTTGGCGTTCAGGTGGTGCATTCTTTACTGTGCAGTCTTTTCCCGTCTTCTTTTCTTTACTTTTCTGCTTTCAAGCATTCCTTTATGTGCTGCACCATAAACCATGTCGGTTCTGTGTTTAATGTTTTACCCCAGTTTTTTAATTGAGAATATAAGTCAACATTTGCTGCCAGAGCTTATTTCAGAAAAGTAGAGGGACGCGGGCTGCCTCCCCCAGTGTGAACAATGCCTCACTGCAGGAGCACCGAGGTCCCTCTGCTAACCTGCTGGTGGCCCAGGGCTTCCAGCTCGCCTTTGTAAAAGCAGTACAGGGCCCGGAACTCAGACAGGGGAAATGGATGATAGAATTTTCTAATGTTCAGGCTGCCTTCTGACCGTGATAGAATAGAAAGGTGAGCAAATGACCTCAGCCTACGGTAATTGTGGGGTTCAAGTAACATCACAAAACAATTCCGTTCCCTTCCCACAGCTTACAACCTCCCTGAAACCCTTTGGGGGAATAATTTTTCACTTTGAAATCATCCCATCCCATTCATCACTTCCTACAGTTACTGAAAAGCCCACACTAATGGAATGCCTTTTGGACGAAATGAAATTAAGCCGGGAAGTGATGGATATAAACAAGGGTTTTCTAACTTCTGTTATTCTTTGTGTAAGACAATTTGGAGGTTTTTTACATAATACTTTTCTACTTTTTTATTGAGATATAACTGATACACCATGAAATACATTCCTTTAAAGTGCACATTTCAGTGCTTTTTAGTATATTCACAAGATTGTGGGCCCATCACACTGTCTAATTCCAGACCATTTCCATTAGCTCGGAAGAAGCTCCAGACCCACTTGCCGTCACTCCCGCTTCCCCTCCCCACCGGCGCTGGGTAACAGCTACTTGGAGAGAGTTTGTTTGAATTCGGTGAGCATTTCTTCAGGACATTTCTGCTGTGGCTGACACACAGTGCCGAGAAGCGGGTCCTGGGGTGGAGCTGGAAGGCCTAGCCTGTGTGACATCGGCAGGTCACTTCAGCTACCTCTCCCTCTGTCTCCCCCACCTCCCCATCTGCACAGTGGGGGTTACACCACCATTGGAGTAGAGCTGTTGCGAGAAGGAGACGAGGAAGTACCGTCAGAGCCCCAGAGACCCTCAACACACTCCAGAATGAAATGTGCTTCTGCCCTCAGGGCACAGCGGCACCCTCCTGGGTGACACGGACCCGCCCTCAGAGGCTGTGCCATGGGCGGCGGGCTGCCTGCCCTGTGTCCACTTCTGTCCTGCTCTGGGGACAGCAGGGAACCAGGGCGAAGGATGTGACAGACAGCCCAGGTTCTGGACATTGATGGTGGGGGTGGTTCTCCTGAGAGTGGGGCTTCTGCAGCCATTTAAGCAGCAAACCTATTCAGGGGTGGAAGAGCGGAGGCAGCTGCGCTTGGGCCCTGAGGAAACTGCTCAGAAGCCCTCACTGCCTCTGCTCTCTGTTTTCTGAGCCAGTGTCCACTCGGCGAGGCCGCACGACATACAGTCCCCCCTTATTCAAGCAGACGCTAGTCCCTGTGCTGGCAGGAAGGGATTTTGCAGATGTGATTAAAGACGCCGACTGGCTGACTGGAAGTGAATACAAAGCGAAATGACCCTGGTGGGCCTGGTCTAATCAGGCGAGCCCTTCAGAAGAGGACTGAGGCCCCGAGTCAGACTCCAAAGTCCCCGCTGTGGCTGTAGCTGTTCATCCCCCTCCCGGGGCCCCTGCACACAGGTCTCGGACGTGCGGGTCCAGCCCCCACCGTCACATGAGCCAGTTCCTGGGGAGAAGTCCGTGAGCACAGACACAGACACATATATCCTGACCCACACAGAGGTTATGTGACTTGTCACCAGGCACACTCTGGTGCAGTGATGGCACAGTGCAGGCCTCCTTGTCCAGAAGAAGGACACACACACACACTGGCCTCAGGCCAGCCCTTCGTGCTGCGTCCTGGGACTCTGGGGTCTGCAGATCATTTGTTCGCTGAGGTGAGACGAGGGACCTTCGCCTCGTTAAAGGGTCGGGTGGCCAGGACACTGAGTTAAGCGAGGCAGGAGCGATGACACCACTGAGTGTAAGCCGGCCCAGAGTCAGCCGGCGTCCAGCCCCAGCCCTCCAGAGGCCCCTCTCAGCCGTCTGTCCTCTGCACTACTCTGGACCATTCCGCATCCCCCGCCCCACCCCCCACGCACACACGGAACCCTGCACCAATTCCCATTGATTCCGCTCCCTGACCATCTCAAATCAGTCTGCCTGACCCCACCGCCCCCCCCAGCCTGGCCCTGTCACCTCACTCACGGACTTGTCCGAGGCAGTTATTCCCTCCAGCAGGCTTTCCCAGATGCAGTCAGAGTGGCTTTCTGAGACTGGACTCAGATCCTGTCACAACCGCACTTGTGGAAATAGCCTTCCAGAGGCTCCCCCTTGTTTTTAGGCTCAGGATTACAGTCCTAAGTGTGAGGTCAAAGGACGGGGCTCTGCACGCTCCTCCAGCCTCGTGCCAGTCTCCTTCCGTGGCCATCTGTGCCCCAGCCATGCTGGCTCTGTCCCCTCCCACACGTGCCACCCCACATTTCCCCAGCAGGAATTTACACGCGTGTCCCTCTGCCTGGAACACCACTGCTCCCCTATTCTTCCTTCAGTTCTCACTCGGCGTCTCTCCCTCAGAGAAACGCCCCGAACTCCCTCAGCTCAGCTATCTTTACACGCCCTGGAAAACGCTCTGCCACCCCCTCCTGCCCAGCAGGCAGGGACTGTGTGTGTCTGTGTCCCCGTCACACCCTGCTCCTGGCATGGTACCCGGCCTGGTGGAAGTGCTCCACAAAGCACTGTCCACGCAGTGAGTAAAGTAATGAGAGTGGGTGGCACTGCTCAGTTACGAGTGACAAAAAACGGTCACAAGGGGCTGTCCCAATATGTTACGTTCTGCCGTGTTCATCCAGTGAATGAAACAAACCCTGAGTGAAACAAACTCCACAAGGAGTTCATTTATTTAGGAAGTACATTTGTTTATGAAGAATCAGATACTCCCTGACTCCCCTAAATAAAAGGTGCCTCGATGTCTCAGGGATACCAACTACTAGCTGCCCGGATTGGAGCATCCGCGTGTGCCCAAGGTCCCCACCCAGTGCTGGTACAGCCACGCGTTCCAGGCCAGGAGAGAATGACAGCGAGTGTGGCACTGACGATGGCTCTGGGCTGGAAGACTGGTTCTGGACCAAACGGCACCGGCCGGGAACGCTGGCCTTTCTCCCCGTGCTCTGCCCTCTGTTCTTTCCTGGAGCCCTGCAGAGTGGATCCGGTGCTCTTCACAGAGGAATGGCGGACCTGAGGCAGACAGAAGGCCAGGCTTTACAGAGGAGGGGCAAGGTGAGCAGAAATGAAAGGGTCAGGTAGGCAGGACAGCAGAGGAGGGGATTCTGGGAGAGGCAGTCAGCAGTAGACAGGAGAAGCAGTACGGCGTGATGGCGGCCAGGGAATTTAGTCTTCATTCCGCCACTCAGTTGGTGAATCAATGAATGCTCGCGAGTATCTAGCTCGTACCTGGGACTGTGCGATGCTCTGGTGATACGAGAGAGATGAAAGTCACCTGTTGCCTCCAATGACCTAGCACTTCTGTGGGGCGTTCGACACTGGGAGAGACCACGAGAGCACGAGAGCACGAGGTGTAAGTAAGGATGGAGAGGAGCCCGGGCGCTGTGGCACCCAAGGCACGTACCCTGGTTCCAACAAGGGTTTGCAATTTAGAAAGAGCTGACCGGCTGCAGCCTGGGGGTGGGGGGCAGGACCAGTGCTGCCCCTTCGAGTCCGGTCCGCTGCGTGCCAGACCCACGGCACCATGCCCCTCACAGCTGTGCAGGCGTCAGCCCTGTAAGGGTTAAGGCCACAGGACAACATCTTGCAGGGGACAGCTGTAATGAGCCTGGAGCAGGGTAGAAGGAGGGGGTTGGGCTGAGAAGCATTGCGAGGTGACAACAAATAGGATGGCACGAGATGCCACCTCACACCCATTAAGATTATTTTTTAAAAAAAAAGAAATAAAGAGTTGGTGAGAATGTGGAGAAACTGAAGCTCTGTGTGTAGCTGGTGGGAATGTAAAATGCTGTAGCCACATGGAAAACAGTATGGCGGTTCATCAAAAAATTAAACGTAAAATTCCCAGGTGATCCAGCAATTCCACTTTCGGAAGCAGTGAAAGCAGGCACTGGAACCACAGGGGAATTCAAGTCGCTGCCGATCTAAATATTTAGTTCACAAAACACTGAGATTTAAATTGATATTTTGCTTACGTCGGCGTTAAGGAGAAAAGCCTAGGGCATTCAAAATTCAGCTGAGTTGAGTAAGAGACTGTGAATTTGTCCTTAAAATGTTGGTTCTCCTCTCTCGTCGGCACTTCACATGGTAGGAACATTCATTTCTTCATGTGATGACCATTAAGTCTGGGCTAAGGGCTCAGCATACACTGGGCAGGAAGAAGGAGTGCAGCCCTGTCCACAGTTGCTTCCAGCCTCATGGCTTGTCACCCAGCCACAGGACTGTTCAATGCCCTCCTTGTCCTGCAGAGCAAGACACATGAGGGCGGAAGGGGGTCTGGGCGGGAGGAGTAGCACATGCAAAGGCTAGAGACCCGGCAAGAACATGATGACCTTCAGGAAGCCGTGGTCGACCAGTACCCCAAGCTTCCCCACATGGTCCATTAGGAAACCTTGAGGAACTCCCTCAAATGCTTACTGCAGTCTTCTTTAAGGTCCCCTGACTCCCAGGAAAAGCCTGCGCTCTCCAGCACAGCTTACAGGGTGTTCACATTCCATTTCCCACTTGCCTCTCCCACCGTCTCGTGACACCTGTTCTGTGAATTACATTTCAGTCACACAGCAAAGCTCACCCATTCCCTGTTATGTCTGTGCCATGACCTTGCCATTTCTTGGGCCTGAAGGAATTCCTTCAGCCCTTCCCTCCACTTTTCTGTGGTAAGAGGCACTTGTCTTTCAAGATGGAGGTGAGATGTCACCTCCTCCAGGAAGCCCTCCTCTACACCTCCCAACCCAACACTCTGTCTCTCATGTCCCTGTTATGGATCTTACAGCCACACGCTCTGCTCTCCTCTTGGTTTGCCTCCTCCACTTGAGTCTAAGCCCCTGGGGAACACAGCCTGTATTTATTTTTCACCGTGTCACACCCACTATTCAATGCCCAGCACTTGGGAGATGGTAACCCTGGTCAAATGTCTCTTGTTGTTTTGCTTTTTGTTTTCTCAGTATTATGTAGACTCAATCAACTGGTTGTTTCTTCAGGGACTCTGAATGACTGACGCAAAAGGGCCGAGTGTCTAGGATTTATTCCGCCCCAGCCAGGCTGCCCAAAGTCCAGACTGTCCCTGACTGTGTCCAGACTGTCCCTGTCTGGAGGCCAGCCTCCCTCTGCCCGTCCATCACCTGGTTCCCAAGACCCTGTGATGCCGTGAGCAAGCTGGTGAGCTTTCAGAAAGGGCCTTCTCTGCTTCTGGTGTCCACTGCTTGCAGACAACAGCCCTGAGTGGCGCACAGCACGAATGGAAGCGTGTCACCCATGGCTGTCCACGGATTTGGCAGGCTGGTCCCCTGTCCTAGTTGACAGCACTAGTTCACTGAAAAGAACACTTTCAAAATGTCCACAACTCTCCTGCACGTGCCAAACTCTGCCACTGACCTACTGCTGTGGCCTCGAACAAATCACTGTGCCACCTACGTCCCCCACAAGGTGTCCCCCACAAGGCATCATCCGGATTGATGAGTTAATATGCAAAAGTACTTTATGCTTTAAATAGTGCTTTTCGGCAGAGGAGCTCTGAGAATTATAATCACTACAGCTGTACAAGAAATTAGAAAGACATTCCCTAAGAACTATCATCTTTAGCTCACACTTTTAAGGAGAAATGAACTGGAATTACAAATTTTCCCTTCAAGAAGTGGTCAAGACTTTTTGACTATATAAAATTGAGAAGAAAATAAACAACTTACATAAACATGTAAATTAGATTTGCTTTCGCCCGCCCCTGTTCCCAGTATGTCGACTAACCACACAAGGCTTTCAGTCCCCAGTTCCTAAGGTTGAAGAACCCTGAGAAGCTGAGCGGGCACTTCTGCCTCCGTCCACGTGGGCTCCCCAGCTTCTGCCTCCCGGCGCCTCTGCCTTCTCCTCTCCTCTGCCGCCTCCTCACCCCGGTTGCACACCCATCTCCATCCTCATCTCCCAGTCACTGCACAGGCGCCTCCCTCCGGACAGAGCACGCTGGAGTCGGCTGTCTTCTGCGGCGGGGAACCACCGTCCCCCCACAGGGCCCTGGAAGACATGACTTTATAATCTTACCGAGCAGGACTTCCTCCTCTACTGTTCAAGAGCCCATCGTCTTTCCCTGAAATACCACAGCTCATCCTCCTCAACAAGCGCGTCTACTCATTAACATATAAGGAAACGCAGATGCCCTGTGAGGACAGTGACCGGGCCAGGCCCCCGTGTGGGCTCACCTCGCTACTCACACTGCCTCACAAGGTGTCAGCACCAGGAGACGAGCGTGGGAAGACAGGGGGGTCCTGCGAGTCTTACGGGTGCACATATGCATTCCAGCACATTCGAGGCAGCGAAATGGCTTTGACTGGCCACACCCCTCCTCTGTCTGCCTTTGATACATTATATGCAAAGGAAAGGACCGATATCCCAACACATCGTGTGCATTATAAAATATACACTGAAATCAGAAATTCAACAAAGGTAATATAAAAATAACTATTGAGAAATATTCTCATGCTTTCTTTTCACCCCCACGTGAGGGCTCTTGAACATCCTTTTTGGAGGCCAACGGTCTAGCACTTAATTTGGAGGAAATCTGTCTACACTCTTCCCCACTGGCGGATTCAAAATCAGGTGAAGTTTGACTCCATCTAACACCACCAGGTTTCACTCACATTTGTAGACTCGATCTCAGCCAACAGTAGGTGTCTGTTGATTAATTTAATTTCACAACTTTGAACAGCTGTTTCTTCAGGTCACTGTGGGTCTCAATTTCTTTCGGATTGTCGGCGTTGGGAAACACAGTTCCGTCTTGTTTTCTAGCTCACTCGTGAACATCAATACGCTGATTAAGGGCAGAGCAGAGAAGCGGGAGGCCCTCAGAGAGCCCTTCCCACTCCTCCCACCCACTGCCCCCGAGGTCTCCACTGGCGCTCTGCTGGCAGGGCAGGGTGCTGGCACCGGCTGGCCCCTGCGTGTCCTCGGCAGGCCTCAGGACAACCTGAGCATGGGACATCTTGCTGCTCCTGAGAAGTCACTTAGAGTAGCCCCGGCCACATGAGGTGACCTTTGCTGCCACTTCCTTGAACTGTACAACAATTAGATGGGGAGGCCTTTACCTCCTGTCCCAGAGAGCAACGACCAGAGGTGTCCCTGCATTAGGGGGGGGAACCTGCTGGGGATAACCAGAGGTGTCCCTGCATTTGGGGGGGACCTGTTGGGGACAACCAAAGGTGTCCTTGCATTTGTGGGGGGAACCTGCTGGGGATAACCAGAGGTGTCCTTGCATTTGGGGGGGCACTTACTGTGGACAACCAGAGGTGTCCCTGCATTTGGGGGGACCTGTTGGGGACCTCCTCCCCCTCAGGCGCAAGAAGGGCAGTTCAGAAGAGAGAAGTCTGTCCATCGTGTCTGTCAGCCTAGAAAGCTGCAGAGTTCCCACAGGAGGCCATGTTCAGTAAACAGGATGAACACATCGGTGCCCTGGCACGCAGCGGCTTCGTTGTAGCCAGAAGGGCTCCAGTTAACGCCTGCCGAGGGAACGGGTTCCTTACTCCATCCTTGCTTATTTAAGTGCGAAGGAAATTGCAACACAAAACAAAAAATATTTTAACAATGATATGCTGTAAATGATGCCAAAAGTTCTTCTTTTTTCTTGTGCTTTTTGCTCAACCCGAATTGCTAAGAGATATTGTCTCTTCGCAGTATTTCCCATTCCCACTTAGCTACTTTAGAAAAATTTGATAGAAAAAAAAACCACGAACTACACACACACACACACACACACACACACACACACACACACAACTTGTACAAGATTTTATAGACGTGCTTTGAAAAGTGAACTTGTGTAAGATCACAATGGTCCTTTTCCCCCTAAAATTATTTTTACTTGATAGCTTAATCTACAAAATCTTAACGTGCTTGCCTTTGACACATTAAAACCCGGAAAGATAATGTTACCCATTTTTTTTTAAATGTTAAGATTGTCACAATCAGTCAAGCAGACAAAAGGCAGGTAATTCAGAGGCAGAGATGAGTGTTGAGCAGTTTTCATGGAGCCCAATGATGTAACCACATGACTCCCATTAAATGGGCCACTTAGGGCCACAACTCCTCTGCAGTTCTGTAATTACCATTCCAAATCTAAACATATGCTAAAGAAATGTAGGCATTCATATTTAAATTCCTTTGCAGGTGCCTGCCTTAACTTTCCCATGAGTTCCAATGCGTAACAGAGAGGGTGCAAGTTTACTTAGGAAATTTCATCAGGTCTCCTGGGGTAGACACAGTGGGACCTTGATGACTGTGATTTTGATTTTGATTTTAGCTCAAATGTATCCAGGGTTTACTACCGGCCTAGGACCACCCTAAGTACACTGTTGTATCATTTCTTTTATTGTCATCACTGTTTGGCACAGAGAGGTAGAGTAACTTGCCCATGGCCACACAGCAAGTTAGTGGTGAAAGAGGCACGACTCAGTCCTCCCCATCAGACATTCTAACTTGCAGTCCGAAGGTCCACCTTCTTTTGTTCTCACTGACACTTACTGGTCTCAGACTAACTAACCTTGCACCATCCATGCCACTTCCCTGAAGCTCTTTATCTCAGGAAAGCTTGATCACTAGAAAGACTGCCTCTCCTGAAGACTGGACAGAGCTTTGCAGGTGGAGACCGGCATCCCGCATACGTTGTTCCTGGGGGTGGGTTAGGGAGGGGGTGGCACACGCATCCCTGAGTCCCCACTGCGCCCAGCCTGCCTGAGAGCGAGATCAGGCCGCCCCTCCCTAGAGACACACTTGGTCTAGGGTGAACAGGCAGGATCCCACACAGGCTTTATACAACCCTGGTCCTGAATGAGGGGGCTGGACAGTGCAAGGTGAGGAATTCGGGGCAAGAAGAGATCACAGTGGGCTCAGGAGGTGGCCCTGAAAAGATGGAGAGAGTTCTGACACACAGCGGAGCCCGGTATAGGGCATGAGGACCGAGAGCGGAGCCAACACTCATACCCAGAGAAGGCGGAGAGGAGGGGTGTCCCGCAGGAATGGGCAGGGCTGCCATGCGGGGTGTGGCGGAATAAATCACCACCAGAGGGGCACCCCCGGCTTTTTCCCAGGAGGCACAGCAGACACTGAGGGTTTAGCAGAGACGTGGATGGTCAGGCCGGTGCTTACAGAGACCTGTCCTGGCCACCATAAGGTAACCGGGTCAAGACACTGAAGAGAGGGCCTGCACCCGGGGTGGCAGGGCGTAGATCTGGACAGCACGACAAGGGAAGGTCCCTGGCCTCCAGAGTGAGCAGCCTCGAAGGTTCCGGAATGGGGGGTGTGAGGTGAGAAGCAGAGAGGAGGTTTGCGTGGGACACAGTGCAGGAGGGGAACACAAGCTGAGTTCAGTGTTACTCAGTGTAAGGATTTTCTCAAAGTGGGCATCCTGGGGGAGAAAACCACCAGGCCTTTTGTACCCGGGCTGGGTTTGAGCTGTGGAGAGGACTCACATGCCGGTCAAGTCAAGGTCGAAGAGCCTGGGAACAGGGAACGGACAGGGAGCAGAGCGGAGCCCGGAGGGAAGCTGAGCCATCCTGGGTGCCACTCAAGCTGTATAAGCAGAACTGGGTGGCTATTCCCATGGAACCCCACGTTCAGGCTTCGGGAGAAGCATGCTACGGGATCTGCAAACTGCTCGTCACCGGGGGCAGCTAAGGAATTTCAAGTCACGCCATTTTCCATTTTCAAAAAGGAACATACAATATGTAACACCCTCTAATTGAACCTGAGTTTGGAAATGTCATGAGCTACCACAAGGCTTAGAACTTGACGTCCTTTATAAAAAAGTCAACTTAGAAGTTCAGTATGTTTTAAATCCCTCAGGCAAGATAGAAATAGCTTTTAAACTCTGTTCATTTTGACCTAATAAATTTCATTCTGTTTCCCTATTCTCCCCAATTGTTAACCATAATTTAAGGAGGTTGAGAAGAATTCTATTAAAGAAATAACAGTATGAAGACACCAGCATCATTGGTTAGAGCACAGAGTCCCAAAATTCAGCGTCCCATTTGCCCAGCTGCTTGTTACTCATGGGTCCCACACCCCATAGGATGTGCCTGGGTGTGGTCAACACAGCTTTAAAAAAATATATGTACCAAAGGTGATTCTCGTAGGTTCATCCTGAACTTTCTCACAAACTGCTGGGCATTGTCAGCTTCCGGGTCTGGAAGTGCTAGCTGTTAGGTGTACTGACTTCAGGACAGCTTAGGTAAGTTGCAGAAAATGTCAGCACATGGTATAACTCTGAACCTAACAACCTCTGCGTATTTAAAGTGTTCTTTGTTGTTCCCACGGAGGGCTGTGCGCTCCCTCTGAGAGTCGCTGTGTTTGGCGGTGAACAAACCTCCTTTCTGAGATAAGAGCGTAGGATGAGAAATGGCTGGACTATTACAGCACCGATGGGGGAAGGTTCCAGTGAACCTGAGGTACAAAGCTGAGAGGTACCGACTCAAACATCATGTGATGTGGGGTTAGCAGCAAATGTTTATATTTCAAAACTTATCACAATGGGCAGTCCAATCTAAAGTGAAAGGAAAGCAAAAGATCGCATCTTACATGCCGTTTTACAGTTGACACCGAAAGCAAAAACGTCGTGGGTGTGATGGCTGTCGGCTCCTTTGATGGAACTCTCAAGAAGGCACCTGTCCGAGGGACTTAAACCACATTCTCGGGGGATAGGGGAGATAAAATCCGAGGGAATATAAGAAAAGATTGAGAAGAAATACAATTAGGATAATGAAAAAACAAGAAGAAAACCAGGAGAAGCTGGCATTCAACAACAAGCATTAAAAAACACCCACATTGTATCCCACACCGCTTGGTTAATGCTCCCCATTTTGAAAGTGGGAAAATATATCAGAAATTAGCCGTCTCTCATGGGCTTCACTCCATCATTGCTGGCAAACCATTTTACCTACTTATTTGGAAAAATATTGGCAGAGCTCAGCCAGACTGTGGGGATCCAGGAAACGCTCCAAGGAGCGGCGCTCGGTTCAGCGAGGGGTGTGTTTCTCTTGAAAACCTAAAGGTTGCTTGTGAACATTATTTATGTGCTGTGAAACCTCATGAGGAAACCCGTAGAGGTCTCTGGAATCCACCAAACACACGAAACAAGCATTTAATTGTATCATTTGACGTACACCTTCTTATGGGGCGTAAATCTGCCAGCATCTGCTAAACATGCACAAGGCTTATTACATTCTCTTTGGTGTGTTTACTAAGAAGGCTGCAAATCTGACCACTGACTAGGTATGAGGCCTCCAACCTTCATTAATTAGTTAAATAGCTATGTCTCAATGGGGGAAAAAATATCCCCCCTGCAGCTAGCTGTAGAATGTAGTGACTCTAATAGTGGGTCAAAAAAAGAAAAAAGAAAAAAAGAAAAGGAATGAGGTGTCTGAACCTGGGGAATAAATCTGCAGAGGGTTGCACTGTTAGGGCGATTTCCAGAATGCACAACAGCCTATAATCAATGTGTCGTCTTCGCCGAGGCTGATGCGATCCAACAGAAAATGGGCTCTCTGTGTCCTGCTCCCTGAGTTGTTTATGACCCTGAGCAGATTAGACTTGTTTGAAGTCGATGTTGTGATTTCACATGGGAGCCGGCAGCTGTGCCCAGCAGGTAGGGGTCCCCGGCCACACCCCGTTTATGGCCTGTGGTTAGCATTCCATCCCCTCCATCAGAAGCACTAAGGACTGATATAGTTATAATAAGTAAATAAAGTTGTATCACCCTAGGAAATTGTCTTTGAAAGAGAGATCCTGCCCAGTGGCAAATTATTCAGTTTGCAAACAGACAGCACAATGAAGCCGCCTCCTGGTGTCAGGGCAGGTATGGGCCGGCCAGGGGGACAGGAAGGATGCTTTGTCCCCTCAGGCACGAGGGCTCATTTTCCTTACCGTGCCACCCTCAGCCCCTTCGCATCACCATGTCCACTAGCACCCACGGTGTTTTGCTAAACCTAGTTTCAATTCAAAACGAGGGGCAGAAAATTCCCTGAGGAACTCCAAAAAGGAGTCTCGTTTCTCTTTTCAGTGGTTTGCTGAAGGAGGAAATATGAGCAATTGAGATGAACAATTTGGGAAACAAACAAAATTTAAAAAAATGGATGAGAAACAAATACCACAAACCCTGGGGGAGGACAGCAAAGCCATGCACGCTTCCTTCTTCCCGTCCTCGGAGGGGAGCCCTCAGCCCCCCGGTCTGTCCTGTTCATGTGAGGTTCCGCGGCCCCTCTGACGTTCTGAGCACTTTCGTTTACATGGAGGAAGCGGTTTCTGCTTCTGAAGAAGGGACACACTGCACACATGTGGGCGGCGTCCCCGGCCTCTGGACAGAGTGATCCACACTTGGGCATGCTCATTGCCAGAAGATGGCAGAGTACTTGCCAACGCCAGTCCTCCTTTGGACAGGATCCTCTCAAATAAGCAACTCTTTCCTTATTCTTCCATGTCAATCTCATCATTGCAGGTGGAAAGCCGAGCATTTTCAGATTTGCACAAAAGCCACGGTGACTGACACCTGAGTGAGAAGTGCGAAAGCCCCTCCTTGGCTGCTCCAGCCCTCAGAACAGCAGCCACAATCAGGTGTGAGACAGAAGGAAGGAAGGAAGCATGGTGACTGCTGAAGCGGACACAACTGGCTATAAAGTAGTCAAAGCTGATGCCTTTGATTCTCAGCTACATTGTCACAATCGTTAACTTTCCCAGACATTCCTATAATACTCAATGCAACAACACTTAGGATAGCATAAACGGAGAGCCAAAAACGCTGCCTCTTACATAAATGGTCCGTTGGAGGAGTAGGAACAAAGTAGTGAAGCAAGTAAAAAAAAAGGCATGTGGGAAGATAAATGTGGGATCAAACAACGGGGCTGCAGTCTTAAATAAGTTTGAGAGCACCGAGATGCCAATCGGCTGACTTCAAATACACAGGCCGGCGCCTGTCATGCTTCTGATAGTAAGAGTCTTTCTGTAAAGCAAGCCAACTCCACTCCCCATGTTGTAAGCCAGCAGGGGATTTGTTTGTTTTTTGGGGTTTGGGGACAGCAATTAAGGAAAAAAAGAGATGATTTTTTTTTTAATTTATCAAGAAAATTAACACAGTATTAACTTAAACCTGAACCATCAAGATGTGAATCAGCACATTTCTTTGGGCCTAAACAAATTCGCCTGAGTCTCAATCTTGATTTCATTTCCCTAGGTCTTTCAGTGATGAGTTACATATTCTATTTACCATGTTTCCCTGAAAATGAGACCTAGCCGGACAATAAGCTCTAATGCGTCTTTTGGAGCAAAAATTAATATAAGACCTGGTCTTATGTCTTATTAGATAAGACCCAGTCTCATAGTGAAATAAGACTAGGTCTTATATTAATTTTTGCTCCAAAAGATGCATTAGAGCTGATTGTCCGGCTAGTTCTTATTTTGGGGGAAACATGGTAATCAAAATTTGCTTTCCAACAATGCAGGTAAAGTTTGCTAAAGTCCCGAGGACATCTCAGAAGCGACAAAACAGCAGAACAATTAGCAAAGTATTCCTGTTTGCGTATTCCACCAGCCACCAACACAATGCCCTGTAGAGTTTTGCCTAGAACGGCTGATTAAATTTTCAAATTTTCACATGATAACTATTTTATTCCTTTTTTCTCGGGTTTGAGCTTGGAAAATAAATTCAACACACAGAGAAATCAACCTACAGGAGCAGCCCATTTCTGCCCTGACTCATCCAGTCAACAAGTATTTGCAGAAGCCCCCCTCATCCGCGGGGGAGACATTTCAAGACCCCCCGTGGATGCCTGAAACTACAGAGAGTATGGAGCCCTGTATGTGCTGTTTTTTCCTGTACATGCATACCTATGATAAAGCTTAATTTAGAAATTAGGCACAGTAGAGATTAACAAAAATAACTAATAACACAATGGGACAATTATAACAATATACTGTAATAAAAGTTATGTGAATGGGTTTTCTCTCTCACAATGTCTCATCATACTGTGCATGGAGACGCCAGACAAAGGGATACTAATGCTTGTCCCTGGTGGAACAGAGCAGGACACCTGGAGACTTCATCACACTACTTAGAACAGTGTACAATTTAAAACTTCTGAATCATTTACTTCTGAAATGTTTCATTTAATATTTTTGGGTGATGGTTGACTGCAGGTAACTGAAACTGCAGAAAGTGAAACCTTGTGTAGTGGGGACGGCTGTACTGAGCGCCTGCTGTGTGCCGGAATCATCCTGCAGGGGGCTGTCCCGCTGAAGGACAAGGGCCCACTTCCCTGCCCACCCTCCACCCCCCGCAGCTGCCACTTGGGGCAACATGGCGGGAGTGGCCCATGGGGGCTGAGGGCGTACGGATTGTCTGTGTGTGCCGGGGGTGGGGGGGAGAGTCTGCCATGTAAAGTGGGGCGTCAGGGAAGGTCTTCCAGAGAAGGTGACCTCGGACCAAAGCCCCTACGAGTGGTGTGGGGAGGGGTGGGCAGCGTGATGGTGACCTCAAGGACGGCAGGAAGGCTCGGGCGTTGGAGGGCAGTAGGAGAGCAGCTCAGAGGGCCAAGGGGACAGTGGGGTCCACCTGAGGTCCTCTGTAGGCTCTTGGCTTTGCCTCTGTCTGAGCTTGGTTTTGGGCAGCAGTGACACAGCCTGACTTACGTTCTGAGGCTCAGGCCTCCACTGCATTGAGAACAGACCACAGGGGTCAAGGTCGATGGGACCACAGGCACGTGGCTGAACCTCAGTTCCCCTTCTGTACAAGGAGCACAACGCTGCCTGCTCACAGCTTTCTTGAGATGGTTCTGACACAATGCAGGTAATGTGCTCGACTCTGTGACAGCCGCAAATTGCAGTAAACGTCACTGCCACAACATTACACTTCTGACTGTTACCTACAACCTGCAGCTAGTAAGTACCCCATTCGTTTACACTGAGCACCTTAAACACAACACTGAGAATCACCTTCTAGTATTTTCCTGGTAACACTTTTCAAATGCCTGAAAATGGGGAGCAAAGCTGCGGGACGCTGCTCAGAAAACACCACTGAGAGGAAGGTGGGACGTCACTGCAAACTCCTGTGTCCACCCACCCAAACTGAAGCCAGAAGGGACTGCAGTCGCGGGGCGACAGCCCCTCCAGACGTCCCCTCCTGATCGCAGCTCCTATGAGTGTGCTGGTCACACGGCTAAGGGAGCACTGAGGGGGCAGATGGAATGAAGGTCATTAGTCAGTTGACTTTAAGACGGGGAGATCGTCCAGGTGGCCCTGTGCAATCAGGAGGGTGCTTAGCCAAGTGGGGGAGGGAGGCAGAAGGATGCTGCGATGTAAGAGAGAGGGCCAGCTTTGAAGACGGAGGGAGGGCTGAGAGCCGAGGATGCCGGCGCCTCCGGAAGCTGGAAAGGCCAGGGAACGGTTCTCCTCTGGAGCCTCCAGAGGGACCAGCCCTACAGACACCCCGGTTTTAGCCTCCTGAGATGCACTGTGGACTCTGGGCTCCAGAACTGTGAGGAAATAAACTTATGTTATTCAAGCCAATGTGTTTGTGTAATTGTTACAGCAGCAAGAGGAAATGAATACAAATGCCATCACCTTTATCCATTCCACAAGATAATTCCATGGTCACTGTTCTATTAAGCCACAGCGTCATCTAGTAATGGCGTCATCTTGCGAGCACTGGTAATTTGTGTTGTAGCAACACAGAATGCCATGAAACACTTCACAGAATGGATACCGTCTTTGGACCTGGGGGAACGATGTTTGGAGGGAATCCTTATTTCTCAGGCCCAGAGCCCGTGAAAACGCAGGTTCTGATTTCCTCTACAGCTGTTGGAAGCCTCCTTTCCCGGTTATCGTGGTGTCACCTGACCCATTTAGAGGTGACTGAAATCAAGGATCACAATGGAAGCGCCTCTGAGGCCAGACAAATGTTGAGGCCACGGGAGCAGGCCAGGCACCCACGCCCTGGGAGTAACGATTCTCCCACAAGGAGATGTGTTTCCTCCGTTATTATTGACAATTGTCTTTCCCTGGGATACCAGTCCAGGGTTGTTTCAGGCTTTGATAAAAACACGCCCCATCCAACCCCTGCCCCACCCAACGCAATTCCATTTCTTCTACATTTACTGCCAGAGAAGCAACCTCACCCAGTCTTGGTGTGGGGAACCAAGAGGAAGTGGGGGCTGTGAGAATTTGGGTGCCCGAGGTGTGTTTAGGGAACCAGCCCCTGGAGGAGTCAAGCCAGCTGTGGCCAGAGCTTCTGACTTTTTGCAGGAGTCTGGAAGTCTGAATCCTTGCAAAAAATGTCCTGCTTTGTAACTATTAGCAACTACTTATAAATATTTTTGGACGGCTCGGCCCCCGGAGATTGGGCCCGCTCACCCAGGCGCGGCCCGGGATCTGATGGGAGTGTCCGCTCTGCGGCTGGGCTCTGTCATTACTTCAGGGCTGCACTTTCCTCCGACATGGAGAGGAAGTAAGGGGCAGCCTTCCAATGCAGCCACTGGAGTCGTCAGGCCCCTATTTACGCTCTCACGTCCGCAGGCCAACTGCACTACCAGGCAGGTGAAATGATTGTCACAATGGTCGAGTGTGAGTGTGGGAAGGGGACACATGTGTGCCCTGCAGGCACGACCCACCCTCCTGCAGCTCGCAGGACAATGATTCCTTCCTTGACGCACCCAGTTAGGCCTCTCCAACCGGTCCTGGCACAGCCGCGCCACTGGCCAAACCCGCAGAACTAAGCGACAACAACTGAGGCTCAGAAAACTCCTCCAGGCTTTGCTGTGGGATGATCTGTGTCCCCCCCAAATCCAAATACTGAAATTCTAACCCCCAGTTCCTTGAAATTTCTGTTGTTTCAGGACCCCGCTGTGGTACTTTGTAAGGGCCCCAGCAAAGTCTGCAGGCCCATGTCCCTGCTCAGGGTTGAAACAAGGGCCCCTCAGCCAGGCTTCTTCCTGTCCTGGACACTGTGGGGTTCAGAACCTGGATTGCCATTGTTTCCCATGGTCTGACTCAAGGTCCCCATGTGCTCCCTTTGATGGAAGCGTCTCGCGCAGACTCACACCATCTCTAGCGTCCCCATCAGCAGCTTCCTGTGTCTCCAGGGGGACAGGCCATTGACCCCTTTCCCCCCCTCCTCACTGGGGCCCACAACAGCGGCTCTCGTGCCTTTGACCTCCAGATCTCTTTCATATTCTTAAAAATCACTGAGGACGCCAGAGAACTTTTGTTTGTGTGGGTTTTATCTCTTAGTATATAACTGTATCAGAAATTAACACTGAGACATTTAAAACTATTAATTCATTAAAAACAATGGTAATAAACCCATTACATGAGTTTTACACAAAAGCATATTGCCATGAAAAACAACCATGTTTTCCAACACAGAAAAATTAGGGAGCAAGTGGCAGTGTTTGACATTTTGCAAATCTCTTTAATGTCTGGCTTTGCTGGAAGACAGTGGGTCATGAGAGACGCTTCTGCGTCCGCGCTGGTGTGAGGTTGCTTTGATTGAAGTATCTGAACAAAAGCTGCCTCATCAAGACGTAGTTGGAAAAGGGAGGAGTATTTTAATAGCCTTTTCAGAAAACTGTGAACGTTTTCTCTCTGAAACTACGCCGAAAGTGGTGAAGTGGTAGCTTCTTAAAAGCTTGTTGCAAAGTGGAATGTGAAACACGCCCGGGACCTTCCCCGCTCCTGACCCTGAAACCGAGGATCTGTGTGGCCCCGTGAGGGGTCTCCTAATCCACTGGTGACGGGGACCATCGCTCCTGCTCACTGGAAATATCAGCTCACTGAGCTGTGCAGTGTAAAGTGTCACATGAACATCACCACCGCTCTTATCAGGAGAAACGCTCGGGACTGAACCCTTCCAGCTCCTGCTGGCTGATACTAGTTTCCAAAGTGCTAATTTTCACTCCCCAGCTTGAATTTGATCGTTGGCAACCAACGCTGTCATTTGTTCCCCTTCAAGTGACAGACTCGCTTTGTTCTTTTTGGGAAATGGCCCGCCAAATACCCAAGGCTGAATGACTAGAGTTACTCAGTTGTTTTCAAGTAAAAAACGGTGTTTTATGGGAAAACCGGCCAGTTCCACCTGCACTTCTAACGCTGCCCCAGCGTTTTGCTGAGGCTGTCTCTGCCGCTCAGGCTCCCCGCCTGGGTGTCCCGCCCGTTCCAGCACACAGTGTGAAGAGACGTCCACAGGCACCAAGGTTTAACAGGAGGAATCGCTTCCACGGCCTCTTCCAGGGCAGTAAGTGAAAGCGTCTTTTCTTTGCACGAGCTGGGGTGCGGGGGACCCTGGTCCCTGCCGGGCTCCCACACTCTCGGCACAAATGTCAACCTACGGAAAGATCAAATCACGTCTTTGCATCTTTATGAGAAGACTGTTGACCTCCCCGACCGCCTGAGAATGTGGGGGGGCCCCTGGGTTCTGTGGACCACGTGTGTGGAGCAGAATTCAGCAGAAAGCAGTGTCTCTAATTCCCCAGGAATCCTTTAAACAGTTTCTTATCATTAGTGGCTAAGAAGTCGTTAGATCCCTTGCATCCCATAAAACCGGTGGAATTAACTAACTTCACCTGTATGCTCCTTCCTATGAATGCCATACAGTCTGACATCACAACTGACAGTGGGATCAGCCGGGCGTTTCTCCCACGTTGGGTTTGCTGGGCCCTGGAGGATGGGGCCCTCTGCTGGTCCGCGTGGGAAGTGCGCCGGCCTCGCGTGGCCCTGCTCCTTGTTACCAAGCGCGTTTCCCCTTCAGGAGCAGGTTCAAGGTTTTCAAGTTTTTTCAACTACATACTTTATTTAATTTCAATAATTAAAATGTTTTTAAAGAATCAGGATGATACTGTCAGAACCAAAAATGACTAAAACTACTTGGTGACACTGAAGTGTCTGTAGCAGGTCCAGGCACCTGGTTGCGGTAACTTACAAGCAAAACCCAGTGGTCTCCTTGTTGCTTCATGTCACGAGGCTTTGAAGTTTGGATTAAACACAGGTTTGATCAGTCAGTCCTACTGTGTGTGTGTGTGTGTGTGTGTGTGTGTGTGTGTGTGTGTGTGTGTGTGAAAGGAGAGCAAGAAAGTGAACAGCTAGATTCAAGAAAGAGAAGAGAGACGACTGAAAGAAAACTTTCTGGTTATACATAAGAGAACTTTCTACCTACATGTCTACACTAAAATGGATAATTATCGTCCTCACACATTCAAGGAGGGTTACAGTCACCCAAATGCCACGTGAGTATGAAAGTGCTTTTAAGAATTATTCAGGTTCTGGATAAATTTGCATTGATGATCCCTCACAAAATAGACAAGAGCAACTGAATTACTGTGAAGTTAGCAGGAACTGGCTTGGCTCCATCCGATGTCAGTGATGCTTTGAAAAGTTTGAAATGTTCCCAGTGGTCCTGTCCACTGAGCGAGGCACCCTGCTCAGTGATCCCCGCAGACGTCCTACGAGGGGGCGCCTCTCACCAGCTGTTTACTGAGCCTCAGTGTGTGTGAGGCGCTGTGCGGGCTTTGGGGGGGTCAGGGGTTAACAAGGTGTATGCTGGCCACTCTCCTGCGTTTCCTGCACCCGCATAACCATGTCCTGGGAAGACGGCCTTGGGATGCTGTCACCACCCCTCGGTGTACCTTCACATCAGTGCTCCTCGTGAGAAAGAAACAGCAACCGATGACAACCGGAAGACGGGCGTACCTGAAAAGCCCTCTCAGAAGTCAGGAGTTTCTGCCTCCCAAGGCTCACGAAAACACGTAAGACGCAGATGCACGCCGGGGCCATTCTACCGCTCAGCCTCTGCAGTTGTGCAACATTAACGAGTACATCAAGCCTTTGTCAGGCCAGCAGCGGGCAGGCAGAGCATTGCCACAGGGACTCACCAGCCTGGAGGGAAACCTGCTCGAAGAAAATCTCAGAAAATCCCATTTTCGTTCTGCCACAACGTTTTCCCTGAGTCAAACGTTTCTATTGATTTAATGCCAGCAGACCTGGCGAATGCGAATACAAACTCTTATTCCACTGATTTCTCTGTAAAACCTTCTGTTGCTTCATGTTTCATCGAAGACTTACAGGGTCAAGGACTCCATATCACGACGGCCGGCAGGCAGTCGGGTACCAGACCTCGCAGACCCCACACAGGCCGGGAGAACCCCGAGGCCTTCTCACGCAGCAGTTCCCCAGCGATTGGCTGCACAATCACTCTGGAGAAAATCACAGCTCCTGAGACCCCGCAGACCCCAATCTCTCGGGAAGGGCCTTGGACATCCGTGTTTTCTAGTTCCCCGGTATTTCTGAGCACGGCCAGTCCACACCACAGCCCATCTGGACCACGCCCTCTGCACACAGCCATCCCAGCCATACTTCACCTGTCACCAGCACAAGCCTGGAGAAAGAAAATGACACCGAAGAGATCTTTCTCTCACACATATTGCTCAATATTTTTTTTAACTTCTGTGAATACTATTTAACTGTAGGCGCTGTGGCTTTTCAGGAATCATATTTCAGATCCATATTTCATAGGGTGGGGGTTATAAACACACACAGATAAACTTAGACACAGAGAATCCTTTGCACCTGAGGCCTTGACAAGGACCATCTAAGAAAGCCACCCTCCATGCGTTCCTTAGGCTCTGGGTCCCACCCTCCAGGTCCAGCGCTGGTAACAGGGCTGGGCTACCGACAGGGGGCCCACTGGGGTGTTTCACACTGAGAGCCAATTGCTCTGGAGTAAACAGCGGGAGAAGGGAAAGCTTTGGCATTTCAGTTATGAGAACCTTGAGTATAAGCCTTATTCCTTCAACAAACTGTGACTTTACCACTGAGCGGGAACAACGGTTTTGCCTTGACTAGAACTAGCACTCACGGCGGCGGGTCAGCCATCTTGCCCCCAGGGCATCCACACGATTAGGCTTTGCACCCGGGGGGCTGGTGAAGCAGCGCAGGTGTGCAAGCGTGTTGACAGGTCGGCTCACAGGTTAGGAAACCGGGGGCCCCTGTGCACGACCAGATAACCATGAACGGTCACCCAGGTGCCCCTCACAAATGAAAGGATGGGGTGAAGCTCAAGTGACAGGATGTTACGATGAAGAAGCAGAAGTGCAGTGAGTGAATCTTGACCCACTGAGGACAACTCCGCGCTGTGCGTCCCGCCAGAAACCCGGGAAGCGTCACTTCCACATGCACAGGGCTCACCTCCTGCAGCATGACTTAGGGCCTCAGCAGACTCAGCCTTCACATTGAACTTCAACTGCCAAATCCCATGTTTCGGTGACGCCTGTAATGTCCCAGACGCCATTAGCAGCATGCAAACTGAAGTCCTGAATTGCGGGCCACGTGCCCGGGACGTAAGGTCACCACAGGGCTGCGGGGGGCAGTCTGAGCCCCTCAGGAGGACACCGGGAGGCCTGACCCCATGGGGTCCGGAGGCTCTGCCTGCACTTGGTGTCTTGCTTTTCCATCATTCTAGCTCTCTCCCTAGGACACGCCAGGAAGCAGCACCGTGAAACGCCCATGTTTGCTGGGGCTGTGGTGGACGACAGGCTGTATTGCTCTTGCAAAGCCATGTGAACATTTATTTTTGGAGAAAAAGACTAGAACGTAGCTTTAGCTCACTAGGAACCAGGGGCATTTGGCTCCTCAGCAATGTTCAGTAAATAACTGCCTGTGTATATACTATTTACCTTACGACGTTGGCAGGAAGTTCAGAGCCTAATAAACACCAGCAAAACGTACCAGCTGCCGAATGGGACACAACAGAGCACACTTATTTCCTTTCTTTTCTTGTCTCAGCATTTTCTTACTTACAGTTTCTCTGCTGCTACTTTTTAAATTCTTATTTGTATTTCACAATTACTTCATCGTAGAGGAGTTAGTCATAAATCACCTCATCCTCGATCAGTACACAAATAAAAATGCGCACAAAAATATTATTTGAAATAAAACAAAATACGGAGAGAAGTCACGTTGCAAATGTGCATGGGGTTTAGGGCAAAGTACTTCCAGAATCCAGAAGTAAAATGAATGTTGTGAATGCAGTTATTGAAGATAAACTTGAAGTGTGTATGGGTAGGTAACCCAGGAAGCCCTAACCACAGGGTCAGGAGGTCGGCGCACCTCAAGTGTCCCTGTGGACAATACACAGCCTCTCGGAGTCACAGATGGTACTGGTTGTCGAAAGGAAAACATGGTCATTGGGCAAGATGGAAAGTTACTGGGCGGTGGGCCTGTCAGTGGGCTGCATGCCACCAAATGGCCTCCTCGTGCTGTGCCCCAAATCAACGCCTGCACTTCTCCAACCCATTCCCTATACAGCAGCCAGAGTGACCCTTTGCAAAAGAAAACCGATCTTGCCATCATCTGCTCAAAAGACTTCAAAGGCTTCCCATCACCCTTATGGTTTGTCAGGGTAAACCATGAAAGTCTCCGACAAAAATACATGCTATTGTACAGCAAAAGATCATCAGAATTAAAAGGCGAAGGACAAACTGGGAAATGTGTTTTCTATAAATAGAAAAGGAGCATATGGGTCACGAGCCGAGCGCATGCCCTGTGGACTACAAGCCCTCCCGGGCAAAGGACAAGGACGGATCAGGAGAAGAAAAGTGACTGAAACAGAGACTAATGTCCCACTTCGTTCCTCTGGGGCTGGAATGTATGGGGATTAGCTTCCCCCCTCCCCCAGCTAATCACCAGGAATTTTCAGCGATACCGAGTGAGTCGTGACCCCTCACACACTGCTAGTGGGATGAAAACCACCTTCTCCTTCCTTGACAAGTATTGAGAACCTTAAGGATATTTATTCTTTTCAATCTATTAATTCTATTTCTAACCCAAAAGCTTAAGACATGGACAAATATTTAAGAAGAAAGTTGTTCACGGCATATTATGTTCTAACAGCAAAAAGCTAAATGCTCAGAAATAGAGAAATCATGAAAAAATTGATGCCAGAATATCATGTGACCATGAACAGGGTCAAATGGAGAAACTGTATACTGTAGGAAAATGCTCACCGCAGAAAGCCAACATACCCTCCGCGCCCAGAACCGTCTTGTACGTGGCCAAGTAGGTGAACACGTTACTGGGGAGCATCTAGGGGTTGTGACATGTAAATTCATGATTTTACTTTCCATTTTTCCGTGTATTCTTAGCGTTTCTTAATAAGCATGCTTTGTTTTTTAAACTTTCACCAGAAGCTACCAACGATTCTAAGGCAGAGGGATGACGTGAGGGGGCATAGATGAGGCGTGCGTGGCCCTGCGTGGAGCTGAGACAGCAGACCCACGTCTTTTGGTCCAGGTGAATGCAGGCACGCGAGAGGGAGAGGGTCAAGTGGGGACACACGAGTTCTTCGCACGGCTGGTGGGCTGACACCAACAACTGAGAGAAAACTCAGCAGAGGACGTTTTGGGGGACAGAATAGAGTGACATCCACAAGGACAATGTCGGGTTTGAGGGACTGAATTTGGGGCTCACTCGGAATCACTGAAAATGGGGGCTGTCTGGTATTGGGCGGTGGGGGCGGGCGCAGACACCTCCCCAGGGCTGGGGAGCGAACGCGTGAGCGAGAACTCAGGGCAGTGCGTGGAGCCCCCGGTGAGGCCGTGGGCTGCAGACCTGCGGACAGCCGCCTGGCCGAGGGGGCTGACCAGAGGCCGGCCAGGTGCCTGCGTGGGGTGCAGCCGGGCGTGCCAGGGCGAGGGCGGGGACCACGCGAAGGAGGAACCCACGGCGCTGTCAGGAAAATGTCACGCCGGGTGAAGGCTCTGCCTGGAGGACCGCGCAGCTGGAAAACACGAGTGGGCCAAGACGGTAGGGGCTGACCGGCAGAAGCGCGTCCTACACTCAGTGGGGACTCCCAGAGGGGCCACGAGCAGGCCAGAGAAGGCCCGTGCGAAGTACCCGAGTGTCCGCTTCTGCTCCTTAGGTTGTCAGTTGTATTATATTTGTCACGTTCACATTTTATCCGTAATAAAGTGTTTTCATTTATGTTTAACAAATGCAAGCAAATAAAGACATACTTTTTTTTCCTTTTTCAAAACAACCTGGAAACTAGAAAACCTCAGCAGACGTCCGGCTCTCATGAGCCTTGCAGCAAGGAGACCCCTGCTTTCTATGTGACAGAAGGCTTTGGACCCCGGCTGTGACGTTATGACGGGGTTGTGCTGTGCTGTCAGGGCTCAGTGTTCACAGAGCATGTCAAGGAGGGCCCCGGACACGCGTGGGTGCCGCTGTGCATTAGCCTTCCTCCTGTCTAGATAGAAACCCAGTCTCCTGCCTGAGCAGTACCGGTGGGATTGCCCCTCCCTGAGCTCCAGGGGGGCCCACACCCCATTCTCTAAAACCCATCAGTGCTTCTTGTGCCTTTGGACACAGAGATTGGCTCAGTGGGCAGGAGAGTCACTGAGACACGAGGAGACAGGTCCCGGCTGAGAGGACGAGGGCACTGTTTTCTGTAACGAGTCAGAGTACTTAAGGTGACACGGACTCCCTAGGAAGGAGAGAAATGCAATTTCAACCCCAGGCCTGTTCAGCAGCTGTCCTTCAGTGGACCACACCGCAATGGGGAGCACTAACTATCAGTGACACTCAGAGGGGAAACGTGGACTCTTGGCATTTCATCAAGGTGACCCCCCAAGCTAGGCCCATGTGCCAGCACTGAAGCAGGAAGGGTATGTTTGCTGAGGGTAACGCCGGTGAAGGAAGAAAACAGGTCAAATCCTTGATATGGTGGAAAATGCAGATTGTTCCACCATTACGTGGCAAGGTTTCTTCTGGGCCTTATGGCTGCTTGAGGGGGAGCAGATGCAGTGGGAAGGCTGGGGGGACATCCTCTGAGGGCCCCCAGAGGTTCTGCCTGCAGCGTAAATCCTTAGCTTGAATCGCACACTCAGGACAGATTACATCGAAATAATCTCCTTTGCTTAAAATCCCAACCACCAATTCTTTGAACGCCTTAAATGGTGAGTTCTTGACACAACCAAAACCCAAATAATACTCCTGGGATATTTCTGGGAACAGGAACAAAAACCCCTCTCGGCAGTGAGGTGAGATTTGCGTTTGTTTGGCTTCTGGCTCCCACATTAATTTGCTCAGCAGGGAGGGTCAATAAACCCTGTTTTCCTTTGAACATCCACAAAATGATGATCATTCATCACTTCGTATCATAAAGTCAGAGCTTGAAAGGCCATAGTTTTCTTAAATTCAACCCAACTTCCGAGAGAGCAAACATCTGCTTGCTGATCTCATTTTCAAAACTGAGATTTGAGTCACTGGTCTTTAGGTTTTTTAAAACTTTCCTTAACTTAAAACCAAACAAAACCCTTATTTATAATAGGATTAAGCTCAATATATGAACTTGACATAGAATTCTTACTATCAATATGTATCATCTTAATAAAATATTTTTTAAAGATGTGAAGGATGCATTTTAAAACTTAGATGCAAAAAAAACGTCCTTAATTTGGATGATGAAATTAAGGTAGGTTTTTTTTTCCCCTTTTAATTTTATTGACCAATTCACTTAAACACATACTATGAAAATAAAAAAAAAAAAAAAGGACAAATACCTAAAAATGCACTATTCATTCACTTCTGAAAATTTTTTTCTTAGTGGTCATTTAGGAATTCCAAGTGTGTGTACATGTTTGAAAACTCTGTTAAGAATTATGATGAAAAGTTCTCCTCTTCCATAACGGGGAAACATAACACAAATATAGTTTCTTATTATTGCCAGCCTCCCCAAGGGACCAAGACTGAAGCTGTGTTCTTCCAGCCCCGGAAAACAACATTTTATGAGAAAATGAAGCATGATGTGGTCTTTCTGTAACAGCAAACCAGTGAGAAAACACACAGAACCGGAGCGACTCCCTGGGTTTTGGGGGGAGGAGGAATCACAGGTACAGACACCTCTGCATAATCACACCCCATGTCTGCACTCCAGGGTTTGCTGCTCACAGCCATTCCTTTTTGCAGGCATCAAACCCCGGTCTACAAATGTGGAGCCTCCGATCCAAAGCTGTAAGCTAGACAGCTAAGGAACTACTTGCTCCCAGGCAAATGCAGTCTTTTCCTTGGTAACACACTTCCCCACATGGAGGGAGAGAACTCACTTTGCATTAGGAAGAAAATGTTTTCAGTGGGGTGCTCTGGCTTCATTCTGAGATCAGAGGTTCCATTCCTGGGACTCTAACTATGGCATGAATTTACCCTACGAATTCATTTATTCTTCTGTGTGAGATAAGAAAGATGACATTACCAGTTTTGTTTAAAACAGTGTTATCAGAAACAGTCATTAGATGACTACAGATTAGTTTTAAAATCGATGAACCTGATGGAAATTACAGCGCTGGGGATAGATGTTAACTCGAGTGTTTTATTATGTTTTCTCAGTATGTTTGCAGAAGTCTGCACAGTCCACAGTATTCGCAATTTAAACTGGGAAGTGGAGGAAAGAATTACATCTCAAACCCACTCAAATTCCTTCAAATTCTCAGGGGTGCCTCTGAGATTCACTGTGACGCATGTGGGCCACCCTGGGATGTCACAATTGCTTCCAGGAGCAGACCCCACATTCCCAAGGGCAACTTGTAACCCTGTTTGCTTACTCGCGTCCCCAGGGCTCAAAAGCAGAGAAGTGATTTGGTCCAACAAAGGCCACTGCGCAGGGTCAGTAGGGACATAGTTAATATTAACTGGGAATTGGTTTCCTAGAGAGGAGCAAGACGCAGAAAAACTATCTGAAGCAAAGACATGTGCACAATTTTTAAGACTAATACAAAAAGGGGAGTGGAGGCAACCACTAAGAAATGCCTGGACGATCATTGGTGTGGGTTGGGGTCCCCTCTGGTGGGCCCAGGCCTCACCCTATATTTACTAACTAATTTCATATCTTCTCCAATTCTTCTAAAATGATTGGTTTCTGACGTGCTTATGTGCGCTGTCAGTATTCTGAAGGTAACGTCCGGAGAGGTAGGCACACTGGGCCCTTTTTCCCAGAATCCCTGGCACATTTGAAATCACTGGACCACCGTCCGATCAACCCGGATGAATCCCTGTAATAACGGAGGTCTCTGTACACTAAACTCACTACTAAGTTCATGGAAATACCAGGCGGTTGTAGCTCTCTGTCATCTGTCCGGACCAGTTCTGTCAGGTTGTAGACTTGTGCCCGGTATGCAGCAGGTGCCCAATTGTTCACATTTCTGCTCAGCTTCCCGTGGGACATTTGGGAACCATTAGGGAAAGACTTCAACACTTCAGAGGGAATGACCTTATTAGCCTCCAAAGAATGAATATTTTAAGTGCTTTCTGATCAACACAAGATGAAGCCATTAAGTTGAGGAGTTTTTACTTAAGAGAACACTCAAGTCCTAGAAACTGGCGTGAGCCCTCACTTTCAGATCCTTCTGAGAACACACATTTTGTTCTCTTTTCTGTCATCACTAGAACCAAGAGAGGTCACTGTGATTCTTTTGTTTGGGTTTTTTTGTTTGCTTATTTGCTGATTTCTAAAAAGATCTATTTTATTTTTCTGAGTTCTTTCATTTTAACCTGGGGATATTTAATCCTACCAGATACTTTACAATTGCTCTGCCTTCTTTCTCTATTGATTTTTAAGTATGGGGTTTGAACTTTGGAGAAATTAAGTGACTTGTTAATGGTGAAATAGCTAGAGGGCAGAGCAGAAGCTGGGAGAGGATATCCCCTAGACTCTTTCTCCCACCACAGAGGGACAGAGAGTGGCTTTTGGGAGAGGCGTTCATGGACAGTGTGAGGTAGGTCTTTGGGTGCCGAAGCTGTGACCAGAATTAAAATGGCCCTCACATATTTGAAAGCTGTGCTTCCGATGAAAAAAGCTAAGACAATCTGTGATGAACCCACTAGCTCATCATAGAGGAAAGAAAGGAGACTAAATATTACTTAACTCAGAGCTGGCGTGTTTACAATAAAGGAGCACGTCATTCTAATTAGAATTTCTCCAAAGGAAACCTAATGTAATGAATTAAATACTTAAACGGAAGCTTCAAACAGTGCAACTCTTAAGCACTTGAGAAAATAAACAAAAATTGGTGAAAAGATTCTTTGGAATGGTTTTCCATTCTGACTATTCCTACCCGAAAACTGAAAGCCACAGAAATCAGGGCAGCAAATTAAATGAAGATACTGTCATTTTCCTATGAGATCTTTTCTCCCCGAAGTAGAAGCCCCTGCTGCACAGGATACCGCTTCTCTGGGACCTTCGTGGTTAAAAACTAACAGCCTCCCAGCTCTCAGAGTTGCTGCCAACCTCTGTGCGTCATGGAGCAGAAAGGCTGCAAAAGATCATAACATCCCAGGGAGAGGAGTTTGGAGACGACGAAACTCGAAACTCATCTGTCTGCCGGCTCTTCAGAAATCACAGTGTGAGTTGGCTCTGCTCTGAGGTCCAGCTGCGGTCCCAGACCAGGAATAGGGCAGAGGGAGGCGCAGCCATGGAAAAGCCAATGATGCTAAAAATCACCACGTACAGACTTTCTGACCCGTGCGCCCTGAGCGTCAGTTTGGTGTGTGGAATCTGTCGTGTGGATTTGAAATTTACATTTGAAGTGCCTGAATTTAGAAAGTGACGACCTGGATTCTGCAGCAAGCATGCCTGATGTTTTCAGTTAAAGGAAAAAGAATTTAAAAAATGATCCCTTTTGTTTCTTCCTTAAGGCACTGTCTGCTTTCAAGATGAATAATTGTTTAGATCCATGTGCGACTCTCGAAAGTTACGACCCACGGACAAGCCCCATCGTTTAGTCTCCTCTCAGAAATGACGCATTTCTTCCTGTCCTGGCTTTGCCCCCACTGTGTATCCCTGCAGTTCGTTCAGGACGCCTCCCGTTCTGAGGTCCGTGCTCCCCTAGCCCAGCCTCCCCCAGAGCAGTTAGATTTAAGGGATGCCCCCAGTGTCCCTCCTAATTCTCCTTCCACCACATCCGACCCCTTCCCGGTGAGTGACCACAGGTCTGGAGGCTGGTTTTCCCCACTCGGTTGTTCTAAAACCTCTTCGCACTTCCAAATATCTTCATGTGATAATCCTTCGAAGTGCCCGAATGAACGTCCTATTCACCCTGGCTCTTCACAATAACTTCCTAACATTAAATACAATAACAATATCTAACGTTCTCCGAGAACTTCCTGTTCACCAGGCACTGAAGTGCTTCATATGTAATTGTGGTTAGTCTTCACACAACCACCTCTGAGGAAGTTAGGATTATTATCCCTCTGTCAAGGGAGAAAGGGAAGCAAGGCTCGGAGACCCTAAATCACACACTCAGCGAGTGGGCGAGCCAGAATTCAGACACGGGTCTTCCCACAGGAAAGCACACGGCGTTCCCACACCTCCCATGGCGCACAGCAGACCTGGCGGACAGCTGGATACACCCACCTGGCGTCTTCGCTCTTCTCACTACGCAATAAACTGCCCGGTTTTGGAGAATAAGATTAGAAACCATAACAGAGAGGTCTTCATTCTTACCCGCCTGCTGTTTCCACTCTAAGTCGCCAGACAGAGACGTGATCCAGGCCCCTCACATTTAGGCAGCCATTCTAAGAGGAAGAGTTCAATCTCCAGAGAACAAGCTAGCATCAGGGTTTCTTTGGACACCACCACTACAGGTCAGCAAACAGGAAAAGCCAGTTTGGAAGCATCAACCAGGCATCACCAGCACTCAGAGTACGTGTCTATGTACTGCCGAAACGTCAGGGTCAGGATGAGGGATATGACGTGACCTATTCGGAAGTCCTGAATAAAGGGTGGACTTGCTTTTCCTAGTTTAAGATGTGGTGATAGACAGAGTAACAGCCTCCCCGCGACATCTATGTCCTAAAGCCTCAGTCTGTGTGTGTGCTGCTTTACACGACAAGGGCTTCGCAGGGATGGTTCTGGATGACCCAGGAGGGCCCAGTGTCATCACAGGGGCCCCACACGAGGGAGGCAGGTGCATTGAACTCAGAGACAGCCATGTGAGGATGGACAGAGGTGGGGTGATGTGTGTGAAGATGGAGAAAGGGCCAACAGCCAGGGAGTATGGGCGCCTCCAGAAGCTGGAAAGGGCAGGAAACAGATCTCCCTGGAGCCTCCAGAGGGCCAACCCTGCAGACACCTTAGTTTTAACCCCATGAGACACAGTCTGGACTTCTGATCTCCAAAATTATGATGACAATAAGTTCGTGTTGCTTTAGACTCCTATTAACGTGTTGCAGCAGCAATGGGAGGTAATATAGAGGCAATGACAGTGACCTGGGCACAATGTCTCCCAGCGTCTTTTATAGGTCCCACGCCACCTGGTTAACGAGGAGCCTGAAGTCGCACTGCACATAATTTCGTTCTTTCATCCAATTATCACACCAGGTACTTGGAGGTCTAACCTATTCATCCAAGATTGCAAATGTATAATGAACTTTCATCTCTAACATGGTGAATTTTATTAAAATTGCTAATGAAACACAAGCTGCTGAACTTTCAAAATCCTAGCTTTGCTATAGTTTGAGTGATTTTGGAAGATGAGCAAACTACTTGGCAGAAGACAAAGCATCGACATTAAAGCAAAATGTGAGCTTGTCCCAGTGGGCTGTCAACCCCCAGCCACACACGTCCGGGACATGTGGCTCGTCCCACGTGGCTCGTCCCACGTGGCTCATGACACCCACCCCGCAGGACCAGCCCCCGAGCCCCGCAGCAAAAATCCGACACAGCCTCCTCCTCCCAAGAAGACAGGGAGGAAGCACTCCCAGGGAAACTGCTAACATCGTTCTTATTTTTGAGCTTCACTTTCTTTTATTTAACAGCTTTATTGAGCTATGATTGATACACAAGAAACTATGCACATCAGTATGTACAATGTGTTGAGTTTGGACATAAGCAACACCTGTGATTCCATCCCTCCATCAAGGTGACAGACACATCCACCACTTCCAGAGTTTCCTCATATTGTGTGTGTGACTGTGTGTATGTGTGTGTATGTGTGTGTGTGTGTGTGTGTGTGTGATGGGAACACATAACCTGAGACCTACCCGCAGCAAATTTTGAAGTGTACAGTCCACTATTTTAAACAACAGGCAGACTGTTGCACAGCAGAGCTCCACAACTCTTTCCTCGAGCATAACAAACGTTATACCCATGGAAAACAACTCTCCTTTCTCCCTCCCCAGCCACTGGCAACCACCACTCTCCGTCTGCTTCTAGGAGTTTGGCTATTTTAGACACTTCATATGAGTGAAATCACACAGCAGTTGTCTTTCTGCCTGGCTTATTTCATTTAGCATAATGCCCTCTGGGTCCATCCATGCTTGGCAAATGGCAGGATTTCCTTCCTTTTGAAAGCTGAGTACTGTTGCATTGTATGTAAGTACCACGTTTTCCTTAACAGCTCATCTGTCTAGGGACATCTGGGTTGTCTCCGCATCTTGGCCCCCTGGATAATGCTGCCGCCAGCACAGGAGTGCTGCTTTAGACCAGAGGCAGCTGGAAGGAGGAGGGGCCTGGGCACCATGCCAGGGTCTTTGTGGGCGGGGCCATGGTTACCATCCTAGAAGGTGGAGGGATCTGTTTTGAGTTGCACATGTGACTGGATTTCTAGAGACCATGGCAGGTGAGGGCCAGGTGCATTTCCAACCCCGGCTGTGCAGAGACCCAAGAATGGGGGTTGGGAGTGATCGTGCAGGGGGTACCGGGAACATGAGGGGCTCAGATCAGGGACCTCAACTGGGTTCTAAACTCAAGGGACAGAGAACTCTAAGGAGCACCTGAGTTATACATGACGAATGCTGCTTAGACAGGCAAAGTCATTTAAACCCCCAAAAACCTCCAGAAAGGAAACTCCAGGCCTCCCATGTAAATACACCCCAGTTCTTCAGGAACTCTGTCATCATTAGTGGTTTCCCAAACCAAGTTCAATGTTGGAATTGGAAGCAGCATCAGGTTTGGTGTCCAGGGTGACACTTTTGCTGTGCCTTTACCTGGTCAGCTTGGGTATCATATTGATGACCATTCTCAAAAATATTCTTCAGATTCCTGACCACATGACTAGGCAAATAATGACAAAACCCAGGTCACTTCCTTTGTTGGGGATGTTTGGTTTGCTTTGGTTTTTTTCAATCGTCCTTTTCAAAATAACGAAAGTGCTGCATCTTTGGAACCCTTTCCCTTTCCCGGTGACATTATTGGAGGAAATACAAAGTAAAATGCTGACATGCTCTGACTTCTGTACACAAAAGGTGGACAACGCTATCATCGTTTGAGTGGGTTTCCCAGAGCCAGTCCTCACAGCACGGAATTAACACTACTGCTCACGTGTGTCCTCCGTAGCTGTTTCCCCAAACCCCTTCCTCCCACACCCTCCCGGCGAGGGCCAAGCGCCACTTCACACATCTGGGGATGGCTTCCAAACACGTAACCCACACCGAGCCGTAAGTCCCTTACGGTGTGCTCTCCCCAAAAGGGTGTTTGCATTTTGTTTTCCTTTTAAATAAGATCATTTCTATTTAAAAAATATATGTAGTATTTGCCTCTGAAAACATGACGGCTAAGACTTAGAAATAATGAACGACACTTTCATGGTGGGCAGGAGAGTGGGGGAAACACTTCTGCATTTCGGTCCTGTCTCACATGACAGCACAGGAAGCAGGGGCTCTGCCTACAGGTAACGTGGCCCCGGCTGCTCCAGTCCCTGAGGACAGGCTCCTGCTTTACTGAAGGACATGCTGGAGCTTGAGACCAAGGAGCAGTGCTAACACATCCTGGGCACTTACTGTGTCCCTGGCACTTTCCTCAGCACTTCGGAAAGGCTGTCACAACAAGGCGATAAGATGTACACTCAGACAGAAGGGCAGTGACGTTCTAAGGTCTTATTCCAGTGATGGGCTGAACCCGGGCAGGGGACTCCGGGGGCACCTACCCACCACGCCACATGACATCTCTGGGCCACTGAAGCCCTGACAGTCCTACACTGGAAGTAGGTGTGGACGCAGTCCTGTAAGTTTTCTTCATCGCTCCACGCTCCACAAGGACGACTTGAATTACATTTAGAAAACATGTCGCTATGGTCTAAATGTCTGCTGTTCAATTACTGTGTGCTTTCTCTTCCCTGACTGGACCCAGGCGGACACAGAAATGGTGCCAGAATCTACCTGTTGGGATTATCTGTTCTCAGAGCTCAGAATGAGATGGCGTTGGCCCACCTGCTGGGTGCTATCTTCTCACCTCTCCCCAGACACCTCCACTTTCAGGGAGATTTCCTAACTTCATGCTCCTTTCCTGACCGTGTATATTTCTATCCAATTGAGTTCTCCTGCGTATGTATCTGAAAGCGTGGGGCCCTCCATATGTTCACATGCTTCTTTCTACCTCCAGGGTTTTCTGCCTCAGGCGGGCCAAGGCCCGTTGATGTGTAGTGATGCCATTTTCTCTGGTATTAAGTGTTTTCGTTTCTAATCATAAAATCATACCACGTGAAAACTTTTCACTGGGAACAGGCTCAGTTGGCAGCGGGGGAACTTCAGCAAAGTACTACAGTATAAACTTTCTGGGCCCAGGAAAACCCTAAGCACATTTTGCCAAGCATTTTTTCCTCCTAATTTTTAAATCCATGTGCATTTCAGGGGAAATTTAATCCGTCTGTTTCTCATTCACTCACACTTAACTCATCATTTTGTCATTTCGTAAGAGCTTTTGATGTCAAGAAGCCTTCTGTGTACTGTCATACGCCTTTCTTTTTACTCTTTAAACCAGGAAAGCCATGTTTTTTTACCAAAAAGAAAAGAAAAAGAGCAAACAAAATCAGAATTTTAAAAGACTGAAGATTTTTTGTAGATTCAGAAAATGCAGGGCGCTCAGGTGGCTTCTAGGCTCTTCCAGGGCATTTCACTTCTTCACTAAACCAGACCTTTGGCCAATGCTCTGGCCAAAAGCAGTGGAAAATTTCAACTCATTTCAAACAAGTCAACCCTTCAAAACCAGCAATGTTTCAATAAACACTATCTAAACTCTACCCGGCAAGACAGTCAAACTGTCTCTGAGTTTGATCAAATCACATCCTTGAGAAGGAGGCTCCTGGCTGAGGCGATTCCCGGCTTAGGAGTGGTTCTCTGACTGAACCCGAATGCGAGGGGAGACGTGACTGCATCACCCCAAGCAGCCGTTCCTGGATCATTTCTCCTCTGTCTCACTATTCACCGCACACCCCACCTAATCCATCTTCACAACCTCTCTGATTGTTGTACAGACACAAGTCACTTGGTGAAATGCTGCCCAGTGACATTCTTTGTACCTCCCTTAGGACACAGGGCAGGCACACCAGCTCACACCCCACCCTCCGGGCTCCACCTCCTCTCAGCAGACCCTGAGACGCATCAGGGAGGAACCAGCTCTTTGGCCAGACCCCCTGATCTTGGTGACACAACTGAGCATTAAGAAAACTGGGATATGGGACAGATTTCCCCTCCTGCCTCTCTCACTGACCCTGTGAGAAGTGTAAGCTGCGATCCCGGTGGCCACCTGACAGGTCACCCGCAGGGCCTCTTCCACATCATGACACCTATTTGCTGACACGTCTGTCTCGGCAACCACACTGTGGGGTCCTCCAGGGCGCCCTGTCCCTGCCCCCACCCCGTGCCTCCCTGAGTGAGTACACGATCGGTGTGGTGTGGACAGATGCAGAAACAGCGCCTGTGAAGCCAAACATAAGTGTAGGTTATCAAGTACGTCTACGTGAAGAGAATCTGGACCCAGGGAGGCACACGCCATGTGTCCTGCTTAGGCTTGAAAGGGATGACGAGCCTCCCTGCTAAGTTTCACCTGCAAGTTCATTTAATTCGAGGCAGGGGCAGGTGTTACATGAGGGGCTGCGGGGGTGTTGCTGGGAACCTCCACACCCTCACAGAGGGGAGAAGAGCCTGAGGGCCCCCACCACTACTGGGTTTGGTTCCGAATATCAGTGTTGACATGGCCATGCCGGGCGCCTTGGTGTCTCGTTGACAGGATATGGGGGTCAGTGAGGGAGCTTGACAGAAATCAGCACGTGTGGTAGGACATCAGCGTGGGGACGGCTGTTTCATGTGAGAATATGACGAGCATGACCTGGCACTATATCCCCACCCAGAACTCAGGAGACGTAACTCCAGGTGTGACAGGCCCAGGTCTGAGAGAGGGCTCGGTCCCTCCTAAGTGTCTGTGACTGCAGGGGAGGTGCAGGAGAGCAGCCCAGGGACAGAAAGCCGGCTAGGACCGAGGGTGTGTGTGTGCCTGGGCGGTCCCTCCCTCCACCACAAACACAGGAGACAGGAGAGGCCTGGGGAGATGTGGGGGGGTGCAAACACAGAATCACACCTGGCATGACGTCACGGACAGTGCTGAGGGCCAATGGAGAACTTGCCAGCACTCACCCAGAGGAAAGCCAGTTTCCCAGGAAATAACGCTGTGCTTCGCGCACATGTGGCCTCTGCTGGGAGACGTCCAGGGTGCGTGGGGGTGACAGCAGAAACATTGGGGAATGCGTTTCTTCCCAAAAGTTCCAAAAAGCATTGACTGACTTTGATTTCACCAATTTCTGACTGCCACACTTGATCCCATTTTAGTGACCACTTACAGAACCATGGATTGTGTCTGTTGTGGCCTGGACGCCCTTCAGTCCCAGTCTGGGCGACATGGAGACTACGTGCGCTGGGGCAGAGGCTGCGGGCGGAGCTGGGACCCAGAGCCTTCCTTTCCCCACCGGTCACGAGGGCTTCCCGCTGACATTTTCAGCTACACAGTTTTCTGAGCGTGTATCACACACGTGATTTCAATCCGTTTGAATCACATGGGTTTGCTGGGGTCTCACAAAGAAAACTAATGTTGATATAAAGTACTTAGTCTTGAGGTTACCGTGAATCTTATGCAAAATGTCCTTTCACACAGTTAAAGAGAAACACTGGAATTAGCCACCTCAAGTGTAAGTGATCTCCTTTTGATAACAACCGCGACAACGGATCAGATTAATTGAACACGACAATGCTCTAGGCTTTAAGAAAATTATTGCAAACATCTGCAACCGTGGGGGCTTTGGGGGTAACTGGACAAAGAGCAGCAAAGACCCTAAGGGAAGGATACAAGCACAGAGGGAGGGAGGACGGCGGCGGACCCGGCACTGCGATTACAGGTTTATTCACAGGTGTAATCGCAGAACTGGGCTCGGGCTCTGCCGCGCGCGACAGGCGGCACGTGTGTGCAGCCGCCGGCCGCTAGAGGGCAGGAGCCGCCAACGAAAGAGCGGGGCCCGCGCCGGCCCGCGAGTGTCAGGTGTGTCATCGGGGGATTTTCCAGCGTCATTGAGAGTCCCAAATGCACGTTAATTTCTCTTTTTCAAAATCCATTGGACATGTTGGAGAGGACAAGGTGGGGTCTTCAGCAAAGAAAGGCAGAGACCACCACCATGTTGTCCAGCGGGTGGGGACGGTGTTTGACCGGAAGGTACTCACCTCCCTGTGTACCCGGTGGTTTGCATTCGTGGTGGTGCTTTGGGGGAGGGGCCGGGTGGCCTCTGGGAATCACCGGAGAGCCCCCTGCGGGACTGGAGACTGGCTTCAAGTTACAGAGGCACAGTCCTGGGTCTGGAGGGGCAGCTAAACACAGTTACTTTCATTAAGCGTCCTGGGTTATTCCCATACGCCCTCCACTCTTCCAGTTTGCTTTTAGCAGAGGGAAATGCTAAATGAACAATCATGTTCTAGTGCTCTCTTTTAGATCTGTACATACATTGTATATGTAGACATAGTTATGCATATATGTGCTTAGAGGGAGGCCAGAAAGAATACATGAGATAACCTACGTGCTCTTTCGGTCTGGAGATGTGTATCTTGCACACACACATATACATATATATATATAGTCTGATATGTATATGTAGAAAGAGGAACTATACAGATAACACAGTTTAATTTGGGAATTTATATATTTTACATAAATTTATGTGTATGTATACAACTTCTCAAATACTTGTATAATGCCTGTAACAAGCTCTGTGCTACACAAAGGAAACTCTACAGATAAACAAAATGGCATCCATCTCTGGCAATAACTGTACTGTAGGTAGCCTAAAAAGTCACTTGCCACAAACAAACTAAAACTGTGACATAAAATGTCTTTAAAATCCTTTAAAATATATAACTGAATACAAGGGAACTCCTAAGAGGGACTGTGAGTCCCCAGCAGGCCTGGAGCTCTGGGGCTGGCTGAGGCCTGAGGGGGTCTGCTGCTCCTGCTGGGTTTGGTGACCATCTGGGAAGTCAGGAGACAGGTGCTGGGGCTACTTGTGCAAACGGAGTGCAGGGACAGCGGACCCCACCTAAAGCCAGAAGCCAGAGGATACTCCCTGAGAGTGTGAACAAGGAGAAACCAGACCCACAAATGGAGACCCTGGGAAGAGTGCCATCTTGGCCTTGGTTCTTTGAGGGGGGAAATCATACCTCCACTGCGAATCTGTAATCATAGGCTGGCCTGGTTTGGGGTTCACATTCATACTATGAGCACAAACTAAACAAGAACATTGTTTCGAAGCATTGCCAGATTGCCAGCACCAACAAGCGTCTGGAAAAATGAAATCAAAATTACTAAAGGGCAAGTTAAGAGTTTGGAGAGTAGAGCAAAAGTTCTAACACACATGTAACTGGGGTTCCAGAAGGAGAGGGTTCCAGAAGGAGAAGGATGCGATTCAAAGGCAAGCTAGTTGAGCATTTGAGAGGCATCAATTCTCAGATGTAGGAAATCCTCGGGTAAAATACGTACGTAATTAAAATGTCCACACTTATAAACATGGCACAGATCAAGCAATACATTGAAAGTGCTCCAAGCACAGCCATCTCCTCAGCAGAGTTTCATAGCGCTGATCTTGTGTACATGTTTTGTGTATCTCCCACGAACTCAATGTCACTGTTGCCTGTTTGATACCCAAGAAAACCCAACAAGGGACTTAAGTACCAAGGAATAAGAGTTGGCTGGGTAGGTTCAGCATGAGGGCCACAAACCATGGAAATATGCAATAGTCTTCAACCCCCACCCCAACCAACTTTTGCCCCCTTGGGGTTGATGTCTCCCCGTTGACAATGCGTGATCTACGGGATGAATCACTGCTCTGTGGCATGCTGAGAAGAGCAGCCTTAATCAGATTAAGTGTTCGCATAATTGTTACTTATATAAAAGTATACTCCTGCTTGTTGTTCTCTAATGTTTCCAGTCTTGGTCAATACATGCCTGAGCAATGACAGTCCCACTTGTTGGTAAAATACACCAGTCACCACAGAAGAAAAACAAATGGTTCTGCCATACCACTAGTTTACCCTAACTTTATTGGGGTACCAAGCCCAGAGGGCCACCAAGCCCAGAGGGAGTTGCCTTTGTTCATGAGGTATTTTCTGAGCCACTGACCCCATCAAGGCACGCGTTGGGACAGCCAGCTAGAACTGGCACTTCCCTGGACTTCTCGGGTTCCTGCCTCTCATAAGTGCCATGCTCACAAATTTCTGTCATTAACCACCCAAATGCCCTCCATATCAGGACTATCTCAGGCATTGAGAAAGTCTAAGGACCAGCTGGACCCAATGGCCCAGGAATCTTTCCTCACAAGGGACCCACCAGGCATATGATTTCTTTCACTCACTCCCTCGCTCACCTACCCACCCATGAGCTTTCCCTGAGCTCTCGCTCTGTGTTAGAGGCTGGGATCTCTGCCTGCTGCACAGGGCGCCATCTCCTTCAGACGGCAAAGCACAAACCACATCTCCATGACATTAGCTGCATGTCATTGAAAGAACCATTTATATCGTAACTCAAGTGGCTCCATGTTGTCGTTATGCAAATAAAAGTCATCTCACAGACTTGTAACCAATCAGATGGCAGCAAACTCTAGGAAGGAAGATGGCGCCTCGGGAAGGGAAAGCAGGAAGATGACTGGTGGTTTGTGGGTGGCACTGACATTTTAAGCAGGAAAATTTCAGATTGCTAGATGGGGGAGGGCAAGAGGGATGACAAATAATCGATCAATAGCAACTGGGATGATGGCTTGAGCTCTTTAAGTCAAGTTCTGAATCCTTGATTTCTGATTTGGCAGGACCATGTTTAGCCCCCATGAAAAGTCAATGTTTTGTCAGCAGCCTTCCTTCTCCTTATGACAAAATCATTAAAACCACCATTAATGACGTGTCAATGCAAGTTCACCGACTGTGACAAATGTACCCTGTGGTGCCAGATGTCGAAAGTGGAGGCACCATGCGTGTGGGGGACAAGGGTTCTATGGGGACTTCCTATACTTTCTGCTCATTTTTGCTATGAACCTAAAACTGCTCTACAAAAGTAAAGTTTACTAATTATTTTAATGGTTACAGGCTATTCCTTTTCTTCCAGACAGGTAGGGCAAGTCTCCATCGTGCTCGCACATTTTTGGTGGGTCCTGGGTGTGTCCACAGAGTCTTCCTGCCACTCCCTGAGAAATATCGTAAAGGCAAAGGACAGAGTAGGGCTGCACGCGAGGAAGCCGGAGGAATAAGCGGGCTGTGAGTGGTCTAATCAGATGAGATCCCTATCACCTCAGACACCACTGCCATCTGGAAGTGAAGAGCTGTCATTATTTTCAAGTTAAGAAAGACACTAGGGGTCTGACTTGGGTAGCTCTGAAGGACCCCAGCCCGTCCAGGCAGGCGGGACCAAATGGTATTTCAGCTTTGCTCATGATCCTCATGCCAGGCTGTCTCATTCCCTTTCAAATTTAGAAGAAAACATAAAACACCACCTCCCAACATCCGGTTCTTTCTAGTCAATTCCTTTTTTAAAGTAGCAAAACTTTAAACATGTTGTAACACTAGCGGGTGGACGCATAGATAGCATTTGCAGCATCGTGTCATATTCTGATAAGGGGTCATCCAGTGTATTCCATAAAGGGTTGTGCTTTTCTGCCTCATTTTAAGGATGTTTGAAGGGGGATTTCAAAAAAGACTACTGCAAACAATTTGAAAGTAGCTCTGAGTCATGGCAATTCTACATTCAAAGCATTTTTTTTCTATACTTGTATCTCATTCAAGACACATTTGGCTTATATCAATGATAAGTTCATGTCCAGAGTTTCAGGTGTGGATAGACCTGGGGCTCAAAGGCGTCCCCAGGATCCAGGTAGTTCTTGTCATTCAACTCTGTTCCCAGTGTGACGGTGTTAGGAGGTGATGAGGTCATGAGGGTGGAGCCCCCGTGAATGGGATCAGTGCCCTCATACAGGGACTCCAGAAAGTTTCCTTCTCTCCCCATCATGTGAGGACACACAGAGCAGTCGGAGGTCTGCAACCTGGAAGAGGGTCCCCACCTGAACCCAGCCCTGCTGGCCCCCTGATCTGGGACTTTCAGTCTCCAGAAGTGTGAGCAATACAGTGGTACCTCGGTTTTCTAATGTAATCCGTTCCGGAAGACCGTTCGATTTCTGAAACATTCGAAAACCGAGGCACTGTTTCCTCCATAGAAAGTAATGCAAAATGGATTGATCCATCCCAGACCTTTAAAATCAACCCCTAAAACTGAAAATTTAGCATGAATTTTATTATCTAATGACACCATAGATCCATAAAATTTACGGCTTTCATAAACCGAAATGTTCGTCAATGGAGATGTTCGAAAACTGACGTACTACTATATTTGCCTGTTGTTCCTAAGCACCCCTGTCTGTGGTGTTCTGTTACAGCAGCCGGAACGAAACCGCATGTCCACCCCAGTGTCAGAGACTCTGAAGCGAGTCTGCTGGGGTGGTATAGAGAAAATCCACCTCGTCTTTAAAACACAATTCTCCTCTACCAGCCCTACCCACATGTCCCAGGCATGAAATACCTGAAAAATAAAAAGAACAAGAGAGGAAAAGAATTGAGACAACAAATGTTTACACGTGTTCTGAACAAAAACTGCTGGACCCTTGCCTACTACAAGCCCATTCCCAAGCTTCCTGGCAACAGGCGGGAGGTGAGAGAGGGAGACAGCGTCTGAAGGTTCAGAGCAAAGCCGCTCGGCCCCTGGGGGGTCTGCAATGATGTGGGTGGAGGACAGCAGCCACCTCTCCACGGAAGCTCCAACTCGCAGCCTCTTAATTCATTACCTCTCTGACCATAGGGAGACGACCACAGAGAAACCAGTGACCTCCTGCCGAGGTTCTAGCCGGGGCTGCTTCCCCCACACCTCCCACAGTAAAAAGGCTGCAGGAAACAGCCCAGACCACCCAAGTGCGCCCGCAGCCCCTGTGGAGGAGATGCTAGCACGGTTGGGGACCGGCCTTGCTACGGCGTCCCCTCAGCTCCCTGCTCACACTCTTCCTGGATCCCTGGCCCTGGGGCAGCTTTTTCAGGCTGGAAGCCCGTGTCTGTGTTCCTGGGTCCTCTGTCCCCTGTGGGCAACCACACCTGCACCTGGCCTGTCCCCGGTAGCCACTCACAGGGCATCCTCACGCATCGTCTTGCTCTCTTGTCTGTGAGGGT
Organism: Rhinolophus hipposideros; assembly: GCF_964194185.1. Taxonomy (NCBI): domain Eukaryota; kingdom Metazoa; phylum Chordata; class Mammalia; order Chiroptera; family Rhinolophidae; genus Rhinolophus; species Rhinolophus hipposideros. Next base: position 2,784,289 of record NC_138049.1, on the reverse strand, counting down.
CCAGCCTCACGCTTCCCAGGAATAACCCAGGTGGCATTGCACTGCCATCTCCATCATGTCCAAGCTGGGGACCTGTCCCCACTGCAGGGTCTTGAACAAAGATTCCGTCCAAGGAAAAGCCACCCATGAACTTGTGGAGAATCTTCCTGCGTGGAACAAAGGGTCTCCAGGGGGTCTGTGTCACAGTCTCGGGCTCTCTATCTGCACCATGCATGTGGCACTGACCCATCTCCTCCTCTCTGCTGTTCTCTAAAGGTCTCATTTTATGCCCTTCTCCCACTTAGGTTGTAAGCTCAAGTCAGAGAGACACACGCATTAAAGGAGTTCTATTTACATACCTTCCCTTTCATTTTGAAGCCATTACACACATGTAAAAAGGCTGTACTAATAACACAAGCATTGCCACGTGTCCTTCACCAGCCTCCCCAGATGTTACATAACCACCGGACAACCATCAAATCAGATATAAAAAACGATATAATTGTCTTAACTCCTCCAGGGTCACCGTTCACATTTCTCCAACTGTCTTACTACTGCGATTTTTTTCTGGTTCAGAATCGCTTTTACATTTAGTTGTCAGACCTTAGAAACAGATATCTTTGACCACTAGCTATGTGCTAGGCACATTCCTAAGTCAGACTCTTTCCACATATCTCATTTCACTGGCACTGTCTTGTTAGTCAGGCTTCTATTATTGTCATCATTTAACTGATGACTAGAATGAGGCTCAGAGAAGTGAATTAACTTGAGTGAGCTCAGACAGCAATAGACGGCAGCACTAGTATTTGAACCAGATCTGTGTGTCTCAGGCGCCTGAACTCTGTAGTTGATACATCCACAGGGCTGGGCAGCCTAGTGTGCTCCAATCGCCCCGCCCCCCTTCAGACATCTCCGGAAAGACTTTCCTTTCCCGTATGGCCGCAGGTTAATATACTCCAGAGCACCCAGCACCACGTTGAATGAATAGTAGGAGGTCAACAGAAGTTTCTTAAGTGCAGTTGAACATTCCAGGCAGTTTATAGAACTTAGATAGAATTTGGAATTGCAGCACTATTAATGCTACACCCTAGCTCTCAGCTTCAGAAATTGTGCTCTCTGGGCCTTGGAATTCTTTCTCAGCATCTAGTCACTGGATGCTTAGTTGGCTGGCTCACTGACAGTGTTCTGTTCCAGGCTGACAATAAAACATCATTGTCTGTGGCTCCATTTCCCTTGGGGCAGCCTACCTGATATATTTACATCTCTGTGAACCCTGCTTGCTACCCTTTGGTCTTCTGGTCACGTACTTCAAGGACCAATTATGAGTTTGCAGCACTTCCTGGATGACTGACGCTTCAAAGGCTTCTCTGAGAATAAAATATGGTTGGACTGAGACTTAGCTCAATGAGACGGCTGATTTAGGAGCTACGTACCCGAAGAGAATTTGCCAGTGGAGGGCTGCCTCTGGAGGAATGCCGTGTGTCTCACTGTGACATGTTTAACCTGTTTACAGCAAGTTGGATGCCTCCAGAAAAGACATGCTTCTCAAATCTGCAGATGACAGTATGAGATGCAGCTAACGTGATAAATGACAGGCTCCAACTGCAGAGGCCTCAACAACTAGAACACTTGGCTGAAACCACAAGATGGAGTTAAACAGAGATACATGTCAAGGCCTGCAATTAGGTTCCAAAAATCAATCCCATAAGCACTGGGTAGGGAAAACCTGGATTTACAGTGATCGTGTGGAAGAGATGTAGGAGAAGTTTCATCTGCCCACGAACTCAATATGCAGACAAGAGCAGGTCCAGCTACTGTGGGCAGGACCACCATCCCCTGCTCCATTTGTAGGGAAGAATAAACAAAATAAAATAAGAAATGGTACCACTGGGCTCGGGCTGGCCACGGGATATCGTGGGGATTAGGTTCAATTTCGAGAGTCACATTTAAGGATGGAAACACCAGAAAACACTTCTATATGTCTGTTCACGACTTTGAGGCATCCTAAAACCGACATCATATGAAGGAAGGGCACTTCACTGCCTCATTAGCCGGACAAGTGGCTCTCAGCACTCCTGGGGAAAGTTAAAAGTTTCATATCTGGAATGATTCTGACTCAGGTTTGCTGTTGGGTCTGGACATCTGCATTTTGTAAAGATTTCCAAGTGTTTTTAGGAAGAGCCAGGGCTGAGAACTGCTGACTTAAGGAAAAAAGTCTGCGTTCCTCAGCTGGCTGTCGAAGCAGAGTGAGTTTGTCCTTAACTAATTTCCATTGTCCACTTGTCAAAGGTTGGACGGTGAACCCCCAAGATATGTTGAAGTTCTAACCCTCAGACCTGCAAAGGAATACAACTCATTTGGAAATAGATGTCATCAAGTTAAAGTGAAGTCATATCTATTAGGATGGGTCTGATCCAACATGGCTGGCGTTCCGATAAGAAAACAGACATGGAGAGAATGCCTTGTGATGACACAGAAGAAAGGCGGCCGTGTGGAGACGGAGACAGAAATCGGAGTGATGGTGGCACAAGCCAAGGGCCCTGGCGCCCCCAAGAGCTGAAAGAGTGAGGATGGGTCCTGGCCTACAGCTCTAGGGGAAGCACGGTCCTGCTGACACCATGATTTTAGACATCTACCCTCAAGAAGTGTGAGAAAACAAATTTCGAGTTGTGGCACTGTGGCAGTTTGTGGCACTTTGTTACCACAGGCCGAGTGAACTCAGGCACCCCTGTTGACGTGGTTCACCCTGCACATCTGACCTCTTCCTGTCCCTGCTGCTGATGTCCTGCCAATTCCCCCTTCTGCCCCTGCCTCCACATGCCTGAGTCCTACTGACCCCACATTCCTGCCTAAATGTGCTGCTTCCCTGAGACTCCACAGACAATCGCTGGCCAGAAGCCCTCCCTGCACTAACACAATGTGTGGTGGGAGCCCCTGCAGGGTTGCGGTCTCTTTGTGGGAGCAAGTTCACCCTATCCTAGCTAATACAAGCCAAATCTTGTCATCCCTACTGTCAACTGTGAGGTGCTTTCAGACAGACCCCACGGCCATCGTTTTAGTAGCCAAACCAGCTAGGAATGGTTTCGACATCAGACACATTCAGTAAACACGTATGCCTAGAAAAGCATGAGAATGTGTACTGATATGCATAGAGAGGAGACACCTAAGAAAAGATAGAATAGCTATCTTGAGATATTGGCCATCAGTTGGACAAGGATGTAGCATTTTTTGTGGTTCAGGAACCGAAAGGAATACAGAGAAGCAAACAGAATTTCCTCACAGTTCAGGATGTCCAAGAACTAAACAAATTTCCTAGAAAAAGGATGAACTTTCTGTGTTTGGAAGCTTAAAGGAGGAATAGTTGACATTTGGCCAGAGCTTCTGGCAGTTGGATTTATAAGCTGGAGCTTAGAAGAGAGTTCCAGAATGATAACATAAATTTGGAGGACACTTGTGTATGGTTGTATTTAAGAGCTTGAGACGGGACTGAGTGAAGCAGCCTGCAGGGACGTATAGACGAGGAATGAGAAGACATTGATCAGAGGGCTGCCTGGGAGGGGAGCTTCCCATGCTCAGTGGTGGCAAAGATAAAAAGGGTCCCGCAAAGAAGGATGAGAAAGTGAGTGCGGAGGTGCAGGAGACCCACAGAAGGGCGTGGGCAGTGGTGTCAGACACTGCATGTGTCACTGACTAACTCCTGCAGGTCTCTTCTCACAGGCCACCTGATCAAGAGGACTCCCTGAATCCCATCCCAGCTGCCTCCCGCCAGCGGCACACCTGGCCCCTCACCTGCTCCACTGTCCTGCACAGACTAGCACCTGGCACCTCTTGTGTGCACTGTCACTACTCTCTTTCCACACGCGTGTCAAGGGTCCAGGGCTTTGTCCATTCGTGTGCCTATCGCGGCCTCCAGAAGACTGCCTGACATAGCACGATCATCAAAGAAGTGTGCTGTGAATGTGAGCGTGTTGGCCAATTTGGGGCATAACACTCGATTGGTAGCTGCCAGAACGTAGGTCTTTTATTGTGGAAAATTACTTTTGTTAGCGCCTTAAAGAAAAACGGTTGCGATCATGATACACTCTACCACATTTTTACTGGAGTGGACATTTAATAATATGATCAGATCCTATACACTAGTGTCAGTCTTCACTTTCACTGGTTCATTAATTCGTTCTACAAATGTTAACTGGAACCTGCATGGGCCAGCCAATGTAAGACGCACTGGGGACATACAGTGCAGAGGAGCTGGCACCGCTCCTGTCCTCGGCAAGCTTCCAGTCTAGGGGACAGATCCTACGTACGAGTCACAAAAATACCTTTATAATTACAAATGTTGGTGTGCACTTTGCAGAAAAAGCACAGGGCTGACGGACATGCTTCATTCATGTGGAGTCCTTTCTGAAGAGGTGGCATTAAGCTGAAACTTACAGGAGGGTGGCAGCCTGGGCCGCTGGGGAGACCCGAAGATGTGCATGTTTGCTGGGTGAGGGCTCATTCCCAGGTCATCACACTGGCACCGCCCAGGACTCTGCTCTCTTGGGAGTTTGCTACAAAATCAACTGCAGCCACGTTCTCAATGTAAAAATAGCATCTCCCTCTGCTTACGGAATCGGGTTGCTCAGCAACCTGGTTGTGTTTTTTTTCCTTTCTGTTTCTTTTTGAATCTCCTCATATACTAATTTTTCATCGACTGGGTAATTAGTCTGGAAGGGCTGATTGGTCAGGGCAGTCTGATTAGTCACGCTGGTGAGAACTAAGCGGACTGTGATGTTGCCTTGATGGAACCCAGGGGTCTTCCTGCCCAGATTTGGGGGGAGGTGGGGGGTGAGGCAGAGGCTGGAGGAAACCACAGGGAGGTTCTCAGAGACACTTGGGGGTCTTTGCCATTGTCACTTAAGAGTAAAGACATGTGAGTAGGCATAAAGTCACCTCTCTCTCTCTCTCTCTCTCTCTCTCTCTCTCTCTCTCTCTCTCGCCCACACACACCTTATTGGAAAGGATGAGAGACTAAGGTTGAAGACCTTCCATCCAAACCCCGTGAATATTGGTTGGTAATGGAAAAAAAAGGCTACAGGACAAATCAGTGACAAAGTTTAGCCCCTCTTCTCAAATTCCATTCTCAAGGCCACATTCAATCATCAATCTGTAAAGCAAATCTACAAATGTCCACACATACAGTTGGTTACTGGGTAACACAGTGACTATTACAGGTGGTAAAATATATGACATTCCCTGGGCTTACCAGAAGGTTGACCACAGGGTCTGATTCAAGTTCTGAGCAAGTTAATGAGTAAAATCAGACTTGGTTCTTCTTAGTGACAGAGGGGGTCTGTTGTAGGCCGTCATTATGTATGGTCAATAGCAGTGGAGGGAAGCCTGGGATGTGTGAGATCTAGAATGTTCTAAGCCCCAGCCTGGTCCACATCTGCACACATACTGAACCGTCAGCCTAATTAGTGATGAACAGCTTCTGATAGTTCTACAAAGGGAAGCACTTACCCAACCGCAGTGTCTTCCCCACGAGGACTGGGCCTTCCTTCTCTCTTCTCCACACTGCCGGGAGCCAGCGTGACATTCCCTAAACACTAGCTGCGTGAACTGAAGCACCACAAATGAGCAGACCTCCAACCAAGCAGCAGAGTAGGGTTTTCTGTTCTCTGTTATTCCTAATCCCATACCAGGTGTCTCTTCAAATTCATTTTGCAGAGCGATTCATCTAAAACATAACACATGACCACGTCTCCCCTCTGTGTTATGGCTTCCAATGGCTCCTGTGCACACAGAGAAACACCCAAGGGTCTGGTGGGGCCTGCCCCTCCACTGGCCGTGCCACTTTGTTTGCCCTTGACCAATGCGAAATGGCCCAGCGTTCCCTGAATGCCCCGGGAGGATCCGGGCAGCTGTGTCTTGACTCTGCTCTGCTTGGAACACTCTTCTGACTAATTCAGCAACTCTTTCAGATCCAATTTAGAAATCTCCTCTGCCAGGGCCTCCCCTTCTCAATAACCCATTTCCATTTCTGCCTCTCTCCCACCTGGTGAGGTTCTCCCCATGGAAGCGGTTTATCTCATTTTCTTTGTCTCCACTAGGCACAGTCCTGTCCCATAACTGTCTCAATATATCAGCTGGTCTGTTACCCACTACTGAGGCCTGAGTATCTGCAGCTGTTTGCACCCCCATTGTCAAAGCTGCTGTCCACACAGCGTCAGTCTGTTGCTAACCCTCGATCACCTTCCTCCTTCATCATTTGTGAGCTGTAGGAAACAGTCATCAATAATTATTTCCCAAATGAATTTAAAAACAAGGCAAGTCCTTTTCTTTAAAAATAATTGCACTGACTGCATATGCAGATCACACTTCTGTCTTATAAGCACGTGGTCCTTCCAGAATCTTTGTTCAAGGAAACCCGACCTCCTGCCCAGCCTCTGACTGGGACCCGATTTCTCAGAGATCCACAGAATGTGCGTCATGGTTTGAGTCTGCACTTCAGTGGCTGACTTTATGTGATTCTGAAATAGGGAAAAAGTAAAACAGCTTCTGAGAAAGAAGTGTTTTCCTTTGATTTGTGTTTCTGGCTCCAAAGTCTCAAATTATCAGTTGACGGATTGATTTTTATCGGAACTGACTGGTCGATTTTGGCATAGGCATAATCAGTTCACCCTGACATATTTTCTTCTTCCTCCCGCCTCGCCTGGTATCATGTGGACTCACGATATGCCCTCAGGAATCACCACCTTCAGTGCTTCTGCTTCCTGGCTCAGGCCCTGGATTCAGCAGGACTTAGTCCCTAAGGAGCTCCCCAAGGAGAGCTCTGCTGGGTGTAGACCTGTGGGCCTGATGCAGCTGGCTGGGGAGGGAACCTAGGCCGACCAAGTGGGGGTGGCGCTGTCTGCTCCCCATGGGAGCAGAGGAGAAGGGCAGCAGCTGGAAGTGAGCACAGGATTTAGGGGGTTTGTTTTATTAGAGATAAAAGGTACGAGGGCAATGTTTGTGCTGAAGGAAATGATGAAGTACAGAGAATAACGGGTAATCGGAGAAGAGTAATCGCAAGATGCAGTCCTTGAGAAGAGCGGGAACGGGGTCTGGAACACCAGTGGACAGTGAGGGCATCACATCCGCCTGACGGAGGAATGAAGGGCCTCTCTGGGTATGGACATGTGTACGCTGGGAAAAGATAAGGAATCTCTGATTGCTTTTATTTTGCAATAAGCAGTGAAGGGAGATCAACGGCTAAGAGTAAGGAAAACTTGATGAATTAATCCTTAATTAAAATTAACACCTAACTTTCTTTTAGAATACAAGATATGATGATTTACTTTAATTTTTCACAATGAAGTCCCATTCAGTATTTTTTCCCTATTTAAGATGTCATTTTGTCTCTTTTGGGAGACTCTCTTTAAGGTCCCTTCCCAGGTACCAACTCTTTGGATGGCGAGGACTTCGCATACTTCAGATTAAACAAACAAATGCACACAGTGTGAAGGAGGCATTCTCTTCACACTTTACCTTTCCTCTAAGTTACACTGTCTCAATGGCCATTCATTTCACTTGTTTTTTGTCACTTCGTACTTAATTTGTGCACAACCATGGAAAACTTATCCAAAAAGAATTTAACCCCATGAGTCATGTTTCATCTTTCTCCTCCTTTCTACCAGCATGAAATTTGCCCCATTCCATGGAACAATGTTGGCCAGGAAATGACCGATGTCAACTAATAAATGAACAGGTTTTGGTGTTTTGTTTGTTAGTCTTGCACTTATCTCACACATGTAGCTGAATTCTTTTATCCTTTATAGGTATAGGTAGCTCACCACCCTTTAGGGTCGTAGGGTCGTAGGAGGGTCTATCTCTGTGCGAAAGGAAACACCACCATCCCCCAGTTTCCAAAATACCGTGAGGTTGATCCTTGTAGAGAACGTTTATGCACAGCCAAAGCCCTTGACCCAAAGCAGGACTCTTGCACTGCATAAAGTAATTTATTTCACTTTACATAAACAATAATAATTTCATAATAAAGCCTTACTAATTTCAACCAACTCAGGAGAATCACCTTTGAAGCGTGTCTGTCACTTGCGCTCCGTGACTACATGCTCTCTCCTCCTTGTGGTCACCCCTTCCCCATTAGCTGACCTCTAAAACTCAGGTGGCCTGCCCCTGGTCCTCTTCTCTTTCCTGTCTAGCCCCGCTCCCTGTCCCAGGCTTCAAGCAACACTGGTGCCAGTCGCTCCACATTTAAATGTCAGCCTGAGCCTCTCCCCTGAAAGTCAGACAGACATCCCCTGCAAGCACAGCAGTCTATACCCTGGACTACACCCAAAACTACACCCTGGATACCTCCTGCCCCAGGCTCCCCATGTCAGGAAATGGGGAGTCCTTTCTCCTTGTTGCTCAGGAATTTAATGCTGGAGTCTTCTTGACAAGCCCCTCTCACACCCCACATACAGTCTACTCACAAATCCTGGTGCCTTTCACTTCACGGTGTATCCAGCATCCACTCACCCCATACAGCCATCACCCATCACCTCCTGTCACCTGGATGGCCGCAGGAGGTTCCCCTGGTGTGGGTCCTTGTCATTCTTTAGATCTCACCACAGCAAGCTAGGCAAGACGGCATCTGCTCAAACCCTCTATGGCCTCCCACCTTGCTCCGAGTCAAAGCCAAGCACCTAACGCCAGCCTGTGCGGCCCCCAAGCTCATCTGGGACACTCTGCCTCACTTCTCCTCCTTCCCTCTGCAGAGCTCCTCAGCAAGGCGTCCACATGGCTTGCTCCTGCCCTACCCGATTCTGAACACTTGCCCCATTTCTTTGCTTTCTTTTTTTCTTAGCATGTATCACTGTTTTTAAAATGTACCCATCTTGCTTATTTTGCCTGTTCTCCACCAGACTATAAACCCCGAGCAGGTAGTATACTCTGGTTTCCCCTTTTCCGTGTCTGCAGTGCCTGAAGTCGTGTCTGGCGTGAACTAGATGCTCATTACATGCATGTCAAGTGGATGGCAGGATGGGACACAGTCCTGTGTTGGACTGGGAGTCTGCAGACACAGCCACGCCGCGGTGGGCAGGACCCCAGGAAGCGCTGGAGTCGAATGAGCAGGATGTCGGAGACAAGGGCACCCACCTGAGGGGAGACTCGGGGGGCGGGATGTGCCTGGGCCTGAGCAAGGGGACAGTGCGTTTGCTCCCAGGCTCTCCCTGACGAACAGAGGGGCGAGTTTTCCTTGCTCATCAGCATCAAACCACAGCGAAATAAACTGCTGACAAATTTGCTAAGTGCAGTCTTTCTGTTGGAAGATTCACAAAGCGACTAATATATATAGTGTGTACCAGCTTAAAAGCAATCCTGCCAGAATAAAAACTATATTTGAAAGTCTCTTTTAAGAACATCTCGGGGGTGTATTTTTTAGTTGTTGTTTTATTTTTTTTTTTTGAAGTCTAATTTGGTTCTGCAAAGGGAATGAAACTTTAGTTCCTAGTAAAATGAAATTACCTCCTCAATTTCTCATCCCCATCTACTAGAAGATCCTATAACGATATTGGAATTAAAAATTGCAACAAAAAAATAAGATTCCAAGTTATGTGGATGAAACTAACACACAATTCGAGTGCCACGCTTTACAAAGCCCAAGAAAATGACGGGGTTTTAGGGTTAGGCACACCTCGCTTCAAGCTGCTGATCACACACCTCGTTGGTGTCTGTTTTGAGCCTTAGTTCACCATCGTAAAATGGGGACCCTGGGGTCACCTTGCAGGGCTGTGTAAGGGCTGGAACCAGTATGATTGAGAAGCTAGTGGAGGAGCCAGCATGCAGCACTTGCCCCACAGTGCTGGCTCACAGGTGACACTTCTCTTGTTACTAAAAAATATAACACAACAGCCTACTACGTAATCCCAGGACCTTTAAGAATCATGATGTTCCCACAACACAGAAATTCTTATGACTTTGAGAAACATCAACAACATGAGCCTTAAGCCTGTCCTTCCTGGAGACAAGGCTTTTTATTAAAATGAGCCTGCATTTTAACGGCGAAGTGAGACTATGAGTGGCATCCTTCTATGAACATTTTCACAAAGAGCAGGGTCGCGAAAATGGTGTGCAAGGGCCTTGTTTACAAATCCATCCAAGTTTCTCAGAAGTACAGAATTTAAATATGGTTTTTTTGCAAGCATAGCATTCCCTTAAACAAACGATCTCATTTCATCGCTGACAACCTGAAACCCAGTTCCCATGTGGCTGTGCCGGCAAGACGTGGCATGGTCTCCAGGACACTGCCACCTACACAATGGCCGGGTTGGCTGGTGAACCAGGTGAATAAACCACCGAAAAGGGACACGCAGGTCTCAGTGCAGCTCGCCCACCTTCAGTGCCCTGACCTGTGCGTCTCTGTGGTGTAGTCACGCAGCCCCAGGTACAGAGAATGGGCCCGCGGGGACCAGGTATACGGGACAATTGGCTCGCCCTGCATACCACGCAGCCCGGAAGGGAAGACAGGCTGCTTTCTGGAGAACGCACAGCACAGACCTGCACAGTGATGTCATGTGCGGCCAACGGGGGAAGCAAGCGCTGAACAGCCCAGAGGAGGCGAGCTCACTGCCAGGGCACCCTTAGAAAACAAGAAGGTGTGTGGGACCCATCTCTGGCAGACATCTGCCCTTGAGCTTGCACGTGGCTCACCCCTGCACCTTCCATGGGCATGAAGATTTTATACATAAACACATACAAGTGCATCCTCATTGCTCACGATTCTGCATGTGTGAATTCATGCACACACTAAAATGTGTTGGTAACCCCCAGTCAGCACGTGTGGTGCTTTCCCGCATTTGCAGACGCCCAGAGAGGAGAAATATGTGAGGCTCTCAGCTGGGGTTGAGCAAGGCAACACTCTGCCTTCTTGTTGCAGCTTTCACCCTATAAATGTGTCCCTTTGTGGTCTATTTAGTGCCACATTTGCCCCATTTTTGTGCTTTTTAAAAACTTTGCCTGTTGGTCCCCAGGTCTAGTGTGGAAGTGCTGTCTAATTCTTTACAGAGAAAATATGTGTGTTAGAAAAACTTCGCTCAGGCATGAGGTACAGCATCTTAGCGACGAGTTCAGTGTTAACCAATCAACATATGTATTAAATAAGGTGTCTTTGAAAAGAAACACACATTAAAAGAGAGTTATTTCTTGATCAGTGGATGAAAATGTGTGGCCACAAGCTTGCAGGAACCGGGCCCTGTATTTCCCCTAAGAGCAAAGTTTCAGTCTCAGAAAGTCAATGACCGTGGTGGCTACAGAACAGAACTACTGTTAACAGTAACTGACCGTGTAGGTATACATGTGTATGTGGATATATGCACATACATGTGCATGTATGAATGAATATGTAAACATGTATGGGAGAATATGGCTTGTGGCTGGGGTCATGGTTCCCTGAAAAGAGACTGTTATGGTTCAATGACCTGTACAGTAAAACCAAGAAATCTCAGGAGAGTAAAAGGAGATCTCAGGAGTCTAAAAGGACTGTGCATAAACCATTCATCAGAGCCCCAAATTCAAGAGAAGGCGTGCGTGAGATGGGCCATCTGACATGTGCGTGGCACCCCCGGCTTTGCAAAGAGCGCCTGCATGTTTCCTGTGATAACCCTGCCTCCATCAGGTGGCAAGACGTCAGCACACGAGGGCTTCTTTCAATGCAGCTAGATGGTAATACTTTTCCCCAAATTCCAATGTTCTCAATAGTTCAAGTGTCACAAATTATATTTTCTCCAAATAGTTTACATTAACAAACTTTAAATGCAAATACTTTGAACAGAACACCCACACCCAATGTACAACCCCTACTGGTTTGCAGTGCAAAAAAAAAAAAGGCTTTTCCAACTGTCAACATTTTGAATCAGTGTTATCATACAGCTTTGAGGTTCCCATAGCAACATGCTCCATTGCCTAGGTGACAATGATCTTATGATGTCACCAATGAGCTAAACTAACTTAGAAAACAATCGGACATTTCCTCCTGGGTGCCCTCGCATCTCAGAGTTGCCGTCCACCCCTTCGAGGGTCCATGTACCAAGTGCAGCTTCATGTAGACTTACGGGGACATTCCTTATCATAATTCCAAGGTTTGCCTGAGAAGGTCTCTCCCATCTTCCAGACATTTACCACACTAACCGAGAGGCCCCTCCGTGATCCCATGGACGATTTCCAGCTATAGAACACATGTCAAATGAAGATATGGGGAAGATAAACACAGCCACTGTGCAAAGGCGTGAAGGGAGAGGAGAAAGTGGACAAAGTCCAAAGACACTGTCACCAACTCAGGCATCAGGAGCCACTCAGGAAGCAGCTGATTGGCTGCATGAACCAGCCGAGGCCAGTTTGGTTTTCACCTCAAAACAAATGTTTGCTAAACTGCAGGAAGGTATGCCCATGCCGGTTTATTCTGTCAGTATCTCCATAAGTGTTCAATTTCACGAGGGACTGTGTCACATGCATGCACAGATCTGTGGAAGAGACTGTTCTTCAAGTGCGAAGTATTGGAAAATACATCTCAGTCCAGAAATTGAGACTTCACAGGGGATTCCATGCTTTTTCCCAAGTCTTCTCATAGCCAGCTTGTTTGCATAACAGTTGTGGTACGGGCTGCTTCCAGAACAAGAGTGAATTCAGACAATAGAAAGTCATTCACTGGTTTCGAGGCACAGAAACACTGTCCTAATGCATATTTTGCCTCCCAAATCATCAAATATCATTTAGGCACTTTGTAATTAACCGAAAGGAGGCTTTTAACAAACAGCATGGAGCTCTAACTTGAAAATGGACAATTGCACAGTGAGTGTCCAAAATCAATTTTCTTTTGCAAAAGGAAAATGTGTCATCTGACTGCTTGTATGCAGCGAGAAGTGGGAGAAGCCGGCTTGCACCAGGACGCCTGGCTTACCGGGCCGGTCCAAATATTAGGCTGGACAAGCCCAAGGCTGAGCGCTGAGGGAGAGGACAAAAGAAGCTGAGGAGGTTCCTCCTCTCAGATTGTAAGGATGGGGAAAAAGACTGATATTCAAAACTTATAGTAACAAAATGAGAAATAATTTGGAATAAGACAAGAAAATATACTGAAATCCTAAAACTTGACATAGACCATATATTCCATGTGAGGGCTAGAATAAGTAGTTACAAGTCTCAGAGGGCTAAAGCAGGAGGGGGTCTTTCCCACACTGCCATCACTTGTCACCAGTCAGCCACGTCTTCTCCACACCAGGAAGGTGTTAGGCCATCCCCCTTCTCACCAAAGCACTGCTCTCTCTCTCTCTCCTTCTGTTCCCCGTAACCAGACCAGCCCCACAAGGCTCCTGCACTGTGAGTTCCCCACAGTACTGCACATACAATCAGGTGACACAATGCGGTGTCACTGGACACCATGGTCCAATGTGCTCCGCTTTCACTTTCCTAACATCCAAGGTGACTGGCCCAAGCCTCTCTTGGGGCCTTGAGCATACTCTGGAGCTCCTCTACCTTTCCGCTTCTTTCCATCATCACTCAGAGCTCTCGAATCTAGAAGCATCTTTGACATTTTGGTGGCCATTATCCTTCTACAACAAGTCAAACTCTGAGACAATCCTGGAGTTAAAGTATATGAGTTCTGTGACACTTTGACACGAAGCTATCCCTAAAGATACTTAACCCAGTCATGTCATTATGTCTAATTACTGGTCTTTCATTAAGATGTAAACAATAACAATCGATGAGTGATCACTTTTGCCCATGGTGGCTGTGTTCGCATTGTTCTGGGAACATTAATTTGGGAATGTACAATGATTCTGCTTTAAATATTCTTAAAAAATGGTGTCGACATTGCCGGAACTAATGCCAGCTCCTAATTTTCAATCTGTTGATCCAAATATGTTTCTGAAAAATCTTCCAGTACCAAAAAAGTAAGATGTCTGTCAGCATCATGAGACTCCGTGACCTACATCCACATTTCATTTCCGCATGTCCCTTGCTGCTCTCAGTGGGTCAGGAAGCACTCAGACTACAAACCTGAATGTGAGGTCAAGCCCTACTGCCACCTACCCCTTCCGTCCCGACACAGCAGTCAATACTAATGACAAGGAGAAAAGGAAACGGCGGCGGGGTTAAAAGGCTGTGAAAACAAAACTAAACAGAAAAACCCGGCTCCTTTGGGTCTTCCACAGTTATTAACAATTCTGTCTCTTCTTTGTGGTTGTCAGACGAATTACATTTTAACTTGCCGTGGGATGTGGAACAACCATCTCGTCATTCCAATAAATTAAAACACAACGCACTGAAGAGATGAACTCTTATGCTTAGCTCTAAGTCAGAACCAGGACAAACGTACGCATCAGACTTTGGCCTCTGCAGTTGGAAGTCTATGTGCTACTACGTACCTTCCTAAAGGGGTAGAAATGGGAAATTCACTAAAGAAAAATAGAGAAAAGCCTCCCGGATGCTGTGTGTGCCCTTGCAGCAGGAGCATAGGAAGCTGACGCCGCACACGTGCAGGCCCAGGGGGACTTCCAGGTAAGTCTTCCCACCTTCCCGTCTCAGCTCCATCCACCCGCCCCCTCTCCTAAGTCCAGCTCAAATGTGTGTCCTCCTCTGGGTCCCAAGAGCGAGACACACGTGCGTGCTCTAAAGTGTGTGACGTGCCTCTGGGCACGTCCTTCGCTGCCGACGTGTATTTTCTCGCGGAAGCTCCTGACCCTCGGCTCCCAGGTGAGGGACCAGCCTCCTTCTCTTTCACCTCCTCCTGCAGTAAATGCTCCCTAAGTACAGAACGTCCACTGAAATCGATTCACCTCAGACTCCGAAAAGGAAAACCATTAGTAATTTGACAATACCCGGCTGGTGTAAGAAAATACGGAGTGAACCCACAAACTGCCATATATGAGAAGCTGTGGAAATTTGTAACCGCAATAGGCTCATCATGTACAGAACTCTCTGGAAGGCTGGATCACACATGGATGTATTCTTTTTGTTTTATAGACTATTTTTTAGAGCGGTTGATTTAGGTTCACAGCAAAATTGAGCAGAGAGTAGAATCCTCATATGTGCCTTGCCCCCCACCCATGTACAGTGTTTGTTTAAATTACCGATAGTGTTCAAAAACGTGGATAATTAAAATGCAATATACATTTTCAGATTTTAAAAAAAGGCATAGAACACTTTGGCCTATTTTCCATTCAGAATGGACCTCAAGCCACCATCAATTTCTATCGAACTGAGATTTAATATCACTGACACGTCAATGGTGATAAATTCCATTATCTGCCGACAGGAGGAGTACCAGAAACTCTTTCCAAGCAATAATTATTTTAGTAGCCAGCGGCTCACCTGAGACTTACAACTTTTTTTTGTCATAGACTTGCCTGACTGACTAACTGAGTTTGTACTTAAACTATTTGCATTTGAAAATAGATTTAAATATTCCAATTCTATATATGTCCCTAGAGTAAAACATAGAGCATGTTTGTTTATGTTTTTAAACCAGTTTGGCTCTGCTCTCGGATTTTAGAAACCGGTCTCCTAGAAACATGCTGACCCCAAACGTGAAGCCGTCCCCCGGGAGCGTCAGCACAGGCTCCTGGGGACTTAACACTAATGAGTGGCACCATCTCTCACACTGTCTCTGCAGATGTACTTGCAACCTTGTGACAAGGTAAGGAGAGCTGCTTTCAATGCCAGATGACGGAAGTCTGCTTGTACCAGATGGCAAGAGCTTGGATGTACCTCATGTTCTTCCGGGAAGGGCTCTGTCCCCACAGACACGGGAACTGTCTAGGTTTAAAAAAACGACTCTATTCTTGAATAAAACCTGAAGAGGCAAGGAGCTTCTGGCCCTTCCTTAATAGCCCATTTGGATGATTAACACCTTTCTCTTCTGTGTGGCTTTGTCAGGAAGCACAGCTGGCTTGATGCCTTCCCTGAAGTGACCAGGTTCTTTGGATGGAGACAGACACACAGACCCCGGTCACTGTGCCCATGTCCTGGTGTAGAAGTGACGTCCACTCAGCTGGAGTATGAACACAAGTGCCTTCTCCTAGGGAGTGCAGGCACCTGACATGCCCTGTGGCGTGCCTGTGATGGAGCGGCCAGGCCCACGACCGCCTAGGAATGCCTGGGTGTCACTGCCAAGAGCGAGCGCTTGTCCTTCCACACACCATGCTTCTCCCATCAGCACAGGCTCTGCACGCTCTGGCCAGGGATCTGCGGCTTCCTCTGTGAGGGCCAAGGAGTACATGGGTCCGGTTTTCAGGGCCACATTCAGTTTCGATCACACTCACATATCTTCTTCCTCATTCCCCTTTCTCCTCCTCCTCTGCTCTCCCTCCCCCTCTCCCTCCTCCGGTCTTCAGTTGTGCTGTCGTGGCTGCCTCAATGTCCTGAATCAATTCAAAATGTTTTCCTTTCATGGTCATTTTTACTGTGGGGAAGAGCCAAAAGTCACACGGTGCCAGATCCGGTGAATAAGGTGGATGAGGACACACTGTCATGCTTTTGTTTGACAGAAATTTCTGTATCAGAAGCGATGTATGACATGGAGCATTGTCATGATAAAGGATGAACTACAGGCACTCATGAGAAAGGACTTCCAGATCTGCTTCAGAAAGTGGCAAGAACGACGGGATAAGTGTGTTCAAAGTGAGGGGGAGTATTTTGAGGAGGATTCATGACAATGTGTCTTTTACTGTAATACATTTTTTAAATTTAAATATTCACCATATCTTTTGATCACACCTTGTATATTGATTGCAGTGGTGGTCAAATACTTCTACATGTGTGATAAAATTGCCTAGAACTAAATACACGCACACACACAAATGAGTACTATTAACACCTGTGAAATCTGAATAGGTGGGTGGGTCCTATCACTGTCACTTTCCTGATCGGGATGCTGCACTGTAGATCCTACCACTGGGGAAACAAAATGAAGCCTACAGAAGTCTTCCCTGTATTATTATCTTTTCTTAAACAAATGCATGAAAAGTCTACATTTATCTCATAATAAAAGTTTTCCAAAATTTCATCAGATGATCATTGTGCAGTGTACTCATCTCTCTGGGGAGGGACAGCTCCCTAGACCCTGGTTTTCCAGATGTGCTGCCCTTGGTTTCCACCTGAGCTCTCCCTGGCAGACAGCGCAGTGAAGGGCCAGCAACATGTGGCTGATGTGACGTGCACGGGATACTCGAAGAGGTTTTGACTGACAGAGCCAGTTATGCTAAGAAGTCACATAACGCTTGCTTAGAGCAAAACCCATCTCATCTTATTGGGCACAAGACACTCTTTCGCCACATTAATCAAGAACTAAATGCACATGTGTCCCTTAGTGTTGAGAAAACACTCTTATTTTGGCTTCTTTCAGAGGATCTGTGCCAAAGTCTAAATTCTCCTCAAACGCAAGTTCTATATTAAATGGAAAAGTCAAGCCAAAAGGTTCAATTTACTTTTAAAAAACTCAAGAGTTTGCCATTAATTTGGAAATGCTGGCTGTGAGATTGGACACACCCTTTGTTCACACTCTCTCTGCAAGTCTCGGCACCGGACGACAGAAAACAGAAAAAGCAGCCAGGCTTCCAGCCCCTGGCAATTAGAACACAGCATCCAACCCAACCGGCATCAGACTTTCCACATAATCCCACCCAGTAAACACACACAACGTGTCAGACAGATTCAGCTCCCAATATCCTCAAATGACTTTGTGGGTATTGGAAAAATCTTCACACCTCAGAGCTACCAAAAATAATTGTTTTCTAATGAAGATGCTCTACTTAACATCAAAAAGGATTTAACTTTCTATTCGAAATATGTAGCAGCTGTAGTGATCCAAGATGGCAGAGTAGATAAACCCTGTGCTTGTGTCCTTCCATTATCACATTAAAATTACAACTAACTTACAGAACAATCAACCTGGAGAACCATCTAAAGTCTAGCCCAACAGAAATCTTATATCTAAAAATATAAAGAAGAAGCCACGCAGAGACTGGTAGGAGGGGTAGAGACGAGGAACAGCCCTCAAACCTCCATGAGGCGGTTGAGAATCAGGAGAAATATTTTGGCTGTGGAGGTTCCCCTGGGAGGATAGAGGGACCCCAGCCCCACAGCAACCTCGCCAGCCTGGAGCACTGGTGCTGAGAAGAGTAGATCCCACAACACCTGGCTGTGAAAAACAGTGGGGATTCCGACCACCCAGGTGGGGCGGAGGCTGCGGGAAACCCAGGCATCCTTTTAAACGGCCCACACACAGGCTCTCCCACTCGCAGGCACTCACCTTGGGCCCTGGTGGAGAGACAGTGACTCAGGAGGCATAGGAGACATACTGAAAGGAGACTGAAGTGTGTGGCTTCAGGGCAAGAGCTGTAGGACAGTCGCCATTTTCCCTGTGAGGTATCTTCTTCCTATATAGCCGGCAGGGAGGCTCCATCTTTCCTGTTGAGCCCGCCCCCTCACAGTCAAATCTGAATCTGATTAGTCTGGTGAGCTCTGCTGCTCCGCCCTGCTGATTCAGCTGGGACCCCATCCCACCCAACTCACACACAGCTGGAGGCACTTTCTTCAAGAGCAGCCAGCCCTGCCTGCATTGCACTCTTTCTTTGAAAAGTATTGGAGGCCACGGGCCCCAGGCAGGCAGTGACTGACCTCAGTGAGCTCTGAGGCTTTTGCTGAGTAGTTCCAGACTCAGCACTGGCACCAAACCAGAATTTACATTAACTTGGTGACCACAACTCTTCCCACTCTAGTGAGTCTCTGAGACCCTGCCTTATACAACTCGCATACCGCATAAGACATTATCAGTGACTGAATCTTAAGAGAGCAGACAGGTGGCAGCAGGCTTCTGGGTGTCCTGGCTTTTTGCAGAGCTACTCCAGGTCTGGTACTGGTGGCAGACCTCCTCGGTTTGCAGCATGGTCTCTCCCATGCACTCTCAGGTCCAGCACAGTTAGCAAACAACTGCAGAGTGCTTTGTAGCCAGTCCCTGGCTGGTCACAGGTAATGGGTGACCTGGGCCTGCACCAAAGCTCCTCCCAAGAAGCCCTAGCACCAACATACTTGAAGGTTGACTTTAGATCATAGCAGAGCACCACCCAGTTAGTGGCACACACATAGAGTGGTCTCAACAGGTACCAGAGCCTGCTGGGGCAAATCCTACTCAGTGGGGTAAGCCTTTCTCACTGCAGCCCATAAGCTATGGACGTGGCCAAACCCCACAGCCAGTTAGTCGGAGGGTCAATCACAGTAACTGAAGTGCCAATAGCAATCGAGTTTCAACTATAACTGGAGGGCACACAAAACCCACATAAGGGACACTCCTGGAGCTTCCAGAGCAGGTGACCAGGAAGATTGTGTCACTGGGCCCCACAGGACACCCACTACATAAGGCCACCCAGCCAAGACTGGGAGACATAGCAGATCTCTCTAATACCTAGACATAAACACAGAGAAGCAGCCAAAATGAGGAGACAAAGAAATATGTCCCAAATGAAAGAACAGGAGAAAACTCTAGAAAAAGAACAAAACAAAATGGAGGCAAGCAACCTACCAGATACAGACTTCAAAACAATGATAAGAATGTTCAAGGAACTTAGTGAGAACTTCAATAAAGAGGTTGCAAGCAGAAAAAGGGACATAGAAGCCATAAAAGAGAACCAATCAGAAGTGAAGAATACAATAACTCAAATGAAGACTACACTAGGACTCACCAGCAGACTAGATGAAGCAGAGGATCAGCGATTTGCAAGACAAAGCAGCAGCAAACAGCCAATCAGAACAGCAAAAAGAAAATAAATCCCAAAAAATGAGGAGAGGGTACTTTAAGAGACCTCTGGGACAACATCAAGTATGCCGACATTCACATCACAGGAAAGGACATATTAAAAAATAAAGCATCACTGCCTATTTCTTAGATATACTCACACAAAACCACATGGAATGCAGAGACCTGGAAATTCATTTTAAAATATAAATAACTGAAGGTATGCACCCAAGGTGCATCTCCCTGATTGAAGAATTGTCAATAGAGAGCTTCTTGGTTTTTTCAGCCCAAACTTACAGATTGCACAGATCTTTATTACAACATCATAGGCTAAAATTTATGAGAAAAATATACATACGACCAAATTCAATATGACATTTTACAATAATGCAGCATGCAAGGAGAAATGACTGTTTCTTCCTGCCCACCGTATGGTGGACAGACACTCAGGACTGTGACAGTGGCTTTGAATAACACACAGGACATCAACAGCACAAAGGACTTCACACTCAAGAACCTGGGGGTATAAGCACAGCTCCTTTTGGCAACTTTTCTGGTTGAAATATTAGTTTCATCCTCTGCATAATTATCATCACCTTACTGGTCGGGGGCTTTAGCTGCACCAACATAATGAAGATCCCACCTTCATCACTTTGCGTTTGAACTTGATCTTTTGCCTGAAATTGTGGCTTCATCTCCCAACTTGCCAACACCATCAATTTTCACAACTAGTGACAAAAAAGTGACTCCAGATGCTTCTTTCTCAATAATCTTCATTTTTCCCTTGCCTCACCTTTGTACTTAATTGTACATTTATTACATCTTGCTTTTCGGTAGACATCTCTGAATCTCCATAAACATGTGGCCACTAAAACCAATGCTTATTTGAAAGCAAAGAACCCATACTATATAGGAATCATGCTTTCCCAGATATTCAGCCACTTCTCAGGCACGCTGGACTTCCACGTGTGTCTTTCATTGTACCTCGCCATTCTCTGCAATGCCACATCTGCCACCCATTGCCGTTTGGGGTCCGAATCCAGTAAGGAGGATAAGAGAAGAAGAAGAATGTCTTGTTTTGGGGTAAAAACTTCAGCTTGAGAAACACTTTGACAAAAACACTTTGACAAATGTGACACATTGTCACATTTTAGGGTCACACACCCTGTGAGATAGACAAGACAGGCAGTATTATCTCCAACATATGAAAGTGAAAACACATGTGCAAGTGACCTCCCCCAAGGTGGCAGACTGGGGGCTCAGAAAGGTCCCCGCAGGTCAGGCAGTGCTTCCACAAGCTACATTGATGGATAAGATGCAGGTCCTTCCTTGACAAAGCGCACCGTCTTCTTGTGGGTGCAGACGTGTGAGACTCAGAATGACAAGGGCACACCAAAGATATGAGGAAGGGACAGGAGAAGCCAACTGACAGCAAGAGGCCTGTGAAAGGCTTTGCAAGTAAGGCCATGTGGAGTCGCTTCTTAGAATAATAAGACCAGAAGTACACGAGGGAAGAGGAGACGGGTGGGAGGAAATGGTTCAAAGGAAGAAAACGTGCGTGCAAATGTCCAGAAACATCAAGCCACGGAAGGTATGTGTGCATGTGAGGGGTGGGGTAGGCAAGGTGACAAAGGACATTGTGTGCCAGGCGGAGAAGTCTGGAGTTTATCTTATAGCTCCTGGCAGGTTTAACCAGGAGAAAGACAGGATCGAATCTGAATATGGACACATATTTATAGTAGAGAGGAAGAAGATTGTTGGCTGAAGCCCACAAAGAGATGATTGTGGCCTAAACTAAGGCAGGAATGGTGGGCATGTTACCACAGAAAACACGGTTTGGTAACGATGGATATGGGTGGTGAGTGACAGGAAGACATTAGGATGCATTTCAGGTTTTCAGCTCATAAATGTTGGAAGATGATAATAATTTTAACGCAAGAAGAAAAATCTGATGAGTCCCTGAATGGGAAAGAGGAAGAATTGGAAGAGGAGGTAATGCGTTGGTCTGGAGCAGCTCTAGTGGGCTGAGCTTTTGGCATGGGGTGGTGGACTGGGAACTGGGCACAGAGAATGGAGGTTGACTGTGACAGCAGGAATGGATGTAAGAGATAGCAGGTGGTAAGAGACAGCACCTTCATGTAAGAGAGGGGTAGAGAAGAGCAAGCTAATGAACTCTGAGAGGGAGAAAGACCAGGAGAGGATGGGGCAGCAATCCAAAAGAGATTTTTGAGAAAGAAGAGGGAGGAGGAAGGGATGGTGATGGGAACCAGCTCCACACACACATCTGTTGACAGCCAGCTCTGGCACCAGACGTCAGCTGTGTCCTCACTGTCCACGGTGTGTTGGGAGCTGGCAGGCAGGCAGGGGTACTAGGTGTGAATGCACGTATTTGGAGACCAGGAGACTGTTAGCTGTGAAAGAAGGGAGAGAGAGATGGGAGAACGAACTTCTTAAATTCTACTGTGAGAGCTGGATAGACCATGTTGGCAAACAGGAAAAGCAGCCAGTGGCAACGGAGGAGGGGTAGAGATTAATGATCGAGGTTCTGACTACACCTCACTGTTCCCTGTATCCTTGCTTTCCAACCCAACAGCACCATGCACCACTACTCTTCTAAGGTAGGTTCCTTCAGTCCTTTCCTGCTGGAACTGAGGAGAAATAGATAGGAGGAATAAGACCCCTGCCGTGAGCTGAGAGATGCTTTAGTCGGGGCTAAATACAGCCTGTATTGTCAGGGAGTTGCTCATACAAATTTCCGAAGACCACTTACACTGGGACGAAGTTCTTCTGTGTGTAAGAGGTGACTTCAGCAGTTTCCTTAGCCCTGTATGAGGCAGCCCTGCCTGTGTCCCTGGGGTCTCAGAAATGCCTTAATTGCTCAAGGACAGAAGGACAGCCCAGCCCGTTGGACTGCTGGGGTCTCCCCCCAGGCACCCCCTGCCACCGCTACTGCTCTAATCCTTTAGAGGGAAGAGGCCAGGAGGCCTCTACTTGAGACTTAACAAGGCTTTCATTTGCCTTTTTTTTTTTTAACCAAAGTACAAGATAAGAAGACATCAGCTAACATTCAGATTTTGTTAACTGTCTCTTTTTTATCTAGTTTCTATTAATTCAGAGTAACTTTTCTCCGAAGTCATTCAGATGGTGAGATTTGCACATTCTCTTAAAACAACTTTGCATTGGAATTCATTCTCACATTGCACCCAAAATAAACTTACATATTTAAAAAAAAAAAAGTTCTTAATAGATCCCTTCTTTTTTCATGTCTCTGAATAATGTTTTTTTTACAACTTATGAAAGAAACATTTATTGCAAGAGTGGGCACAGGACATGTCTAGACACCGTTACAAGCTCTACCGTGCTTGGCACATAGTAGGACTCGATAAATATTTGTTGAATGAACAAGGAATCAATAGTAATTATTCAATGAAATAATAGTGAACATTTTGGCAAACAGACAAAAACATTCTGAGAACAAGCTGCTGTCAGTTACACAAAGCTTGTTGTCAAGAGCAGAAAATCACAATTAAAAAAGAAAAAAAAACACAACCCAAATTCTATAAACAGGATACAACTAAGAATTTGCTTGTTCAAGCCAAGCTGATCTTTCAGTAAGTTCAAATGAAAATAGTCTTGCTAATTTCGGAGATTCTCACCTGTCAAAGCTTAAATTCAGACCCTATCAACCAGCTCTTGCTATGTGAAGGCTGACGACAAACATTTAAAACCTCAGACATCTGTACACACCTGGCACCACGGCGGGGTCCTACACAAGTGTCTCCCTCTCCGTCTCGTTCCATAAAGACTTCAGCAGACAAAAACTGGACTGTCAATACCAACAGTCTAAGCATGTTACATTCTCCCCTCCCCAGCAAGCCAAGAGCCCCTGTAAGGGGGGCAATGAGCCACAGTATTCTTAAAGCACAACTGTGGACATGTCAGTAAGTCCAAGTTAAACACTCCGACGGAACAAACTCAAAACCAGAACGACGGATGGCACGGACAGAACAGCTGTGCCTCCAAGAGCGAACTTCGTAAAACTAGTATAGAATTCACTGACGGGCGCAGCGCCCCTGAACACATCTCAGAAATACAGTTAAATCTCCAACGCAAAGAGGTCATCAGCTCACATCTCTTGATGTTTCATTAAGATGGCTATTCTGTGTATAATTTACCTATTCTATTGAAATACAATGTTTTTTAACAGAATAATGCTCCAAATGTGACTTTTGGTTAAAATGTTACTGAGCCTGGGAGAGTTTCAGGTGAGGGCACACACAGTCCCAGTGCTCACGGAACAACGGAGCCCTCTGCCGAGGCTATAATTTCCGGTCCCCAAAGAACCTACCTGGGACTTCTCTTAGGGAGGGGCTCTGATGTTTTCCAGAACACTGGTCCCTGTAGCAATGGTCAAGTACTTACTCAAGAAGCAGATATACGGAATTCTAGAGGTATTCAGGGCATAACCACAACAACAGAAACACTTACTATGAATAACCAGGTTAACTGGTGTGTATGTGCATGCATGGGGGGGGAGGCAGATTGAACAAAATGGGAAATGAAGTCCTGTTTAGCGATTAGAAATGAAATTTTATGTAGAGAAGAAGTAAAATCTTCAGTACATCAGCTGTATGTACAAGAACCTGTATCGCAGCATTGCTCATGGCATCAGAAAACTGGAAACAAAGTAAATGCCCATTGATAGGGGAAGGAGTAAACTATTAGAAAAACAGGGCACATCTATGCCACAGAATGTTACGCAGCCAGTGCAAAGAATTAGGATATATCAGTTGACGATGAGATTTCTAGGAAATACTGGTGATTGAGCCAAGATGTAGAAAATACACACACTATCCTCCTTTTATAAAACAAACAATAACACAAACGCTATATATATCATACAAATATCCTTTTCTCCCCAAATCCTCTTGTTCAGATAATGAGATTTCACACAGTGAAGGTTACCGGCGTATGTATGTGTATATATTTTTATATCTGTAAATTAAAAAACAGCATTATGGCTGAAGCAGAATAATATTGAATGTCGATTATATGTAGTCATGAGATGTAAAGTACAGCACAGGGAACATAGTCAATGGTACTCTAACAGCTACGTACAGTGTCAGAGGAGCAATATACGTGGGGGGATTATCACTGTGTGAGGGGTGCAAGTGTCTAACCCTTATGTTGTTTTATACACCTGAACTAATATAAAAAAATAAAATTTAATTTAAAAAATGAACAGCATTACGAGAGCTCACATTTTTGCATTTATGAAAATATTGGTGTAAATAAATACATTACTAAATTCCTATAATTTTGAAAAAGAAGAAGTGAGGCGGGTGAGTTGTTTTAATTTGCATCATTTGGTTTCTTCTGGTATTTTTGTTCCTGAAAAATAACCGTATCTACACTTTGTGTACTAACTGTGTTTGAACTATTCCACGTGTTGTAGTGTCCCCAGAATAACCACCAGAAGGAAACGCAGGTGACGGCGGTGAGGACACCAGTCTTCCATCAAGGTAAGTCCCTCGTTCAGGCTGACCTGAATCGCAGCCGGGGCTTCAGAGCCAGGGCTGCTAACTCCTAAGTCCTCTTTACTACTCACAGGAGCCTCCTGAAATCCATGCTTTTTCGATGCTTGGGACCCCCACGGGGAAGCAGACAGATCACCCCAACAATGGGGGCACTCTTTGCTCTGAACACTTTGATTACTCCAATTACTACCCACCCCTGAGTTTCTGGGCCCTGGGACAGAAGTCACAGGATTCTTAGCTCGCAACAATCCCACACGTGTGCAGTGGAGACAACTGGTAAACCTTACACAGCGACAACAACTAAGCATCTAAGTGGGAGATTCCCAGAACTGAGCACCTGAGCAGTGGTTTCATTATTCAAGGATATTCACCAGGTGTCTCCTTCGCACTTAGAATAAAGGTGCTTTCGGCAACACACTGCCGAATTTAGGACATTGCCCGTCTACAGCACTTAGACTCAAATTTTTATTTAACTGAGTCTTGCAGACAGTGTTGGCCTGAATGCACGCGGAAAAGGACGGTTATATTAAAACACATGAGTGGAAATGAATCAAGGGGGCGCACTGCTGTACTGGCAGTGACTCGCCAACAATCAGGCCAAGTGTAAAGTGTAATCAGGGACAATCGACTGACACCTTTTCCTGTTGGCGAGAGGAACCGACTGGAAACTGCCCCGTGTCTTATGCATTTGCTCTCAGAAGGTTCACGTGAGGCTCCAGTGCAGTTTTCCATTGAGATGAACCCACAGGACACGGACTCGGCCTGGCACTCCGCTAGTTACGCTCCCGTTCCCACCTACAGACCTGACACCTCAGGGAGTCAGCCCTCACTGCATAACTTCCTGCGGACTGCCTGCACCCCACGGAGCACCCCCTCCTGGGACCTGATCCTCTTTCTTGGGCACCTTCTCTGGCCCTGTGGGTTGTCCTTGTGATGTGACCCATTCCACCCTCAATCCTTAGCTCCTTTTTTTAAAAAAGGTCTTGAATAAAGTGAAGTGTGATTAGTTATTGGGACTAAACTAATGATATGCACATTTCGGTAACCTTCAGAATTGGTAAAATAACAAAATAAAGGTACTGTTTTTCAAATTTTGATGCACTATTAGCCCATTGTTTTCCCTATGAAAAACACACATAGAACTTAAATTGTTTGATCTTCATGTCTTTTCAAGAAACGCAGTCCGCCATAAACCTTAGAACTGTCTGCAGACACACGGCACCACTTCCCGATGTTGATTCAAGTCGGGGAGGCAATGGAGGGAGAAGGCGAGGAGCCCAGACTCGGAAGGTAGCCTGGGGTTTGCACCCAAACCTGACACTCAGCGGCTGTGGGCCCGCAAACAAGTTACTCTTCTGCCCACGTGTCCTCATATAAACGGGGGCAGTAATACGAACTGCATCGTAGGGTTGTTGTAAGGCTTAAATGAGAAGGATGACCGGCCAAGGAGAGCTACTGGTAATCCGTTAATACCATGTTGCCCTGAAAATAAGACTAGGTCTTATATTAATTTTTGCTCCATTAGGGCGTATTTTCAGGGGGTGTCTTATTTTTTCATGTACGACAACCTACATTTATTCAGATACAGTCATGTCATCTTCTGGAACATCATCATCACGTACTAAATGCATCCTTCTGGCTGAGACCTTACCTGGGGCTTATTTTCGGGGTAGGTCTTATTCTCGGGGAAGCACAGTGGTAGACCTGTACTAAAGAAAGTGACACAGCCCCTCCGAAACAGAAGTCTCCCCATTTCTACAGCCCGTAAGGCACCGTCTTACCAGCGGTACCAGGACGCCCTCATAACCTGCCCAAACCAACCTTCCTCCAGTCCTTTCCAACACTGCATGCCTCACTGCCCTTCCGCGTGGAGTCCATCTGCCACCGGAGATGTGGGCCACACTCCACCTCCTACAATGTCCCGTCCCTCCGGGCCAAGCTCACACTCCACCTGGTCACTGATGCCTTCCTTCCCTGAGGCTGCGGGCAGCCGGGTCTCTTCCGACTCACACGGTCTTTGTTTCCCTCCCCGTCCACGCGCCTGCCTCTTACTGCACTGCGTGAAGGATGATTTCTGAATGAGATCTTACTCTTCAAGCCTCACTTATTAAGTGCCCTATTCAGGCTTGCCAACAAGCTCACTGTAGTAAACCACACATGCACTGGGTGTTGGCAGGGGAGTTAGAAACGCCAACTTACGATTTAAAAATTACCTTCACAAAAATCAAGTCTTGCGGGAGCTTATTATCATTTCCTGTTTTGTTTCCACCTTGAACATAATTACAGAAGATGCTAAGAATTTGTGACACATTATCTTTAGCGTCTCTTTGCCCCGCAGGGGATGGTGGTGGTAGTTGTGTTCTGGAAGTTACTGTTCCCCTCTCTGTCTACAGTGGGGTCCCACTTGTCTGCTCACCTGTGCTGGCCATGCTGCTCCCATGCTGGGGCCTCCACTCACCTGCCCTTACCTGTCAGCTTCTAGTTTCAGCTTGTTCCATCCGAATGCCACTTGACCTCCACCTGGGAGAAGCACTGTTACTTCTGACCATGTCTTAGGTCTTTGGTGTCTCCTGACCATGACCTAAAGCAGCAGCGTGCTGGCCAGGATCACACAGCAGGCTCTCTACCCTCCCCTTCTACGCATTTTTCCCTGGTTTCTGTTCTTTTTTTTCTTGCTCTCTCTCTTTTCTCTCATTCTCTTCCTCTCTCTCTTTGGTTCTCTTGCACACAGGGTGGCAGGTGGCCCTGGGAATGTGGGCACTCACTTCAGATCTTCTTCAAGGTGACTTTTCCAAAGTGACATAGTTCCTGGAAATTTACACATTTCTTAACAAGTTAACATGTGCAAACTGTCCTGCCATTTTTATTATGTGTCACTACTGACGTTTTTGAGTGCTCTGGCCCTAACCCCATTTTCCCATAAGTCCTGTGGATTTTAATGCAAGATTTTGCACAATGTGTTGAATTTTAGGAATACGTATGTTGTGTGATAGCAGAAGAACCTGCCCACTGTGTTGGAGCTGCTCACGCCCTCTTGCTCTCACTTGAAAGGTCGGACTGTGTGTGTCTATTCCCAACTCTGTGTCGGCGACATCACAATGGTGGCTTGAAATCTGCCACAGTGGAGTGTAAGTTGGGAGCTGTGGTCTCTTATCCTGATTCAATAAACTATTTGTGTCCTTTTTGGAAAGCTACTGGTGTCTAGACATTATTCTCTCAGACGAGTTGGAAAGGTGTGACTTGTGGGTGCTCTTCGGCTCCTGCATCACATGAGCATATGGGCCTTCTACCTCTAGAAGTCAGTTTATGGGATAGAGCGAGGCCCCCAAGGCCTTTCTGGAGGCTGACCTACTTAGGGAGGTCCCATCAGCTGCGGAAGAACCTGGAAAACCACCTTCTCACTGACCTAAAGTCACACCAGATTCACCAGCTCTGTGAAGGATGAATTCGGCAACAAACAGAGGACAAACGTCAGTATGTTAGCTCCATTTCCACATGTACCTGATGTCTTCTAGATTCTTCCCACAGTGCTCTTCTTCCTCGTCCAGCTCTGCAGAACTCCAGCTTGGCTTGAACAGCTGTACCCGGCTGGCTCCTGCCCAGCCTCAGATGCAGCCTCTGGACATCGTCTAAGCTGCTCTCTGACCCCTGAGGTAGCTCTTAGTGTCCCACAGCAGAGCTGCCTCGGTTTCCTTGTTTCACCAACAGTTAGCTGCCCTTCCAACTGATGTCATGAGCAGCTCTCGGTTCTCCTTCCTTGTACCTCACTCATGTGTGCAGGATGTGAAATTCTAACCCCTGACATCCTATTTGGGTCCTCTTCACTCCGGCTCTCACGTTCCCTTCTGGTTTGGTTTCCTCCCAATGAAAGTTCTTCCGCGCCGATGGCTCTGATCCCTGCTCTTCAGCAATGTCCTCTGCCGCTGTTTCTTCCAGCTTCATTTTCAATTCTCTTCTCCAAACAACTCCGAATGTCCCACGTCTAGGTCCAGGTACATCTTCTCCATGCAGGGGGTGACCCTGCTCTCCTTCAGTGGAAGATGCTTGTCCCATTTACACATTCAACAGATGTTGGAGGTGGACCTGCAAAGTGCAGGTACAACTCTAGCCAGCCAGTCCAAACTCTGCAATTGGCACTGTACCACACGCTGGTTCTAATGATGTGTAATAAATAGCCGACGTTCATCAGTAGTTACTGCAGCAGGCAATGTGGTAGTACTTCCCAATGGGTGTTGTTTCATCCTCCAACACCCTTGTGAAGTAGGGGCTGGCATTAGCCTCAGTTTTTCATAGGAGGCAACAGGCGTGGAGAAATTAAATGATCTTCCCAGCAAACTTCAAAGTCAACACCCTGGGGCCAGAACGCCCCTCAGCCCCCGCCCCACCCCCATCTAGCCACCCGGCCTGGCCGCTCCGCCTGCCACCACGCAATTGTACCACCTGCACTGGGGACTGCTCCCCACAGTTTTTAGTCTCTCACTTGTGCACAGCCTGTCTCCCCAACTTTGATAGATTCTTCATCGCACATTGAGCATAACCCTGAAGCTTCTGGAGGAACCAAGGTCAAAAATCATGATGAGATCTTGCCAAAGCAAGATCCATGGTAATTACCATGGAACCATGGTAATAAGTTTATGACATGAACTTGTTATGTTGTAGCACGTGGGGAAAACACTGGAAAAGAATATAGCTCCCCAGGGTTACATACACTTCAGACCATAACTCTGAAACTCACCGACCCTGTTGGGGTTATTCTTCACTATTACTGGTGCAATAAAGTTTCCGACATTTTCCCATTAGGTTTTAGATTTGTCTTCTTTTTAAAAATATTTTTAAAATATTTTCAATGACAGTTGACATTCAATATTATATTAGTTTAAGGTATACGACATAGTGTTTAGACATTTATATAATTTAAGAAGTGATCCCCTTGATAAATCTAGTACCCACTTGACCCCATACATAGGTATTACAATGTTATTGACTGCATTCCTTATGCTGTACTTTACATCCCCATAATCTTGTCTTCTTCAAGAAATAGGGAGAACTCACCAGAAGCCTAAGAAATTTGGGAAAGGCAGGAAACCACAGCTCTCTAACTCCTGCCTCAGCAGAACAGCCTCAGCGTGGAGAGGGGCCCAGGTGGCCTGAGCCACCTTGCCTGCCACCCTCGAGGCCACCAGCTTCCAGCCGGGAGGCTCAAACACCCTGAATCGTTTGCTTCCCACTTGGCTCCATTCACTTTGCTATGAAAATCTTTTATGTGCATTTCCTTAGCCACTTTTTATTTTTACAAGAGCAAAAAGTGGCCCCAGCACATTCCTCACCAGGAGCTGTGGGTTTTCCATCCTCTCGTAATGGTGAATGGCCATTCAGTCTTGCCCCTGTCCCCCACATTACATTTCGAGTCCAGCATTACAGGAAATCAGGAACTAAAACAGGGAGACTTTAAAAATGAAAAATTGGCCTTTTGAGCTGGCTACCGAACTACCCCTTTTCCATTAATTGAAACTTACTAATTAAAGATTATATGTTAGACTTTTCCATATGCTCACCCTGCGACTTTGGGCCTTCATTCTCTCTGTTCTTACAGAAGTGTTTTTAAACCATTTAGTTAATTACCCACCCCATCTCCCCCTTACAAAATTCAATATTAATTTCTATAATACTTACTGGCTTAAGGGATAAGAAAAGGAAAATTTTTCTTTGTTAGCTGTTATTACTTTTTTTAATAATTAATAGTTTATTTTTAGAGCAGTTTTAGATTTACAGGAAATGGAGCAGAAAGTATGGACAAGTGCCATGTACCCCTCTCCCCTGACTGGCTTCCACTACCACCAACTGATGTGACACCCAACGGATGAATCGACGTTGATACTTTATCACTCACTGACTGAAGTCCACAGTTTACACTAGAGCTCACTCTTGGTCTCGTACATTCTATGGGGTACCAAGTGCACATGTCATGTGTCGACCGTGACAGTAGCATGCAGGGTTACCCTAAAAAGCCTCCGACCTCCACCTGGGCAGCCCTCCGAACCCCTTAACCCCTGGGGGATCAACCCCAACCATTGATCTCTGTACTGTCTCCATAGTTGTGCCTTTTCCAGAATGTCCTGTACTTGATAGTATACAGTATGCAGCCTTTTGAGATTGGCTTTCTTTCACTAAGCAATACGCATTCAAGCTTCCTCCATGACTTTTAGTGACTTGATGGCCCATTTCTTCTGATTGTTCATACTATCCCATTGACTGCGGATACCACAGTTCGTTTATCCACTCACCCACTGAACGCCGTCTGGCTGCTTCCATAATGTTTTGGACCATTATGAATAAAAGTGCTCCACACATTCACAAGCAGGGTTTTATACAGAAAAAATGAAAATTTTAAGCTAAATTTTATAAAATAAAATATTACATTAGATGCCACTACTGCTGTTATTCCTATTGTGGTTACTGATGTTATTAAGAGTCTGTCACCAAACCTTAAGATAGAAGTGCTGGCAACGTGACAACGAAGCATATTTTACAGAACATCCACACACGTGGGACATTGGATCTGGTTCTGGACATTCAGGCCTTAACCACGACCTGTGAGGAAGCCCTCAGCCTGAGGAGGTAAAGTGCAGCAGATAGGAGCACACCCTGGACACGTGACAGAAAGGCCAGGTCAGGGAGCCTGACGCAGCAGGACTTTGTTTCTCCAAGATAACAAGAGCAGCCACATTCGAGCCAAGCAGATGACAAGAGGCAAGCCAGCACCTTCACAAGGAGGCACACGGTTCCCAGAAGCTTTTACGTGACTTCTTTGCTTTGTACCTTGCTGCCCAGACAATGTCCCCCAACCACCTCTGGACACGAAGGAGGCTGCCGAGGCAAGCACTTAGTTTTCCACAGGTGTGCGGTGCAGGAAGTCAATGGAAAGACACTGAGAATGCTCGTTGGATCAGCTAAACACACAGGTTTTGTCACCCTAGAGAATAAACAGCAGACTGCACAATGCTCCAGTTAGTGTTGTTCCAGCCGCCTCACCACCCCCAAAGATCGCCTTGCTGCCCACGGTGACAGCTGGTTGGAAAGGGGTGCTAAGAAGGCCCATCATGATTTCCTGCGACCTCCCCTGGCTGCCGTCACAGCCGTGATGTACCACTGCCCCTCAGAGTGTGCGGGGGACGTGCCTGGGCAAGTCACCCGTCCCAAGAGTTCCTCATTCCTGACGTGGAAAGTCGAGCCCTGAATGTAAGGTGGGAAGTAGACAGGATATCGAACAAGCAAAAAGTTTGCTTTAACGGCATTTCTCATTCATTTTCCACTTCCATTGCTTTGATTTAGGCCTCAGTATCTGTCACTGGGATCTCTGTGAGAACTTCAGAACTGTGTCCCTCTGCCAGTGCCCATATTCAATCCCTTTTTCCTTGTATTTGCAGCTGAGTCTCCATGAAACACAGAGCTGGTTGGTCCCTTTCTTGCTCACATGCCTCTGTTGCCTCCTCCCTGCCTACCAGGTGAACCCCAGCACCTCAGCCTGCCTTCCAACACCTGTCTTCCATCTCCCTATTCCCAGTCTACGGGCCCTGCCGGTGAGACCTCATGCATGCTGTTCCTTCTTCCTTCATGGCACTCTTCTTTGTATAAAAACCCAATATTTCAATGCACAAAGCATAGGAAACCAGATAGTAACCCACATTAGAAAGTTCCAACATGGGACACATATGAAAGCATTTTACCATGAATGCAAAAGTCATTTCTCAGTATTGATGTGCTTTCAAAATTATTAACAAGGAAAAAAAAAACTACATGAGACCAGAGAATTTAAGAATCTATATGCGAGGAACATACTGACAAGTCAAGCAAACAAGGTACCATAATAAATGAAGATGGAAAAAACTGCTAATTCCTGCAGCCATACATCGATAGATTACAGGACATAACAACACACACTTTCATTCAATGAAAACTTCTAAAGCTACATAGAAAAGCACATATTGTGCATTCTGTTTTGCTATAATTTCTGAAAATATTCCTTAATATTTTTGGCCTCAACTGTCACATCTGTAAAATGGGCATATTCATACTGACTAAACAGAAGACAGAGAGACTGGAAAAATTGTTAGGGGTCCTTCCAGCTTTAAAATGTCTGATACTATTAGATATTTAAAAGCACAATAAAATAATGTTTTTTAAATTATTAAATTCTTTCACAATAGTAGCATTCTATATTTAGCAATCTCTCTTAACTCAAATAATAAGCACATGACTAACACATTATGTGAATCAACGGTTTGGAGGGAGAGGTATCAAATTAGCATGAGAAATATACAAATTACTGTTGTTTCTCCACGTTTTTTAAAGAGAGTTCAAAAGAAGGACTCCATGCCCATAGCAATTTTTCTCCATTTCACTGAGTGCTTTTCTAAAATCCTTATTTCGATGACTTGATTCTGTGGTTTCTTGTCGTTTAACTATTTCAAGCGGTTCTACCCGGGTCCAGAATTTACTAGTAACCCTAGAAACATAACAGCAATGATGAAAGTCGCTCAAGAAAAGCAATTCTTATGGAATTTCAGTGTGGCTGACTTGCACAATCATTTGATATTCACTTGTGGGATACTTCTGATTTCTATGTGCAAAGAAATTTGCCCTTCAACCCAAAGTGAGGAATATTTTAAACCTTTCTATTTGAACTTGTGTCACAATTCACCAGATTCTATTAATACCTCTTCCTGTGGTTCTCACCTAATTTTAAAAACACAACTATTTACACAAGGGAGCAGTGACTCACAGGATTTTCTCTTCGACATCTTTCTATGTCAATTGAGCACGAGAAGGAGGGTTCAGAATTCCATGGTGTCATAGGATGGATGAGTGAGTGGGGTCTTAAGGCTGTGCGTAGGCAAATAGCGGTGCATTTTCAAATATAACTTCTCCTAAAGAGTGATTAACTAACTGCACTAATCACACAATTCAACCTCCATCCTCTCCAAGCACTAACAGAGTAAGGACGAGCCCAGAAGTTGATTGTGATGTACAGAGCTGGGCAGGAGAGAGTCCAAAAGCTGCCTGGCAGAGCTGGCCAGGAGAGGAACACTTACCAAAACAGCAAGAGGGCCTTGTGATCATGGTGCAGAACCTTGAGCTGCTCAGAGGGCAAGATGTGCTCAGTAGTATGTCAGAAGGGGGTTGGTAGGGGGAGGGGACAGGAATTATCCTGCACACCATTACCCTAAAAACTTCATGACACTGATGGAGATCCAAGATGGTGAAATAAACACTGTGCCTGCTTCCTTCCATGAACACATTAAAATTACAACTGACTTACAGAACAATCAACCTTGAGAACCCTCTGAAGTCTAGCCAAACAAGCCCTATAACTAAAAACACAAAGAAGCCAGGACAAGACAGGTAGGAGGGGCAGAGACGCAGAACAGGCCGCACACCTGGGTGGGGTGGATGAGAATCAGGTGGGGTATCTCAGCTGCAGAGATTCCCCCCGAGGAGAGAGGGACCCAAGGCCCACAGCGACCTCCCCAGCCCAGAGCACTGGTGTCGGGAAGAGGAGCCCCCGCAACATCTGACTAAAAAACAGTGGGGATTCCGACCATCCAGGTGGGATGGAAGGCGGCGGGAAACCCAGGCCTCCTCTTAAACACCTGCGCACAGACTTTCGCTCGCAGGCACTCACCTTGGGCTCCAGTGGAGGGACGGTGACTCAGGGGGTGTCAGAGGCATACAGGGGCCAGACTGCGGTGTGTGGCTTCCGGCGAGGGCTGGCGGACAGTCACCAGGTTCCCTGTGTGGGCTCCTCACACAGCCGTGCAGATGGCAGGCGGGCGCCATCTTTCCTGTGTGGAGCCTGCCCCCTTCGGCCAAATCTGAATCCGATTGGTCTGGTGAGCTCCGCTGGCTGCGCCCTGATGACTCGCTGGGACCCCGCCCCACCCAACTCCCCCAACGCCAGAGGCACTTTCTCGGCCAGCATGGCCAAGAGAGCCAGCAGCCAGGTCGGTGATGTGCAGAGAGGTGACGGGTTAGGGTTTACTTCTGAACCAGGCACAGAGTTTCAGGCTTAACACCTCTGCGTCAGGCTGTTCTTGGCAAGCTCCATACATTCATAGCAGAGTGAAAGTCTGCAGTGTGCCAAGATGAAGCCATTCCCCAAAAATGCTCAGCACCCAATTTCCACCCAATGGTTTCCATACTGGCATGCAAGAAGCTCTTTTCTCTGGTGGAGTGGGGATGGGAGGAGGCAAAGGAATCATGACAGGGGTGGGGAGGAAAGGAGAGAGCGCATTTCAAAGGTCGTGCCTCTTCTCTCCATCTCTAGTGATTTTGTGAAAATATAAGAAAAATTACAGTGTTTTGCCATAAAAATATAATGAGTCCTTTATCCACTGTCCTCCCCATGAAAATTATTGTGTGCCATTCTGGATGGATGAAATCAGAGAAATACACACACACACACACACACACACACCCCTAAGTTGTAACTATATTCTAACTACCTGATCTTAGAAATACAGTGATGGACAGGGATGGAAATTTTTCAGGTGTTGCCAAGAATGCAACCAACCTTTCCACCCTTTGAAATGAAACTTTTCAAATAAGTAATCAATATTTGTGTTATTTTCCTTTCTCTCTCTCTCTCTCTCTCTCTCTCTCTTCTCTCTCTCTCTCTCTGTCTCTCACACACACACACACACACACACACACACACACACACACACAGGAAAGAGCAGAAACATTCTTAGTGCTAACGCAGGGTAGTCCAGGCCTCTGGCTGTAAATAAGTCTGCCTCATTAACTACTACCTTACATTTGAACAGTGTGGCTACGAGCCAAGTGGTGGCCGGTTCAAATCCCAGCTCTGCTACCCACTTGCTGTGTGAGTTCTTTGACATCTTTGTGTGAAAATGTCCTTATCTAAAATGAGACGACAAAGTCTATCCCGGGGACTGTGCTGAAACTTATTGAAAGTATTCAGCATGAATGTAGACAGATGGCTTTGCCAGTAAAGCAAAGGGGCCCAGAGAAGGGAGATGAGTGTTTGGCCAAAACCATGCTGCTGACGTGTGGCAGACATAGCACACCTGTTGCTGGCAGGTGACAGCAAAGGCACGTTCTCCTGCCTCCGTGCTTGGCTCTCTGCATAGATGCCCCTTCCCCATTTTTCAGACGTGCTAATTCCTGCTGTACTTCCTCACCCAGTCCAGGTGTTGCCTGCTTGACCACCTATGTATGCCACATTAAAGCCTCTCTTTGGAGGTGTCGCCATGCCCTCTGCAGACCTCTCTCAGCAAGAGCCCTGCAGGCACCTCACCTGGCTGGGCTTGCGGCCAAGCGCTGTGCATTTAACTCTGGATTCACAGCCACTGGGTCGCAGCAGGTCATCAAGGTGAGAAGGAAGGAAGACCAGGGGCCAACCAGCGAGGTGTCGGCCACACCGTAGAGTTACAAAGACCAAGGCAGGGCTGGAAGAGGTCAGAGCTTGGAGCACGCAGCCCTCACAGACTACGTGTCGAGGTGACGACACGTAGAATCCATCTAGAGGTTTGATGGTAGGATCAAGTTTTCGTTTAAGAATGATCACCCTGGTGGAATTTACCTGTCTCTACTCAGAAGCCAGCACTATGGGAAGTGGGGAAACATGAGAGGCTGCCCCATAAAGTCTTCC
Source organism: Rhinolophus hipposideros (assembly GCF_964194185.1). Classification (NCBI taxonomy): domain Eukaryota; kingdom Metazoa; phylum Chordata; class Mammalia; order Chiroptera; family Rhinolophidae; genus Rhinolophus; species Rhinolophus hipposideros. The sequence continues at coordinate 2,747,349 of NC_138049.1, read as the reverse complement.
TCTCGTTATTGTTTAATGACATTCTGTGAGTATTAGGCAGTACATTCAAATGGGGAAGAAGGGAGGTATAACATTTGGAATAAGGAAGTAAATTATCATTATCTATAACTGACTGCCTGAGGCACTTGACAAAGCAATCTGAAGAACAAATATAAATGACAGAAGTGAGTAAGCTGGACGAGTAAAAATCAGTGTTCAGATGCCCTGTGTCCCACATGCGCTTCTTCTTGTTCCTGTGCCCCTGCCTTTCCTGAACAAAGCCATTGGGGGGGCGAGACCCAACGAGCAGCTGCACCAAGGCCAAATGTAGAGGTGTTGTGGTGGCCCAGACCTGGGTGTCGGAGCCGGAAAAGGCGAAGGCAGTGAACACACAGAGGAGGTGAACACGCAGCAGTTACAGGACATTGTCTACACACAGAAGAACGGACCAAACAACACGTAGATGTACGTGAAACCAGGTTGCTCGTACTGGAGAAGAGAGCTGCAAAGGTGAAAAAGGAGAACACTAGAATGAAGCCTGTGATACTGCATTGGAATGAAGGTGTTGGTGTGAATTCCTGATGTTGAATAGAGATAAATATGGAAAAATACAGACGTAACTGTGTTTGCACGTGTGTGTCTTTCTCTCTGCATAGACAGATACAGAGATAGAGAAAAAGGTCAAGGTGAAGATAGAGATACACATGTCAAAATGTACAGAAACTGCCTTGAAGGGACTCTCACTGGCTAAATCAGGGACAATCTGAGCTTAAAAATCAATAGGTGGTAATGTATTATTACCCACTGAATAAAATAGGAAACCAAGAGTCCAGACACATGGAAATCAATAAATGAATACAAGCAAGTTTGAAGAGGAACAGAATATTCACACGGTGTCAAAGTATCCTCCCACAAATTCCTTACTGCGTCCAGGGGGAAGAATGTAATTTTATAACGTTACGTGGCGGCCGGTCATTGGGGACACCCCCTTAATCCACCGATCATGCGGTCCAAGTGGACACCTCAGTAACAGGACAAATTCAATTCGTGGACCCCCTGTTAAGATTCCGTAAGAAGGGCAGCATCATTTCTGTGATATCCTGGATCTAACCCTGAGAACATATCAGAAAAAACTCAAACTAAGAGACATTTTATGAAATTACTTGCTCATGATTTTTACAAACACCAAAGTCATGAAAGTCCGTGAAAGACCAAGGAACTACTCCAGACCAGAGGAGACCAAAGTCGCAAATGCCATGTGTGGTCCTGCACCGGACCCGTTTGTTGCTTGGATGTTATTAGAACAACTGGCAAAACAGGAAAGGAGCCTTAGGATTAGATGGCATCCGTCAGCAAATGCACCCATGACCATTTCTGATTTGGGTGGTTGTACTGTGTTCATGTAAGAGAATGTCCTAGTTTGTACAAAGCGTGCACTAAGATATGGGTAATGGTTCGGGGTGGGGGGGGGGAGCTATTTCTACTGTCCTTGAATCTTTTCTGTAAGTTTAAGATTGTTTCAAGTGTAAAAATCAGTTTATAAAAATATTCACAACAGTCACCACATACAAGAAACTAAAAAAAGAGGAGTGGAAGAAATTATTCTACTACAAGGGCAATAGAAAAGGGACAAATATAGCTAAGAATAAACTTAGAGGAAATGGGAAATAACCATATGAAGAAATATTTTAAGTGAAACACAATATTTTAAACAAACTATTTTAACGATAACACAAAAGAGGACTTATTTTTCATTACGTATCTTTTGATTTTTTACCAATTGCATTTATTTTTTATCCAAGATTAAATGAAATAAATTGTAATAATGAAAACAATGCATGGAAGAAAACATTATCAGAACAGGACGAGAGCTGCATCTGAGGGAGATTACTATTAAAGACATCTCTTAAATAAAAAAAAAAAAAGTTGCACAGAAGTGGACTCTGGTTGTGACATCCAACATGTGTAAACGTGGAACGGCTCTTCACTGCCTAATGAGCATGTCAGGCTGCAAGTTCAAGGCCATCCATGATTCAGCCCAACCAAGCCTGGGGAAATGGATCACTCCCTTCTAGAAACCTCCATAATCCTTGGGATGACTTCCAGGAAGCCGCTCATTTAATGGATCATGTAACACATTCTTATCTTCCTGTAAAGACTGAAAATTCTTTAAGGGCTGGGAAGATGAGGGGGAGGGGAGAAGAGGAAGAGAGACAAGAGGGGAGGGGATAGAGAGGAGGGAGAGGAGAGAGCAGGAGGAGGAGAGGAGAGGGGGAGGAAAAGGGTGTCCACCACCTGTGGCAAGTCACGGGTGCTTTGCACGTAGTAAATTTGTAACTGTGTGATTATGACCTTTCAATGTCCTTATTTTCTCTCTTGATCTAAACACAGATCCAAATGGCTAATGGTGGCTCACCAATTAAGAACCATGTTCTATACATACATTTTCCTAAAGATGGGAGAACAGAGAGTCAAAAAGTAATGATTTACCACCTCTCGCTTTTAAAAAGAGAACTGGAAAGTTTAAAATTTCAGACCCACGGGTTGAAGCAGTTCTGAGAACCACAGCTGTACCAGGCATTTCCAAAGATAATTTGGCATTAATTTTTACAAATTGGCAGGTAGGCAGCCACAGTTTTTATTTACTTATTTCATTATTTCACCTCTTTACCTATCAAATCTAGACAATCAGATGTCAGACTTGAAGGGGTAAAATAAAGAACTGTACGTACCCATGGAGTTGACTCTCATGTAACTTGAACATTTAAAGTATGAAATAGCAAGTGATAGCTGACAAAGTAGCAATCACAGCATAAATAACAGAGTCTAAAGTCCGGCTTCCTAGAGGGTGAGGGGGTGAGAAGAAAAGGTACACTCTGTAACAAGGAAACCAAAAAGAATCTCAAAGAAAAAAAAAAAAAAGCAAAGATAATTGCTCCACAGCACATTCCAATAAAGATTGTGAATTAGCCATGAAACGTTTCCAAGAGCATAAAAATGGTTTTAGAAAGGAGAGTGTGCCTCTCATTCTGTCGTGGTAGGTGGAACATATTCTGTTCCACTCGCTGGATGGAGCTGCCTCTGGGTAACAGGACCCCGGTCAGTGGTGGGGATCGCCACCACAGACAGACAGCACTGCTTCCTTCAGGCTGGCCCCGGCTCTGCGACTGGCCATCTGATGTGCCCTGACAAGGGGTCCCAATGTGGCCCTTCGCGTCTGTCTTCCTGTCCTCCTTCCCTCTGCCTCCCCACCCTGTGCTGGCATCACTGCTGAGGTGTGCTCCAGTCTCTCAGTCATGAACGTACAATTATTTCGGGAACACCTACCCTGTGCTCATCCCTGGAGAGTCACTACAACGATGACTTGCTCACGCCCCCAGTGTGTTCTCCATCTTGCTGAGAAGCCAAGGCTCACACGGAAGCATTAGGAGACGAGAGACAGAGCATGTTCCTGGAACCATCCAGAAATGGCGCCACCGGGGGAGGGGCTGCTGCGATAGGATAAACCCACCGGGGTGGGGACCGTGCAGGGGCTGTTATGTTCACAGGTTTGCACTTTCAGTTACAAAGGCAGAGCCCTTTTCCAGACTCGCCATAATCCAAAGAGATTCGCCACAATTTATTTCAATAAATAAATTCATTTAAATTATTTCTTTGTTATTTTTCACCAAGAGGCCATAACAATTCTGGCCTCGTGGGCTAGCCACTGTCACGATATCTGTAAAATACGGTCTAGACCAGGGATTTTATTACTTTTTCAACTCACAATAAGAAGCACATTTTACAAGAGGACCAAACACACACACACACACACACACACACACACACACGCACGCATCATTAAATAATACTTGCCCATTCTGCTGGATTCAGTCGGACACGCTGTTCCTCCCCCTTTCCTCTCCTCCTCCTGCTCTCCCCTCTTCCTCCTCTCTATCCCTTCCCCTCTTGTCCCTCTTCCTCTCCTCTCCCCCCATCTTCTCCCCCATTCCATTCAGTTTTTGGAAATATGGTTAGGATTCACAAACAATAAATTTCATGACTCACAAATAGACTGCGAGCCACAATTTGACAACATTCCAAAACATCATGGAATTGAGGTCTCTAAGGATTCCCACATGTGTTTTGTGAGTGAAAGATAAGGCTATTGAAGTTAGTTGAAGTTGACTAAGGAATGCATTACATTAACAAAAGCCTGAAGTCTGGGGGGGAAAAAACAATAACTAACATTCTGAAGAAACATCCGACAGTTAGTTCATGGCACTCTAAAGACCTGTGTGGTGACTGAGGGGGCCCCTGGGTACATAAACAGATGGGCAGCCTCGTGAGTCCAGGACGACCCTCCAAGGCTGGGTGAGGACAGATTTTCACAGCAACATCCACAGAAGTGAGGACTGGCTGGGCATTGTGAGGGTTAGTTTACAAATACAGCATCTTTCTCCTCCTTCATGCATACACCTGGAAAGGTGATAACCGATGACTCTAATGACCACAAGAATGCATATGGAATGAACCTGGCTTCTGTAGAATCTTCTACACCAATGAGAGAAATTGGGATCCAAAAACAGACCTGGACTCTTCAAAAATGTCAACATCGTGGAACTTTTCTAGATTAAAGAAATATGACAACTCAATGTCACCTGTGATTCTTGATTGGCTCCTAGGTTAAGGGGAAAAACAGGCTACTATTGGGGAAATTTGAATATGGCTCACACTAGATAAAATTTTATGCGTTAAATATTCTCAGTGTGGCTATTGGACTGTGGTCATCTAGGAGAACGCCTTGCTCTTTGAAAATAAATCTGCAGTATCTAGAGCATCATGTCTACAGATAAGTCTCACATGGTTCAGCCAAAAACAATAATATCTGTGAAAGAGAGAAGAGGAGGAGGAGGAGACAGTGTAGTCAAACATTGGTCGTCATTCCTGAGAATGAGATGGATCTCTGACCCAGATTTGGTTCAAATGTCCAGACTGATGACGCCACACACATGTACAGGGTAAGAAAAATGTACTGCTCACATACGAGGCAGACGGCCAAGCAGGTCGGAAAATGGCTTGAGAGCCAGTGGGTGTGGGCGTCCCATGGTTACACGGTGGGGCTGGGTGACGGTTCCTGTGGAGGGGTCATGGCTTCCGTGGATTCAGCTTCCACTGTCACCGAGGGAAGGGCCACGTGGGCTGTCTGACCAGCTTGCCCAGAGGTGCGGCAGAGCAGGGAGCTGGGAGGGAGAATTCTTACACTGGACACAGTCCAACATCAGAAATGGAGTTAAACTCCATATTAAAATGTTACAGTTGGTAAATTTAGGTGAAGAGCATAACAGCATGCATTGTCCAAATCCTGCAAATTTGTGTAGATGTGACACTTAAAAATAAATTAAGTGGGAGAAGAAGAGAATGTGTTTCTCCTTTTCTCTCACACATTCATACCAGGCAAATTTAGTCCTAGGGAAACGATTTTTATAAATATGTGATGCTGTGCTTCAATCACCTATGTGTGCCCAATCTCAGAGCCCGTTTTCTTTATGAATGAAAAATGTCTACCGCTCACTGTAAATATTCTTGTTTATCTCTAGCCATTTACAAGTGGAATTCTCATGGTCACTAGTAAATAGAATTCGTAATACTTCAAGTTGCCTCGGTTACAGAAACATTCATCATTTCATTCAACAAGAAATTATTGCGTGCCTACTGTATACCAGGCACTGTTCTGGGGGCAGGAACAATGCAGTGAACAAAAACTCCGGTTAGTAGTTCTAGATGAAATCTGATGTAAACACACCAGTTAAGACACTCCCCTCTGCCCTTGGTCAATTTATATTCTGATGACAATATTCAGGATCTCCAAGTATACAAAACGTATAGAAGTCAAAAAACCCAGACTTACCATTGCAGTTATGTGAGAATTCATGAGCAATACTTGTACCGATTGTAGTGTGCATACCCCACCCCAGAAAGTGTGTTAGTCTCCTATGGTAACATAATACACATTTGCACAAAACACAATTCTGTTTCTGTTATTACATATTTGTGCATTCTACGGCAAAATCACAAGCCTGTGCCTATTTATAATAACAGGACAGAACCCAACACTGCTCTCCACGGCTACTTCCAGCTGAGAGCTGGAGAAGAAAAAGGCCCATATCCTGAAATCCATCAGAGCTACACCTACCACTGCCTCAATGTCCACCATCCATCCCACTGTTGGGAGGAGCGTGCCTATGTTTGCCCAAAACTCCAATTTGGGGTCCCCAAAGTGTGGTGTCCATACAGATAGCAGCTCCAACTGCATAAGGAAATTGGGGCAGGTGTGCCCAAAGAAGACTTTGATGGGGTTTAAGTTGTCACCTCTTTGACTTGACTCCTATCTCTAGGAATCTACCAACATATAAGTTTATTTGTGTGTTCAAAAACACTCGCACTTGCTTATCACAGTGTTATTCATCAACACAAAGCACTGGTAACTTAAGCAGTATTCAAGAGGCATTAAATCAATCAGGTTACACTGTACCATGGAATAGTATACAGACAATAAAAATACAGCAATTCTCCAGATGCTGATAAGTCTCCAAGATATACGAGTAGGTAAGTGACTAGAAAGGTACACGGAGAAAGTGTGTATAGGATGCTGGTATTTGTATAAAAAAGTAACATTATGTACGAAACCCTGTATGTGGAGAGGATATTTCTGCTTGGGGACATAAGAACCTTGTGACATTGGTGACCTTTGGGAAAGGTGAGTGGGGTTAAAGGAGAACATATTATATGTCTTTTCTGTATATTATCTTGTGATATTTGACTGTTTTACTGTGTGTATGTGTGTATACAGTAATATATGTGTGTATATGCATATATATATGCATATAATATGATGATATTATCATTGTGATTGCTTTCTTGTATTCATCAAGGAAGAAAAGAGAAAGTCAAAGAGCTCTTAACAAGAATTCCAGGTCACAGTTGAGCAGTTCTTTTACTAAAAACACTCCTCTAGCTAACAAGGTGGAGATAATTTCTGCTTATCTGAGAAGCAAAGGTTCCATTTGCATTATTTAATCCTGCCATGGAAGCACTAAGAGGAAGCATTGTACCTAGCTCTCTCCTCTGTTGATTTGCAACCCTGTTTATCCACTAGAGGGAAGGTATCCGTTTGTGGGGAGCAGGGAGAGGGTTGGAGCAGCTGCTAACTTGTAGAGCAATAAAAGGTGCCCGAGGTTAACCCCCCACCATGCTCAGAGCTGCTGAGGGTTCGAGAAAGAAAGCATCCTGCAGCCACCTTGCCTTTTCAAAATGAGTCTCCCCACCCTTTCAGGTTAATAAGAACTGTCCTTCGTCTACTTCCTTTGTGAGCTCTAGTTTGGAGTCTAGTAATGGTTTATCCATTTCTTCATGCAATCACTATCAAAGTCTTAGGTCAAATTGACCATTAATTCAATCTTCTAATGTTACAGATGAGGAACCAGACAATGGAGCGCCTTTGTCTTTTAGACACAGACAACTTCATTTCTGGTCCAGGTGTGAGGACTGATTCCTTGAGTCCACTCTGCATTCTTAGACTTCTGTTACCCCAAAGTCTCCTCTCTCCTCCACCGTTCTTGCTGCACTGCACGGCAATGGCCTTTCTGGTGGGAGCCAGAGAAGCTGACCTGAGACCTAGAACATATCTGAACTATAATTCTCTTTACCATCAAACTTCTGTGGAACATGTGCTGGTGAGATTGTTTTCTTTAACATCAATTTCTTCCAGGGGTCATGCTCACTCTTTTATATTAATGATTATAAATCACCCTTTAAGAGACCTTTTCATAATCATCTTTTAAAAATCTCATCAATCACTCGTTTTTAGAAAATGCATCTGTTAGGAAAAACTGTACCCCACCTGGTTATAGGTGGTCATGCAGATGTAGGTCACGTAATAATCTAGGTACTCACCTTTAGTTTTAGAGGCATGGTGCTGATACTGCTTCCTCTGCCTCCAGTCCCAGATGCCCCCAGAGCCAATGACCTGTTAATAATACAAGGAAGCCACAAAACCCAAATGCCACTGTGGTGTCAAAGAGGTCACGGACATGGGAAACCACGCTTTCTTCGATCATCAACTCATCAGACAAAGGAATAGCTACCTTAGACGATTTCACTGCCGCTCAAGAAATTTGAAGAATGTGAACTATGAGTAGGTCATAGATCCCTGTTCAACCCCCGCCCCCGGGTCCCCTCAGCTCAGAGGCCCACTTTACCTGACTTTAAACCCTATAGTGGCAGGAACCCGGGAAACCGGGCTAGATGGGATCATAAATAATTTCATCAAAAATAGAAACAATTTAGTTTTGAAACACTCATGAGATTAATTGAATGTAATAAGAAATTGACATTGCTTTACATGCAAAAATCGTCTTAAAAGAAATGAGAGTTAAAACTAGAAGACAAAACAATATAGGACAATTAGGGGAGGGAGAAGGGGAGGATAGAGATGGATTTCTGAGAACCTATGGGGCCCAAGAGAATAGGTTTCTAACTAGAGTGTAACTGTGGGAAAAGAGAGTTTAATGTTACAATGTGTAGAGTAACTAATGAAGTATCTTGTGATTAAACCAAAATTTCTAAGTAAATAATTCCTTGAAAAGGGATGTCTATGAAGAGAATGTGAAGAGAATGACAAAACAGAAGGATCTTCTTATGGGATAAGATCAAAAACTATAATTATTTAGTGTTTTCATCGAAGACTCTTTCCGTACATTCTGCGCCATCTCCATCATCTTCACAGCCAGCTCCACAGTCTAACACACGCATATCAAAGTTCAAGGCAATGAAGAAAAGGAGAAGCAAAGCAAAACCAAGGCTGCGTCTGGCACTGTCCATTTGCACACCAAATTTCTCTAAGTTGTGAAGACAAAATCTCCTCAGTTTAACATGTTATGCAAATATCTTCCATCAGTACAGTCTGACTATGTGTAGGGCACAGAGCCAGCTGGGGTCCACGAGAGGACCGCACTCTGACTACAATTTTATACACATACACACACACACACACACACACACACACACACGTCAAATAACATCAAAGGGCATCCAAAGAAATGTTCCGCCAAAGCTAGGATGGCCCACTGAGTTTTCCTCTTTGCCCAGCTAGACAAAGTAAGATGGAGCCATCATGGTCAGGGAGAAACCCTGAGCCATGCGTGTGTGTTCACAACGACCCATTTAAGACCTTACCTCCGTCCCCACAAGGAATCTCCTGAAGAGAAACTCTTAATGAGACAGGAGTCATCACAGCACAATAATCAGGAAATATGCACCTGGAACCGGAAGGGAGCACCTCCCAGCTGTGACTGGGGAAATCTGTGCACGTTGGCATAGACTGGCTGTGGGTGAGGGCAGAACAGTGGGTTATCGTTCTTGTGTTCAAAGTTTCCACCTCACTCTCTCCAGGCAGCCTGCAGCTATTTAAAACTTTAGATCAAGTCAACCTGCTTACAGACTGTCTTAAAATCAATGACTATCACTGAAGCTTAATTTCCTATTGCCTTAATTGAATACACGCTACAATGTACTTTCAACGGTTGCAATTAATAAACACATCGGTTTTCCAAGTTGTTGGAACGTAAAAGAAGCCCTTTCTGATATTGGAGGTCAGCAGCAAGACTGATGGAAATACATTCCTCTCTTCTTCAACGTGTATTGTCAAGTTTGGTTGAGAGGCCCAAAGGAAAAACAAGAGTATGGAGGTGGCGGTGGGGGCGGGAGTCCAGTCCCTCTTACGTTTCCGAGCACATGCCGACCACCTGTCCGTCAGCATCTCCTGTTGTCAAAGTGTGCACAGCCAGGATTCCACCATATCCACAGCGCTGTGTTTCCGCCACTTCAGAAATGGGCCATGGCCACCATTTCCCACAGAAATACAGCCACCATCATATGGCAGTTGAGTGTTCCCACACTTAACGGTTTCTACAGTTACATATTCACAGGCAATTAACAAGTCGCATTTTTATTTGCCAAATACAAAGGATACAGTAAAATCATTAGACATTTTCAAGCTCTGAAACAAAACCAATCTGCACAAGAAATCATTTCAAAACTATGATCATCTCTGAGTAATATGGATGTAGGTACTGACTGTTGCCTATTCTGACTTGCAAAAAATTCTCAGGTGAGTCCTATCACACTAGGGAGTGTGGGAATAATTAGCTACTGTTAGGACAAGACATCCACAGCATAGCTTTTGAAATTCTCATACCACACATTTCCACAAAAAAAGATGAGAAATGTTTGTTAAAATACAATTTTTATAAATGGCAGCCATGCATTCATTAATTATTAAAAGGGCGTAAGTGTATGCTGGTGGTTATTTACCATGACGATGTCAGTTCCCATAGATGTCACCAGCTGCGTAACCAAAAGGACATGGTATGTACCTTGTGAGTGACCCTCAGGTCAAAGCCCAACACTGAGCATAGAGCTGACAAATTTGTCAGACACTCATGGTCATATGCAATTATCCGACCATTCAGATAAACTCCTTTGCAATACTTGAATTTCTTACCAAATGCCATTTTCCCAGTAAGATTAATCTAAGAAATGCACTGACTTGTGCCCTAAGATCATAACTGAGCAAAGACAGTCAAAGCATGGGCAGTCACTAAGATACAGCCTCTTCTGAGGTAAGCAAGCATCACTGTGCTCTGATGTCCGATAAATCCAAAATGCACTGTCCAAGAATGGCCAAAACCGAGCCTTCACTTTAAAAGGCACACGAGCCAAACAGAAGGCTCCGAGTGGGCCCAGGGATTCATGTTGAATGTGCAGGGAGGACTTCATGTTTCTTATGACATCAATAGAGAAGGGCCGTGGCCTCCATGTTGGTGCCACACGCCCATGTCCCCTGGTGCCCTGCTGGGACCTGCACCCGCCACTCACCGAGACCAGAAAGGACAGCCCTCACGCAAAACCACTCTTCCTGCCGGGGCTCAGGTCGCCGCCACACTTGTCCCTTCACCTTTTCTTCCACAGCTTAACCAACAACAAAACATTGGCCTCTGGTTCATTTTTCCTTTGTGTTTGAACTACAGCCCAGAAAAGGCTTGCCTGGTTCCTGTGGGCCTACTTTTCACCAAATCCAAAAATGCTTTCAGCAAAATAAAAGGTGTCTGCTCGGGCTTCTTCTCTGTGGAAATCAGATAGCCAAGCATGGCTTTTGTTTCCACAGGAGCTTTCCCATCTTCACTTTGTCGTTGGCATTTTCTAGGCACAGGAGTCCCCACCTACTTTTACCACATCCCTCCTTGCAATCCCAGCACATCTCCAAATCTGCTTGGAGCCTCACCTCCAACTTCAGGAGAATGCAAAGGGAAGGATTCAACATGATGCAACCCTGCACGGCCCTGGGCTGGAGAAGCCTGGGGGAAGGCAGCATCCCTCCCTGCAGTCCCTCGCCAGCCAGCCACGAACACTAGGGGGACAGCTCCAGCACCCCACCCTCCAGACACAGGTGTCCTGCACACAGACGTCAGTCCAGGCCATATACCCCCAGGGCGGTTTGTCACCCCAGTGCACACACGACAAGGCAGGCAGAGGACAGCACCGGTCAGCAGGCTGGACGCCCACTTCTTGGCCTCTTCCTGCCTCCTCTCCCACCCCACCCCACCCTGTCTTTCTCCCCATAGCACCTCCAATGCACCCAAATCTGGGTCTCCAGCATCAGCCTAATCAGCTCCTTCCCACCCCACCCCCAATTTCCTGAAGACACATGTAAAATCCCATTTGTGGGGGGGAAAAGTCTACCCAAGTTGCCTTGACATAGGGAGCTGTGACGGAGGTGGGCTGGAGCATTCCTGCAGAGCAGCTCTCAACTCGCAGTGCTCCCCTGCCCGGTCCTCTCCTCCAGCTCCACCCCTCCCCCTACCTGGCTCCTCGCAGCCGCGGCCCCCAGACCAGGCAGAGGGTTCCTCCTCTGGGAGCGGGGACTGTCCTCCACCTCCTCCACCCTCCAGGGTTTTGCGTTTCTTCGACATGTCTGCCCAGGGCTGGGGCTTGGGGTTTCTTTTCCCCACCCCAGCCCTCCCCCCTCGGAGAGGAGAGTGAAGGTGGGGTTAGGTGGAAGGGAGAGGGAGACAGAGGAAAGGGGTGGGGAGGAGAGAACAGGGTGGGAATGAATGGAAGGGGGTTGCTGCTTCGAGGGGAAGGCACTTTGGAGAGGCAGGAGGAGGCAGGGCCGGCGGGCGCAGGGATCCTACAGTGAGTTCGTCAGCGCAGCCCTCCGTCTAGGGGGTTTGCCTGCTCTCGCTCGCTCTCCCTCTCCCTCCTTCCTCCTTCCTCTTTCTCTTTCCTCTCGAAGGGTGTCAGCTGAGAGGGAAGGAGAGAGCAAACACCAGACCGGAGAGGCTCGGTGGGCCGCTCGGCTGATTTCTTTCTAATTTGAGAGGGGTGGGTGGGGGTGCTATGTATTTGGACCCCTGGGCTCTCTGTTTACAAAGAAGTAATGTCTTGGGGGGGGCAGTGTTTGTGGTGTTTGTGGGGGGTGTTCCGTGGATTGCAGAGGAAATTGGGTAGAATGAAGAAAATAAAATGCTGCAGGAGGCGAGGTTGTGATGCCTTCAGGTGCTAGGGACACCGGACCCCCCCTCCTCCCCTATGACATCATTGGAGCTTCTGCGAAGGGGGCTAGGGAGGTGCGGTGGGAGGCCCAGAGCAGAGCGGCAGCAGAGGGGGCGGGGGCGGGAGGGGAGACCTCGGCCCCATTCAGGACTGGGAGTGACGAGGGTGCAGGGCACAGCGGCCCTTCCCCGGGCCGCCTCACCAGGCACCTGCCCGTCCGGCGTCACCGCGGCTGCGGTTTGCAGCTGGAGGGCCGCCTGCGCAGGGAACCCGGAGCTGGAGAACTCGGCGCAGGCGGTGGGCGGGAGGCAGTCACTCGGGCGCTGGGGTGGCCGCAGCCTCTGTCACCTCCTCCACCCTCTGCGTTTTCTCGCTTCATAAACTCAGGTTTCATCTTTCCCACTTCCACTCATCACCCCTCCTGCAAAACAGTCGTGTCCCCAATCCACACACACACACACACACACACACACACACACACAATTTTCTTCTTGCCAAAAAGGACGGAGGGAAACGATGGGTGTATTTTCTTAAAGTAGGACAAAGATTGAAATTAAGTTTTGCTGGACTTCCAAGGGTTAAATAATAGGTAAGAAGAACTGTCAACTTACCGCCAAAGTATGCTGGCGCGCACCGCCGCTCTCCGCCTCACTCCAGTTCATCCGTTTAAACGCGAGGGGGGCGGGGAGGGCCAGCCCGGGGGCGCGGTGGGTCCGGAGCGGCGCCAGACAAGTGGCCGAGGAGGCGGCGGCCGGAGTCCGGGACCCTCCCCGGAGCTCGGCGCTGCTCGGCGCGGCAGCAGGCATGCTGCCGGGACAGCGGGCACGCTGGCTTTCGCTCCGACCTTCTCGGAGAAGGGGCGACAACCCTAACCGGCGTGGGGGGCTCCTCCTCCCCTCCTTTCCATCGGGGGTCCCGAGGAAAGCCGCGCTGGGCGCCCTGGGAGCCCGCGAACTCCGGTCCATTTCGGCTCGTCCTCCCCGCAGCCGCAACTTCGGCCCCGCACGGCGACGGATGGTGAGCGCGAGTGTGCGCGCGTGTGTGTGCCCCGTGCGCGCGCGTGTGCCAGGGTATGTGCCCGCGCGCACTGGGCATCGGGGCAGGTGCTGGCGGGCTCGGCTGTGCCCGCCGCCCGGCACTTGGAGAGTTTTCCTTTAAGCCGCCCCGCCGCCCGGACACCCCCCGCGTCCAACAGGCGGCGATGACGTCCGCAGCCTCGTTGCCAGACAGGCCCCGGCCGCCGCTGCCGCGCGTTGACAGGGGCCGGCGCTCCGACGTCAGCAGCCGGCCCTTCGGCGAGGCTGCTCCGCGGAGACGGCTGCCACCCCCGCACCTGCCGGCCGGCCACGCGGGTGGGGGCAATGAAATCAAAGGCAGCGGGAGGGGGCTGGGGAGGCGCTGACGCGGGGTGGCGGGGGGGGGGGGGGGCTCCGATCTGCGCTCTTTGTCCTGGAGCTCCCGAGCATATAAATAGTGCTGTCTCCAGCCAGACTTCCACCCCGGCTCACACCCCCGCAGGGCCCCCGCCCTGCCCCCGTCACTCGGAGTCGCCCTCGCGCCGCGGGGAGGGCGGTGGGGCGGGGGCGGGGGAGCAGGCAGGGGACAGACGCGGCTTCGCGTCCCTCTTCCCATTCATACATTCAGTTGGAGTCTTAGGGCTGCCGCGGGGCTCCGGAGTCGCTGTGAATGGACTGACGCCCGCGCGCGGGGACCACCGGGTCCTCAGGGACGTCTCCCGCGCGGGGGGGCGCTCCTCCCACGCGGAGACACGCACCCTCACCTCCGTGCGCGTGGCAGCACCCTAAGCGACAACCCTTAGGGGAACAGGGGCCTGCCCCCTCCTGCCCCTCCACCCCCAGGGTCTTTTCAGCCCCTGAAATGCCAGAACTCAAAACCGAGCGACACTCGCGCTGCGCTCAGTCCCCACACCGCGGAGAGCCAGACCCGGACTGGACCGCAGCCCGTCTGCCGCCTGGATCGTAGCAACAGAGAGGGGGCGGCCACGTGGCGCGGGGCAGTGGCTGGGGCCCAGAGTGTCGCCTCCCTCTGTGCACAGCTGGCTGCCCGAGCCCACGCGCCCTCAACTCCCGAGCCCCCAGGGGTGCAGCGGCGCCTGGGAGAGGGTGCAGTGCGAGGGTTTCGGGGGACCGCAGGGCGGGTTCCCCACTGGGCGGGCTCCCCACTGGGCGGCTCCCCACCCGAGCCCAGTCGCCAGGAATGCGTGGGCGCTAATCCCCGGCGCACTGCAGCCGGGACTGTCAGGATGGCAAGGCCCACACAGGACCCTGAGTAGCGCCAGACCCCCCGGCTGGGCACTGACCGGGCTTCTGGCCCAGGACCCCAAAGTGTTGAGTTCTGAGGCGCTCTATACACCTCAGGAGCTTACCAAACGCACATCAAGGTGTCCTTGGTAGGCAGGGCACAAGTATGGCACAGGTGACACAGAAAAAGCCTTTGCTGGGTCTGGGTTACTGCACACGCCCAGGAGCGTGGTGGCAAACTGCACTGAGCCCTTCAGAGCTGGCCTTGGCCCAGCCTGTAGAGCGGGCTGTGAAAAGCTGTCCACTCCCCTGGCCTTGGTCCCCCACTCCTGCCCCATAAAACACCACCCTTCCACTTGGGTGCTGGAGCCGCTCCTCTGCTAGTAGGGGAAACGGCTTCACAGTTGCCTTCATATTTCCTGGAAACTCATCTACTGGGTCCTTCCCCCCACACACACACACACAGACACACACACACACAGACACACACACAGAGAGACACACACAGACACACACAGACACAGAGACACACGCAGACACACACAGAGACACACACAGACACAGACACACACACACACACACACACCCATCTCCCCGGTGGACAAAGGAAAAACAAAACCCCTCCTGACCCCTTCCTCCGTCCTCCCAGTCCCAGCCTCCCGCCTTCCCTTTACAACAGACAGCACACAGCAGCGCCCTAGACCCTGTCTCTGCTTACTGTCCTGTCCCGCTGGCTCTTGAGCCCGCTCCAATGAGGCTGTCTCGGCTGCTCACCCACACCCCACTCACCCAGGCCACCGTCACTGTCCACTCACACCACACGTAACTCTGAATCCTCGTCTCCTTGATGCGCCACCTGCCCGGGGCAGAGTTCAGGTTCCCTCTTCCTATACACATGCCGTTTGCTTGGCTTTTGACCACCACCTGCCCAGGTATTCACCCCACCTCTGGCCATGCCCTCTGGGCCACGCCACGTCTCCCCAGCTTTGTGGGACAGAGCCCACGACCCCTTCTCTTCTCTCACCACCTGCCTGCCCCTCGGTGGTCTCGCTCAGCCTCCTGGTTTCAAGCCTTACGTGGATACTGCAGACTTGTTTGTATTTGTATTTAATGTTTGTATTTAGCGCAGACCACCCCCTAAACGCTGGAATCTCATGCCTGTCCAGCGCCTCCTCCTGGATGCGGAGCGGTACCAGGAGCTTAACATGACTGTAACTGGGCTCTGATTCACCCTCACCCCGAACCAGCCCTTCCCACGGGTTTTCCCACCTCAGTAAATGAATATCCCATCCTCTCTGCTACCCTTGGGCCAAAAACTTTGGAGAAACAATGACTCCTTCTTTCTTCATCCCCACATTCCATCTGTCAGCAAATTCTATCCCCTCTACCTTTAAATATGTCCAGGCTACGAGTCCCTGTCACCACCCCTCCCGCTGGGCTGTGGCTCTGCCCAGGGCCCCTTCACTCCGTCCTCCCCAAGGCAGCCAGGGCAGTCCAGTGCAAATGTGAGACCAAGTCTCTCCTCCAGAGGCTTTCCAACGTCTGGGGAAAAGCTAGTCCTCACCCACCAGCCCTGTGGCCTCTCGGGCCTTGTCCCTCTTCCCGCTCCGCCATCCCCAGCCCCATCGTCCTTTCCCAGAGCCCACTCAGAGCTTCGCACCTTCTGAGCCCTCTCTAGACTTTTCTGCTCAGCACGGCTACGTTTTCTCCCTCCTTTTGTTTTGACTTGGTGGCCTGGTCGGAGAAGCTCCACATACTTCCTACCCTTGCCTCTGCTTTGTCTTCCTCTTTGCTTTACTTGGGGTTCACATATTTGTCTTGTTTACTCTATGTCCCACTAAAATGCTGGCTGCGTGATGACAAGCGTTTTGGCCTTTGTTTGGAAACTAGACTTGGCCTCAGGAGCCCCTCGCCTCACCACACATCCCAGAGACACTTGATTGGTTTGTTTGCAAAGAGAAGGTGAGCTTGGAGGCTGTCGGGGGACTTTCCTCTGCCACCATGGCCCTCCAAATAAAATACTGTAGGGGAGTATGTGAGCCCCTGCCCCGAGATTCCCTTAGGGCTCTGGGTGACTCCTGGGGAACGCAGTGCATTCATCACCCCGACCCCGACACATGCTCTCCCCTTCAATCGCTACCTTGTGCCCCCCTTCTTCTCCCTGTTTGTTGCCCTTTCCTTTCCTGCTCAAGCCCTAAGGCTGCCGTGGGGGCCCAGGCTCGGGCATGGCCACCTTGAAGGGCCCCAGCTGCCCTGTGTCCTCAGAGTGCCACGCTCCATTCTTCAGTCCTGTTCAGGGTGTTCATGTCCCTTCTCTTTCCTGGAACTTTCCAACATCCAATCTATGAATCGCACATTTCATTCATTCAGCAATCACTGAGTTCTGGGGCTCCAAAGTCGGGAGTCCCGGGGACTCCCCACAGTGCTTCGTGATCCAGAGCCTGTGGTGGGGGTTAGGGGACACAGGCCTCAGAAGAGGCCCTGGACTCCGTGCTGTGCTGCTGGCGGTGAGGGAATAACCTGGAAGAGGAGAGGTGGGCTGAGAAGATGTCTGGGCAGCACACACCAGGCCGGCTCGAGCAGACGGGCTGGAGCCCCACAAGAGGCTGGGTGTGCAGCCCAGAGGCCAGAGAGAGTGGAAGCTTGGGACCTGGGTGCTCCAATGTCAGGCCGGAGGACGAACAGAGGATGAAAGACCTTGAAGGGTTTCAAAAGATGAATGGTGTTCTGCATGTTTTAACAGACGGCTGGTGAGCAGATCAGGGGAGGTGAGAGCAGAGGTGGGGAGCTGCTAAGACAGGCTGTCGTAGGGTAGGAGGTGAAGGAAGGAGGAGAGCACGCTGTGTGTGACAGGATGTGGGAGGTGAGGAAGATGGAAATAGCTCCAGAATGCATGCGCGGTTGCTCCTAGTAGGAACTGAAGATAAATCCAACTTCGCTGAGGATCACAGGGCGATGGACCTCCAGGAGGCACGGGCTGGCTCCACTCAGGTGGGGCGATCGTCACAGTCGGGGGCTGCCTGACTTGCACACCTGGACACTCCACGTTACGGACTCAACCTGAGCACCTCAGGGTGGGGGGAGCTTAGATGAAGTCTCACAAGAGACTGACGTATAAACCAGTGTTCATTTCCAGTGGGGCCAAGTGTTTGTGGGCGCTGGGGTTCTCTATCCCTGTATTGGGGCCACCGGGTCCCATATCGGGTAAGGAACACATCGAATGACAGAGCATTGTATGGGCGTAGAGGCCTGCTTGTCTGGGCTGTGCGAGGGGTAATGGGTGACGCCACCGTCGGCACTCCAGAGAGAAGCAGCGGGACTTCCCTGCTTCCCGGCCCCGTGCTCCTGCTTCCAATGATCTCTGGAAACCCTGAGGAGCACTGTGAGAATAAAAGGCCCAGGGGTGCTTCAGCACTTCTCCTGACACCTGCGAGGGCCCAGCCTTCGTGCAACAGCTGCTGCCCATGGTCAGACCCCTTCTCATTTTCCCTTTTCTTGAAGAGTGTGTCCAGGTTCTTCTCGTTCCAAGAAGTGAGATCTTTAGATAACGGGTGCTAATTCTGACTGCTTCTGAGAACAGGTGGGGGAAACAAGCAGACCCAGAGAAAACATCTTCCCAGAACACTGCACCCCCATGTCCCTCCTCCACCCCCACCCCCACCGCGTGCCCCACACAGCCAGAGGCTGGGCCTTGACCCACTGGGCTCAGTCATTTCTGTGCCGAGAAGAATTTGTATGTTGTGGGAATTTATTTTCAAATGGGGTTGGAAAGATGGAAAGTCCAAGAGTAGCTAACTTAATGTTATGCATGACATCTGAAAATAAATTTGAAAATAAAGATTCGGCATCTAACCACGGATGAGTAGAGCTGGAAGGAACATTCCATGATCTCAGGGCCCCAAATTCCATATTGCAAATGAGGAAATTGAGGGCAAATGGTATAACACAGGCAGCCGTGGGGACTTCAAGTTGTTTTCTAAGAGGAGAGACATTATATTGTGCATTATGCTCAGATTTTTAAGTTGCTCAAACAAAATCAGAAATATTAATTACATCTTATCTGTTCCTCTTCTTCCATAAGTAACATAGCTTAGTTATCTTAAATATTGCATCTGTTTGGACTTCATCACTCACATTTTTTTTAAGATGTCATTTGGAAATAATTTCAAATTTACAGAAAAGTTGGTGGGGGTGTTTGACGTTTCCTGGTGATTAGGTTTCGTTTTCGTGTTGTCAGCTGTAACGCTACAGGGTGTGGGGGGTGTTGTTCAGAATGTCACACCTGGAGGCTCGGAGGTCCACCTGGTTCTCATTGCTGCTCTGGGTCCTAAGCTGGGTCTGTCTGATTTCTCTGCTGTATAATAATAACTCTTTGTGTTTCACTTGCAACTAATAAGCAGTCTATAAAGAGACCCTTAAAGACCAGGTGGATATTCTGCGCTCGCGGCAATCTACCCTGAAGGGGCTTCCACCGGGGGTCTGGCCTGGTCCCCTCCTGCTGGATAGTTCTCAAGTCAGCTCTCCGTCCACAGTCACTCAGGAGCCCTCCCTTCCCCACTTTATGTGTCTATTTATTAGTAATATATGAGTATTGAAGTTTATTAACGACTCAAATTCCTATTTTTAATGGTTTACAATTCATTCCTCTATGTAATTATTTTGCCCATATTCAGTCCATTAAAGGGCCAGTGAGAACCCCTGTAGGCTGGTTCCTGTGTCCCCACCATTTTCCGAACTCTTCCTTACTTTTGGCACAGCAAGATGTTTCTGACCCATCTTGTATCTACCTGGCCCCAGCCTGGAATCAGCCATTTCTCCCAGAACGAGAGTCCTTGTAGTGGGAATAGACACCAAGATCCATGTAGCAGGACAGCCACTGCCCTGGGGTGTCTTCTTCTTCTTGGCCCTTGAAGCAGACAGATCTAGGCAGTAAGTGAGCATGCCTAGACACACATTCATGTATACACATACGTACCTTCACATGTGTAGAGTCAGGAGTCTTTCTTGACTGTCCCCAGGGCCTCTATAGATGTCCCTTTCATCACAGTGACATCCCCAGCTCCCAAAAACATACCATGTCTACTCACTTGCTCCACCCTGCAATGCATCAGAAAGTTCCCTAATTGCTTTGCCTGAACTACAGCGACAAACAAACTTCTGAAGGTCAAGGTCATTTGCCGGTCTCCTCCAACACCTCTCACCAAATCCGCAGGCTCTGTAGTCAAACACTGTGTTCACAAGTCATTTGGATTTCTTCTTTCTCATTCACTCCCCTTCCATTGTCACTTATTTGAAAGATGACCAGATTTGTTTGCTTCCGTTTCCTCTCAGGTTTAGGGTTTATACCCCTTTCCATTCTTACTGATTTATTTTTGTTTTTTTGAATATGTATTTTTTTAACCTGCTTCTGAAAGTAAAAGTATACTTAAAACATGCAGGGAGAAGTTCACTCTCTCTGTCTTCCTTCCACTCCCTCTTTCCTCCAGATCCTGTAGGAAGCCAACTTCATTGTCTTCTGGTTTCTTAACTCAGATTCCTTTTGCAAAGGTGAGCAGATGTGTTCGTTTTTTTCATTTTCTGCTTTTTTACTCCATAAAACGTATAGCACATTTACTCTTTTGCAATTTGCTGTTCTTCGCTTCCTAACACTGAAAATCACTCAGTGTCTTCCTCATTTCTAATAGCTGCTCACCCTCCACCGTGTGTATGTACCACAACTTATCCAGCCAATTGCCGATGCTGGAACGTTTAGGTAATTTCCAAAACTTTGCAGTTACAGATAATGCTGCGATGTGTTACTTCATGCATTTACATTTTCATACAATCAGAGGTGTAACTTCAGGGTAAAGCCCTAGAAACATTGTGAAACCACCAGGTGAATATAAACAAAGTTTTGTTAGATATTGGCACATTCTTTTTCAAAGGGTTTGTGCCAGTTTACAAGTCACCAATCATTTTCTATTTTAAAGAAAAGTAAAAAAAATTTCCCAAATGTGCACAGGTCTGTGTTATGAAAAACTATTCTGTTTTAAGGAAGTAACTTGTTTCACTGAATTAGAATGGCTGGGGTCTAGGGCTGCTTTATCCTCAGGCCACTTGGGATGTGATGAAATTAACAGGATATATAAACGTGTGCTTTTTAACTCTTGCTTACTAAATTGCCATACAAATTTTGAACCTAATATATCCCTCCATGTTATGTAATAAATCTCCTGGAAAGAAACCAATTGGAATCAGGTGTGGTTTTTGTTCTCAATTCTGTCATATTCTTGCTCTGTGAATTGGGGAAGGTCGTTTGATACTAAGACTCTGTTTCCTCCTCTGTAAAATGGGGATAAAGATAATATTTGCCCTGACTACCCAGTAGTTTGGCTTAAGAATAAAATGCATGTGTCATTTATAGATATAATGGCAAATCTATCATCTTATCACCTATCTATCTATCTATCTATCTATCTATCTATCTATCTATATCATCTATCTTTTGTCTCTATTTGCCACAGTCTTTGAAATACCTCCCTTCCAGGATAGTGAGGGCAATACCATTTAACTGGAATTTAGGAAACCCGCATTTTTTTCCCATCATTTTCATCCCTACCATGGTTAACACACTGTTTAACTCTAGAAGTGGTATTTCACCTTTCCATATCTGATCTTCCATCTTTAAAAAATGAAAAGGTTGATCTCATTCACCTGTAAGATTCTTTCTGGTCCTAAAACATTGTGATTCTTCAAGCAACCGATGGTAGGTAGGCAGTGAGAGCGCTGCAAGGTCTGAGAGAATGCCACGCCCCCTCTTTAAAGATCTTCACTAAGAAATACATCATTTCAAAATGGAACTTTTAACAAGAGAGCCGTTAGAGTTCCTGAAAGTCTGAGACCATTTTCCCACCCAGGAGGTGCAGGACTGCCACCTTTGATCAGTAGATAGTACTCGGGGTTGTTTCTCATCTTTCCATGAGATCTTGGATAATTATTTTGAGCTTAGTTGGCTAACAGTGAAGGCTGTAAAGAAAAAGAGAGGAGAGGATCTCTGTACACCTACTCCTGTAGTCACTCTAGGCTCAACTCAGGTGACCGAGAAATAACAGACACCTCACCTGGTGGGAGAGAAGTAAAGAGAGAAGTTGGAAGGCAGAGAGTGCGTCTCAACATGGCTGACTGCTTTTACAATTCACCTTCATCACAGAATGTGAAGGTCTGGGTCTAAAACGGCAACACCTTCTCGACGAGGGCTCCGCTGGCCACGCTGACCCAAGCCGAGCTGCTGCTCAGTGTGAAACACTGGTCTCACACCGCCTGCCCCTTGCACTCGCAGCTCTGAGAACAAGACTAGCTAACAATGTCCAGCCTCGGCCAGCGCTGAGCATGAGCCTCTGTGCCCTTCCCTTCCCCCAGTGGCTGTGACACACCTCACACCTTCTGGTGACACACCTTCTGGTGAACACTTCCAGTCTGGAATCCATCAGTAGTCCTTCTCTTTCCACTGGCCTCCGACCCATCACAGACATGGCCTGTGCCCCGAGCGTCGCTCAGGCCATCTTGTCCTCACTGGCCTCACACCGGCGTGGCTGAGGCCTCAAAGAGTCAGCTTAGCCCACATGGAGGTCCCCTGAGACGGCGCCTTCCTCGTCCTGCTCCCAATGCAATTTTATGAATTGCTGTCCGACCGGATCTCACTCAGACCTCACATCGTCCAACACTCCCCGAAGGACAAAGCCGGACTGGCCACTGGCCACAGATAGCCCTTCACAGCTGGTGCTCCTCACCCCTCTGGCCTGAGCCTTCCCCACCTGCCTCTGCTCTGTACCCTCCCATCACAAGGAGCCCCAGAAGTCCCCCCTACACACCATCTTGCCCACGCCCCCCACTGTGACCCATGGCCCTCTGCCAGGACGTCCTGCCTGGACGCCGACCCCAGGCCAAAACCAGCCAGGTGACTGGCTCCTTCAGAGCTCAGCTCGAGGGCCACTGCCCCTGGAGCTCGTCCCTCCTGTGTTCTGGCCTGGGCTGAAGTGATGGCCCTCGCTCTGGTGGCACCGGACACACCTACGTCAGGGTGGCCTCCATCCCACTAGAGCAGCGCAGTTGGGTCTTGTGTATGGGTAGAAATCCTGACCTCTTGTGCTCACACAACAGTAAGTCTGGGAGTGGCCGCTGCTGGCTGGGCAGTGGCTCAGTGATGCCAGACGGGCCCTTCATGGGCGAGTTGTCAGCTCAGACCCAGGGGCTATTTTGTGTTCAAGCCATGAAGATAAAGAGAAGAAAGACTCACACCTGCTCCTTTCATCAGGAAAAATACAACCTTTGGCAGAAACTTTACACGTCAGTCCGTGGCCAGGACTGTCACAGAACATGCCTGGCCACCAGAGCAGAAGGACAATGACTGCCTCAGCTGGGGCACAGACAGCACCTTGGCCCCAGACAGCCCAGACCTGTTAGAGGGAGAAGGGAGACGAGAACTTGGAAATGCCATCAATTGTGTCGGTCAGTGTCAGCCCGTCTGTCTGCCACCTGGCTTACAGGGAACGTACAATCGGGGTGGTCAGAAGGAAGTCCAGGGGTGGTGCTCTGTGACCACTTACATTTGCTAAGATAGATACATCTATCTTAGCATGAAATCACTTATGGATGGTTACCAGGCAGGAGTTGTTCTCGTCAGACCCCCCCATGTTTCAATTTAGTATCAAGTGTTTTTTTTTTCCATGGCTTCAATCTTCTGGTGGAATTTCCTCTGTCCCCCAGCAGTGACTGCAGATATTGGTCACTTTGTGAAGAGAAGGACTATCATATATTAAAACATCTTGATTTTAGAAGAGTGATGGACACACTGCAACAGAACAGCACTGCTGGATCAGAGGCTGACACTCTGGAAGGAGCAAATAGAAAAGTTTTCAGCCCAAAGATTGCTAGGGCAAGCCAAATGCCAACATAAAACGATGTCCTTTCTTGTATGCACCAAAAGATAAGACTTAGCTCCTATCCTAAGTTAAATTGGACTGGCTGGTGTTCAGCCACACATCCCTGGGGAACAAACTTGTTTGTACAGTGTGTAAGCAGGACACGCAGCGCGCTGGCAGTAGAAGTCGGACCATATGGATACTGTCACTGACGGAGGGTCCTCAGTCTCCCAGCTCCCCTCCCCCACCCCGTGTGCAGCAGCTCAACACCAGGGTCTTCTCACACGAAGAGGAAACAAATACCATGTTTCCCCGAAAATAAGACCTAGCTGGACAATCAGCTCTAATGCATCTTTTGGAGCAAAAATTAATACAAGACCCGGTCTTATTTCACTATAATGTAAGACCCAGTATAACATAATATAATATAATATAATGTAATATAATATAATATAATATAATATAATATAATACTGGGTCTTATATTAATTTTTGCTCCAAAAGACACATTAGAGCTGATTGTCCAGCTAGGTCTTATTTTTGGGGAAACACGGTATGTCATTGAAAGTTGTGAAATCACTTCTCTCAGATTTGAGGTAGTTCTCAACACATTGAGGAAGTTCTCAACACACTGAGGTCTGCAATGTTAGAGATTCTCTTGCAAATCTGGAATTTTCCACGGAGAAATGCTAAGATTTTTTACTAATCTACAAATAAAAGAACACACTGCCCCAGCATGTCCCCATTTATAATTTGATCTTTCATCACAAGGTTTTTTTTCCAATTACTTATTTTGGTAACCATGGCACTATTAGTATTAAACATACATGTATATGAGTGTTGTAAGAGGGTTATTATGGTATGTTTAGGTACATGCTCACATTGAATGGAAAACAAAGGTGGAAAATTTCACACAACCGCACATCTGTGGAAATTCTATACAAATCAAGGAAGGATGGCAATAAACACCTTTAATTTATTTCAGATGTTAAGATCCCTTTTTAAAAAGTTGCTGTGCCCACCAGTTGTCTTTTATATCTTGAGACACATTTACCTTAAATACATGCTGGCAATAGCTAATAAACTATTTCAACTGTAAGTAGTTCTTTTTTTTTAAAGATTTTATTAGGGGAAGGGGAACAGGACTTTATTGGGGAACAGTGTGGACTTCCAGGACTTTTTCCCAAGTCAAGTTGTTGTCCTTTCAGTCTTAGTTGTGGAGGGCGCAGCTCAGCTCCAGTTGCCGTTGCTAGTTGCAGGGGCCATAGCCCACCATCCCTTGCGGGAGTCGAACCGGCAACCTTGTGGTTAAGAGGACCTGCTCCAACCAACTGAGCCATCGGGAGCTCAGCGGCAGCTCAGCTCAAGGTGCGTGTTCAATCTTAGTTGCAGGGGGCGGAGCCCACCATCCCTTGTGGGACTCGAGGAATCGAACTGGCAGCCTTGTGGTTGAGAGCCCACTGGCCCATGTGGGCATCGAACTGGCAGCCTTCGGCGTTAGGAGCACGGAGCTCTAACCGCCTGAGCCACCGGGTCGGCCCCAACTGTAAGTAATTCTAAAAGGAAATGATACAGTTAGCAGAGTCCGTAGAAGTCAGAAAATGGGAAAAGTCCTGCCTGTGGAAGAGCAATACAGAAGCACCAAGAAACTCAGAATTTGGACTGGGATTATACCAGCCCATAGAAACAAGGGCACAGAATCAATCCGTGTCATGGTCCTCAAGTTTGCAACACCCAGCACTGGTCACACAGAGCTGGGACCTAACCACAAGCATTCTCCCGCGAACTGGGCTTCAGTGCACCCTTGTCACCTGCCGTCTCTTTCTTCCTTTCATTTGTTGAGCCTTAGAAAACAGGCAAGTTGAGCCTCACCCACATGCCCGGACCAGCGCAGGACATCCTGGAGAACAGGCTGGGTACAGCAGCTGGTCAGCGCCTGGCTGAGTTCGTGGTCTTGGGCTAGTGAGGCGGGAGCATGAGAAAGGACTGACATGTGTCCACTATGTGACTGCAAGTTGTAACATGCGCCATGGAGGAATTGCACAGTGCAGTCACAGGTCACCATAAAGTGTGTGCTTTGGTTGGGAAGATGTCTTTGTAAGAAAATTGTAAGAGAAGATGTCTTTGCAGTGATATTTGTCGTAGGCCCGGCACCAGAGTGAACACTATCCAGGAGAGGAGATGGGCAGGTGCTTCTAGGTGGAGCTTGCCTAGAGAGAAAGAGCCTCCTAGAGACTAAGAGAAGATGAGCAGGTCATGGAGGATGTGACTGAGGCTGATGAAATGGAAAGGACCGGCGACATAGGGCCTGGGAATCACCACTCAGAATTAGGTTTGTCCCAAGGCGACAGGTGGGCATCGAAGGGTTTTCAGCAAGAAGGACACAGAGTCGTGTGTCCTTTGCAAGTTTTTAGAAAGCAAACTGAGAATGTATCAGAGTCTCCCTGACTTGCACCAAAACCTAGAAAGTGAGAGAATGTCTTATAAAACAATTTAACTATGGCTGCACCCAGGGGGAGACCGTGGGGATCTCCTGAGACGCACAGCGAATTGGCAGGAGAAGGGAGACAGAGGGCAGGGCCGACTGTGGGGGTGCAGCCCCGGGCAGAGAGACAGATGTCCACAAGGGCCCCTCCCCTCCTGCTCCAGGAAATGAAACCCGCCCTGACCCAGAGCTAGATATCCCCCAGGTTTCCTGGAGTTCAACGTCCCCACCAGACCAGAAGAGTCCTCGTGAGCAGTGTGAGTGGAAGCTGACTCATGTGCCCTCTGTCCCGGCGGGCGCCCAGGAGAAGCCAGGCGTGTCTGCTGCACACTGTCTTTCCTTTCCTTGCAGCTGGAATGTCTGCACAACCTTGGAGGCCAAGAGCAGGCAGGACCCAGGCCTGCAACCTGGAGGGAAACACACGTCTCAGCCCAGAGTTGCTTATGGTCGGTCACTTGTTACAGCAGCAGAGCCTCTCAAGCTGACTGAGGACAGAGGAGCACGTATGGCCGGGAATGTAAACAGCCACGTAGTCCTCCAAGCACAACTGTGCTTGGGGCAGAGAGCGCTGGGTGGTGGGTAATGCAGGAGATAGAAAGACCAGGGGGAGCCACCCAGCTTGGCAGCATGCCCCATCCCACCTCGCCCGGCTACACAATTTCTGGGGGCAGGGCAAAGTGAAAATGTGGGGACTCTTGTTCAAGATTATGAAGAATCTTAAGAAGGTGACAGCCAAGTAACAAGCCAGCCTGAGGACCCTGAGCCCAGCCTTACTCTCCAGGGGCTTTCTGCTGAGTAGCTGTGTCTGCCCATCCCCGGGCAGGCGGCACACAGGGGTTGCTGACTGTCCACCAGGGTCTCCGCTGCAAAGCCACGCTCCCAGCCAACACTCCCCTCTCATTTGTGGAGGGTGCCACCATGTGACAGGAGGGGCCCCAGCACTCTGACATAGCAGTGAAGCCACTCACACAGGAGACCCTTAGTTATTATCGCCTATGTGGTGAGTAAGCTGGCTTAGTGCCTTTCGGATCACACAGAGCAGCATTTCCTAACACAGAGCATGAACCCTAACTGGTGTCTTAGCATGCTTATCAGAGTCACAGCCCCAAAGATATCCATGCCCCAGTCCCCAGAACCTGTGACTATGGCACCAGCGACTGGGACATAGCAAAGGGGACTCTGCAGTGGGATTCGGGTACGGACCTTGTGATGGGGAGAATAATGTGCGTTGCCCAGGTGACCAGGCCCACTGAATCACAGGATGCCTCAGAAGAGGAGAGGGTCTCCCAGCGATGGAGAGGAGCCGGCTCTGGAGCCAAGGACTGCAGTTGCCCCCAGAGGCCCACAAGGGCCAGGGCCTGACTCCACCTCCGCCACCCCCAGCCTCCAGAAGGAACGCGGCTTGCTGCCACCTTGGTTTTAGCCCAGGGAGTCCTACAGAACTCTAAGATGGTAAATGCGCGTTGTCTTAAGCCACTGAATCTGGGGTCATCTATGGCAGCAACATGAAACTAACACACTTATGTTAGCAGTAACCAAAAGAGGTTGAAATTATTTTTCATCAAAAAAATCCATTCTTAATGTGTGTTGGAGACAGGGGTTTTGGGGGGCTTCTGGTGAACTATTATCAAAAGGAAGATCCAGAGGGTATATGAATTTTGTCCACTCCCAAACTTTCTCAAATAGAGACAGTGATCTTTTCGGCAAAATATGAGACGCCAAGAAGCCCTTAGTGACTGATACGACCTTCTCATTTTGGTTTTAAGGCGACAGAAGGGACATTGAAACCTGGATGTTCGCAGCAGCCGGTGCCAGTCCTGAGCGGTGCCATTCTCAGAGTTGGCAGTTTGAGGAGGAAACCTGGGTGGAGTATCATTTCTAAGAGACATTCATGTTTGTTTGTTATTATGGCAAAATGTATGACACACAGCCAGCTTCCTGCCTACAATTCAGTGGCACTAATTACATTCACATCGCTGCAGCCACCGCCATGATCTCCCACTTTTTTATCGTCCCAAACAGAAACTCTGTCCCTATTAAACTGTAACTCCCCCCCAAACCCTGGCACCACCGTCGACTTTCTGTCTCTACGAATGTGACAACTGCAGGAGCCTCATATAGGAGGACTCACATGGCATGTGTCCCTTTGTGACTGGGGTATTTCACGCACTGTCCTCCAGGCTCGCCATGCTGCAGCTGGCCGCAGAACCCATTCCTTTCCATGGCTGAATGGCTCTGTGGCGTGCGTAGACCACATTTGCTTTTCCAGTCCTCAGTTGATGGGCATTTGGGTCGTTTCCGCCAGTTGGCGATTGTGAGTACTGCCGCTATGCATTTTGGTATATGGGCATCAGACATTCCTGTGTGCGAGTCTAACGTATAATTAGGGTTTACTGGAGATGAGAAGGAAGTTAAAAGAAGAGGGCTTCTCACAATCTCTCTCCACCAGGAGGGTACTGCCCGCTGCTGTTGCCTTGGAAAGTTCCATGCCACTTAGGACACCATGAGTAACGTATCCACCATACCAAGTGGGTATGTGAGCAGAGATGTCAGAATTTAAGTCTGGAGGCTAAACTGTGGCTGCCCGGTTCAGGTCCAAGCTTTATGATGGATTTTCAAGCACATTTAGAAGGAGTACATTTGGCCAGTTATCCCACTTCTGGAGAATGTGAGAACACCCACTTGTCTGGAAATCCACATGTTTATGGGCAGTCAGTCCTTTGCTTGTTTTGCTTTACTACAGAAGCAGCATTTACCTTTAGGCCACGACAGCTGCCCCTGCCCCTGACACCCCTCTTTGGGTTGTCCCCACACTGCTGGCTTCTCCAGCACAGCAGGGGCTCAGGCCCAGGGATTGGAAGAACCTGCAGGAGAAACACCGACCAGCTGCTCAGGGACCAGCTCAGACACGCACCCTCCCAGCACAGCACCGATATTCCTGTCCTGAAGACTATGTGACATAAAAACACCCTGACACTAGTGGGTTTCAGGGCTTGAACAACAGGCATTTGCTGGAGAGGGGGCTGGGGGCATGTCTGGGGGCAGCTCTGTCTGCAGGGGGTTCCTGCGATGGCCCCCACTAACCCCTTATCTGGGGACTGAGACCTGCGGGGGATCCCCAGCCCGGGTACCCTCCCCTTCCATCCCCCACCTGCCCCTCCTCTGCTCTACCAGGCAAAGGGGGTCTGGGGACGCTGGGGGTGCTGGGGGAAGTAGGGTCATGCGGGGTGGCGTGAGGGACTGCAAAGCGGGTGCAGGAGGGTGGCTGTGTGCAGCAGGGGGACCTCGGGGTGCGGCAGAGGGGAGTGTGGGGGTCGTGGGGAGCATGGGGGTGCAAAGGAAGACAGAGGGGTTGGGTCAGGGAGACATGGGTCCGCAGAAGGCATACAGTAGCACCTGGGGGCGCAAGGGGCACAGCAGTGGGGGCGGCAGCGGAGGCCCAGGAAGCCGGCCCTCGCGCGCCCCTCTCGGGCCCCCTGCGCCCCCAGCGCCCGCGCCCCCACCCTGCTGCTGCCGTCAGAGCCGCTTGCGTCAATGCTGCTCGGTGACACACAGAGTTTTTTTTTCTCCTGCTCTTTTTTCTCAATGAGAGCAGCCTAATGGGATTTTTGTTATCAGACTCATAAATCAAACCACTGGGGCCGTCATGCCTGGCACGTGTACAGCACCCCTCCCCGCCCCCGCGCGAACCGGGACTGAACGGCCATTCCTCCTTTGCAGAAAAAACTTTAAATATTTCATCTGTGTGTTGTTAGGCTGGCTGCGTTTCTGCAGACAGAGCGACTGCAGCGGGGCGTTGACGCCAGGTAGCCAGGTCCTGCAAAGGCCTCACACCCAAGAGCAGTGACAAACGGGATTTGCAGGCAGAAAGAATGGTCCGAGGGACCCACACCGGTCAAGCTGCTGCAACACAAATCCACTGAAGGACCTGTTGGTGGGGGTTGCTGGTGCAGTTAGTAGCTTCTCCTGCCCTGCATTTTTTCTGTGGGTGTTATTGACACAAAACAGAACAGCAGCTACGAATACAAATCAAGCAGTAAATACGTCAGCAGCAGGAGCCGTCGGGAGCGGCAGGGATCCTGCCTGCTTCTGCGATGGTTCCAACGCCTAGTGCACGCAGATTTCTAATACGACGAGGATCACTGGGAAACCTAGTTCTCTTCGTCCGCAAGCAGTCGAGTGGGCTAGCCCTTGTTCGCCCAGGCGGGGGCCCAGGTTTAGTCCCGGGGGAAACATCCAGGAGCCCCTTCCTATTTCCATCAGAGGTTCAACCACAAGTGGAAGCCCAGAAACTCCACGGGAAGGCGGGGGTGGGGGGCACAAGCTAGCAGGGTAGGGACGCTCGGGAGGGAGGCTCAGCTTCCAGAAGTGGACACACCAACGCGGTCCACATCTGGGAACCACCCCTTAGGAACAGCACATGTATTCAAGCCTGAGCCACACAGAACCGAGGTGTTCTGCAAACTGCTAATCCTGAACCATGGCTGCCTGGCTAGGGCAGCCCCTTCTCTGGGAAATTTTCAGAGCAGCCTCGGGGGGCTCAGATTGGAATTTCACAGAGCGACATGCTTTCAATTGAAAGTGGGTGCCCAGAGTCCAGCAGCCTGGGAAGAAAGTGGTTACAAAGAGTATGGCCCAATTTTTTTGTAAATTCATTGTAATTTTGACTCCCGTTTCCCGAATCCGTGGCCTCTGTGCCTCCAACTTTATTTAAAGGTCATAACTGACACCAGGAGCAGAGTGATTGTGTCTGTGCTTTCGAATTCCAGACTTTTCTGCTTTTGAGTCATGGCTCTTTCTGCTGCCAGTGAAAACAGCATTGGTGCCCTGAGCTGGAGGCCGAGGCTGAGAGCTTTACCAAGGGTCTGGCTCGTGTGCCGTTCAGATGCACGGTCAGCCACCCATCTACTTCTCACCGCGTGCTGACGACAGGACGAGGTCTCTGCGTGTGTGGACTTCCTTCATGGACGTTAACAAGTCAGCTATTGCCAACTAAGTTCTGTGTTTTAAGGAGCCGATCTCCTCCCGTCGTCGCGCACATTCTCTCCCGGGCAGCAAGGACAGAGAGATGAAAACACTGGGGGAGAGAGGCGTGGAGAGAGGGCTCAGAAGGGGGCAAAGAGGGAGACAAGGAAAGGAAAACCAGTACATGTGTTTGCATCGTTCAGATAGAACCCATAGATGCCCAGGATGACGTGTTTTATGTCGCATGTGGGTCCCAACAACTGTAGGGTGCACAGCGGAAAGAGAAATGGGCGTGAGGACACGGCAGCCTTAGAACACGGTTGCAAACCTTAGCTCCCTCCGTCACTTCCTGTCTAAAGCCCCCATCCCCGTGTGAATGAGAGCTGCTCCGCGAAAGATGAGGTGCAGGAAGTATAGTCGCCGGTAAAAGTATTAACTCGGTGATTGGTTGACTTCAGCGCAAGAGCCCATTGTAGGCGCCTGCTGTGGCATAAAATAAGTTAAAATCGGTCCTACTGCAAAACGACGTTTTTATACAAAATTAGGCAGACACAACGAATGCTACCAAAAAATTAGCTCACTTTTTGCATCCAGAGGAAAGGATACATTGTGTAAATATGTAAGGATACAGATGGCAGTGGATGGCAGTGGGGAGAGATGGGAGCAGGGCCTGTTTGGAGGGGAGGCAACGGGTCTGGTGAGCGTGGAGGAGTGGGTGCTGCCCGACCCTCACCCAGGGCGGGACGCGGTGGGAGGGCTGCCGGAGGCTGGCTCCACCCTGCGGCTCGCAAGCCCCCAACAGCGCGCACAGCTCGGATCCCTCCCGGAGGGAAGACAGGGGACACACCCTCCTGGGAAGGAGCCGGCCGGGCAGCGTCCACCCGGCGAAAAGACCCGCTGACTCGGGGAATCGGAGCAGAGCCGCGATGCCGCCTCGCGCTGTCCGAGACTGAGCCGCACGCAGGGCGCTCTGGTCCTGACGGCACCACGGCGTCCTGGGGACCCCGCGATCAACGACAGGCGTCCTTTGTAGCCTTGCCCCCGGGAGAGGGAGACCGAAATGAGGGCTGCTACGTGCACGCTCTGCGACCGAGCAGTTACGTGTGCCATCCCCCCCCTTTCCCTTCCTGCGGACAGTAGTGTCTGTGTGTGTGTGTGTGTGTGTGTGTGTGTGTGCGTGTGTGCGTGTGCGCGCGCGCATATGTGCGTGGGTGTGCGCACGCGTTTGCACGCACAACCTCCGCGCATACACATTCACCAACACTGGTCCTGTGCAAGGATTCTGAGTCCAGAATACATGTGCCGCCTGTAACTTCTTAAACGCACATGTAGCCTTACGACACTGAGTTTCAGGACACATCTTCGTTTTTATCCCAGCCCTTAGTGTGTGGAGGGTGCAAACACGCGAGCCAAAGATGCAACGTGTGCAGGAGGGAGTCTGCCGCAGCTGCCTACGTCCGCCCCTCACGCTCGCTCCGCTGCCATCACCCACTCCGCCTGCAGCGCCAGCCCGCAGAGCAGACATGCGCCCTGGCTGGGAAACCCTCCGCCTCGCCGGGGCGCCCACACACTCTGGGTGTATTTTCATCTTATTAATTGAGAGGAAGGGCTCGGAGGAGAAAAAAGCAAAGGACACTTTAAAGGATTTTACAGTTTTGTGTGTTTTTTTTAATGTGTTTTTTTTTCCTGTATGTGAGTTTGGCACAGCAAACACAGAGAGGGATTCCATGACACGTGGCTTTGCAAAAAGGAGGGTCAACCTGAGTTCCGTGAACTGTGTCAGCATTTCTTCCCTAAGAAGACATCAGTCTGTTGATAACACTGCCTCTCTTCTTTTTGTATATTACTGTTTAAATTTTTGAGGAAAAAGATTTTTAAATGTAATGTCAATCTTTATATTTTGTTTCTGTCAATTATTTTTACAGAGCCTCGTCACTTAAGTTCAAGTGTGAGTACATTTAGTTTCTGATGTATTTCACTGTGTAAAGGGAATGGGAGATATGAAGTCCGCACAAAACAGTCACAAACGAACCGTACTTAATGTTTCCATAGTTCTCACGGGTTGCAAGGGAACCGCCCTGGAAACGCTAATATGGCTCCACATGGGGACACAGAGGGCCTTTTGGAAGTAAACTCCAGTCGGAGAGCTGGGCCCTGGGCCCCAGAACCCCAGGATTAACGCTCTTGAATAAATAGGGGCAGCAGACATTTCCGGGAACCTCAAGGAAGTGTCCAAGGGTGGAGATGGGAAGGTGGGGAAATCACTCTGTGTAAGGAAACATGGTGTTTGGGTTCTGTCTTGAGAACCGTTCCCAGGGCTGCCTTCACAAAGTGCCATGAAATGGGAAGCTAAACGGCAGAAACATCTTCTCCCAGGCCTGGAGGCTACAAGTCCGAGATCAAGGTGTGGGCAGGGCCACACTCCTTGCCAGGCTCTGGGTGGAATCCTTCCTCCCTCTCCCAGCTCCTGGTTGTGGCCCCAGCCTGGGTGATACTTGGCTTGCAGCTGTGTCACTTTGGTCTCTGCCTCTGCTGTCACATGGCCTTCTCTCTGTGCGTCTTCTGCACATCTTATAAGGACACTGGTCATATTAGATTGGGACTCAAATGACCTCATGTTGACTTGGTTTCCTCTGCAAGCACCCTACTACCATATAAGGGCTGGGTCACTGCTACTGGGGTTAGGGCTTCAACATATATTTTCAGAGCACAAAGCTCAAGCTCACTGATGCTTTGGGGCTGTATCAGGGATGGCCTCTGACTCAAGGCAGGAGGAACAAGTCCTGAGCTTCTCAAAAGAGGAGACTCTGCATAACAGAGGGAAAGGTCCGGAGTTCCCACACCACCTAGCATCACCATGTCTCATGCCTGATGGCATTATGGCCACAAGACAAGTGAGGTCAGCATTAGCAGCTACTGCATGTGCATATCCTGGCACAGGCACTGGAGGGGCGACCAAGGGACAACCTGTCGCAGTGAGGCTGGCTTCTCAGAACACCTGGAAAGGCGGGACACAGAGCTCACGCAGGAGGATGACAGGGACAGCCCGGTCCTGTGGGTCATTAGGTCCTCGTGACCCCACAATGGGGGCTCAGAGCCAACAGCCCCCACTCTCTGGGCCTCCTGCCTCCTTCCTTCCTCCAGTTGGTGAGGTCTAAGGGAGCAGGAACGTACATCCGTATGCTGGGCCCCACATTCACTGGTTGGATCTCTTATTTCCTCCTGATGTTTGCCACATGGTATGAAGACGCACAGCAACTGTGGTGTGTGTGAGTTCATGAAATGACTCACAGCTGAATACAACCAGGCCAGTGATATCCCGCTGTGTCCACAGGGCCCCAGAGTTGAGAAGAGGCACCCCATGGACTATGGCAGGAGGAAGGGGAGGGGTGCTGGGCCTTCTGGCTTGGGGTCAAAAATCGCCACTTCGCTGCCACTAGTTCTATATGCTGAGGACATATGCATTTTGTGAAAGATTTTAATGGGGAAAAGGGATGAACAAATCAAGTAAGTAATTGATGTGTTTATTGATTGAACAAATATGTGGGGACCTATGTCCCAGGCACCATTCTACGTGCATGAGAGACGCCCATGAAAAAAGCGTAGTTGTGGGACCACCATTCTGTTGGAGGAAGGGCACACAATTAAGGCTAATACATGAGAAAAACAGATATCGTGACAGAAGGTAATGTGCACTGTGAGGCAAAACCAAATACAGCAGGATGAAAGGGTAGGAAGGGCAGGCTGACCAGGACGATGGCATGAGAGCAGAGGTGGCCTTGAGGAAGGCGTTAGCAACATGGCATCTGTGCAAAGAATGTTCAAGCCAAGGAAAGAGCAGAGACTAGGACACGAGGTAGTTAGGAAACCCTGTGGGTCATTGCAAGGATTCAGTTTTCACTCTGAGTGACATGGAGGTCTCATAGGCATGACAGCATGTGACATGAATTATAGAAGGGTCTCTCTGACTACAGGGCTGAAAATGGACTGGCGGGGGCAAGGGTGGGCAGCAGGGAGTCTGGGGAGGAGACTGGGGCAGAAATCCAAATGACAGATGACGCTACGCGGACGAGATGGTACGCGTAGCGCGCATCTTGTACGCTACGCGCGCAAGAAGGATGGTAAGGTACTGTCATAATGTGAATATTTTCTGACAAAAAAGCTAACAGGACTTCCCTGGGATTCAACGTGTGATGTCAGGAAAGGGAGGAGTCAAGGGTGACTTTAAAGAAAAAAATCTAAGCTTGAACATTTTAGTGAAGAACTGAAAAATATGAAAACTGAAACACTAAATTTGAAAAAAAAACCTAAAACCAAATTCTAGAATTGAAAAATGCAGCAATGACAAGCAAGAAGCCAGTGGGTGAGTTTAAAGTTTAGTCAGTAGATCAACATAACTGAAGAGAAGTTACTAAACAAGAAGATGCATTGGGAGAAACTACCCAGAATGTGGCACCAAGTGACAAAGTAGGACTTGTTTTCAAAATCTCTGGATGGATTAAGCTATCTCAGAGTATAGGTCCAACCTGATGCTCAAAAATGTGTTTAGTTGGATAAAATGGTGAAGAGAAATCAGACCAATGGTGAGGATTTCCCACCAAAGTGGGATAAGGTCGAACTACCTATGACTAAGCTGAGAGAGAGACAGAGACAGAGACAGAGACAGAGACAGAGACAGAGAGAGAGAGGGGGGAATGTGGCAGTGAGAAAGCAGAGAACTATAGTAAATAGGAATCGTGGAGTCTGTCAGCCTTTGCAAGGGCTGTGACTTTAAACTTTATCTCTTTAGAGAAATGCAGAGCCAGCTGTTGGAGCGTGTGGGTAGAGGAGTAGCATGATCTAATTCACATTTTGAAAGGATCTCTCTGGCCACAGCATTGAAACCTGCCCACAGGGAGGCAAGGTTGTAGCAACTACCACCCACAACAGCTGACCAGAACCGTAGTTAGGAAGCTGGCCAATTTTGACAGGGATGCAGTCCTTAATCTGGTACCTGTGCCAGCATGTGGTGCTGTCATTGTAGCTGTGCCATCCCACGCAGTATTTAAACTATGATGCTTACTGCTGATTATTTCATCCTTCATAGGATTCTATGGTCCAGAGCAGCTGTATTTGCTGGAGAGGAAACTAAGACGAGAATTCTTCACGTCACCATCACGTACAAATCACGACACGTCCAGAAAAGTCGCCATGTTGGCACTGCAAGTGCAGTCATCAAGTTGCAATGAAAAATAACTTTGTTTAGGATTAGTTTTTCTGCAGCTGGATTTCCATCTCATTAGCAGTTCCTGAATACATGGACTGTGTGACCATTGGAGGGTGGGGCATGGGTTACCCCCTTTGGCACAGACTTACCCAACATTTGCAAGCAAATGCCCCTCATTAGCATCTCAGCACTTGTATGTGACATTTTAGTCTCATCTGCCTGAAGCACTTCTTTATAAGAAGCCTCGCAATGCACCAATTTTTATTTGTAAAACACTGAAAAGGTATTTCTGTTCATTTTTTTATTTCCATGCTCTTTCCTTCAAGGAATTCTATTTGAGGTTTTAAAATTTTTTTTTATGTTTTGTATGTAAATGCCACTAGAATTTTAATGACTTCATTACTTTATTAGCCAGTGCCCTTCTGCCAATAATATTCTCTGGTTTTAGCACTTCATCACTGATTGCGGTTGTTATATATATATATATATATATATATATATATATATATATATATATATATATATATATATATATATATATATAGGGTCAAAAATGTATATACATTTTAAGAAAGGAAAAAACTATTAAAATTGTAATACTCAATATATACAAGATGAATACAAGTCACGTATGACTTCTGCAATTACAAGAGGTGCTCGAAGTGGTTCCCATCAGCGTCCAGACACTTCTGATTACGGTGAACTACTTCTTGAGCATAGATGACATATCTTAAAATGCGTATACATTTTTTGGCACCCCTAGTATGTATATGCATGCATGTGTGTGTGTGTGTGTGTATGTATACATATAAATTAGAAGAATGGAAAAGGATACATCATGCAAACGGTAAGCATAGAAAGCTGGAATGGCTATATTAATGCCACACAAAATAGACTATAAAACAAGGAACACTATTAGAGATAAAATACAAAATGGACAACCCAAACGGAAATCACTTAAACCAAACTAATTCTTTGAAAAGATCAGTTAAAACTGTTAAATCTTTAACTAGACTGATAAAAGAAGAGAATAAAGATCTTGCCAATATCAAGAATGGAAAAGACTTTCCACTACAATAGCCTCCCAAACAGAAAGCACCAGGACCATGCGGGCTTACTGGTGAATTCTACCAAACATTTAAGGAAATTATATCAATTCTCTATAATCTCATCCAGAGGATAGATTCAGAGGGACTATTTCCTAAGTCACTGCATGAGGCCAGCATTATCCTAATACCCAAACCAGATAAAGACAGATGCGAAAAGAAAATTATAAAGCAGTATCTCTCATGAACATCAATGTGGAAATTCTCAACAATATTTTAACAAATCAGATCCAAGAATGTCAAAAAGGATTATACACCATGTCCAAGTGGGACTTATCCCAGGTATGCAAGGCTAGTTCAACAATCAAAAAGCAATTAATGCAATCCATAATGTCAGAAGAATAATGAAAACAATCCCATGATCACATCGATAGGTGCAGAAAAGCATTAGACAGTATCCAACGCCCATTCATGATAAACTCTCAGCAAAGTAGGCATAGAGGAACCTCCCCAACTTGATAAACATCGTGTACAAAAAACCTACAACTGACATCACACTTA
Organism: Rhinolophus hipposideros; assembly: GCF_964194185.1. Classification (NCBI taxonomy): domain Eukaryota; kingdom Metazoa; phylum Chordata; class Mammalia; order Chiroptera; family Rhinolophidae; genus Rhinolophus; species Rhinolophus hipposideros. The sequence continues at coordinate 2,709,352 of NC_138049.1, read as the reverse complement.
ATGGTGAGAAGCTGAAAGCTTTCCTGCTAAGATCAGAAAGGAGGCAAAGATGTCCCCTCATCACTGCATTTCAACACAGTCCTGACATTGACTTTTGTCGTTTACTTTTTTTCAGTTTTAATGAGATAAAATTGACATACAGCACTGTAAGAGTTCAAGGTGTGCAGCATGACTTGACTTACATAAATTGTGAATGAATTACCAGGTAAGTTTAGGTAACATCCATCCTCTCATTCAGATACAAAAAAAAAGAACAAAAATAATTTCCTTGTGATGAAAACCCTTAGGATTGACTCTCTTAACAACTTTCAAATATACCACTCAGCCATGTTAACTGCGGCCATCGTTTGTACATCACATCCCCAGCACATGTTTGTCACGTAACTGGAGACGTTTGTCCATTTATCCAAAACTGTAGAGAAGTCCAACTACTGAAAGTAGATCAGTGCTTGCCTGGAAGTGGTGGGGGGTTGGTTGGCAGCAAAGAGAGCTCTTTGGGGGGTAATGGAAATATTCTACAACTAGATTACGGTGGCAGTTACACTATTGTATGCATTTGTCAAAACTAATCAAACTGCACACTTAAATGGGGTGTGTTTCAGTGTGTGCAGATACTATTTTAACAAAGTTAAAGTCAACTTAATAAACTGATTCTTAACGAAGAAAAATAAGTGAAGCTAAACAGTTTGGTACACCATGCCTGGCTCTAAGTAGCTTCTGGAATGACAAGTGGTCCACCAGATGGCCCTAAGTTTCCTTCTTCACCCCTGTCCCCGGCTGTGGTGGGGAGGCGGCTGGGAGCCCTGTAGAAACCAAGCCAAACTCTTGCAGATCACACTTACATTCCTGTGTAACGGAGAAGGGAGATACCAGTCGGTGGGCAGCCTGCTCAAAGCAACACAATGAGCCGGAAATCAAACCTGAGAATGCTCGTCCTCATCCTGCTCCTGGTTTGGCCAGAGGAGAGCTGAGTCAGCCCCCCGCACCCCAGCAGAACAGGCCCTGCAGCTCTGCTTTCCAGAACCATTCTCATTTTTCATAGCTTTGGCATTCCTGGTTACAGAGCCCCGAGCCACTACAGAGCAAACATTAACATTTCACCACATCCCACATTAAATAGATATGGGGTTAGTTAAATTGCAGGAAACCAGTTGGTATAATTTTATATTTTGTGGACATTTACTTAAACATTTTTTATTTCAAGTTTTCCGTGTTTTTCCCACCCACAAATTACAGCCAATTTTTTCCCTTTGCAGTTCTTAAAAATCTCAAAGACTCCAGAACAGTAGGGTCTCTGTCCCTGCCAAGCCTCCAACATAAAGGAGACTTCCCTTCACACACGTGCTCTGGCTGCCTGTGTAGACTGGATTTTTTGTTGTTGTTTGTTTGTTTGTTTGTTTTTTGAAAGTTTCTATTTCATTTAGAGAGATCACCCACTCACAGAAAACCGGGTGGGGTGAGCAGCGCAGGTGCGCTTCGTCTACCCCGGTCAGGCACACCTGGGAGACAACCTGAGCATGGTCTCCAGCCCTGCTAAGGTACACAGCCCCTGGGCATCCACCTGTCCCATTCCCATGCTGTCTGCTCAGCAGGTGTGGGCTGGCCCTCCGGTTCTGCACCTTTAACCAGCTCCCTGCTGCCAGTCAGGCTGGCTCCACCCACGCAGAGCCTGACTCCCCAGGGCACTTGTCTGAGACGTTATTGAGGAAGGGCTCCCAGGGGAGTTTGTGGGGAGGATGGAATGGGGCTGAAAGAGGGGAACCAGGCTGTGCTCTCAGCGGGAGGCTAGCTTCCCTGCGCCCCTCCCCATCCTGGAGCAAGCTTATCACCACAGAGCTGCCTGCCCTAGGCAGTGAGAGAGCCCCCCTACCTCCCAGGGCAATTCTCCTGGGGGGACAGCCTTGAGCCATTTTGAGGTCACCACTCACAGGAGTGGGGCACAGGAGGGGGACCTGGGCTGCAATTCTAAGGACCACGCTGTCATTGGAGCTCTGGTTCCCAAGCCGGTGGCCTCCACAAATGGGGATCTTCCCACTACTCCAGAATTCCAGGCCCCACCCCCTAGACACAAGTAATTTCCAGAAGCTTCCCAGGGATTCCAGTTGCAGCCAAGTTTGGGACGCACTGAACTTTCACTAGTTCCCTTGGCTTTAACTCTCATCCAGTGACCGGTGTCTGAAGAGCGGGCAGGAGCCCCTCTCCCTGTGTCACACGTGGCAAAGAAGAGCTCTTTGCGACCTCCATGGCACAGAGCTTTTAGTGACACATTTTTTCAGTTTTGACATTATCCCCACCAGATGAAATCCTGGTGGTGGGGAAAAACGGGGTACATTTATCCAAGTGATAATGTTCTCAGAAGCCCCACCTGTAGCTGTTGGGACTAAGGAACAGGCGGCTCTCTCTGGGGACACTGCTCAATTTCTCCTGCAGAAAAACTCCTGGACCCTTTGGGCCAGCCGCTCAGAGGGACGCAGGTACTCAAGCCAGCAGTGTGAGCATACCTGGATTGTTCAGGAGATGGCCACGAGAAAACGCCCTCATCTTTCGCTCTCAGGCTTTTCCCAGAATGAATGCCTTATCTAACACATCCGCTATTAATCGTGGGTGCTTTCGGGCAGAAAGATCGTGTGTGTGCTCTTTTACATTACACTCTGTGGCACCTTCCAGCTGTCTACAGTGAAAAAGAGCTTCTCAAAAAAAAAAAAAAAAAAAAAAAAAAAGAGCTTCTCCCCATGCAGTGAGTACACAACGGAAATGGCCTCCAGTCACAAGGGCTGGGTGAGAGAAAGGGGGGGAAGTGAGGTACTTATTGCCATCTATACCGAGGTGTATGTGAGTCAAGTTCATGAGTGACCTTGTTCTAGGAATCTTTCCACGTGCGAATGGAAAAATAACAGCCTGTGTCCTATGAAATCTTGCAAAAAAATGTTTCTATATTCAGCCTGCTGTATTAGCTACGAAAATCACAGTACATGAAAACCTCAGAGCTCCTGATGAGCTGCTAGAATATTTGAACTTACAGTTAGCCCCCTTAAGTGAAACATCGTGTGTGATCAGAGTTATCTGCACGTCATATTGCCAAGTACCCGTAGGTTACATGTGATTTCTGCAGACGGCTCAGAGGAAGGTCAGGGAAGGCAAAGACAACACTGGCTTCGTGCACTTTCCAACTTACTATAAAATGCTATGGCTGCGTTTATCTCATACATAGTAACTCAAAATGCAGGCCTATTTTTCACAGGGAGATAACATAAGCACGTCTGAATAACAAGATGAAAAGAGGAAATTCAACTCTTATCATATTAATCTCATTAGTGTAGACACCAAAGTGAAAAATCTAGAATTTACAGTGTAGCTGTCTTCACTGATCTCATATCTGGTGGTTTCAGACACTCCACCACTCCTTGGTCGAGATAATAAGCCCAGTGAATGTTGGCCTCAGGTAACATCCAATTACCTCCTCTTGCCGCACATGTAGAGGCAGTGGAGTGCAAGGGACAGGGACCTGGCTGCCCTAAGCGACCTGGCATGTCATCTTGCCAACGTCACTTATCAGCTATGTGTCCCCATGCAATCAATCTTTGATGAAGTGCAGGCCCAGGCAAATCATAAGTCTGCTTTCCACATCTAGCATTCCCATGGCACTCTTCTCTGGAGAATGTGGCTTAGTGAAGGCTAACCCAAAATAAATGTCAACTAAAAAGGAGAGGGTTGTATAGAAGCAGGCAACTGTAACAAATCCAGAAATAAACCCTAACATCCAACTCAGCTGGATCCTTTCCTCGACTTCTCTGAAACCCTAAGATGGATGCCTACAATATGTCAGTAATCCAGCATTTACACATAGAAAATGGCCCTGCAATGAGGATGTTGAAATCATTTTAATCCCCGAGATCTATTAACATTTTTAAGAGCTGGATGTTGGGAGACAATCCTCCACAGGTCCTTTGTGTTCCTGCATGTCTTGAACATGAGGCCCTGAGTGCTCCTGTTCTGGATCTCATCAAGGCTGTTTGCAAGTGAAGAGCCTTGGAAGAAAGATGGACTCGTTCTCCCAAGCAAAGGACAGGTGTGCTTACCGTCCAGTGCAATAGAGAGAGTGTCCCCTCCCAAGCAGATGGCACACGGCTCATTATGTATGATTTACATTCCCTAGTCAGGGTTCTTCTCCTGTGCTGCAAATAACTACAAATAAAGATGTCCCCTTTGGGGCGTCTTATAGGAACTAGGATTTGGGGGACTGAGCTACTGGCTGTTGCTAAAGTCGTGAGTAATAAACCACCTTCAGCTGAACCACCCCCCATGGAGTGGGCAGGCTGATCATTAGTTTGCAAGTAGGGAAACTGCATACCCTTCACACTTCTCAACAGAAGGTTGTTTTCACAGCACACCACTACAAATCACTGAAATTGACAGCAACAATGATTAATAGGTTTCCTCTTCCTGGCAAGTTTTTGAATATCAGTGGCCTCTGAGAAGATATCTTGAGTTGCTGAACTCTTTGATTCTCCATCTCCTCATTTATAAAATATGAATAATGGTATAATCCACACAGAAAGATTGAATGAGACACCACATGTGGAAAAACCTAAGAAGTGACAACATTACAAACACTCAATTTTCATTTAAGGACTTTGAATTTGAAATGTCACTAAAATTTGTTAAAGATCACAGTAGGAGAAAGAGACTAGATGTACCCTTCAACCTGGAAAACTAAAAAGTTGAACGAAACATAATTCTCATTTAAAAATGAATTTAAAAGATGTTGTTTGGGATCCAAGATGGCGGAGTAGATAAACACTGTGCCTGCATCCTTCCCGTGAACACATTAAAATTACAACTAAATAATAGAAGAATCAACCTGGAGAACCATCTGAAGTCTAGCCAAATAGAAGTCCTATGACTGAAAATATAAAGAAGCCACTGTGAGATGAATAGTGGGGTGGAGACGTGGAACAGGCCCCAAACCTCCGGGCGGCAGTTGAGAATCAGTTGAGCAAACTCGGTATAGAGGTTCCCCCCGGAGGAGCGAGAGACCCCAGCTGCACAGAGGCCTCCCCAGCCCAAAGTACTGGTGCTGGGAAGAGGAGGCCCCACAAAGAGTTGGGACTCCAGCTGACCAGGTGGGACGGAAAGCTACCCAGATGTCCTCTTAAACTGTCGTTCACAGACTGACTCGCTCGCAGGCACTAACCTTGGGTTCCAGCGCAGGGGTGGTGAATCAGGCGGGCATCTGAGGCACACAGGGGGCAGACTGAGATGTGTGGCTGCAGCAGGAGGACTGCCGGACAGTTTGCGTTCTCCTGAGAAGGAACCCTCCTGCCTTGCAGCTGGCAGGCGGACGCCATCTTTCCTGTGTTGAACCGCCCCCAGAGTCCAAATCTGACTCTGATTGGCCTGGTGAGCTCCACGCTCTGCCCTGCTGACTCAGCTGGGACCCCGCCCCACACAACTCAACACCGCCAGAGGCAATTTTCTGTAGCAGTCAGCCCCTCCGCATTGCACTCTTTCTTCGAAAAGTATCGGAGTCCACGGACCCCAGATGGGCAGTGACTGGCCTTGATGTGCTCTGAGACTTTTGCTGAGTCACTCTAGGCTCAGCACTGGCACCAAACCAGCGTCTACATTAACCTGGTCACCACAGTTCTTTCCACTCTATTAACTCCCTGAGACCCTGCTTCACCCAATTCATGTACCTCAGGAGGCTTTATCAGTGGCTGAACCTTAAGGAAGCTGTCAGGTGGCAGCAGGCCTCCAGACACCCTGGCTTTTTGCAGAGTTACCCCAAGCCTGGCACTGGAGGCAGCTGTCCTTGGTTTGCAGCATGGCGTCTCCCATGTGCCTCCAGGTTTAGCACAGGCAGTGAACGATTGCAGATCGCTTTGTAGCTACTGTAGTCCCTGGCCAATCACAGGCTGTGGCTGACCTGGGCCTGACTGAAGCCCCTCCCAAGAGGCCCCAGAACCAACATACTTGGAGGCTGGCTTCAGACCAATTAGTCCCACAAGTGGCACACACAAAGGGCGGTCTCAACAGGAACCAGAGCCCTTGGGGCAAATCCCACTCAGTGGGGTCAGCCTCATGCACAGCACTACTAAGCTGTGGACATGGCCAAACCCCACAGTCAGTCAGCCTGAGGGTCGGTCCCACCTACTGATGTGCCAATAGCAATCAAAGCTCAACTATAACAAGACAGCACACATAATCCACACAAGGGACATTCCTGGAGCACCTAGTTCAGGTGGCAAGGGAGACTGTGCCACTGGACCCCACAAGACACCTCCTGTATAAGACAACCTGGCCATGAGTGGCAAACATAGCAGATGTATTTAATACATAGAAACAAACACAGAGAGGCAGCCAAAATGAGGAAACAAAGAAGTGCATCCCAAATGAAAAAACAGGAGAAAACTCCAGAAAAAGAAGTAAAAGAAATGGAGGCAAGCAGTCTACCAGAGATAGAGCTCAAAACAATGGTTATAAGGATGCTCAAGGAATTTAGTGAGAACTTCAACAGAGATCGCAAGCATGAAAAAGGACAGAAACCATAAAAAAGAAGCCAGTCAAAAATGAAGAATACAATTGAAATGAAGAACGCACTAGAAGAAATCACCAGTAGAAAAGATGAAGCAAAAGATCAAAAACGATTTGGAAGACAAGGTGGCAGAAAACACTGAACTGTAACAGCGGAAAGAAAAAAGAATTATGTGTGTGCGTGTGTCGTGCAGGAGACCCTGCTCACTGCGCCATTTGTCACGTGAGGCGGCCTGCAGGGTCTCAGCTCCCGTTCCCCACATAAGAACGCAGGATGTGGCTAGGCCAAAAAGGAACACCCAAGGGGCCACAGATAGGGGAGTCATACTACTATATTCTCTCTGGTGGCTAGGTTGGAAACACAGGAAGCAGGAGCCACACTGTTCGCAACCCCCACTGCTCCGCTTGCAGGCTCAGCCACCACCTTCTTGCTAGCCCCCATTTTCTGCTAGCGTAGCCACGGCAGTTATATTAGTGGCCAATGGCTCACTGGTTATAGCTGACGGCCAACTAGTCACAGCTGATGGCCATCCAATCACAGTTGATGGCCATTTACTACACAAGCCAGCACCTTTCTATGTGAGGCCGAGAGCCTAGAAACTGCTTTCTGGGGCTCTGTCCCCACAGCGTGTGTGCGTGTGTGTATTATATATATATATATATATATATTTGGGAACACATCAGAACAGAAGCAAAAGGACACAGAGTGGGAGATTGTAGAATACTACCAGAAGTTTCTTCCAATATGCATAATATTATACAACAAATAGTGTTATGTTATTTGAGGGTTGGCTTGGTAAAATTTTAAGCTATATAATGGACTTCAAAGCAACCATATATACACACAAAAGAAATACAGCTAATAAGCCAAATACAGCAATAACATTAATTTTTTAAAAAAATAGTCAATATAAAAGAAGACAGAAAAAAAGGGGATAGACAGTAGTTGGAAAAAGCAAAAACATAACAAGATAAAAGATTTAAACACATACCTATTGATAACCACAGTAAATGGTCTAAACCAGGGATTTCTGCCAAGGGCCAGACAGTGAACATTTTATGCTCTGCATGCAGTATGAACTCCGCTGTCGTAGCAAGAAGTCAGTCATAAGCATTCCACAAATAAATCGATGTGGCTGTGTTCCAGCAACGCTGATTTACAAAACCAGGTGGTGGCTTTGGACCATAGTTTGCTGACTTCTGGTCTAAACAGTCCAATTAAAAAGCAAAGATATATATAAACACACTGAAATGCTAATTGTAAAATTTTGGGAAAACTTGCATTATAAAAATACCGTTAAAAAATACTCAAGTGCCAAGATTAACATGAGACAAAGCAGATTTCAGAGCAAAGAATTCACCAAGGATAAAGAGGGACATTTTATGACAAAGGAATTGATTTATCTTGAAGACATAAAATGCTGAATTGATATTCACTTAATAACAGATCTTCAAAATACTTGAAGCGAAAACTGATAAAACTGAAAGGAAAAATAGGCAAATTTATAATTATATTTGGAGCTTGCAACATACCTCTGTCAATAATTGATTTTAAAAGGAGACAGAAGTTTAATAAAGATATAGAAGTCTTGACAAACACTAATATCAACTTATTTTAATTGATATCTATACAAACCACCCCCAACTACAAAATACACATCCATTTCAAGTACATATGGAACATTTACCAAGATAGACAACATTCAGGGCCAAAACACAAGTGTCCACATTTTAAAAGGACTGAAATCATATAAAGCATATTCTTTAAAGAAAATGAAATTAAATTAAAAGTCAGCAACAGAAATATATGTGGTAAATCTCCAGTTATTTGGAAATTGAAAATGCAGTGTTTCAAAGAAGTAAAATGGGACGCTAGAAAGTATTTTGATTTGGATAAAAATACAAACTTTCTATTAAAATCTGTGGGATGCAGCCAAAGCATGTTTAGAGGAAATTTTATAACATCAAATGCTTACATTAAGAAAGAAGAAATGTTTCAGATCAACGATCTAAGCTTCCACCTTAAGAAAACTAATAAGGGGCAGGACTTCCTTATATGGCAAAGTGAGGAACTCAGCAAATTCTCTCCCCGAAAATACAAAGTGACACTGGACACAATTATTTTTAAAAACCAACAATTTCAGGGCTCTCAGAATTGACCAAAGCACATAACAAACTGGGAAGTGGTTATTCATGAAAACCTACTGAACTCTCAGTAAGAAGTTTGGGAAATGGCAGGTTCTTGCCTGTGGCTGATCCCATCCTTCTCAGCTTCATCAGTGAGGCGGTTGTACCAATTTAGGAGAAGCCACGGAAAACAGCTAGAGGAGGCTCACTGACTTGGAGTTGGGTGCAAAGGAAGCAAACAACAACCCTACACAGAATGGTATTGTCAAAGTGGAGATCTCAGAGGCAAACACATTGGGAAGACCAGAGCCAGCTAGCCTGAGGTCGCCGTCCTGATTGGCACACGCACCAGGGCCGCAGACAAGCCAGGAAATCAACAGAGCAATCCAGGGCATGAGACAGCTCAGACAACCTTTACCAACTCTCCATGCAGCCCCACGGGAGACACTGGCGAGAGCCCCACTGGCTGACAGTGGGTCTGCACAAGCACACAAAGTGGACGTGCAAGGTCCCAGCTGAAAGCCGGAGTCAGGGCAGACTTGAATGCACTCCGCAAATCACACACCATCTACTGGCAAAGAGGGGAAGCTTCGCTGGCTCAGGCTGTGGGAGCACAACCTCTGAACAATCAATGGCTGACCACTGTCTATGACGGAACAGACATGTGGATGACCCCTAGGAAGCCATGTGCAAAAATAAGATAAAAAACGTGAGCGAGGACTGCAGTGGCTATATGCGACGAGGGAAATGGATTTCCCAGATTTAGTCTAGATAAGTTGCTAAACAAGCACCAGCAACAATAACAGCCCTCAAGGGGGAAAAATCAGAATCCATAGCTGCTAAATATATATTATACATAACATGCTATCTAAATATTAGGTTAGAGCTAGCATATTATCTAAACTACCCAGAAACAGCAAAGTATGATTCATAGGTAGCAGGAAAAGCACTCAAAGTTACACTTTTCAACACCAGAATTTCTATGTGGGTACTTTTTAATAATTTCTATCTCTTTATGTGTTGACTTTTTATCATGAGACTTCAATTCATCAAATTTCCTTCAGTAATTTAAACTTCTCCTTTAGTATTTGAAGTATATTTATTTATAATGCTGTTTTGAAGTCCTGTCAGCTAAGTTCAATATCTGGCCGAACTCGATTGCAGAAGTTAGCAACAAGCTTCCTGTTCCAAGTCAGGCTCCAGTTCTTTCTTACCTGTGTGGACAGGGAGCATGGGCTTGCTCACCCCTGCCTTAAAGCCACCTTGCTGCAGGACTCCTTCAAAGAAACACCAGACATATAGTCATAATGATGAAAAGCAGTTCTGACTTTTCTGACATGTCTCAAACAATGACGTGGAAGGGCCTGTTATAGGATAAACTGAGGCCTTAGTTGGGAAAGCCAAATTTGTGACCTGTTGCTAAGTTTCATTTTCTCAGATTCCAGTGCATGGATCCTAGATTAAGTTATGGTTTGCTTATGGAGGCCTCCCCTGCTGACTGACCCCTTAGTTTAAATTAATTACTATAACACGTCCCATTCACGATGTGTGTGAAAACTTTTTGAGATATACTTTGCACATTTCTCTATTAATATCTAAAAATCTCTGTTTTCCTCCCTTCAAGTTCCCAAAGCAATTTTGCCAAACTTAGACCTATATGATCATTCCAAAAATATTGAAATTTTGCAAGATTCCCTGAATTTATAGCACTTTAGAAAATAATGGTAATGATAATAAACTAAAGTAATAATACCTTGCCGTAGGAATCGGTTTTCTCCCAGTAAAGGGCCACACAATTTTGACTCTTATTTCAAGTTTGTTAATATAATCATTCTGAATTTTCCACAGGAAATCAGATATTCCCAAGGCTTATATTTTCTAAATTATGCCAACTGAGAAAAGATGTAAATTTCAGGAATTTTTGAGGGTATATGCCAGATTTATCCTCAGGGGGAAAATGATATGACAAATTCCTAACAATTAGAAAACATGTATGAAAGTGTTGGGGTATGCAATTTGTTTTCCAAAGATAAGCCCTCTCTTGACCCGTTTACCTACTGATTCTGTCAATCAAGTAGATAGAAAAGGGTCTCTTATCTTGGCCTCGATTTGCATTTTCCTGGTTACTAGTGATGCTGAACATCTCTTCCCATATCCATTAGTCTCTGCATTTCTGGTTCTGAAAATACCTGTTTTTGCCCATTGACAAATTGGATTCTTTGAATTTTTCCTATTGATTAGCGTGAGTTACTAAATGTTCTTTATATCAATTCTTTGTTACATTTAAAAAATATAGTGTTCAGCTCATTTTTACTTTCTTTAAAGTCTCATTTGAACTTAAAGGAACAGAAGTCCTTAATTTTAGTATCATAAAATAAAGATGTTGCCTTATTTTTTCTTTTTAGAGTTTGTATCAGTCTGGTGGAGTCAGTAAAAAGAGTGCTTGAGAGGGGTAGCTGAATAGAGGGAATGTGCAATGGGAATCTCTGAAAAGGCATTGGATGAGCTGAAAAGACCAAGAGGCTGGTGAAGCAACCCGGAGATCACCACATCGCAAATGCAAGCTCATCCCTGGCCTAGAGGAAGAAAAGAGAAGCAAGTGCGAAAGGAGGGACATGATCTGAGAAAAAGAAGGCGCATGACAGGGATAGTTGTAAAGTTTTGTTTCTTACATTTAAGTTGTTAATCTGTCTGAAATGAATTTTTTTTTATGGTACCAGTTGTGGATCAAATTTCATTTTTTTTCTATATCAGGAAGTCAGTTTCCCAGTGAAATCGGTTGAAAGATAACATATTGATACACACTCTTCTTGACTTTTAAGTAAATAATTCATGAAATAGAAAACAATGGTTTATTAAAAATAAATTAATAATTAAATATACCTCAAATTGTTTTAACAGAATTTTAAAAGTTAAAGTTTATGAAATGTAGCAACTCTTCATTTTAAAAATATTTTTATTTTCTTACTAGACAGTGGGAAAATATTTAGAGCAGAAAATCATCAATAGTTTGCAAATAAAACAAGTCGTATTTTATATACCTGTTGCCCTTCCCAGAATTGTGGAAATATTCACTTTTGTAAGAAGAAATGAAAAAACAAAGAAACAAACAAACAAAATGCACTGGATAAGTTTTGTTTGTTTTTTTAACGTAAGTTTATTGGGGTCACTGGGTAAGTTTTGCCCACTAGGAAGAGCTATTTAATCTGTGTTCCATGGCCCTGTCTCTCCTCAGGATGTCTCTCCTCAGGATGTTTTTTTGTTCTGAGGATTTGCTCTGACTGAGACAAGCTTCTTCCTACGTCTTTAGACTAGTGAGCCCTTTTATAGTCACTGTTCAGACCTGGTTTTAAATGCCACCGTGGAGGAATAAGGCAGGAGAGAAACAGGGGCAGTGGCTGTGGTGCTGAGGCCAGGTCTGCCCGGCCGGTGGAGTCCTGACTTCACCGCCGGGTCAGGACCAGCAGACTCTGTTTTCCGTATTTCAAAGTCCTCTTTCTAGAGAATTGTTGTGAGTGCCCTAGCTTGTCCTATGAGCCAATCAAATACACCAGCACAACTACTGCTGCTTATATTTCTATCTGACAAATGCATTCCATTTGTCCCTCCTTTTTCATTTCTTCATAGTCTGAGAGAATCAGATCAAAACTAATACTAGAAAACTGAAAAGTACCATAGTATCCTCAGGAGATGAAACATCTCACTCTTACATTTGTAAGCCATATAGTAACGTCAGAATAATAGAAACGGAGCCACTTTGAAATGGAGCGGGAGCTGCCCTCTCAGAGGAACCGCCCTTAACGTCTGAAGCCTCAGACCTCTGGGTGTTCAAACAGGGCCAATGACCTGTGGCCTGGGCCTAAGCAACACTGTGCCCCAAAGAACTGTTTGCGAGGGTGACAAGAAAGCAGATAGTATGACAATCGGACTGATGACGACAGCACTGAAAACTAAAACACTGTTTACAATCAGCGTCACTATGTCATGTTATCTGCACGGAGAGCAGCGCCTTCTTTCTGTGGATGTCACTGTCCCCTCCCCTTCTCATACACACCATCGCCTTTGTCTCCTCATCGGAACATTATTTGGGCTTCTGCCTGAATCAATGCTTCCTGAATAGCCGTTCTTTTTGTTCTCAAATAAATGCTTGTTGCCTCTCGCTTCGACAGCCTTTTATTTTTAGGTTAGCAGTATTGCTTGCACAACTTTAAAGTTTTGTATCAAAGACTTCCTGCAGCACAGGCTTCAGAAATCATCTGTGGATGATTTATCTAATAAGCATTTATTGAATCAGCATTTATGGGGACCAATTATGTGTCTGATGCTTTGCCAAGTGCAGTAGTGTCCCTAGGACTGACTTCACAAATCCCACAAACTGGGCGGCTTGAAACAACAGAAATCCATTCTCTCACAGTTTGGGAGGCCAGAAGTCTGAAATCAAGGTGTGGGCAGGCCCACGCTCCCTCTGAAAGCTTGAGGGGACACTCTACCAGCTCCTGGTGTTGCTGGCAACCCTTGGCGTTCCTTGGCTAGTAGAAGCATTGCTCCAACCTCTGCCTCCATCTATGGCTGTCTTCTCCGTGGGTCTGTGTGTCCCACATGGCGGCCTCTTATAGAGGCCCCCGACATATTGGCCTACGAGCCCATCCTACTCCAGTGTGAGTTCATCTCAAGAAATTACATCTGCAATGACCCTATTTCCAGATAAGGTTGCCTCCTGAGACACTGGGTGTTAGGACTCCAATATACCTTTTTGGGGACACAATTCATCCATGATACCAAGGTCTGGCAGGATGAAAATGAGTAAAATATATGTATATTTTCATACTATTTTATCCAGCTCTCTTAAAATTGAAGTTTGTACTTTCATCAGATGCAAAATCTATCCACCCGATCTTTCTGTTTCCCTCAGTCCTTCAAACTCTGAAGAGATGGTCTCCTTATTATTGATTTTTAGCAATTTAATGGTGGTGTGCCTGAGATGGTTTTCTTCTATTTCTTTTCTTTTTCTTTCTCTTACTCTCTTTTTTCTTTTTCATTGAGTTTCTGGAACTTGTGGTTTTATAGTTTTTCTTAAATTTGTAAAATTTTTTGCTATTATTTCTTCAGATACTTTTTTCTGTCCCTCCTTCCATCTTGTGGGATTCCAATTACTTGTATGTTAGACTATTTGGTGTTTTCCATGGTCAGTGATACTCTGTTCATTTTTTTCCACTTTTTTTCCTCTGTGTGCTTCATTTCAGATAGTTTTTATATCCTCAAGTTCACTGCTTTTTTTAAAGAAAAAATGATCTACAGCATCTAATCTATATCTAGTTGACTTCAGATATTGTATTTTTTCATTTCTAGAAATTCACCTTCAATCTTTTTTATATCTCCCATTTCTTTCTTCATCATACTCATGTTTACTTCTGCCTTCATGAATATATGGAGTATATTTAATGTATTTTCAACCTCCTGCTCTGTTATTTCCAGTGTCTTCATTTCTAATTCTGTTTCTGTTGCTCAATTTAGCTCCTGGTTGTGAGTCATATTTTTCCTGTATTTTTGTCTGCTGGGTAGTTGTATGTTATACCCTGAAATCATGCATTTTACATCATTATTTTCTGGGTTCTGTTGCATTCTTTTAAAAACTGTTTGATTTTTTTTTCTTTTTCATTTATGCAGCTACAATCAGCTGCATCCTTTTGAGACTTTCTTTAGAGCTGTGTTAGGGTAAGTCCAGAGCCGTCTTCAGTCTAAGACTGATATAGTCCCACTATTAAAGCCATAGTCTTATGATGTTCCATGTTTTGTGAGGTCTTTCCTGCTCATTAGTGGGTACATAAACTACTCCCAGTCCCGTGAGGCTACACATACAGATCACCGCTCACTCAATGCCTCATGGGGCCTTTTGCAGATCTCTTGCTTCCCCTCTATAGTTCCATCATGTCTTATACTTTGAACCTGCAAATTCTAGCACCTTAACGTCCATGAAGTCCAATCTACTTCTCCTCAAGGTTGTAAGCCTGCCAGGCTCTGACTGATTGCACCTCCGTCCCTGCAGCCTGTAGATGGCCTGCGGGCTCTATTCCTAGGCACTCATGCACACAGAGATCTCATCTCTGCACTGCCTATCGTCCAATGTCTGCACAGTGTCGCTCTGTGTATTTAGGCTGGTTTTATAGTCATTCAAGTTGAGAGGGAAAATCCAGTCTCTGCTACTCCATCTGGACTAGAAGCAGAAGCTGCCAGCACATCCCATGTTGATATAGCGAATGGGTGTCCTCTGGGCATTGCACAGAACGTCGTCAGCCTGTGGGTCTTCTGGACTTAGGTTGCATGTCCACTCGTGACCACTTCTCAGAGGTCCTTCCCTCCACCATCTACCTTGGCAGTTATGGCATTCCTACTTCACTCAACAGAAAAATCCATCCCTTTTCCAAAATTCCAGGTCAGCCTAGCTTTATGTTTCCACTAGCTTCCAGGGTCCTTGCCAGGGTGTTGAATCTTGTGCCAAGGGAAAGAATTTCTGGGAGAGTAAGCAGTTAGCAAGAAGACACTCCAAGGAAGAAAACAGGTAAGTGACCAGTCTGATCTTTTTTCAGACTGGTATTTCATGACAAATGGTATTTCCTAGAAGAGCCCTTATCTATTGTTTTTCGTGGAATGTAAACCTATGGTAAACAAACGAAGAATCTGTGGATTTATGGCATACAGTTCCCTAGAAAGTATCACACAGGCCATGCAAATATCTGAGTACAAAATGGAGACATTTGATTCCACGCAGTGTCCCCTGCACGTCCCTCAGACCCCTCCCCTACTACTCTGGGCCAGCATCATGTCTTTGGGGACATGAAGGGCCCAGAAGGTTCCAGACCGCTCCCTGCTTTGCATGTGCCTCAGGACCCCGGCAGGAGATACTCCCAAGTCCGGCTGCCCCTCATCCACACACAGTCTTTCTGTTCTCTTGGCGAGCCCATGTATCCACCTCACACTTCACTGAGGTTCGACTCTTGATGTTTGTCTACTTTCCAGACAAGGAGCTGGAGCTGCCCTTCCCGGGGAGCCTCAGCTGGTCCTGTGGGGGCCCCTGAACTAGACTGATTCTTCCTGGTTACCAGACACCGCGTCTCCGCCAGCCAGGATGGCTGTGGGTTCCCTTGTAGGCAGACGGTTCCCTGCGGTCACAGATGTTGCCCAGTGAGGGCTGCAGCTGCAAGTCAACCACAGCTGATGCTCCCAGCCCCCCTCTAGGAGTGTGGGTGGGGCCCCAAAGTATCCACAGTGCATTACATTTGATTTTTTTCAAAACAGTTGAGAAGCACTGGACTGTGACAAGCTAACTGGTCATGTCCTGGAGATGGAAAAGTACTGAGCTTGCTCGTGCTTACGCCTTTAGCACCTGGCCCCATGCTCCACACATACCGGCCACAGCATCATGTTGCTGCCCCGTTGCTGCTGATGGAAACCAAATACCTCCTCTCCAGGAGCTCAGGCCCAGATCACTGAGTTTTGCTTGACTCGCTCTTTCTCTGGCATCCCATTCATCCCTCTCCTCATCCAGTTGGCCTGCCCCCCTCCGTGCCCCCCAAAATGCAGTGGATCCGGAATCTGAACAGTCCTGCACCTCTCACTGCTGCTGTCCCGGCGTCAGCCTCACTGGTCCTTTAAAAAAGAAAGCAGATGATACCACTCTCATTCCTCTGCTCAAAACCCTTAGCTGCCTCCATTTCATTCAGGATGAAGGTGAGATTTTGTGAAGGCCCTGACGTCCCCGTGGGGCTCCCCACCTGCCATCTGAGCTCAGGTCCCACAGCCTGGCCCCTGCTCACTGCCCCAGCAACTTACTGCTTACTGGTGCCCCTCGGGCACGAGTGCAGCTCCCATCTCAGGGCCTTCGCCTGGAGTGCCCGCCCATCTGCGTGACCTACTCCTTCACCGTCTCAAGTTGCTGCCCAAGAAACTGTGTTGATAACGCCCACCTGTCTACCTTTCTATTAGAAACCACAGCCTATCCATTCCCCCCCACCCCACCCCTGCTCACCAGCGCCTCTGCCAAACACCTTACTCTGCTCTATTGCTCAGACATTTCCATCTTGCAGCATTCTAAACACTTCACTTACTTGGCGTTTCATTTTTTTCTGTCTCCTCCACTGCAGACGTTCATCCCATGAGGGCAGGGAGCTCCATGTGCTTTATTCACGAGTGTATCTCAGGTGTTCCGTAACACAACCTGGCCCGCAGCAGGTGCTCATCGAGGCACAATCCATCAGTGGCCGATGGTTGAGACACTGATGGTTGAGGGCACTGAGCTGTCACTTGCCTTTTCTCTGACTCATACCCCATTTTTAAAACACCGATTCACATGCACATGCTTCACAAGAACTCACATTCTTGAGCCCTAAAATATGAAGTTACAAAATGATTTGTTGTCAAAAGGTCTTAGCTCATTACTCTTATTACTAAATTCAAATCTGATTTGAAATTATAACTTTTTCTGGTTTATATAACTGACAAAAACGAATTAAGGAGAATATCCTTTCTCATGGGAATTTTATCTCCAAGGCTTCTGCTAGCACTGAAAACAGTCGGATTCTAAGCGTCTGTTCACTCTCCATGGCCATATCCAAATATTTTAGCACGGATCCCACAGCCTGCACAGTTGGGCGGCCCAGCTGGTCTGCAGTATGTGGGGGTGGCTGGGGGTGGCTTGGGGCCAGATGACGTCAATTGGCAGAGCTGGAGCTGGAAGCATCTCACGCTCAGCCTGCCTCCCACACGTTTCTCTTCCCATCCAGGGAAGCAGCTAACTTTTGCTCCTCAGTATTCAAATTCATCTTCTACAATTTTTCAACAAGGAAATTTGTGGCTTTTCTAGATTCTTTCGTCATATGATTCTCAACCGATGAATATGTCAATGAAAAATATAGGACTTAAGTGGGATTGTTTCAACTAATGACACTTTCAGTTATACATGTATTTCTCAAGATCATAATGTTAATTTTTTAAAATGTCTGCACCCATTCTTTTAAGGTCTTACATTTTTTATGTGGGAGGAGGATGAAGATTTCTGCAGAGAAGAGCTGTCAAACAGGGCCAAGTCGTGGATTACAGATACTGTAACAATGGATTTGTCAGCTGTCTTTACTAGCATGCTAAGGTCTACGAATTTATCTTTGTTTTTCACTTTGTGTGGGAAGACCAACGGCTGCTTTGGGTAGGCTTGTTAAACGGTACACCTCTTTGTCACTGTGGTGTACAAATAAACCAAATAGAAAAATCACATAGCAAAACTCATGACAGTTTAGTGTCTAAATGGGTGGGGGGGGAAGCAAAACTAGCACAATCCATGATATAAATAGGAAATGTTTTCTTAAAGAATCTCATTTATACCAGCATTTACTTTTGTCTGAAATTTCTTCTGTGATGTTGGCAACCTAGTTTAATTACAGGCTGTGAGTGTTTCAGTCTCTAAAAACAGAAGCAGGAAAGGAAGGTGAAGGCAGCCCTGAGGGAAGCTACACTGCTGACCGGCCAAGTTCACGGTTCTTGTGCTCTCAGCATTTCTGCACTGTGTAGCCATAGGTCTCCCATGTGAACTGTCTTGCCCATATTCTAAGCGACAAGTCAACACCGTGCAATTGCTCCCAATTTTCCTCATTTGTCCCATTTTCACCCTACTCCGAGACACTTACAGGTATTCCCTGACCAATTTTTAAGACGCATAGTAAAATTAATAACTTCCTTGCTTTCTTCTGTCTTCTCTTCCTCAGTTAGTCATGAGCTTACCTCAGACTCACTGCTTCCAGGTATTTCCAGCCCATTTCATTCTCAACTGCTGAGCATACTCGTACCCGACCTTCACTTCTTCCAGGTCTCTAACTCTAATCAGCGTCTCTTTTTCCTCCTGTGTCCTTCCTTTAAAGAAAGAACCAGCCTCAGCCCTCTGGCACGCATCCATTCCCACGTATGGCTTCAGCTGAACAATACTCATTAGGCTTCGAGGTGCAGAGCGGCACGTGCACACTCCCTTTGAAAGCGCCTTGCAGACCTGCCCGCAGTCACCTCCTCTCCCAGCTCCTCCCGCTCACTCTGGGGCTCTCCAAGTCTGACTTTCATTTAGACCTTTTCACAGAAACACCTCTCTGGTTTCCAGTGGCTCTTCCTCATCCAAATCTTGTCTGTGTATTCTTACGTGGCTTCGTCAGAAAAAGTGTTCGTCAGTGAAAGCTTACACACACAGTCACATTTTCTCATCAGCTACCATTACCACTGCAGACATGTACTCCTATAGGAAGAAAATTACACAAAGTGGTAACAAAAATCATAGTAATGATCATGAAATTCACCACTTAATATATTTGATATTTTAATGCACTCTCCTGCTTACTAATGGGAACCATTTCTACATAGGTTGGATGTCTGTAAAGACTGGTGGATTCATAACAAGTCCCGTGTACTGATTAATGGAACAACGCCACCAGAAAGATCCCCGGTGCAATGTCACAGAACTTCCAATAGTTGTAGAAACAAGTCTTGAAAGAAAATGGTCTACTTGTCGCTTTCATTCAAGATAGGAAGCTCTCACGAACAGTAAATGTATTGATTTAAAAAACAAAACAAAAATTAATATTCGGAAATCAGTTGCATTTGTATATACCAATGATAAAATAGCAGAAGGAGAAATTAAAAAAACAATTCCATTTACAATTGCTCCAAAGACTATAAAATATCTGGGAATAAATCTAACCAAAGATGTAAAAGATCTGTACTCAGAAAATTATACAACACTGAAGAAAGAAATGAAAGAAGACATAAATAGATGGAAACACATTCCATGTTCATGGATAGGAAGAATTAATATAGTTAAAATGTCCATACTGCCTAAGGCAATATACATATTCAATGCAATTCCTATCAAACTACCAACGACGTTTTTCACAGAAATAGAACATATAATCCTAAAATTTATATGGGACCATAAAAGACCCCGGATAGCCTCAGCAATCTTGAGAAATAAGAACAAAGTGGGAGGTATAACGATACCTGATTTCAAACTATACTACAAGGCTACAGTAATCAAAACAGCATGGTACTGGCATAAAAATAGACACATAGATCAATGGAACAGAATAGAGAGTCCAGACGTAAATCCATGCCTATATGCCCATCTAATCTACGACAATGGAAGCAAGAATGTACGATGGGGTAAAGACAGTCTGTTCAATAAGTGGTGTTGGGAAACCTGGACAGACACATGCAAGAAAATGAAGCTGGACCACCTCCTTACACCATATACAAAAACAAATTCAAAATGGCTTAAAGACTTAAATGTAAGATCTGAAACCATAAAATATCTAGAAGAAAATATAGGAAGAAACTTCATGGATATTACCCGGAGTAAGATTTTCACTGATATATCCCCTCGCGCGAGGGAAGTAAGAGAAAAAATAAACATGTGGGATTACATCAAACTAAAAAGTTTTTTCACAGCAAAGGAAACCATCAATAAAACAAAAAGGGATCCTACTGTATGGGAAAAGATATTTGCCAATGATATATCTGATAAGGGATTAATATCACAAATCTATAAAAAACTTACTCAACTCAACTCCAAAAAAACAAACAACCCAATTAAAAAATGGGCAGAGGACTTGAGGAGACATTTTTCTAAAAAGGACATACAGAAGGCAAGAAGACATATGAAGAAATGCTCAACCTCACTAACCATCAGAGAAATGCAAATAAAAACCACAATGAGATACCACCTCACTCCAGTCAAAATGGCTATCATCAATAAATCAACAAACAACAAATGCTGGCGTGGATGTGGAGAAAAGGGAACGCTAGTGCACTGTTGGTGGGATTGCAGATTAGTGCAGCCACTATGGAAAACAGTATGGAGGTATCTCAGGAATCTGAAAATGGAACTACCCTATGATCCAGTAATTCCACTCCTAGGCATCTACCCGGAGAAATCCAAAACTCCAATTCAAAAATCTGTATGCACTCCTATGTTTATTGCAGCACTTTACACAATAGCCAAGATATGGAAACAACCGAAATGCCCATTGGTAGATGACTGGATTAAGAAGCTGTGGTACATTTATACAATGGAGTATTACGCAGCCATAAAGAAGAAAGAAATCTTATCATTTGCAGCAACATGGATGGATCTAGAGAACATTATGTTAAGTGAAATAAGTCAGAAAGAGAAAGACAAGTATCATATGATCTCACTTATATATGGAATCTAAAGAAAAGACTATGTGAATGAACTAATCAGAAACAGTTTTGGGGACACAGAGAAAAAACCGAGAGTGGTTAGATGGGTGGGGGGGGGGGGTAGGGGATAAGGGGAAAGGTGAAGGGATTTGGAAGCAGCTGGTAACCACAAGATGGCCTCAGGGTTTTTTTGAAAATTAATTTGGGGAAGGTATTCAATAATGTTGTAAAGATTTTGTTGGGTATCCGATGGACATGCGTCCTATTTGGGAGACCACCTCAGGGATACTGTGGATACCTGATCATGGCATTGTACACCAGAAGCTAAACATTAATGAATGCCAACTATAATTTTATATATATAATGTGATGGTTCAGTGTGAGGTCGGAGGGATAGTGGATGGGGGGAGGGGGGTTCACAGTGTGAGGGATATAAATGATGAACGTCTAAGTATTACCTTGTCTTGTGCACCTGAAACTAATAAATTAATTAATTAATTAATTAATTAATTAATTAATTTAAAAATAAATAAATACCTCAGCAGTCTGAAATATTGGTCTCAATCCAAAACAATGAAACAATAAACATTATATCAACTGTACCATTTGAATTCTGCACCAGAATACCACTACTAAACAGCAGTTTATAATTAAGGAATTTGGGGATTTAAAAACTCTAAAATTTCAAAGGAAGCTGTGGCGTGATTCCCTGACCAAAAACCCCAGCGAGTGTACTCTTCAGCTGCATTAAAAGAGGGTGGAGGAGTCGGTCCTGACGTGGCTGTCCCTCCCAGGACTGTGGTAGGGTCTGCCTCACACTGTTCAAGGGACCTTGGTGGACTTGTACACGCCCAGGGGTGAGCAGCCAGCATCCGGGGTGAGGGTGGGGATAACAGTCATTGCTTACCGGGAAGGCTAATGTAACCAGTGATGTTCGATTGACATAGGAAAAGGAGGTGTAATAATTCTCTTCAAGCCGCTGGAAGCTCCGGGCAGAAGCAGAGAGGAGGGGATGGAATTTGAGGAATGCAAACCTCTGGACCCCCTGGGGTGTCCTGAATGACTTTCTAGTCCTTAGGGAGGTGAAAAGTGTAGCCATAATCTTCTTCCTCACCTCCCCTTTATTCTTAAAATAAAAGTCCTTCATCCATGAAAAAATATTTTCTTCAAGTATCTAAAGATTTCAATGCAGTAAAAAGAACAGACTTCCATCTGCACTGTCAGTGCCATCGGACACAAATGCTCTTGGGTTATTAGATGGCTGGAAGTCGCCTCTGAGTTGGCACATCCACCTCCAAACCACAGGCTCCTGGGAATGTCTGAAAGTGAAGGAGGTACTCTGCCCTTGCCTATGATTGTACTATTAAACATAATTAGCATTTTTAAATATCATTAAATCAGAGATGGGCACGGGAAAATGGACAGACTGCATTTCCCTCCACACTTCCACTTTTCCCAGCATCTCACGATCTGTCCACTGGGTTACAGTGACTATGTGAGGATGGCTCTAATCCGGCTTGGATGGGTTTTGGCGCAAACACGAACGGAGCAGCCACCAATCAACATTCCCATCACCCAGTGTCAAAGTGCCACGTGGCGGCCATCACCAGAAGCCAGGCAACCAGGGATGTGCTTTCGCTCATCACAGGTCCCTGCCCAGTAATTTGACATGTGTCTGATGTGTAGCCAGGACTGATAAGAGCTCTGAGATATTTTCATGCCTGTTGGTAAATACTGTAACCATAATCAAGATCATCAATAACATAAATGTGGTTTATTCAGCGATGGTTAGTTCTGTGTCAGTTTGGCTAGGATTTACTATCCTGTTATTCCATCAAACACTAATCCGGGTGTTGCCATGAAGGTATTTTGAAGATGTGGTTAACATCTGCAGCCAGTTGACATTACAAAGGAGATAATTCTGGATAATGTGGGTGGGCCTCATCCAATCCATTGAGCAAAAACGGGTTTCCTGGGAAAGAGCAAAAAACGGGTTTCCTAGGAAAGAGCAAAAACGGGTTTCCTGGGAAAGAAGGCATTCTGCCTCAAGATCATCCCATAGCAGTCTTGCCTGAGTTTCCAATCTGCCAGCTTGTCTCATAGATTTTGTACTTACCAATTCCTACAATTGTGAGACATTCCTTAAGATAGATAGATGACAGATGATAGATAGATAGAGATAGATGATAGATAGATAGATAGATAGATAGATAGATAGATAGATAGATAGATAGATAGATGATAGATATAGATAGGTAGGTAGACAGATAGATGATAGACAAATAGCTAGATGATAAATAATAACAATAATAATAAGAGATGATAGGTAGATAGATAGATAATAGATGTTAGATGTTTGATAGATATAAATGGGTAGATAGATAGATAGATAGGAAGGATAAATCTTACTGGCTGTTTCTCTGGAGAGCCTGGACTGACTCAATTGGTAGACATACATGCACTATGGTTCTGAGACGTCTTTCTGGGCCCTGGAGTGTAGAGCAGTGTCATGTTTTGGGGTATCGCCTCTGGTTTCATAAGTTCTGGGAGGAAACACTGGGCCGCACAGCTGAGCTGAAGAGGACGTGTTCTGGCAACATCTCCGAGACAGGCTGAGCTCCGCCGGGTGAGCAGAGTGCAGCATTGCTGTAGGCAGGCGTGGAGCACCTGCTGCCACTGTGCGGTTATGTTCCCAGGTGCGTTTGGGGAACTTTATTTGGCAACGTATTTCCTGACAGGGCACTTAATTAGTAGTTAGCTAATCAGAAATCTATACTTCAGAGGTGGCTATAGCAAGATTTTGAAGCATTTTTACATAAACCTGTCATTGAAATTTCTTTAGCAAATTTTCCTTGGTGAAATAAATGGTCTTCAGAAAATGCAGCTGAGTAGGAAATGTTTACAGGTTCCACTGCCCTTGTGTGGACAAGGTGAAAAGTCTGGTAAACCTGGTCACCTAACACGTATGGAGCAGTGCCCTAGATCTGGAATTCTTCACTTGACAAGGACTGATGACAACAGTGTGTACCCCTGATCCAAGGAGACTAGCCCTGATGCACGTAGCACTGGCCTCACCACCTGTACCTGAGGACACGTAGCAAGGATTCCACCAGGACCGCTAAATCCAGGTGTGTATCTGCACTGGGGTCTGCCTGTTGACGCACATTCATGAGGTAGGATGGAGTCTCAGTCTTCCTTAGTTATAACAGCTCTCCTGGTGTCAGGTTGCAGAGACAGTGTTCCATCTTTAATCATAAGCAATTAACAGTGTTACTAAAAGAATCTGAAAGCTGCTAACCCATGCTTTACTCCAGGTGATCCGTCAGCCTGCCACAGCTGACATAGGAAGGCAGTGGGCAGAGGCAGAGACAGAGCCCAGGGAGAAAGCAGTCTGTGGAAATCATGAGACAATGGACAGAGATCGAGTTGATAGGTAGCAGGGAAAGCAGAGATAAAGCAAACCACGACGTCACAGAGTCAGTGAAGGAAGCCAGGCATGGTTTCCTGGAGCTACTGGAGAATTAAGGCTGCCACCAATCAGCTAGGGTTCCTGCTGGGTCACAAGGTGCTTCTGAGGT
The DNA here is from genome assembly GCF_964194185.1 of Rhinolophus hipposideros. NCBI lineage: Eukaryota > Metazoa > Chordata > Mammalia > Chiroptera > Rhinolophidae > Rhinolophus > Rhinolophus hipposideros. The sequence goes on along the minus strand of NC_138049.1, from coordinate 2,684,906 downwards.
TCGTGGGACACACAGACAGTGTAGCAGAATGTGGCCTCATGCATCTGTGGCCACACACATCCAGGCAGTGTGGCCACAGTAGGCCTGGCCCCCACACAGCCTACTGCTGGTTCACGGTCAAAAACATGGAGAAATATTGAGTTAGGATATTTTTTAAACTGACAAACATTCACCTGGAAGGAAGGATGATACCGATAGTCTTGTCCGCCTAAGGAAGTTATGTTAGCAGACCTCCCTCACTTAGGAAATAAACATTCTTTCTGAGACACTGTTTCTGTGTTTAGGCAGAACCCAACCAGACCCTCGCAGTATGCTTGGTCTTTATGAAGTAAGAACTAAGTAGAAGATAAACGTAAATACCAAAGCTTAGAAGAGAGAAGTCAGAGGAGGGTCCTCACCAGACTCTGAATCTGATGGCACCTTCACCTTGGACTTCCCAGACTCCAGAACTAGTGACATCTTAGGAATGGTGGCAGCGAGGTGGTCTTTTTTGAGTTCTCCTACGGAACTTACTACAAATTGAATATCTATAACCCATCAAAGGATTCTCTGCTCATCACACAGAACAGCTAAGAGATTCGTATCAGGATTATTTAAAGGGCCCAGCTCAAGGGGCACAAGATTCAACACACCCAGAGGCCAACTCCAGACCAAACCAGAGTATTACTGGGTTTGACCTACAAGTGAAACACCCAGAGGGAATTCTCTACAGTCAAAGAGCCCATAGAGGCCAAGCCTCACTTGAGTGGTCAACCTTCACACAGCAGAACATCCACTGTGGGCAGAGCCAAGTCTCACAACTAGTCAGCCTAGGAGTCAATGCCACCTACTGATAAGCCAAAAGCAATTAAAGATCAACTTTAACAATATACACAACACAAGGGTCACCTTTGGAGCACATGCACAGGAGAATAAGGAAGTATATAAATATAAAGTATAAAAATATAAAGGACACATACTACTTAAGATCACCCAGCAAAAACAAAGAACCCTAGGATATCTACTTAATACACTGAAGCAAACCCAGAGAATCAGCCAGAATGGGGGGAAAAAGAAACATGTCCCAAATAAAAGAACAGAAGAAACTACAGAATTGGAACCAAATGAAATAGAGGTAACCAACCTATCGGAGACAGAGTTCAGAACACTGATGATAAGAATGTTTAAGGAGCTTAGTGATGAAGTAAAGAAGGATAGAGAAATCATAATAAACAACCAGTTAGAACTAAAGAATACAATAACTGAAATAAAGAACTCACTTGAAGGAATGACCAGCAGGTTACATGAGGCAAAGGATCGAATCAGTGACTTAGAAGACAAGTTAGTAGAGATCACCAAAACGGAACAGCAAAAAAAAAAAAAAGAATAAAAAGCAATGAAAATGGTTTAAGAGACCTCTGGGATAACATCAAGTGCAACAACATACGCATCATAGGAATACCAGAAGGTGAAGAGAGGAAGCAAGGGATTGAGAACAATTTTGAAGTAATAATGTCCGAAAATTTCCCTAACCTGGTGAAGGAAACTGACATACAAGCCCAGGAAGCGCAGAGAGTTCCAACTAGGATAAACCCAAACAGGTCCACACCAAGACACATTATAGTTAAAATGGCAAAGCTTAAAGACAAAGAGAGAATCCTAAAAGCAGCAAGAGAAAGACAGCAGGTTACATACAAGGCAACTCCTAAAACTATCAAATGACTTTTCTACGGAAACTTTACAAGCCAGAAGGGAGTGGCAGGAGATACTCAAAGTGATGGAACACAAAGGCCTACAACGTAGATTGCTTTATCCAGCAAGGCTATCATTTAAAATTGAAGGAGAGATAAAGAGCTTCCCAGAAAAGAATAAGCTAAAGGAATTTATTACCACCAAGCCAGCATTTCAGGAAACATTAAAAGAGCTTCTGTAAGCAGAAGAAAGATGAAAACAATCTAACTACAAATTTAAAAAATGACAATAACTATGTACCTATCAATAATCACTCTAAATGTAAAAGGATTAAATGCTCCAATCAAAAGACATAGGGTGGCTGAGTGGATAAGAAATCAAGACCCATGTATATGCTGTATACAAGAAACTCACCTCAGATCAAAAGACACACACAGGCTGAAAGTGAAGGGTTGGAGTAAGATATTTCATGCAAATGGAATGAGAAAAAAGCTGGAGTTGCAATATTTATATCTGATAAAATAGACTTTAAAATTGAAGAATATATTAAAAGACAAAGATGGGCACTACATAATAATAAAGGGATGGATCCAACAAGAGGACATAACCCTAGTAAACATCTAAGCACCCAACATAGGAGCACCTAAATATATAAAACAGATATTGACTGACATAAAGAAAGAGATCAACAGTAACACTATCACAGTAGGGGACTTCAACACACCACTGACAACAAGGACAGATCCTCCAGACAGAAAATCAATATGGAAACAATGGCCTTAAACACATTGGACCAGTAGGATTTAATCCATATTTTTAGAGCATTTCACCCCAAAGCTGCAGAATACACATTCTTCTCAAGCGCACATGGAACATTTTCCAAGATAGACTACATGTTAGGCCACAAAACAAGCCTTGATACATTTAAGAAAATTGAAATCATACCAATTGTCTTCTCTGACCACAGTGCTATGAAATTAGAAATGAAGTACAGGAAAAAAACTGGAAGACACACCAATTCATGGAGACTGAATAACATGTTACTAAATAATGAATGGGTCAACCATTTCAAGGAAGAAATCAAAGGGTATCTCAAGACAAACGAAAATGAAAACACGATGACCCAAAATCTATGGCATGCAGTGAAAGCAGTCTTAAGAGGTAAATTCATAGCACTGCAGGCCTACCTAAAGAAACAAGAAAAATGACTAATCAACAGTTTATCTTCACACTTTAGGGATCTGGAAATAGAACAGCAAAATAAGTCCAAAGGGAGTACAAGGAAGGAGATAATAAAGATCAGAGTGGAAATAAGTGAAATAGAGACCAGAAAACAATACAAAGAATCAATGAATCCAAGAGTTGTTTTTTAGAGAAGATAAACAAAATTGATAAACCTTTAGCCAGACCCATCAAAAAAAAAGAGAGAGAAGACCCAAATTAATAAAATCAAAAATGAAAGAGGAGAAGTGAAGACAGACACCACAGAAATACAAACATTTGTAAGAAATTACTATAAGCAACTATAGGCCAACAAATGAGACAATCTGGAAGAAATGGACAATTTTCTAGAAGCATACAACCTTCTAAAGCTAACCCAAGAAGAAACGGAAAACCTGAATAGACTGATTACCACCAGGGAAATTGAATCAATAATCAACAAGCTCCCAACAAACAAAAGCCCTGGACCAGATGGCTTTACAGGTGAATTTTACAAAACATTCAAAAAAGAATTATCACTTATCCTCCTCAAGCTCTTCCAAAAACTCCAGAAGGAGGGAAGGCTCCCAAACACTTTTTACGAGACCACTATCACCCTGACCCCAAAATCACACAAAGACACTATGAAAAAAGAAAACTACAGGCTGATATCTCTAATGAACATAGATGCAAAAATCCTCAACAAAATGTTAGCAAACAGACTTCAGCAATACATTCAAAAATCATACACCATGATCAAGTGGGATTCATTGCTGGTATGCAAGGTTGGTTCCACATCTGCAAATCAATTAATGTGATACACCACATTAACAAAATGGAAAAGTAAAAATCATATGATCATATCAATAGATGCAGAAAAAGCGTTTGACAAAATCCAGCAGCCAGTTATGATAAAAACTCTTAAGAAAGTGGGAATAGAGGGACCACATCTCAACATAATAAAGGCCATATATGATAGACCCACAGCTAACATCATACTCAATGGGGAAAAGCTAAAACCATTCCCCTTAAGATCAGGAACAAGGCAAGGTTGCCCACTTTCTCCACTTCTATTCAACATAGTGCTGGAAGTTCTAGCCACAGCAATCAGACAAGAAAAAGAAATAAAAGGCATCCAAATTGGTAAGGAGGAAGTAAAATTGTCATTATATGCAGATGACATGATACTATATAGAGAGAACCCTAAAGACTCCACCAAGAAACTATTAGAGATGATAGATGAATTTAGTAAAGTAGCAGGATACAAAATTAATATTCAGAAATCAGTTACATTTGTATATACCAATGATAAAATATCAGAAGGAGAAATTAAAAAAACAATCCCATTACAATTGCTTCAAAGACTATAAAATACCTAGGAATAAATTTAACCAAAGAAGTAAAAGATCTATACTCAGAAAATTATAAGACACTGAAGAGAGAAATTAAAGATGATACAAATAGATGGAAACACATACCATGCTCATGGATAGGAAGAATTAATACCATTAAAAATGTCCATACTGCCTAAGGCAATCTACAGATTCAATGCAATTCCTATCAAGATACCAAGTATATTTTTCACAGAAATAGAACATATAATCCTAAAATTTATATGGAACCATAAAAGACCCAGATAGCTGCGGGAAATAAGAACAAAGTGGGAGGTATAACGATACCTGACATCAAATTATACTACAAGGCTACAGTAATCAGAAGAGCATGGTACTGGCATAAAAACAGATACATAGATCAATGGAATAGAACAGAGAGCCCAGAAATAAATCCATGCCTATATGGTAATTTAATCTACGACAATGGAAGCAAGAATTTACAGTGGGGTAATGACAATCTATTCAATAAGTGGCGCTGGAGAACCTGGACAGACACGTGCAAAAAAATGAAGCTGCACCAACTCTTTACATCATATACAAGAATAAATTCAAAATGGATTAAAGACTTAAATGTAAGACCTGAAACCACAAAACTCCTAGAAGAAAATATAGTAAGAAACTTTACAGACATTACCCGCAGTAAGATTTTTACTGCTATATCCCTTTGGGCAAGGGAAGTAAGAGGAAAAATAAACATGTGGGATAACATCAAATAAAAGTTTTTTTCACAGCAAAACCATCAATAAAACAAAAAGGGACACTACCAAATTGGAGAACATATTGACCAATGATATATCCAATAAGGGGTTAATATCCAAAATTTATAAAAAAACTCACTCAACTCAACTCCAAAAAACAAACAACCCAATTGAAAAATGGGCAGAGGACATGAAGAGACATTTCTCCAAAGAGGACATACAGATGGCAAACAGATATATGAAAAAATGCTCAACCTCACTAATCATTAGAGAAATGAAAATAAAAACCACAATGAGATACCACCTCACCCCAGTGAAAATGGCTATTATCAGTAAATCAACAAACAAGTGTTGACGAAGATGTGGAGAAAAGGGAACCCTTGTGCACTGTTGGTGGGATTGCAGATTGGTGCAGCCACTATGGAAAACAGTATGGAGGTATCTCAAAAAACTGAAAATGGAACTACCCTATGATCCAGTAATTCCACTCTTAGGTATCTATCTGGAGAAACCCAAAATTCTAATTCAAAAAAATTTATGCATCCCAATGTTTATTGCAGCACTAAACACAATAGCCAAGACATGGAAACAACCGAAATGCCCATCGGTAGATGACTGGATTAAGAAACTGTGGTACATTTATACAATGGAGTAATACGCAGCCATAAAGAAGAATGAAATCTTACCATTTGCAACAATATGGATGGACCTAGAGAACATTATGCTAAGTGAAATAAGTCAGACAGAGAAAGACAAATACCATATGATCTCACTTATATGTGGAATCTAAAGAGAAAAAATAAATGAATAAACTAATCAGAAACAGTCTCCGAGACATAGAGGGAAAACTGAGGGTTGCTAGATGGGAGGGAGGTGGGGATGAGGGAGAAGGTGAGGGGATTAGAAAGCACAATCGGTAACCATAATATTGCCATGGGGATACGAAAATCAATTTGGGGAATGTAATCAATAATGTAAAGATTTTGTAGGGTATCCGATGGACACGTGTCCCATTAGGGAGACCACCTTAGGGATGGTGTAGATGCCTGATCACTGCACGGTACACCTGAAGCTGAACAATAATGAGTGTCAACTACAAGTTTATATATATATATATATATATATATATATATATATATATATATACACACACACACACACACACACACATATATATATATACATATCTGGAGAATATATATATATATATATATATATATATATATATATATATATACACACACAAGAAGTGGAGTTCTGCATTAGGAATAAAGACAGTGGAAATGTAACGGCTGTGTGAGACGTCAGAGGGGTAGTAGATGGGGGAGGGGAGTTATCACTGTGTGAGGGACATAAATGACAAATGTCTATTACATTGTTTTGTACACCTGAAACTAATATTTAAAAAGGGAGAGAGAGGAGAGTTTGGAGAACAGACAATGAGTTAAGTCACTCATACAAACATGGATTGGCTGCTGTGGGTGATAAAAATGGTGCTCCATGATCCCCTCCTCCAAAGGGCTCGCAATCCATAGAACGGACAGCCTCCTACAGCACTTTTCACGCTAAAAGATGATGTTTGAGATAATAGGTGTATAAACAAAATGACATGCTAACGTTCTTACATAAATTAGCCTTTATTTGGGAAAAATGTTCTTTCCTAAAACTACATGTAATTCATCTGTCTCTCTTGCTTTAATGAGAATTGCTGCTTTTGAAACGATGTCTGATCGGGATTTCAGAATAGCTATGTCTTCACCACCCATCACATGTTCACTCACTACAATCAGCAAACTTAGGAAGGTTCAAACTGAAGTGCATTATTAATGTGGAAGACAGCTCTGAAATGGATGGTTTTCAGAAGCACTGTTTTCCCTTCCTAGTATGTATTAGGTAAGTGACATGCAGGTGCCCGTGGATGAAGCCAACACAGAAATGAAGCAAATGACAGAATCAGAGACAGAAGTTTTATTTTGATCATTCACCCCCTATCTCCAGTCAGGCTGTAAGAGCTAATCAACTCAGATTGATCTGTAGTGAATTTTGTCCTGTCATGGTGCCAGGGTTCCCCATGCTATATAAAACTACCAGTTAGAAAGCTTTCCATCATATGTACTAAACCTTGCAAGACTATAAAATCCACAATAATTTTCTTTAAGATTTTGAAATTATTTGCATAAAACTACCTAAGCCTGGTGCCTTTTTTAAAAAAGTTTTTTCTTCTATGACTGATCATAGGTACAATGGCCAAGTAATTTATTTCCAAAGTGGAGCACTTTTCAGATTTAAAAGGGTGCTAACATTTGTATGCCAGAAAACAGACATAAAGCAAGGTAATCCCAGACAAACCAGGAGATGTTAGTCTCAGGAAGAAAAGGATTAGCTGAACTTTGTAAACTATTCTGTTTGGAGGACCCATAGGAAACAAAGAAAAAAAGAAATGGCCTGGCCATATCTCCTTGGAAACGTGCTACTCAGACTTCTATTTAGTAGCAGAAAGGTTATGGAGCGTCCTCAGCTACAGAGTGCTGTGTGTAGGCTGTACCTGGCTGGCTTTGCAGGTTGCAGGTAATAAACAAACATAGGACTTATAGACTTATAGGACTGGAAAATGTCACTGTCCAATATGTAATTATTAGAAGATAAAATAGAGACATTTCACGATTGAAACGCCCCTTTTGTGAGAGGGAAGCTATGTATGCCGTCGGGAAGCCTCACGTGATAATTCTCCACAGCAAGAACCTGGAGATCCCACCGGTGGTCTCACATCCCCTTGTTCACCTTCGTCTCCTGATTACTTGCTCCTTTTGAATCACTACTGAAACTTAATAATGGGTACAATTTCTGATTTTGAGTGTCTAACTTGATATTCTGACCACATTTCCTAATTTCTGATTATAGAATTATGCAGAATATATGTTTGTAATTTCCTCAACCTCTTCTCTGCCCGTGATTATATAGCAATCCTCCATCCTAACGTCATGTGTCTGCATCTTTTCGCTCGTTTTCTGGATTGTCCTAGCCTTTAGACTTCCGCATACCACAGTTACAAACACAGGGCCACAGATGTAATACCACTAGTACCCATAAATGCTGCAGTGCGCATTTCTTAAAAACAAGTACAGTAAGTCCTCGCTTAACGTCATCAACAGGTTCTGCAACCTTAAGTGAAACAACATACAAAGACATCGATTTTACTGTAGGCTAATAGATATAAACAAGAGTCAGTTTCCTACAGGATCTCATCCACATTATAATGAAATGACGTTGAATGAAAGGTTGTTATTCGACGTGCTCTTTTCTAACTGCAGTGACTAAAATCAGGAACTCACCTTGATATACTACCAACATCTAATTTTGCCAAGGGCTCCATTAACGTTCTTTATAAAGAAACAAACCAGCAAACAAAATTCTGGGGCAGACTCCGAGCCAGGACCACAGGCTGCACCTGGGCGTCTCGTCCGTTTTACCTCCTTTACCTGGAGCACCTCCATGGTCTTAGTCTTTCAAGACCTTGATTTTTTAAAGAGTTTGTGGCCAGTACAGGTTTTTAAAAGACATTTTTTTAACAGACTTGAAAAAGAATTGACCTAGTATCAGTTTCGTTAGAATAATTTAGTCCTTTTGAAAGATAGAGACTGCCCTACAATTGACAGGAAGACATAGAAAATGTTAAAAGCAAATCCAGTCAAAGAATGTATGTCCGATTGTCATGCGGGGTGTCATGCGGGGTCTCTGGTACCGCTCCCCGCCCAAGAACGCAGGACATGGTGAGGCCAAAAAGGAACACCCACGGAGCCATGGATAGAGGATTCTTACCACTATAGTCTCGCTGGCGGCTGGTGGAGACACAGGAAACAGGATCCACACAATCCACAACCTGCCGCCCACTTCTCTGCCAACCAACCCCACCCGCCAACTGCAATCCGCTGTTGCTAGCTTAGCCATGGCAGTTATATCAGTGGCTAATGGCTAACCGGTAACCGCTGATGGCCAGCTAGTCACAGCTGACGGCCATCTACTACCCAAGCCAGCATCTTTCCATGTGAGGCCGAGAGCCTGGAAATTGCTCTCTGGGACTCTGTCCTCACACCAATGTTTATTTCTGTTTGTTGATGGTTAAATGTTAAGATCAAAATAACTTACTGACACATGAACATTAAAAATCTGAATAAGCATGTCACTACTGATGAAAAGAGTGTATTTTCTGAGAGCAAGTTTTTCTCCTTACCTCATTTATAGCTAATGTGTATCAAAACACGCAGTTGACAATTTAGAGGATGAAAAAAAAGCATTACGCTTGCACACATACCCCGCAGTTATATTATGTGGAGTATAGTAATGGGGTAGGTGTTGGGGACAATCTAAGACAAGGAAAAAACACCGTCATCATTAGAATGCAACGCACCCGACTTGTGGTGTCCCAGTGGTGAATATATGACTGTCCGCGCTTGCCGGGCTCTGGATTAAATAGCAGGTTTTGTGTTCACCTGTATTTGGGGGTGTTGTTTGTTTACTAGATGCTTTATCTGGCGTGGAATGTACGTTCTCCATTTACTCATGCGCCGCATCTTTGATCGGCTGGTCCAATCTCTTTGGAATTTGCTCCAACGTAATTGACTCTCCTTCAGGCTTTCATTGGTTTGCTTCATGACACTTGGCCCTTAATGCCATCTGGTCACTAAGTACCAACTCCACATCTGACCAGCTCACCCTGCACCTTCAGACCAGCACAATCCTTGCTTTCCATCTTACCTCCCTCGTTGGGTGAGTGTCAGCCCCACCGATCAGGAGCCGCAACCCAGGTGCAGCTTCCCCAAGGCAGTCCCTCCACGTGACGTCACACAGACTCAGCACCAGGGAGACAGGCAGCACAGTGGCCCCTGCGCACACCCAATACTTCTGGAAACTGACTCAGCTTTTCTTTCTCAAGGAACAGATGCTAAACACGACTAATGTTTCTCGAATGCTAAAATATTTCTATAGGGGTAGTCACTTTGAGGGAACAAAAAATATACATATGAAAGTGTATACATTATCATTCTTATTAGTTGTTTTATTCAAATGTTCAATTAGCCAGTTTATCTCTTTCTTCTAAAGTTTGGGACTATTAAAATGCACCATCAAATTGCATTTTGTTTTCTCATTGCCCTGTCTTGTGAGTTTTTCAATGTACGAAGGTGGGACAATTAAGTTAGTGAACTTTCCACTGTGTAGGAGCATGGTGGAAAGTTCGCGAATCTAATTGTTCCTTGTATATTCAGTTTCCTTCGATTTTGTTCTCTTCATCAAGAATATCAATACGTTGGGGCCTGCCCAGTGGCTTAGGCGGTGAGAGCTCCGTGCTCCTAACACCGAAGGCTGCCAGTTTGATTTCCACATGGGCCAGTGGGCTCTCAACCTCAAGGTTGCCTGTTCAACAACTGGAGTCCCACAAGGGATGGTGGGCTCCGCCCCCTGCAACTGACAATGGCAACTGGACCTGAAGCTGAATGGCACCCTCCACAACAACGATGGAAAGGACAACAACTTGACTTGAAAAAAATCCTGGAAGTACACACTGTTCCCCAATAAAGTCTTGTTTCCCTTCACCAATCTTTAAAAAAAAAAAAGAATATCAATATGTTGGTTCATAAGCTGGTTTTTCTGTCTCTTTTCCATCAACTCACCTCCCAGCTAGTGCACCTTCCTTTTCCATTAGCTCTGAATTTGCGCTGAGTTTTTCATGTCTACTGTCCACGTGACAACTCCTGTCCCACGGCTCCCGTTCCACTCTTCAGGGTAGATTTTAATGTTGTAATTGTGTTTTAGCTGCTATAAGTCTTTCCCAACCCTTTCATCTCCGTTTTTAAAACATGGCATTCTTTTATTTTTTACCTCATTGTCTTTCTTTTAAACTCAGTTTGTTGAACTGAGTTGTTGACTCAGTTCATTCAAGTCCTAAAAACTTTCTAATCTTGACTCACGGCATTCACCTTTCTCACATATACAAAATAAGTTTTACAATTTTTTTCTCCAGAATTTTGGAGTAGAACATTTTCAGGTTTAACCAGGCCACATAAGACAACGCTTGAGACAGTTGCCAGCCTGTCCCATCGGGCTCTGGAAGCTGGTGGTTGTGTGGACGCAGCTCCCAGGGTCCCCCTGCCATACCTGGGCCCTGCTGTCCAGCTGAAGTAGAGGCAACAAGCAAACCCACTTTCTGGACAAAGGCGACTTCCCTCCAGAATTTTCCAAAATTACACATTTTCTTCCCTTGTCACACTGCGTCTGAGTCATTGTCTTAGAAGAACTCTCAGATCTTGGTCTAGCTTCCGTAATGGATATAGTTTTGTAATTCCATTTTATTCCCAAAAGAAAAGGAAACAAAACCATCAATTACAGGTCTCATAAGAAAGTCTCTGGAATCTGACCAAGAACCTCCCCCATCACGGAGCTTTTGAGTCTCTTTTTTCCACGTCTTTATCTAGAAAGTGAGAAATATCTGCTGTTACCAGGTGACATGTTAAACCCAGAACAAGTTTCAACACACCGACAGGGCTTCCTTTCATTCAGATGGGAATTGGCTTATCAGACTGATACCTGCTCAGCGAGTGCCCATGGCACTGTCCCACACAATGTCACCAGGTCCTGGATCTGCTCTGTATCACGTGTCTACGTGAGCCCTTCCCGGAAGGGCCTGAGTGGTTGTGGTGGCAGGTGACCATGGCCGCCAACTTGTGGGCCGACCCTCCCTTTTTTGCCCCGTTCTTTGTTAGGAGAGAATTGTTGGTACCCACACCCAAAGCTGAAGAAATGTCTACTCAACTTGACAAACTAAAAATGAACGCCGGGAGTCACCCCAACCGATAGAATCCACAGCTCCCTGAAGGAGAGGCGGGTTTGGAGACCACTTCGTCCCATCTCAAATGGCAGCGCGTCACGTCAGGATCAACTCATGTCTCCAACTGTTCACGCGGAGCCCAGTTCTCTTTCTACCAAATAATGAAACCTTTCCATAATTTTCCTACATGATTCATGATAAAACTATGACTATCTATGTGGTTGTTTTATATACTCTTCTAGAGATGTTTCATGCACAGAATTTTCAGGATTTTGACACAAACTAAAAATTCCATCAATTGCCATTATTTAAAAAATAAGCCATTTTGGAGTTTTTTCCTTCCCTTTTCCTAGAGAGTGATCACACACATAGATTCTAATAAGCACCCATATGATACTATGAAGGATTGTGAAACTGAGGCTGTTTCTTAAAATCATAAATGCAGAAATTTATAAATGCTAAAGATTTCAACCACCAAGCACTCTTTTGCATGGATTTTTCCTGAAAAAACTTCTGTAGTTAAAATAACCAAAATCATATGTACTGCAAAGTTGTGTAAATATTTCCAGTTTATTGGGTTCTTCTCCTCTAGTATTTGAAAACCAATTCTTTATGAGAACACAAGGGAATGTTAAATACGGGAGGCGTGTAAGTGGTCTCAGTTTATAGTTTGCAGCCTGGATATTATATATTTCAGTACCACATAGACATTGCTGGTTTAACAAGTATCACACATTCTACAATTTCGGCATTTACACATGTGACGGGATCAGAACCAACTCTTAAAGGTCTCAGGAAACTCATGGCTATCAAATAACAATGACGGCAATTTATTGAACCAGAAATCTAGACTCTGTTGACTGAAAGTTGTCATAAATTCCTATTGTAATAGATTCATTTTAAAGGCTTCCTTTGGAAATTTGGCTTACAATTTTAGGGGTATACAAAGCAAATAACACACAACCATAACTGATCTTGAGTGAGCATAAGACCCTGTCTGTAGCGTGTTGACATAGATATGGCAATTGTATGGAATTTCTCTGGTCTGGTCTTGGTGGGGACACTGGGAGTGATGGAAGAGAAGGGTCAATGGCTGCCATTAGTGAAAAAAGAATCTTCATGCTCCTCGGTTATGTGAGAAATAGGTCACATCTGAACTATATTCAACAAATAGTACAATTGCTCAATTGATCATTCTACAATATTTTTTATGCAATAAAATATGGGTCAGACATTTAGCCTGGAAGGTGAAGGATGAAATACATGGAAACAGAAAAAAAATAAGCACCAAAGTCTTCCTGAAAGAGCTGGCAAATTTTCATAAGCGTCAGCTGCCATCTTTGAATTGAGACTTGAAAGTAATTAGAAATTTTCTAGGCAGCTAAGTAAGGGGAGAACGTGTCTGGCAGAGAGTACCTATTACAGCACATCCAGGAATGTGGAGGACATCAAGCATTTGAGAGGCAATGAACATGTAGAATAAAGCACTTACATGTCTAAGAAATCAGACCAGAAGTTATGAGAATAAAAAGACAAAGAAACATATACACATAATTGGAAATGAACAACAGGAATTTGGGAACGTGAGACAATAGGAGAGAAAAGATAAGATAAAGGTCAGAATGAGGTTAATACTCAAAAGACTTTTGTAAGTCAAGTTGGAAAATGTTTCTTCTTTAAAAAAAAAAGCATTATTACTTCCTGCTTGACTAAATAAATCCAAGGATTGTGTATGCTGCTGCCTCTATGCTAGTTAAGTGTTTTAAGGCAACATGGTTATTTACGATAAATGGAATCAGAAAGTGCTTTCAATACCCACATAAATCATCCCGCCATAAAAGATACACATCTCCAAAAATGAGGGTTTAAATTTCGAAGTAGTTGCTCTTAAGCCCTTTTTCTGGGTTTAGGGCAGAGCCTCTAAATAAAGTGAATAGCTAGAGATGTGGACGGAAGAGAATGTGGGAAGGGAAATTCCATCCAGATGGAGAAAACATACGAACAAGGCCTGGAGGTGGGGAGACGGTGGCCCCGCTGGAGGACAAGTGTGGCAAAGTGGGGTGTGGGGTGAGAGAGCTGCAGGCCTGCCTGGAACCCGGCATGGAAGACCTCTGTCTAGGGACACCATAACAAAGACTTAAAACACAGATACTTAGTCTCTCACAGATACTTAGGTTCTGGAGGGTGGAAGTCCGAAATCAAGATGTCAGCAGGGCCACATGCTCTCTGCAGGCACTAGGGCGGATCCTTCCTGCCTCCTCCAGCTTCTGGTGGGGGCTGGCCATCTTTGGCATTCCTTGGCTTGTGACAGCGCAGCTCCAATCTCTGCATTTATTGTCACATGTGTCCTCCCTGTGTGCTTCTGTGTCTTCACAGGGTGTTCTCTCTGTGTGTCTGTGTGCATGTTTCCCTCTTCTTATAAGGACACCATTCAATGGACGAGGACCCACCCTATTCCAACATGACCTCATTTTAACTTGACAAACAACCTGTGTAAAGACCCTGTCTCAAGAAGTTCACATTCTGAGGTTCCAGGTGAACATGAATTTTGGACACTTTTTAACCTATGACAACCCTTAATTCTAATTGAAGATACTTGGATTTTTACAGCATGCAATTGCCACATTGGGGCAGGACTTAAATAAATTCCTTCAAAGAAAGGACAACATCAGGACCTTCTTTGAGCAGAGAAATGGTCATTGTTCTCCTTGTGCAATCACGGACATTTAGGTGTTACTACTGGACTCTTGTATGGGCTGACCTACATTTTTCTCATCAATGTATTGTGCAGTAAACATTTTTGGCATGAAAAAATTTTTGAGAGATGGAAACAAAGAGTGGAATGACATTTGTCGAACCCTCAGTCTGTGCCAGGCATGATCCATACGTGATCTTGTTGGGCATTATTTGTCCTTCCAAGATGAGGGCACTGATGTGTAGAGAACTTCTGAGACCTGCCCAGGGTCACACGTGAATAAAGAGCTCGAGTATGGAAATTGCTTTTATGGGTTGCAGCATATGCCCCGCAACAGCATTTAACGAATATTGATAATGAAAGTGGGAAGACTGTGAGCTCCGGAGAGGCGTCCAGTGCTGTCCTGGGTTAGGAAGCTGGTCTCTCCCGGGTGCTGGGAGAAAGGCTATTCAAGACGGGGTCTCCTTCCCAATCATTGTTGGTTTCGAGACTGCTTCTCTGAATGCAAATGGACCACATGGTCACCAGAATTAGAAGCCTGTGTATATAACACGTACATAAACATTAAAACTGTGCTAGAAAATACTGTTTGGCAAAAACTTAATTTTTCCCCTCCTTGTACTTATCTGAATCTTCTACTGACTATGTTTGCTGAATAAGCATGAAACATTCTAAAAAGAAATTTTGACTTTGGTGTTTCAGGTCAGGACTTGCATATGAGCCCAGCACCTACTAGTTAAGTGATGTAGCCTGACCTATAAAAACAGTTAAGTCTCCGCTTAACATTATGGGGACTTTCTGCGACTTTAAGCAAAACATCATGTGATGAAATTAAGTTTACCGTAGGCTGAGAGATATAAATGCGAGTTAAGCTTCTAGGACCACAGCTCTCCACAGCCTCACAGACCACAGGCCACAGTTGGGACTCAACTATGAGCTCCTCCCTTCCTCCCATGTGACGCTGAGCCAGTACGAAAGCCACTTGAGCCCCTTCCTCCACAGCTCACCGAAACAATGTTATACAAGGACCTGCTGTATGGATAAAACCACTGTCTACCGCCCAAGATTGTTGAGATTCAAATCAGATCTTATTATAAAAGTCCAAGAGCCCAACACAGTACAGAAGACAAAATATGTGGCACGCAGACATGCGGGTGCCATTTTGTTTTCTCTCCCTGAGAAGCAAGTCAGCTCCCAGGAGATGTGACCATATACACACACCAGGACAGTGCTGTTCACTGGCATGGACTCTGTTTACAAGCCTGTCTCCCCTCTGGAGTGTTAACCCCTATTAAATGAAACTAAAATGAAGACCAGACCTAACGGCACCAGCCACTAAAACGGCACCAGACTTAAGAGCACCAATTGCTTGAGAATTCCCCAGGCAGACAAAACTCTTTAAGCCACATCAGCAAAACAAAATCTAGCTTATATCATAAGTGAAATTTAGGTAATTTCTTGCAAAGGCCTCTGACAATCATAAGAGAAATGTAAGTCATCTTCCTAAAAGGGTTTGAGATCATTACTTTTAACCAATCCCTGCCTTCTGAAGACTCCCATGGTACTAAGCAGTCCCAGGAAAGGTTACAGTTTCCCCATTTTCACTTTAGAAGCCATCCTGCAATGCCATGCCTCTGAGCTTCACAACAGTTTTGGGTTTGAAAGCTCCCAGTTGCAAGAAACTGTACTAGGTGCACAATACATTTTTATAAATACTATTTTACTGATCTGGTGGTTTTAATTTTTACTGTTTCTGGATTTTTGACACCTTTAAGAATAGACTGCCAATCTTTCCTAGAACAGTTCCTGGCACATGGTAGGACTAAAAGCGTTTCAAATTCATAAGTGAATTAATATTACTCAACAACATGGTTGTATAAAGTTTTTAAAAGAACATGCAAATTTTAAGAAAATAGACCTTTTCTTTAATACTATTGTATAATTTTGAATCCTAATAATGCATTTATTAGGGGAAGGCATTTCACAGAGACTATTATCTGTTACCTAAAAGGATCAAGATGTTTAAACATAAAAACAAAAAATGTAGGGGAAAAATATACAAAGACGTGAAATGAGAAACAATTTTAGGCTAGCTCCTCTGCGGTCAGATGGTGTAGAGAGTCCTGACACACACAAGAATCATATTGAAACTTTGTGCTCCAGTTCTCTTGGCAAACACTGAAGGCTCCTTCACACCACCTGGCCGTAAGTGGAGTTCACAGTGAGGATTGCTGGTTTTTAAACAGCCCAGAGTCCAGGCCCACACTCAGATGGCTGCTGAAACTCACAACGTATGTAGAGCGATGGGCAGCACAGATGTAAAGGCATGCACTAAGAGATGAAGTCTTGGGAAACGCACCAAACTCGTTCCTTATGTTTAGAATTCTTCGCTGAGTAGCTATGTTACTTGCTGGAAATCACATTTTAAAATTCTGAATAAATTAATCTCCAGAACAGTAAAGATAGAGATTCACGTAAGAATTTCGAATGTTGGTAGCTTTAACATGGCAGAGATTCTTCCATCCTACAGCAGTACAAAAACGCATGCATTGCTCTTTCATCCACTAAATATTTACTCTCAGACTTTCAACATCAATAAAAAGAATTCTATTTTTAAATGCACCGTATTCTCTTTAATAAAGAGAAAACTTGGATTTCATATTTCTGACTAGCAAAAGAGGAACACACCCATCTGACTCTTCTTTTTTTAAATAAGGGTAGTCTTTAGCTAATCAAGCATTAAAAAAATCTAAATGCTAATAAGCATATAAACTATTCTGCCCTTGCTTTTTTTGAGCCACTGGAGATAATGACAGATCATTCAAAACCAGGTGCTTTTAAAATAATAAGTACTTATCCAGATTTTATTGCTTACCGATTAGATATGCAAACTTGTGGGATTGCTATAAGGATTAAAAACAATAATGAATATGAGAACAATTTCTGCATTTTAAGGGGCCATGCACACACAGGGCACATTATTATAAACATGAGTTCAGGACAGAAGTAACCCTGTAAATGGTGTCATGTTTCTTATGGGACTTTTACTACCCACCCAAAGTCTCTTCTTACATGCTGCCCTAAATTTAAGAGCCTCAAATGATATATCTTCTGCAACCTTCTACTTTTTCCCTTTTTCTTTCTCTTCTGCCATTTGATTTTAACAGAAGATAAAACCCTTAAATATCTTTAAAAATACTGCCAGGCTGCTTAGCAGGGTCCTCTGACCAATTTTGTTGACTGTAGAAAGAGCTTAGGAACAAAATCTGAGTTTTAGAATCAATATAACAAAATCGCCAGCCTCCGTGAAACTTTGAAGGCTTGCCCATAACTACTCTGGTCGGTCAAATGCTGACTCATACCTTTCTTGAAAAAGAAGAAAGCCCTATGTTTTAAGAGACACGGCTATTATGTTGTCCCATAAATGTGGGTAGAATATCCACTTGGAAAAGTAAACAGCCCACCTTCCCCTAAACCAGTCATGTCACATGACTGGTCATTTTTACAAGCCTCCAAATAAATACCTTTCCAGGTCCAGTTCAGAGGTGGAAATCTGCTATTGTTCTAAGTGCTTGATCATCTTTTCTTCAAAGGAGAGTTAGGACAGAGAAAAGCCACTTCTGTCCCATGCACAGGTGGGCAGTTGTGACCGGCTCAGGGGCCCAGCTCTCTGGGAGTGTCACACACTTTCAGCAGCTGACCAAGGAGGCATGCAAGGCCAGTGCTGTGACACTGAGCACAAGTTTAGGTCGTCGGTGATCAGCTCTGTTGTTTCCAGACTGTTCTGGACTCTAGTTGGAAAGAAGCACAAATCAACTCATTCTCGGGTCAGAGAAAAGGCAAGAGGTGATGGCAGGGCTTCGACTATAAATCAAAGCCTCTGCAGCACCCTGAAAACTCTCGTGGACTTAGATGTCAGCATTATACAGTGTCCATGCCATTTCTATACTGAAACGAGTAGTGAGGGTTGGTTTAAATCTACTCATATGTCGACCACACAATCTATTAAAGCAGCTGCTCTGTTTTCTTAACAGAAGAAAATCCAAGACTCTGAGTCCAGAGCTTCTGCTCTGGGGAAGAAACCCATTTTCTCAGTGCTTCAATTTCTTAGTTCATAAAATCGATGAGTAGACGTCACCCCATTATAGAGTTGTGAGACAGGTGAAAAAGACACACTACATTTTCAAATTTCATGTGCATATGAAAGAGCTGAGTAACTGGTTAAAATGCAGATTATGATTCAGCTAGTGGGGGGTGAGAGCAGAGACTCCAAATTTCTAATCGGCTCCCAGAAGACGCTGGTTCAGTTAGTCTGGGGACCACATCGTGAGCAGCAAGGTGACAGCACTGATGCCATTGCCAGGCAGATAGCTTTGCAAGGCTTGTAGGGTTCCCTAATCAGAGAAGCTGGGGAAAAGGACGGTGACCACATTTTAAAGGGAAATATAACACCAAAATGACTCTCAAGTGTCAAACGGCATGGAATTCTTTTATAGGAATAAGACGGGACGGCGAGGATGACCAGTGTGGTTTTTTCAGCCGACTTTTGTTGCGTTTCCTGGTGCTCAACATCCAGCTCCCTCCCGGCCCCCACTCAATCACGAGGGCTAAGGAAGGCAGTATTACTCACACCTGCTTCCGTGTTATGCCGCGGATTTTCCAGGACACTGAATTTCACATCTCTATGCCATTGTTGCTTTTGGCACAC
This sequence comes from Rhinolophus hipposideros, assembly GCF_964194185.1. Classification (NCBI taxonomy): domain Eukaryota; kingdom Metazoa; phylum Chordata; class Mammalia; order Chiroptera; family Rhinolophidae; genus Rhinolophus; species Rhinolophus hipposideros. Next base: position 2,665,717 of record NC_138049.1, on the reverse strand, counting down.
TTAGTTCTGTGGAATCGTAAATCCTCATTTTTGATCCTGAATAAATGGTCACCGTGTTAGAGCCGGTAGTCTGACCAGCCTCACTGCGGCGTCTGGTTGGCCTGGTACTGGGGCCTGTACATGGTCCTGCCTGGGCCTGGAGTCTTCCGTCTCGTCACTCCATGCCCCTGGAGCCTCAAGGCCCCTGCGCATTCAGCTGCAGAGACTGAGAGAGGAGCCAGCCTGGGAGTGCGGACAGCACCCCGACCCTCGTGGAGAACCCACAGGGACCCTGGCCTGGCGGCGTGATCGGGAAGGAATGAAACAGCGAGGGTTACCTGTGCGATGCCGCCAAATTGATTTATTTTTGGGCTGCTTATAAAAGACTCATTTTATTGTTTTTTATTTTTAATTAAATTAATTGGGGTGACAATGGTTAGTAAAATTGTATAGGTTTCAAGTGTGCATTTCTATAATACATCTTCTATATTGTACAGTGTGTTCACCACCCACCCAGTCAGTTCTCCTTCCATCACCATATTTGACCCCCTTTACCCTCCTCTACCACCCCGGCCCTCCCCCTGCCCTCTTTACCCTCTTGTCTGTGTCCATGAGTTTTTGTTTGTTTGTTGCTTTCAGTTTTCTCTTTCACATACGATCGCAGCATTACTTACAGAGGCCAAGACGTGGAAATCAGTGAAGTGTCCCTCCATGGAGGACTGGATAAAGAAGATGTGCTTCAGATACGCAATGGGGTACTAGTCGGCCATAAGACAAGGTGAAATAATTGGTTTTTAACCACGTCTGAGTCCATCTGAATGGTGACTTCACTTGACGTGCAGGGAGGCCCAGCAGAACGAGACGTCTGGAGGAGCGCCGCCTGCCCTGGAGGCGGACACGTGGAGAAGCATTCCCTCTCGGGGTCCAGTGCACCCCAGAAAGTGGAGAGGGGTGCAGCGGGGGGAGGGGCCTGCTATTCACCAACGACCTCCACAATAGTCTTGAGGCAGTCGTGATCCTGGCTGTCGTTAAAACATAAGAATCAGGAACTACCTCTGAGTTGTTAGTCGCAGGGGGAGCCAGGATTCCAAGGGTCTGTTCTACTCCAGCACCAAACTGCCACCTCTTTGCTCCTCCTGCCGCACAGGTAAGACGAGCCTGACTGCCCCGGGGATGTGTGTGCCGCATGCACAGGAGAGACAGGACAGCCCACCGGAGGTCGGTGGCATCAGTGGCAATCGGGGGACACTCACACCACCACAGTGTCTGCCCGATTATTTTTAAAATTCTGCACATGGAAAATCTCGCCACATGTAAATATTTGTTGGCAACACAATGTTTTTTCAAAGTTTAGCGTAAATTTGTCCCACTAATGCCAACTTAGGTGACATGATTTTTAGATGAAATTTCAGTGAAAAGGACTGTGTGGCCTTGCCCACATCTCTCACCAGCCCTCCATCGGAGATGAGTGGCCTGCGTTTCTTAAGTTTTAAACGGAAACTGACTCTACTCTGGTTTTCAGTCTGTGTGGTTGTGGATGTGAAATAAAAGCCACGCTATAAAAAAAATTACATGGCAGCCTACCAATGGCTTTATTTCTTTGAGTTTGCAAGAATTAAGCTAATGGCTGGGGGGAAACGTTCCCCCTTTGGAAATTAAATTTATATCCTGAGGAAAGTCCACCACCTTTTGGAAAATCTCAGGTAACGTCCAAAAATTTCACAAAGGGTTTCATGACAAACAGGCTCCAAATGGAAACACAGGAACAGAAAGGGCTTGGCACCCACAGTCCCCCACGAGTGGCTTTGTGCCTCTGTCACCCACAGAACCTCCAGTCCAGGGGCTCCCTCAACCGAGTGGGACACAGAATGCCTAAGACTTAGCTTCAAATTTGCAAACTTTTATTTAACAGAGATTTGCAATCATTGTTTTTTATTTGAATATCTCGTCAAGACAAACACAGGCTTAGAAAAACGTGATGGGCCAAGGGAGGGGTAGAGACGAGAAGCATAAACTCCAGAGTGAGTTTTCCAAGCCCCGCCCCCGTTTCCCAAGGGGCCATTTAGCTTCAGAGAAGGGGGAGATGGGGGAGGGGGAAAAGAGGAGGAGGAACCATTGACTCCAGCTTTGTTCCTCAGTCACCCAAAAATCACACACACACACACACACACACACACAAACACACTAATCACGGTTTTGCTTATAAAGGACCTTAGAATTAAGTCAGTGTAGCTGTGGGCTTGAAAAGTATTGAGGGGAAATTTTAAATGCATTCACCTTGATCTTTCATTATTACATTTTGAAGCTATTCCAGTGTAAAACTTTGCACACATTGTGATCTCAAATGACAAAAACTACTTTTAATCTGCTGAAGGTTCTCGGTCAGGGTCTTTCCCCAGACAATATGCAGAAGCTACTCCATTGGGTGGCCTGAGAGCAGAGTGACCAAGGGGAGGGCTGGCCTGGACCTCCTCCACCTGGTCTGCCGGCTTCACGGATGATGTTACTGAGGGCAGCAGCCCCCCAGCCTCCTATGCCTGGAGCTGGTGGGGGGCGTGGGTAGGAGGTGGGGGTGGGGGCGGGGGCCATGCAAGGCAGCAGGAAGCACCGGGTCCTCCGTTACCCCAGGGGGAGTAATCAGGCTCCTACTGGTAGGCACACCCTGGGGGGAAGATGGGGGAGCCTGGATCTCTGGGTCTCGCTCCCACATAACTTCTGGCCAATGAGTTAACCTCTTTGAGACTCAGTTTCTTCCTCTGTACCAGGGGCATGGCCAGGCGCCAACCAGCATGACTGTGAGACTTAGCAACGCTGGCTGTCTTGACACACCCAGCAAACCACATCTGTCGAGTGTGCCCGTCATGTGCAGAGGCCCAAGGACCTCCCGCGTCCGGTGTCTGGTTCTGCTGGATGGGTCCCATCAGGACAGCCACTCCCCAGCACCAGCACCGCTCATTCCTAAAGGCAGTGGCTTTGTTTTATACCGCCTTTCTGTCCATTCACGCACAGCCCTTTCCATACATTTGTCTGCACATTCTGCCTTCATTTTCACCTCTCACTGACCCCTGATCTCCCTTCAGTCTGGCTCCCATCCCCATCATGTCACTGCCATCGTCCTTGCACTTGTCACCCATAACCTCACATGTCACATGTCTGCCCTGATCTTCCTGGAGAGCACTCAGCTTCTTCCTTGGGGCCTCCCTCTTCCTGGACCATCTCTGTGTCTTGGTGAGTCCCATTTCCTGAGCCCTAACTCTGGTGGCCCTGAGCCTTCTCATCTCCACCAGCCTTGTGCTGGGACCCAAATATTCATCCAGCCTAGACTTCTTTCCAAGCTTCAAACTTGAATGTCCTCTGGAAAATCACAGGCATCTCAAATTCAGCATGTCTGAAAGAAACTCTGATTTCTCCCCCAAAATATGCACCTGCCGCCCAGTCCCCTTAGCACAGTTCATGGGCCCACCGTTCAGGCACCTACTCAAGACAGAAACCTGGGCATTATACCTCATACCCCACCCAGCAAACCCAGGAAGCCACTGCCAGCATGAGTGTCAGGCCATCCTCTCGGCTCCAGGTCCCTCTACCCGGCCCCTCATCTTTCATGGGGACAAATGCCAACTCCTAACTGGTCTTTCTGCAGTCCTTGTTGACCCCTAGCCCACCAGCCCATCTCTTTTCCTAATGAATATGTGTAGCAACATTATTTGTAATCACCAAAAACTGGAAGCAACACCCACGGCCTTGAGTGGGTGAATGGTTAAACACACCTTAGACACCAGTCAGCTGTGGACACAGGTAACCACCCAGACAGACCTCAAGGGCATCGTGCTGAGGATGAAAGAAGCCAAGGTCACACACACATGCCGCCTAAATCCATTGACATGACACTCTAGAAAAGGTGAAACTCCAGGGCCAGAGAACAAATCAGTGGTTGCCAGGAACTGGGGTGGGCAGCACACAAAACTCACTGGGTATTAGAATTGCTCTGTGTCCTATTTGTGCCGCCAGTGACAAAAATCAGTGCATGCTAACACCCACAGAACTGTATGCCAAAAAGGGAATTTTACTTCACGCAAAATTTTTAATAAAATAAATGTTAAATAAAAAGACCAGAGAGTCCCAAACCTGGGAAGTTTTACATGACTTCCATTGCCCACTAACCTCCAGGGGTACCCGGACTGTCATTAGTGGGATCTTTGAAGCTGAGCTTAGCTCACTGCACTGGGATCACCAACTTCCTCTCAAAAGAGCCTGATAAGCAAGAAACACGTGTCATTCCCCAGGAGGGCAACTGTCTGTAAACCTGAAACCAAACTAACCACAGCTACCCGACTGCTCTTAACCAGTAACATGCGAGTGGGGGAGAGATGCCCCCTTTATTCTGCCCAAGTTTGCTGCACAAAGTTTGCACTGGAACTCTGATGCAATCCCATTGAAAACTCCCAATTAAGCACTTTCCCCTAACGCAGTGGGGAATTCGAGAAATAAAGTCACCGGTCCTGCAGAGTCACAGAGTCCAAATCAGCAAACACACTCAGTCTGCACCCACTTTGTCTTTGACACCGCATTACTCAGGTGACTTTTTTCTATGAAGCAAATCATTTTACTGCGATTCAAAGATACAACTAACCAATTCTACTTTGCAATGGAAAGTAATGATGACACAGTGCCTGCGTGTTATCAGTCCCTGGAGTGCTTGGTCTCCAGGATGAGGTCAAACCTCACTCTGAGATGCCCTCACTCGCCCCAGCATTCTGCTTATGTCGCTTGTCACAAAGTGTGACATTTCATTGATTGAGTATTTGACTAACACTGGCCTTCCCCGCTGGACTGAGAGCTTCATGAAAACATGCATTGTTTTATTTTTGCTTATCAATTCACCCTTATCATTGAGCAAGGCGGCCGACACGTGTCACGGGCTCTAAAACAACGTTTGGATAAGTGTATACAAGTACTGCGGCGTGACGTGGAAGCACGACCTAAATTACCCATTCGAAACGCCTGGACTTGGAATCTCCAGTTCCAGCTTCTTTGCGCGCAAGTTGCTTGCACAGTCTAACCAATGAGTGTGGTCCTAACTGGCAAACCGTTAACAAGTAGCAGAATCTACTCAAGGTCATTCACGGTCATTCAAAAAGATACAACAGCAAATCCACAAGAGGGAGTTAGAGCCCCAGAAACAGTCCCATTTCAAGGCTCCAGTGTCTGAGATAATATGCACACTGCTCAGAACCACAGAGGCTTCTAGAAACAAAAGTCAGCAAGATAGATGTGTCTCCCTGCTTTCAGTGCCGGGGAGGAGGAAAGCAGGGCATAGGTTGGTTTCTCAAAGGCTTGAGAAATAATGTTAGAAGGGGTATTGCATTGCTCGAGGACTAAAAGGAAACAAAACAGACATGCTTTAAAAGTAGGAGGTGAGCTCCAGGCCAGCAGTAAACGTTTCCATTCAACGGAGGACACTTTACCCTGTCTGCTTAAAGTGTGACATGGCATCACACACATTCAAAAGAAGTCATTTCATTATCTTTCCTTTCTAAATGCTTTACAACCAACTTGTTGCACAGACTTTTCAAATTAGTCAAATGCCCCCAGAGTTGAATTAATCATATGCCTGCTATGAACTTAGTTACTAGGAACATTGGGCCATATTAATAGAAGTATATTTATCAGACAATGGGAGGTCAGAATCCCACTACAATAATCACACCTACTTTCAGTATTTGTTATTTTTTAGCCCTTACCACAACTGTGAAAGGCAGACACCTAGGGCGGCCGTGTATCCCACTGTGTAGAGGAATAGGCCCCAGCCCGGCTTTGTAGCCTTAGACATCATTTCACCAGCTGTGCAGAGCTACAAGAATTCCATGAGCTGGTGCCTGGGAAGCACTTACTGAGCCCAGGGCTGGTTCAGAAAACACTCGGAAATAGCAGCGATCATTTGATGATTACTTGACAGATGGGAACCTAACATTCCTCTAGTTACATGACTTGCCCAACATCCCAACAACTGTAACAGGCTGAGCTAGGGTTCAAATCCAGCTTTGGTTTTGTCTTTTCCTAGTCCCTTCTTCACCTGCTTCTCAGCCACCTTTTTCACTCTATCTTGCCATGGTGACATCGCAGACTACACCTTTCCTTTGCCAAGATATAGTGACATAATATCCCCTAAGATTGATAGGTCTCTTCCTTGGTATATTGAGTATTTCCACAATCACTCATATTTTCAGTGGTTCCCTGTCAGTCTACTCTGCTGGGTAAACTCCCTCTGCTCACAAAATCCTTAAACGAACAAAGAAACAATGCATGCCATATCTCCTTTCTGCTTCCCGTCAGCTCCAGGCCCACCCTGCCCCTTCACGGTATACAAATTCACGGCATGTTTACAAAGCGTGCCGTATGCTGTAACCCCCATACAGCTCCTCTGGCTTTGGCCCCTTGCAATCTGGCTAATCTCCTGTTACACTGAAACCCAGAGGTCCCAGGGACATTGCTATGCATGCATGAAGATAGCCAATGCTGTACTCTGTCTTCCATCCCAACCTTGCCCCTCCCAGCTCCCTACATTGGGCTTCCTGACCCCATTTTCTACTTTCTTGTTTTACTCCAACTTTACCAACTTGTATGGTTTCTTATCTTGATTCTTCTGTCTACTGTCTCCTTTCTCAATTTCTCCTAAAAAATGGGAGAATTTCAAGATGATAAGGGATCTCAAACGTTATCTGGTTCAATTGCCATTTACTCTTTGACTTCACCCAGCGCCCCTCCCCCCCAAATATCCCTCTCTAATGCCCACATGCCAGGCAGGGCAGTACCCTTCACCTAGCTAGCAGTGCAGAAAAACCTATCATTTATCCCATCAAAATGGGCTTCCAACAACCTTTTTCAGTTCTGCCCCTTGAGGTTACCACCAGCAGGCACCACCCCTAGCCTCCATACAATCACACCTTTCCCTGACTTTGCCCCAAAACCCTGAGGTTTCTTCTCTCCAGATGACAGCCCAAGTTTCTTCAACTGCAACTCATAACGTATGGCTTCTTATTCTCCATCCTCCTGCCACTGAGCCCGTCGCAGGTTAAACTCTGAATTGTGCTTGCTTAAGAGGATCCGTACAGAATACAGAAGGGTGCACACCACTCTGGTTGTAGAGAAGATGCAGGTCGGGGGTCGGTTACTGGCTGGAATGAGGCCCTGGATGGATGGATGATGGATGACAGATAGAGAGAGAGATAGACACATAGATGATTAATGGATGGATGGATGGATGATGGATGACTGATAGATGGATGGACAGATAATCTGGATTCATACATCAAAGAGAAAATCAAACCACAGCTAAGCGAAATAAAGGCTGATTCTTTCAGTGCTAAAAGACACAAGAGCAGTGCCATGCAGGGTGTCATGCGGGGCCTCTGCTCCCGCTCCCCACACAAGAACGCAGGACACGGTGAGGCCAAAAAGGAACACCCACGGAGCCATAGGTAGGGGAGTCAGACCACTATATTCTCGCTGGCGGCTGGGTTGGAGACACAGGAAGCAGGAGCCACACGATCCGCGACCTGCTGTCCCCTTCTCTGCCAACCAACCTCACTTGCTAGCTGCAATCTGCCTCTCTGCAATCTGTAATCCACACGCCACGCCATGCCACACCTTGCTAGCTTAGCCACCGCGGTATAGCAGTGGCCAATGGCTAACTGGTAACAGCTGATGGCCAACTAGTCACAGCTGACGGCCATCTACTACCCGAGCCAGCACCTCTCCACATGAGGCCGAGAGCCTGGAAACTGCTCTCTGGGGCTCTGTCCCCACAAGCAGTAAATGTGAGTTTGAGCCTAGATGATGGGATGTGTGTGGAGCTTATCCCAGAACAGCTGTGATTCAGTGTGTGGAAGGTGAACAGCGGTTGGCGGTCCACATCCTGTGGCCCTGACCACACAGTGAGGGCCGAGTCTTGCCCATGGCTCTGCTTCTCCACCAGCACAACTTGCTGTCCAGAATATCTAGTTCTACTGTTCTCAAACCTTTACCACACCCTTTACCACAAGGTCTGAAAAGACCCTTTTTAATTTATTTACTTGTTTTTTTCCTGCACCCCAATCCCACCCCTGGGGAAAAAACTGTTGTCATGCAGGGTCTCTAGTCCTGCTCCCCACACAAGAACGCAGTACACGGTGAGGCCAGAAAGGAACACCCACGGAGCCATAGGTAGGGGAGTCATACCACTATGGTCTCACTGGTGGCTGAGTTGGAGACACAGGAAGCAGGAGCCACACGACCTGCAGCCTGCCGTCCGCTTCTCTGCTAAGCAACCAACTGGCATAGCCACAGCACTTATATTAGTGGCCAATGGCTAACTGGTTACAGCTGACGGCCATCTACTACCTGAGCCAGCATCTTTTCACATGAGGTTGAGAGCCTAGAAACTGCTCTCTGGGACTCTGTCCCCATAACTGTCTTGTTCGCTGTGGTGGTGCCGGTACAATGCCATAAACATGTGTTTAACCAATAAGTGTAAACTTAATAAGTGGGTGAGTATATGCTCACACTCAGAAGAGGGTGCACTATCACAAGCTATTTTACAACACGAGACCCTGGGAAGCTTTGCTGAGGTTGTTTCGCCATCGTGTGGCCGTTTGGGCTATTGCAGATACAGCCTTACATTTTCACAACTGTTTGTCTACATGAGGGTAATTCTCCTTGTATTTGCCCCATTGGCTGGTGGAACTTAGAAGTTAATGGGACCTACTCCACTCACCTGTTTCTCTCCCGCCTCCTCTCCGTCTGTATCTGTTTATGCCCCTCAGAGCTGGCGTTTCCCTGAGGTCCAGATGTGGCGTGTGCTTTTCTCCCTGATAAGTTTTGTTGGCCCACTAAACCTGTATGCTAATGACTGCTAATTCCACATCTCACTCACAGACCTCTTCCCCTGTGCTCATACTCCTCATTCAAGCTACAAGCTGTTTTCTGAATGCGGATTTAGCTGCATCCCACAAATTTAGATACGTTGTATTTTTAGGGTCTTGCAGATCAAAATGTTTCCTAATTTCCCCTTGTTTTCATCTTTGCCACATGAGTCATTTAGAAGCGTGTTGTTTAGATTTGGTTTTTTCAAAAATCTAGATATCATATTGTTACTGATTTCTAACTGAATTTCATTGTGTTCAGAGAATACACTTTGCAAGATTTTTATCCTTTTAAATTTATTGAGACTTGTTTTATGGGCCAGCATGTTGTCTATCTTAGTGAATATATCATATGCGCTGGAAAAGAGTGTGTATTCTGTCGTTGTTGGATATAGTATTCTATAATTATCAATTAGATAAAAGTGGTAATAGTGTAGCTCAGATCTTCTACTGATTTTTTTTGTCAATTTGTTCTAACAATTGTAGAAGATGCATGATAAGACTCTTAGTTATAATCGCAGAGTTGTGTGTATTTCCCAATTCAGTCCATTTTTACTTTATGTATCCGAAGCTCTGTTATTGATCATATACACATATTTAATTTCAGTCTTCCTGATGAATTGTTACTTTTGTAATTCTGATAATGAAATGTCTCTGATGATATTCTGATATTACAATAACAATATACAAGCCTTCTTATGCTCATTGTTTGCTCATGGCATATCTTTCTTTAATTTTTTTTTATTGGGGAACAGTGTGTTTCTCCAGGACCCATCAGCTCCAAGTCATTGTCCTTCAGTCTAGTTGTGGAGGGCGCAGCTCAGCTCCAAGTCCAGTTGCTGTTTTCAATCTTTAGCTGCAGGGGGCGCAGCTCATGTGGGAACCGAACCGGCAACCCTGTCGTTCAGAGCTCACGCTCTAACCAACTGAGCCATCTGGCCACCCCAGCATATCTTTTTTGATCCATTTCTTTCAACCTGACTAACTTACCATGTTTCCCTGAAAATAAGACCTAGCCGGACAATCAGCTGTAATGGATCTTTTGGAGCAAAAATTAATATAAGACCCGGTATATATTATATTATATTTATTATATTATATTTATTATATTATATTTATTGTATTATATTATATTATATTATATTATATTATATTATATTATATTATATTATATTATATTATATTATATTATATTATATTATATTAATTATAGACCCGGTCTTATGTTATAGTAAAACAAGACTGAGTCTTATATTAATTTTTGCTCCAAAAGCCGCATTAGAGCTGATTGTCCAGCTAGGTCTCATTTTCGGGGAAACATGGTTCCTATTGTAAATAATGCTGCAGTGAACACAGGGGTGCATATATCTTTTCAAATTAGTGAATTCATTTTCTTTTGATAAATACCCAGCAGTGGAATTGCTGGGTCATAGGTAATTCTGTTTTTAATTTTTTGAGGTCCTCCACACTGTTTTCCATAGTGGCTGCACCAATTTGCAATCCCACCAACAGTACATGAAGGTGTACTGGAAGTCTCCACATCCTCGCCAACACTTGTTATTTCTTGTCTTTTTTTATAATAGTCATTCTGACAGGTGTGAGGCAACATCTCATCGTGGGTTTAATTTGCATTTTTGTGATGATTAGTTATGTTAGACATTTTTTCATGTACTTATTGGCCATTTGTATGTTTTTTTGGGAAAACAATGTCTATTCAGATCTTCAGCCCATTTTTTAATTGGATGGTTTGGGGTTTTTTGCTATTGAGTTGTGTGAGCTCCTTATGTATGTTGAAAAATAGCCCCTTATTAGATATACATTTTGCCAATATTTTCTCCCTTTCAGTAAGTTGCCTTTTCATTTTGTTGTTGACTTTCTTTGCTGTGCAGATGCTGTTAGTATAATACAGTCCCATTTATTTATTTTTGCTTTTTTTGATTTTGCTTTTACTGTCAGATTCAAAAAATGATCACTAAGACCTATGTCAAAGAGCTTACCACCTGTTTCCTCCTAGGAGTTGCATGTTTTCAGTTCTTATGTTCAAGTCTTTAATCCATTTGGAATTAATTTGTGTGTATAGTATAAGATAGTCATCAGTTTCATTCTTTTGCATGTGGCTGTTCAGTTTTCCCAACACCGTTTATTCAAGAAACATTCCTTTCCCCATTGTATATTCTTGGCTCATTTGTCATAAATTAGTTGACCACATATGTGTGGGTTTATTTCAGGGCTCTCTATTCTGTTCCATTGATCTATGTCTGTTTTCATGCCAGTATCATATTGTTTTAATTAATATAGCCTTGTAATATAGTTTGAAATCAGGGATTGTGATCCCTCCAGTTTTGTTCTTTTTTTTTTTTTCTCAAGATTGCTGTGGCTATTTCGGTGTTTTTTGTGGTTCCATTCAAATTTTAAGATGATTTGTTTTATTTCTTTGAAAAATGTCATTGAATTTTGATAAGGATTGCATTAAATCTGTAGGTTGCTTTGGTTAGTATGCACATTTTAACAACATTGATTCTTCCAATCTATGAGTACATATCTTTCCACTTATTTTTATCTTCGATTTCGTTCATTAATGTCTTACAATTTTCAATATACACTCCTTGATTAAATTTATTTAAATTTCACCTCATTGGTTAAATTTATTCCTAGGTATTTTATTCTTTTTTGATGCAATTTAAATGCAATTATTTTCTTTATTTCTTTTTCTTATCGTTCATGATTGGTATATAAAAATGCAACAGGTTTCTGTGTATTGATTTTATAGCCTGCAACTTTACTGAATTTGTTTATTAGTTATAATAGTTTTTAATAAGGTCTTTAGGGTTTTCTATACATAATATTATGTTATTTTCAAACAGTGACAGTTTTACTTCTTTTCTTCCAATTTGGATGTCTTTTATTTCTTTTTCTTCTTTAATTGCTCTGGCTAAGACTCCAATACCATGTTGAATATAAGTGCTGAGAGTGGGCATATTTGTTTTGTTCCTGGTCTTAAAAAAAAACCTTTCAGCTTTTCACCATTGAGTCTGATATTAGTTGTGGGCTTGTCTTATATGGCCTTTATCATGTTGAGGTAAGTTCCTTCTATCCCCACTTTGTTGAGAGTTTTTATCAAAACTTATATTGAATTTTTCAAATGCTTTTTCTGCATCTATTGAGATGATTCTATGATGTTTATCCCTTCATTTTGTTAATGTGGTGTATCACATTTGTGGATTTGTGGATGTTGAACCATCTTTGCACTCCTGGAGTAAATCCCACTTGATCATGTTCTCTGTACTATTTTTGCAACACTTTTGTAAACCTAAGATTATTGAAAATTAAAGGTTTAAAATGCCATTTATAGTTTTGTGATAAATATACATGCTGTCAAAATATAGCTGTTTCTATGGAGATGAACACCAAAATCAGAAGAGTGGTTTCTTGCAGTCAGGAGTATGGAGAATACAATCAGGGCAATGTATAGAGAGGTGATTTCAGCTACACTTGCAATATTTTGCTTTACAAGCTGCATGATAGATTTTAAGGTATTTGTTACATTATTCTTTGAGGTGTGTGTGTGTGTGTGTGTGTGTGTGTGTGTGTGTGTGTGTTTTATAACAAATTACTAAAAGGAAAGTGCACAGAAAAAAAGAACACAAAAATTGTACTAATCAATTTTGAGTCTGTGAATATCCCTGACACCCCCCCACACACACACACACACACACAGGTTCCAGGATTAAAGCTCTTCATTTGAATAACTTTACAGTGTAATAAATCCATCTGCTTTGCAGAGTTACTTTTTACTCCAGTGCCAGATGTACCCAAAAAGGAAAATGTTTCGGCTGGAATGCCCTTCTGTCTCTGGGATGGAAAAAAGAGGGAAAATTCTTCAACAGCCATTTGTTGCATGACTAGAGCTGTCCTCGTGTTCACAAAGAGACACCATTTGCCATTCGGGAAGGTACGATTCCCTGCCTGAACTCCGCACAGTAGTGTGAACTATTTTTGTTGATATTAATGACTCACGGCTTCAAGTGAAAACAGTAGCCAGTCCCTAGCAACCATGCATCATTTTCCCCAAAACATTTCCAACTTCTCTGGATTCCTATGGAAACCGTTTTCTTCTTGCTTCCATCTCTGTGTGACGCAAGACAAAAATCTTCACAGCTTTTCCACTTTCTAATCAGCAGGGTGGGTGTGGATTGAGCCAAAATAACAGCAAAGAAACAGTTGTGGGCCCAGATTCCTCCAATAGCCAGTCTGCTTTTGGACTTTCCAATCCTTAATGGACAACAGACCGAGGAAAAGCTCGGCTTCCTCTCAGCTTTAACTGCTTGTCGGCCTCCGAAGGGCAGGATGGATCACAGCCATGCACACACGGCTCTTATGGCCTCTGGTTCTGGATGCTGATGTTGGACGTTCAATAAAACACTGCGGAGAGCAAGATGAATAGGAATGGCCAATTTGCAGTTGAGTAAAAGTAGGAGAAAAACAGCTGTTTTTGTGCTGAGTCTTTTAAATTTGGTTCTCTAGGGTTTGCTTCCACCTTTCAGTCTGCATCTTACTGAGCATCACATTGTTCAGAGGGGACCCTGTCCTCTTCTTGAGGTGCTTTCTTCTGTGTCAGCCCAGTGTTGTTTGTCCTCCTGTATGGCCATTCTTTGGTCTTTCGTCAGCTCCTCTTGCCCTTTCCGATCTATAAATATCAGTCCCTCTGATTTCCATGGTGAGCCCTCTTCTGGGCCTTGCCCCAACTTCTGCCTGCATCGCCTCGTCCATTCCATGACTTCATGACCGATCCGTGCTCCAACAGCTCCCAGTTTAGATTCCCAGCCCAGACCTCTTTAAATGGTCATTGACAAATCACACGTATACATCAAAGTTAACATGTCTAAAATGGTCTCGTCTCCAGGTTTGCTGGTTACACCATGATGCACCTTCTTGCTCATTTCAGACCCTCCATGTCATTCTCACCGCCCTTGTCCCTTGCCCCTCATCACCAGCAAATCATGTTCATTCCTCCCCCAAGATCTCCCTCTCGGGGCTGGACTAGCAGAAGCCTTGTGCAGCTGGCAGAAGTCAGCGTCCCATCCATGCTCCCCACAGAGCATTCAGATGGCTGGGATGGAGGAGAGCTGTGACAATGAGGTGATACTAAGACGTGGATGACCAGGGGAGCGACGTAGGGAGGACACTAGAGAGGGTGTGCTGCCCATGGCTGCGGCAGGGGACATTCCTGCAGTGTGGCTGAGAGACGCACGTAGACACGAGAAAATACGGAGCAGCGAGGGGAAGAGCTGCCATTCAGCAGCGGGTGGGGATGCAAAGAGAAATGTGTCTGAGCTTCTTTCCCTGCTTTGCCTCACAGATGCAGGCCTGGGAAACAGCGACTTGGATCAGCTTTTACTCACTCTCCTCTGTGAGAGGCAAGACCAGAGTATGACGGCGGTGTGAAAATTAGCACCTTCCTAAAACAGCTGAGTCAAATAAGCCTTCTCATGACTTCATATCCAATCATCCCACTTTCTAATAGGAATGGAGGAGGTAAATAATTTAGAAACAAAACATAAAAGTGCCTTTGTGTGACGCCTCCATGAAGCCCACCTACATTCTCAGAAACACAAGCTCTTTGCAACGTTGCTGTAAGAGCACATGAGATAAACAGGCAAAGTTTTACCCCCAAAATTCCATGGCGCATTGTGGGGCACAACACTGGATGGAGAGAAGCTGAGCCATGGCTGGGAGGACAGTGGTACGTGGCACACTCCAGTCGGAAGGGACTGATGGAGGCATCGGGCCGAGGGGGCCTGAAGCCCTGGGGAAGGTCCTCTGCGGTCGGGGGCCTGCCAGCCCAGGAGCCAGGCCAGGCCGGCACTGAGGAGTCCAGCCAGGACCACGTGCTGGGGCCAGACCCTCAGGACTGCTGCTGTGTAAATGTTTGCCCAACAGGGGCTCTAGACTGACAGAAGCGGAAGATCAGAACTGCCTGGGTTAATTATTAATTGATTAATATGAATTGTGAATTATTATCAGCAAACTATTTACTATCTCTAAAATATACTTTCTTCATTGGCAAAATGGGGATAAGAAGCACTTGACAGGATTGTAATAAAAGTTAAAAATATGTGTGTGTATGCATACGAAAGGTGGGACAATTAAGTTCGAGAACGCAAACAGCGGAAAGTTGGTGAAGCTAATTGTCTGACCTCATATATGAATATGTATTTATATGTGAATATGTATGTGTATATGAATATATATGTGTGTGAATATGTCATATGTGAATGTATATGGATATGTGTGTATGCCATACAAACATTATATGTGTGACTATTTCCGTGTGTATGTGTGTATATGTATATGAATATATATGTGTGTATGCCATATGAACATTATAGTAACGTGTTTGAAGATCAAAAATTTTCATTTTGAAGAAGTCAAATTTATTGATTTTTTTTTTTTTTGGTCTTTTTTACTTTGTGGCTTTGGAGTCCTTTTAAATAAATTTTTGCCAAAGTCAAGGTCACTAAGATTTTCTCCTCTGTTTTCTTTTTGAAGTTTTATCTATTACATTTGGGCCTATGACTTATTTCAAGTTAATGCTTTAAATGATGTGAGATAAAGCTCTACATTTTTGTTTTTGGTTTTGTTTATATGGCTATCCAGTTGTCCCAGGATCACTTGTTAAAGAGCTCATCTTTGAATTGTTTTGACACCTTTGTCAAAAATCAGTTGATTCTAGATATGTAGGTCTATTTCTGCACTTTCTATTTGATGTATCTCTTTTTCTGTCTTTATGCCTATACCACACAGCTTTGATTAATATAGTTCAAGTATATGTCTTAAAATCATTTAGGTTAGATTAGCCAAATCTGTTCTTCAATGTCATGTTGACTATACTAGGTAATTTGCATTTCCATTTAAATTTTAGAATTAGCTTTTAAACATCTACCCAAAAATTGGATTTAATTGGAATTGCCTTGAATCTATAGACCTAGTTAAGGAGAACAGCCATCTTAACAATGTTGTCTTCTAATCCATGAACATAGTATATCTCTCCATTTATCTAGATCTTCTATTTTTCTCAACAATGTTTGCCGTAAGATATTGCAAACAAAATAAATGTCCATAATTAATATAAATTGTGATGCATCCATGTTAATTCAGATAAGAGATGTGTATTAGTAGATAAAATAGAAAACTCAAATTATAGTAGATTTAAAAATTGGAGTGTAATATTTTCTAATATATGTGTCTTGAAGGAGGCAGTTCAAGGCTTGTATAGAAGATCGATGATGGTCTTGGAAGCCAGATGCCTGTGTAGTTCTTCTCTGCCAACTTCATCCCACAGCTTCCATGCGTGGTCAACGAGACTGCTGGAACTAGTGTCACTTCATACACAAGACAGACAGAAACTCAGAGGAGGGTTTTAGGTAGAAGGAAACACTGCTTAAAACACAGTAGGAAAAGTTCAGGACACAACTGAGAAAAGTAAACAAAATAGAGTGGAAAGGAACAATAATTTAAAGAATTAAACATAAAAGTGATGCACTCAAATGGCATTGAAATAAGATACAACAGATGCATAATGGAACCCCAAAAGGGAGAACCAAATTAACAGAACAGAATGTTAGCCTGTAAGTTATAAAGAAGCAAGCTATAAATTATTAGATATATGAGATAAAAATGTATGCTCTTTAGACTGAAAAGCCCTCTGTATAACCATTGAGAAATGAACAGAGAGCAATGCACAAGTTGCTGGAAATCAATGGCAAAGAAGAAACCTTTAGACGTCCAGACAACCAAGCCTAAGTCACTTGTAAGAGAATATTATCACATTGGCTCCAGAATAACCCCAGCAGTGTTCCACCCATCAGTGGAGCAATGTTGAAAGATTCTCAAAAACAGAACGCATGACCAATGAATTCTCTACCCAGCCAAATTATTGTTTAAAGTATAAAAGAACAGAATACAAAGTACAAATAAATAGTAATAAAAAGCAACTTCTAGAACAAAATACAAATGTTGGGTTTACTAGAAGTGCACACATAAAATAAAACAAAAACACAGATCAATTTAGTGGAAAACATGTTTTAAAATAAGCAATAAAAATAGTAAATGTAACGTAAAAATTATGAAAAAATGAATACTACATCTATCCTCTATAACAATAAATGCAGTTGAAGTAATTTTACTTTTAAGACTCTAAAATTGGATCAAAAGACAAAATATAATAAATGCAACATATAAAAAATAAGACGACGTAACCTGCGGTGCACCCACGTGGGAAACAATAACAGGGGCTTCACCTGTGGGAGTGACCACCGTCTGCAATGAGACAGGACTTTTCTTTCCAAAGATCACACTATATCTAAAAGGACCTTAAACGCAATGTTTTCAGGACCAGGAAGGTACACTCAATTAGTTAAACAGTACGAACTTGCGATGAGTAGGAAATAAGCCCTAGAGAGCTCATGAACAGTGAATATAGACGACAGTATTACAAGCATCATCAAACCTGCTAAGAGAGTAGACGCTAATGATTGCAACAACTGAAACATAAGGCTCGTTATGTCACGGATAGAGGTGCTAATTATCAGCACAATGGCAATCATATCACAACACGTAAATGTATTAAATTAACATGTGGACACTTAAATTGACACAATGTTGTATGTCAAATATATTTCGATCACAATACTTTTTAAAAATTATTTAAACAGGCAGTATACAGCAGCAGGCTTTGGTGGGACCCATCTGGAAAAGGAATTTAAATTCAAATCATCTTTAAAATACTGTGCTACCGAACAAAATATTTCTGCATGTCAAATCCACAGGACAAGAATTTCTGATCCTGATGTTTGTACTTAAAAGAAATAAGTGTTTGCATAGGAAGTAAAGTCAGGAAGTCAAATTATTGTTGCAGTAATGCAGAGTGGGGGTAAGCGCAGAATGAGGCAATCTGGGGCTGGGGGCCTGGGGGAGAGCTGTAAGCCACACCATGCAGGACAGGCCAGGGCTCGGCAGGGAGGCAGTGAGCAAAGCAGCCTTGCATTTCAGTCATTTACTAAGTTGGATGTGTACCTATCTGTCATGCAGGGTGTCGTGTGGGGTCTCTGCTCTTGCTCCCCACATAAGAACGCAGGACATGGTGAGGCCAAAAAGGAACACCCACGGAGCCACAGATAGGGGAGTCATGCCAATATAGTCTCGCTGGCGGCTGGATTGGAGACACAGGAGGCAGGAGCCACATGATCCACAATCCACCATCTCCTTGTCTGCCTGCCAACCAACCAAACAGCACAGTCACGGCAGTTACATCAGCAGCCAATTGGCCAACTGGCTACAGACAACGGCAACCACCACCCGAGCCAGCACCTCCCCACATGAGGCCGAGAGCCTGGAAACCGTTCTCCGGGACTCTGTCCCCACACTCCACCCTCCAGGGTCTAGCCTCACAATCTACATGACAAGCGTCTTCTGCGAGGGGCCCTGTGTCAGGAATCCAGATCATGAGAGAAAAAAAGGTCCCAGTCCAGTTCAAGTAATGTCCCGGGGGTATCCCTCAATGTCCCCCTACTTTCTGGTCACAGCCAGACTTCCTGGGCGCAGCCAGGGATTCTCATAAACAAGACTGCAGTCTGCGCCAGTGTCAACTAGGGCCAAGCCCTCTGCACATTAGAAAGGGACCAATGTATGGACAGTTCCACGTGGGTCCTCCGGTCCCTGCTCGTCCCCTCTGACTGGGTACCTTGGCCCCACCCCTAATCAAGCTAAAAGGAGTCGGCTTCAAGCGGCTGCATGAAGTCCTGGAGGGACACGGGTCACGCTTTCCCAGACTTCTCCTTTAGGCTTCCCCGGAATTGCTGTTCCGGACACAACTGTTTCCAAAGTTCCAGCAGGAGTGCATTGGGGTTTTGGTCTACCTTCTCCCGATCAACCCCAGCTGCCACGAGATCACGCCACATCTGTGCGCGTGTTACTCTCTCAGGCCCGCGACCTCGCCCCTTTCCCTTTGGCTTGGGCTTTCAGGTCTCAACTGTGAGGACCTCCTGTCTTAACTTTCTTCGCCTCCAGCTTTCAACATCCCCTAGGGTGGCCATGGCAGTTGTAACTTCACGGATCCGTCGCCCCACATAGGACATAAGAATGGCAACCAAGGATCCAAAAGCACCCTCAGGTGCAGTATCCAAAACCAGATCTCGCATGCTGGCTGTAAAACGCTCGGCATCCGGCCCCGCATGTTAAAGTTAAAAATAGCATGTCTCAGACCCATTTTATGGATGATTTGAGTAAGTTCCGTATATGACTGCCATTGACTCACAGTGCCTGGCAGTTCACTAGCCTGTCCCCATACTGTGCGTACCGCAGCAGTGAGCCACTCCATTAGAGTGTGTTTGCCCTGGTCGTGGGCCAACCTATGGCAGTTCTGTAACCTCTGTCGCAGGGACGGATGCACTGTCACATAGGCTAGCTTTTCCATCTTGCCTGGGGAGCAGAGAATGCTGTCTGCCCCCTCATCCCATAAACCAGTAGCCAAGCCGAGACTGGCTCTCCAGGGCGCTGTCGGCACCGCCCCCCCAGCTCCTGCAACTCAGTGGGAGTGTAAGGGGTGTAGGTTGTGAACTCAGTCACAGCTGGGTTGCCGGCAGCAACGCCCCAGCCCCCCCGGGGCCCAAAGGTTGCTCACGTTTTACCCTTTGCTTCAAGATTGGCCAGGCTTGGGGGTTGGGAGCTACATTGTCTCCACTCGCTTCCTCCGCCTCTAGCTCAGAGTCTCCACTGTGGGGCCCCTCTTCTAACAGGCTGACGGAGCTTCCAGCGCTTCCAACCGGGACACCTGGTCCGGCACCTGGGCCATTTCATTAAGCGCATTTTCCGTGTTAAGACTCAAGGCCCTGCGGAACATCCAGCCCACGCGGCCGGCTGCAGCCTTTGCCTCCTCCGGGAACCGCTCAACCAGAGCCTGCAGGGCCCTCTCCACGCTAGCCGGAGAGTCATCCATGTCCTCCCACCCCTCCTTGGGGGTCCAACTCCTGAGAACAGTGGCCACCGGGCACCACACACTGTGTGGGGGCCACACGTCCTCCTGCCCAGAGTCAGACTCCATTCCTACCTGGCCGGAATCCTGCTCATCGTGCCAGGTGTCTGAATGGGTGGAGGCCTCGGTGTAAGATGTCCACAAGCCTCGGAGCCTAAGGCCGCAGCAGACCACCAAAAAGCAAGCGACGCCCGCCACAGCCAACAGGGTGGCGGGCCACCTGGAGGCTCGAGTCTCTCAGGCAGACGGTGCCTCCCGCTCCTGGTGCAGCTCCTCACGGGCCTTCAGAAACTGAGCTTTCATACATATAAACTGCTCCATTACCTTACGGAGAGTTTCGGCCGACACCACACCCTGCTCACTGCACCAAGTGTCATGCAGGGTGTCACGCGGGGTCTCAGCCCCCGCTCCCTGCATAAGAACGCAGGACATGGCGAGGCCAAAAAGGAACACCCACGGAGTCACAGATAGGGGAGTCAGACCACCATATTCTTGCTGGCAGCCAGGCGAGACACAGGAAGTAGGATCCACGCGATCCGCAATCCACCGTCCCCTTCTCTGCCTGCCAATCAACCAACCAACCAACGCCGTCAAGGCAGTTACATCAGCAACCACTTGGCTACAGCCAACGGCCAAACACCACCCCAGCCAGCACCTCCCCACGCAAGTCCGAGCCTGGAAACCGCTTTCTGGGACTCTGTCCCCACACCATCCTATTACACTGTGAGCTTGACATTATTAATTCTTTACCTGCCACTATGCTTTATACAGAAGACGGACAGCCTAGCACCACCAACGATCGTCAGCTTTGGAATCGGATGGGCATGAGTCTAACCCCAATCAGGTACTGCAACCCACATTCGTAACAGCCACATTATTTGGCTTCTCCCAAATACACCAAGATGTGTGAAATATTGAGGGTAACACATACATATGTTGACTGTTACCCTTGGGACTTTGTTTACCATTTAGACCTGCCAGCAAAACCAAAAAGCACAGGAAAGGACAGGCTTGAGACCCTCGGTGCTGTGGGGCATCTGCCCCGCGTCCCGTGCCCCAGCGCATCTCCCCTCTCTCTGCATCTCCACCTCCACCTCCATCACTTCACAGCTGTAAGGTTTTCCTTTAACGTGGTAAAGCACCCAGAAGAAGGTGGCAGAACAAGAGGACCAGTATTAACTTGTGTACAGTGACTCTTGCAATCACTGGACCCACTATTTGCCCTAGGAGCCCTCGGGTCAGGCCTGTTTACCTTCACGAATAACCAGGCATCCAAGAACACACGCGGGTTCTGATGGCCTCATCTGGAGGGAATGTTCTCACAGCCAGGACTGCCGTGAGCAGGGGTCATCCGGCCCCTGCATATTAGGGTTGAACATAGCATGTCTCATACCCATTTCCTGGATGATTTGAGTAAGTTTTCCCTAATATGAAAGTAAATGTTTAAAACAAGTCACATGCATGCCAATTGTAGTTATTAGAAGAAACATTTTGTAAAGAAGTCAAATATAAGTCATGATTCAACCATACTGTTAATATGTGCCACTTTCTTCAAAAACATGCACCATTTTAGAATACACATGGCCTCCTGTTTTCCAGCCCATGTTCCATCACTCACTCAGACCCAAGGAATTTTCCTCAGTGCTGTCTGAACTATGTGTTTTTCCTGATGAGAAAATTCTCCTGTGTAGGTGAGGAATGGCATTCATTTCCCACACTTAGCCTCTAAGAACAGCGCACATAGGAAAGAACTTGGATGGAGACGCTGCCTGCAGTCAGAGAGTGAGGCAATGCATTCCCCCAGGAAGAAACGAGGCCACACTGGTCCCCGTGTGTGGCGTCTTCAGAGAAAGCCTGTGATTCCTACAAAGGAGAGGCCAGAGCGTCAGGGAGAAGCAGGGTCCTTTCTTGTCTCTGTAACATGAATCAACAAAATAATTTTCACAAAACCTTGATCTTCGCTGGGAAAGCAGCATATCTAAATATTGCCACAGAAACGGTGTGCACTTGTGGTGCGGGAACATGCCTAAGAGAACACGGTATGTCGGGAATACTCAGGAAGCCCTGTCTGGGCCAGAGGGGATTCCTTTGAGAACAATTTCATGAGTCTGTCTCTACCCTTCATGCAATTCTTCTGGTCATTTCTGGTTTGTCTTCTAATATATCATTAAGCGACATGACTAAGTAGGAAAATAAGGTAGAATTCTTGACTCCAGAAGACTAGGTATAACTGCAAAGCAATAAAAAAGGATGAGGATGAAGTGAGCCACCATATATAATCCCATCCGATGAGGAACACGGAGGAAAGGTTGTGCTGATGACAGTGTTACTCGTGAGGGACCCCGAAAGGTACTCCCTCGGTCACCACCACTACTTTTCAACATCCCTCTGATGTGGGAAGTTCCATTCACTAAAGAACCTCAATAATTTGCATGGCACCTATGGTTAGCATACTCAGCCCTCTTTTCCCTGGCTTGCAACAATAATGGTTACAAAGACTGTGTTAGGAACTTTTCAGCCTCCCATGGAGCTGGAAGCAGCCACCTGACATAGTTCTGGCCAATGCAACATAGACAACTGGTCACTGTTGCTTTTCCTGCCTTTTTCTTCTGCTTAAAATATGAACTGGAAGGCTGGAAATATAGAAGCCCTCTGACAAGGTGCAAACCTAAGGATTAAATCCAACATGGCAAAGATTGTGGAGCAGAAAGAGAAAAGTCTGTTTTTCTATAAATCTTGGACCGCCCCTCGCCAATTTATCATCATATAAGGCCAAGGAAATCCAACTGTGCCCAGTCGTATTTGCAAAGCTCATAACACACTTGAATATAAATAAGGACAATTCTGATCAGAGCCTCAGATCCCATGTAGGTAAAGCAGGAGCCATTAAATAAATTACAAGTGTTTGTTAATAGCTGTGTAGGTGGAATTTTGATGGACTGTGTAGAAAAATCAAGAATGAGAGGCAGGTAGTCATAGGACACACTCCCCAGGTGCAAGCTGCTTTCAGTAGATTTTGGAGACAGGAGTGCCCACGACCTCGGAGTGACATACTACGTTACACCTAATTGCACGTACACACATGGGGCCTGTCTAGCCAATGACCTAGTAAAGCTGACTTGCACGATGATTTTTACAATACTTTTTAAAAATTAGTTAAGCAGGCAGTATACAGCAGCAGACATTGGTGGGACCCATCTGGGTCCAGCACGAAGGCTGGAGAGCACGTGTGGCAGGCTTGTCCCAGGAACAAGGTGTTAGTTGTTGGAGAAGAGTCATTTTTACATGTTGTAGTAGGTGTCTCTCTCTACACCTTTATCATCCCCAGTGTCTGTACCCGAGGGAGAAGAGAGTTGCAAGGGTGTTTCAAGTTACAAAAACCCATTTCACTAAATCCTCTATTAATCCTTGAGAAGCAAACAGAGAGGCTTGGGGCGCCCCCTTACAGAGGGTCATAAAAAGTGAGGAGGCCCTGCTTTTCCCAAATAGGCCAGTCCTCTTTGATCGTTGGCACTGCAAGGCTTGCAGGGCAACTGGAGGCCCCCAGGCAGGAGCAGCTCCAGTGAAAAGCTTCTGTATTCAGCCAGAGATGCGACGCTGGGCAAACGGCAGTTGCCCCAGATTTTTGTGACTGAAGACATGGAGGCCTCCAGGTGAGGCGGGTACTGGATAGAATGGTGCAGGGCATGCCGTGTGCGCCCAGATGGGGACAGCTGGGGCTGAAATCAGCTTGCACCCATGCTGCCCACCCAACGAGGCTGCATTGGTCCAGAGCACGCTCTCATTCTGATGTGACAAGGATCCCATATGCACTAAAGCCAGCCTTGCAGACGCCTTTCTGTGCAGAAAGATCACCGTGCTGAAGACTCACAAAGTACAATCGAGAGATTCTGAGGGAGCAGGACCCTAGCTCGGTGCCTGAGAATGAGAGTCAGCGGCAGCTGGGTTAGTGCTCTGACGAGGTCCCAGAAACTCAGATTCTGTGGTTAACATAACATGGCAGTCAGCCTGTAATGTGAACCACTATGCATTTAAGCACAGACTAAATTGTGTGTTGCAGGAAGAGGTGCTAGAGAACTTCAGAATTCAATTATGACCATTAGGACTTTAAAAGTCAAGTTTAATTGAAAATGACAACGTACATAGACAAGCTATATCTGAAGGAATAAGTATGTCACAGGGACAAAAAAGAATGACACACATGAGCAACTCCACTTCTGCCTCTTTCCATTTCTCTCCACTGGGGACACACACACACACACACACACACACACACACACACACACATCTGAAGAATAAGAGAATTTCCTGCTGGTATAAACCACAGCTTTACCCTCTCCTTTCAATAGCTGACTGGAAAGAAACTCATTTCATTTAAAGACAAGCAATGAGGGCTGGCCCGGTGGCTCAAGCGGTTAGAGCTCCATGCTCCTAACTCCGAAGGCGCCAGTTCGATTCCCACATGGGCCAGTGGGCTCTCAACCACAAGGTTGCTGGTTCGATTCCTTGACTCCCACAAAGGATGGTGGACTCCACCCCCTGCAACTAAGATTGAACACGGCACCTTGAGCTGAGCTGCCACTGAGCTCCCAGATGGCTCAGTTGGTTGGAGCACGTAATATTAATCACAAGGTTGCCTGTTCAACTCCCACAAGGGATGGTGGGCTGTGCCCCCCTGCAACTAACAACGGCAACTGGACCTGGAGCTGAGCTGCGCCTTCCACAACTAAGACTGAAAGGACAACAACTTGACTTGGAAAATATCCTGGAAGTACACACTATTCCCCAATAAAGTCCTGTTCCCTTTCCCCAATAAAATATTTAAAGAAAAAAAAAGACAAGAATGAAAAAAGAACCAACGCAGTGTCTGGACATACAAATTGTAAGAAAAATAAAAAGAAATCAGAGGAAAGACAAAGGAAAGCATTTGATAGACGAGCAACATATCAGAGGAATTTTTGTTTCTGGTTTTAATAAAAAACACGTTGTCTGAGACCACTGAAGTCGACAAGAAAGAGAAGGAGATAAGCTACAAAATCACAGCATTTATTTAGATTTCTGAAAACACAGAGATGTGTAAATGAACTCTACTCTAGAAAGTGACAAGCCTGGGAGTGGGGATACCCAGGGTGGCAGAACAACAAGACTGGCATGACGGTATCATGGGTGAGGAACGACGAGCCAGGTTTCCGCATGTGCATGTAGGCAGGGGTGACTAGTTAGAACGCTGCGTAGCCTGAGTCACAGAGAGTTCTGCATACAACCTCCAACCGTTTTCCAGGGTGAAAGCTGGAAATGGGGGTGAGAGCTGAGGGGCACCCAGGGAGGTGTGGGGTCTCATCCAAGTACAGGGAAGCACTCTCAGAAGGCAAGAGGTGAGAGAGCAAGAGACGTGAGAAGCCCTTCCAAGTCATTCTGGGCCTTCAGAGAATGGGGAGCAGCGGCTCCCACAGGCCCTGGGGCCATGCCAGGGCTCAAATTCCAGGCTCTGCTGATCCAGCCGTCAGAATGTGTAAGCCAGCAGCAGTAAGTCCATCGAACAACATACAACAAGACTCACCCCTCACTGAGCTCGGAGCCAACAGACTGACCCTCACTTCAGCCTTGCAGAGTGAGGTGCTCTCCTCTGGAGGTAAATATCATTTACTTCAGTCCCTACTATTATTTTCTACAAGAGTATCCAGCAAAAAATTTAAAATTACAAGACATATAAAAAAGTAAGGCAAAGTGACCCACAGTAATAAAACGGAAATTGTCAATAGACTCAAATTTTAGAATCAGAGACTTTTAAATGGCTATGTTAAAAATACTAAGGTTAAAAAAAAAAGAAAAATACTAAGGTAGTCAGTGGGAAAAAATAGACAGCGTGTGTAGAGAAATGGCAAAATTCAGCAGACACATACAGAAAAGAAGTGAAGGAGAGCTCAGATGGGAACATCCAAAATTTGTGGGACCACATCAAACAATCTAACATACAAGTAATTGGAGTCCCAGAGAAAGGGAAGATAAGGTATAATGCAGCAGAGGAGTCATATCAAGGGATAATGGCTAAAAACTTTCCAAAATTGGTGAAAAGCACTAACCCACCGATACAAAATCATCAGCAAACTTTATGCAAGATAAATACAAAGAAAATAAACCTAAGAACATTATAGTAAAACTGCTGAAACCAAAATGTAAACAACACATCTTTAAAGCATCAAAAAGAAAAAGATATATTGTATATAATATATAGAGAGGGATAATGTTGTGAATGACACCTGCCTTCTCACCAGGAAAGTGGAGGCTAGAAGACAAGAAAATGACCAAAAAATAAATAATAATAATAAAATAATAAATTCACACACAAAAAACTAAAATTCTATACCCCGTGAAATATTGCTCAAAACTGGAAATGAAATAATGATAGTCTCTGAGAAAAACTGAAAGCTTTCATATCCAGCAAACCCACCCTACAAGAAATGCTAAAAGGAAGTTCCCAGATGGAACCCCGGGTCTGAAGGAAAAGATGAAGATTACCAGACAGGGTAAATATTACATCATACATTGATTGTTTAAACAAAAAAATCATAGCAACTCTCCTCTTAGCAAGATCTTTGAATCAATAAAATATTTTCTCCAAATTTTAGAATGGTAGCACATTGCTAATATTAAGTAGCTTTTTCACTATTAATTACCTCCTTCCTGAAAGGTGTCTATGCTTGTGACATCCACACTGGAAATGTTACAAAGACCTCTAGCAAAATGTGAAACAAAATTGCCTTACTGTTTGACTTTCCTCTTTGACGTTGTTCATCAAGGGTGAGCTGGCTGCATTGGCTTCTGTCACTGCGCCCCGGGGTGAGCGTGTTACCATCAGCAAGCCTCGCTGACCGACGCGTCCTCTGTGAAATTCACTCAGTAACCCTATTCCTGGCCTATACAAGGAATAACACTGTATTTCTATCGCTGACAGTTGATATACCAATGAGGTAATCTCACTCTTTTTTAAAGTTATTTTTAAAAAGAGAAAACAAACTCCAGGGCCAAATGGCCTCACTGGTACATTTTACAAAACATTTTATGAGAGCAGCGTTACCCTGATAACAAACACTGACGAAGATGTTACTAAAAAAAATGTTTACATCCATCTCCCTCAGGAATATGTTAACAAAAATCCTTATAAAAATACTATGAAATGAATCCAGTGATATATAAAAAGTATAGTACATGATGACCAAGTGGTGTTCATCTGAGGAATGCAAGGTTGGTACCATTTGAAAACCAAGCAGAAATACAACACATTAACAAAGTAAAAGAGGAATGACTGTCCATGCGACTCAGTAGATGTGGAGTGAGCGTTGGAAAATTCGATGTGCCTTCATAGTAATAACTCAGAAAAATCGGACTATAAGGGAATGCCCTCAGCTTATAGAAGCCAACAGATAATATTACATTAAATCCTTTCCCGTTACAACAAAGAAAATGGCAATTATATTGGCTCTCACTATTTCCATTCAATATTTTACTGTTTCCATTCAATATTTCCATTCAACATTTTTCCATTCACATTTCCATTCAACTCACCTAACAAAAGAATAAAATATAGGAGTGACCAGTTAGTTCAGTTGGTTTGAGCGTGGTGCTGATAACACCAAGGTTGCCGGTTAAGTCCCCACATGGGCCACTGTGAGCTGCACCCTCCTTCAAAGGAAAAAAAAATGTAAAAAAAGAATACAACATAAAAGGCATGTAAGTTAACAAAGAAGAAGTAAAACTCTTATAAGTTACAAATAATGTAAGTATTTACATAGAAAACCCAAAAAATACTAGGACTAATAAGTGAAATTATCAAGGTCACAGCATACAAGTTCAGTGTATAAAAGTTTATTATATTTCTATATACTAGCAACAATTGGAGAGTGAAATTACAAAAATAAATATTTTTATAACAACATCAAAAGAATATCAAATTATTGGGAATATATCTACTCAAAAATATGCAGTGCCTTGGGCCGGCCCAGTGGCTCCAGCGGTTAGAGCTCCATACTCCTAACTCCAAAGGCTGTCGGTTCGATTCCCACATGGGCCAGTGGGCTCTCAACCACAAGGTTGCCAGTTCAATTCCTCAAGTCCCAGTCCCACAAGGGATGGTGGGCAGCACCCCCTGCAATTAAGCTTGAACACGGCACCTTGAGCTGAGCTGCTGCTGAGCTCCCGGATGGCTCAGTTGGTTGGAGCGCGTCCTCTCAAGCACAAGGTTGCCAGTTCAACTCCCGCAAGGGATGGTGGGCTGCGCCCCCTGCATCTAGCAACAGCAACTAGACCTGGCGCTGAGCTGCGCCCTCCACAACTAAGACTGAAAGGACAACAACTTGACTTGGAAAAAAGTCCTGGAAGTACACACTGTTCCCCAATAAAGTCCTGTTCCCCTTCCCCAATAAAAAATCTAAAAAAATAAAATAATATGGCGGAAAAACAGACACATAGACCAATGGAATAGAATTGAGAACCCAGAAATAAAACCACATAAATATGGACAGATAATTTTTGACAAAGAAGCTAAAAACATACAATGGACGAAAGACAGCCTCTTCAATAAATGGTGCTGGCAGAATTGGATAGCTACGTGCAAAAGAATGAAACTGGACTGCTATCTGTCACCATGTACCAAAATTAATTCAAAATGGATCAAAGACTTAAGCATAAGACCTGACACAATAAACTGCATTGAAGAAAACATAGGTACTAAACTTATGGACCTTGGGTTCAAAGAGCATTTTATGAATTTGACTCCAAAGGCAATGGAAGTAAAAACTAAAATAAACAAATGGGATTATATGAAACTGAAAAGCTTCTGCACAGCAAAAGAAACTATTGACAAAATAATGAGGCAACCAACTGAATGGGAGAAGATTTTCGCAAACAGTTCCTCTGATAAGGGGCTAATATCCAAAATATACCAGGAACTCATGAAACTCAACAACAAAAAAACAAACAACCCAATTGAAAAATGGACAGAGGACCTGAAGAGACATTTCTCCAAAGAGGATATACAAATGGCAAATAGACATATGAAAAAATGCTCAACATCGCTAATCATCAGAGAAATGCAAATGAAAACCACAATGAGATATCACCTCACCCCAGTCAGAATGTCTTTCATCAACAAAACAAATAGTAACAAGTGTTGGAGAGGCTGTGGAGAAAAAGGAACCCTCATACACTGTTGGTGGGAATGCAGACTGGTGCAGCCGCTATGGAAGGCAGTGTGGAGGTTTCTCTAGAAATTACGAATAGAGTTACCATATGACCCAGCAATCGCTCTCCTGGGTATCTACCCCAAAAATATAAAAGCATTTCTATATAGAGACACGTGTACGCCAATGTTCATTGCAGCTTTGTTTACGGTGGCCAAGACATGGAAACAACCAAAATGTCCTTCGATAGATGAATGGATAAAGAAGTTGTGGTACATATACACAATGGAATACTATTCGGCGTTAAGGAAAGATGATATAGGAACATTTGTGACAACATGGATGGATCTCGAGAGAATAATGCTAAGTGAAACAAGTCAGACAGAAAAAGCAGAGAACCCTATGATTTCACTGATATGTGGTATATAAACCAAAAAGAACAAGACAAACAAATGAGAAACAAAAACTCCTAGACACAGACAATAATTTAGTGGTTACCAGAGGGTAAGGGGGTGGGGGGTGGGTGATGAGGGTAAAGGGGATCAAATATATGGTGATGGAAGGAGAACTGACTCTGGGTGGTGAACACACAATGGGATTTATAGACGATGTAATACAGAATTGTACACCTGAAATCTATGTAAATTTACTAACAATTGTCACCCCAATAAAATTAATGAAAAAAATAAAAATAAAAATAAATAAAATAAAATAATAAAATAATAATAATAATAATAATAATAATGCAGTGCCTCTACACTGAAAACTATAACACCCTGCTGAGAGAAATTAAATAAATTGAAAAGTGTCCCATGTTCATCAACTAAAAGATACTGTCATCATGGCATACCCCCAAAATGGCCTCTAGAGTCAATGAAAAATTGCAGTAGGTGTTTTTGAAAAATTAGACAAGCTGTTCCTAAAATTTATCTCGAAATGCAAAACAATGAAATCTAGAAGAGCTATAAACATTTTAATAAAGAAGAAAAAAGTTAGAGATCTTACACTCCTTAAATTCAAGAATTGTTATAAAGCTATGGTAAGTGAGACAGTGAAATACTGGCATTAGGATAGGAAAATAGATCAATGGAACCAAATAGAAAGTCAAGAATAGATATACATATATGGCCAATTAATTTTCAACCCATGCGGGAAGGAACATCATTTTAACAACTGTAACTAGAACAACTAGACATCCCCACGGGGGAAAAAATGACTCCCTACCTCACTCCATATTCAGAAAATCACGTGTGGTATAGCGTAGATCTAAGCATAGAACTGAGAACCACAAAACTTCTGGAAGAAAACAAAGGAGACCATCGTCACAACTTTGGGTAAGTAAAGATGTATTGGACAGGGCACCAAAAGCACTCACCATCAAAGAAAACAATTGATAAATTATAATGTAAAATATCTACTCGTCAAAAGATACCACTGAGAAAATGCACAGACAAGCAACAGGTTGGGGAGAACAATTTGTTCTACAAATTGATGGTGAGAAGGCAAATAACCCAATTTTTAAAAGGGCTTACGACCAGAACACACTTAGAAGAAGATATATGAATGGCCAGTAGGCATATTAAAAGATACTTAACATTATTAGGTTTCAGGCAAAGCAAGTCAAAACCACAATGAGATAACAATTTCACACCCACTAAAATTGCTAGACTCAGAGAAGGGACACTAAATATTGTCAACACTAAACACTGGCAAGGAAGTGGAACAATTAGAACTTCGATACCTCACTTGGGGGAGTTTAAAACGGTACAGTCACTTTGGGGAGATGTTTGGGAATTTCTTATAAAGACAGCATTCACTTGCCTTAGGATCCAGCCATTTCATCCCTAGTTATATGCCCGAGAGAAACGAGAATGCTTGTATAAGAACATTCATAGTCCCCTTTCTTATAATTGCCGAAAAATGAAAACAGTCGCCTGGAAATCCCACACTAGTTCAGGGAAGCTCAGCTGACTTACTCACTGGGCCGGGCACACACTGGGAGAGAGGGGGTCTTACCAGCTGTGTGACTTTGGACAAGACAGTCCACTCCTCTGTACCTCCACTTCCTTTGCTACAAAAAGAGGATAGATTTCTTGGGAGGTTGAATGGACACATGCAAAGCACTTCAAACAGTGGCAGGCACATAATAAGATCCAAGAATGATAGCTGTTATCACCGCCCAGGAGCTTCAAACTGGGGGCCGGGTAGACCAGCTTGTTTTTGTGGGTGGTTGGAACCAAAGTGGGGCATGCATGGGTGCTGGGACATGCGGGTTTTCTACTGTGTACATTCTTGATGGGACTTATGGGGGAGAGAGGGTGGGGGGAGTGGGGAAACTTTATGATGCCCTGAAATTGAACAACTGTCTTTCGTTTGATGTCCACAGGTTTCCACACCTGAGTCAATGAAGATCCCGCTGAGTCGGCAATAAACCTTTCCTTTTCATTAAAAGAAGGGCAACCCTGAGGGGGCTGGGAAGGAGAACCTCCACCCCAAGAACCTTCTCAAGCAGATGGCTTTAGGAAAGCGCATACGCAGAAGTGAGGACCTAGAAAAGTTTCCATTCCCACTTTCACCCGAGAGAGCCACTCTGCAGAGAAAATGAGTGTGGCTGCCCTTCTAGCCTTCCTGCCTGGGAGCAGAATTTCCCCCGAGTCCCCTTGTCACATGTTCACCCAAAGCACGTCTCACCTTCTCACCTAGAAGTATTTAGCTTTAAGTTTTGTTTTACTTGTGTTGTTTGTTTTCTATGGGATTTTGCTATCCACACTTATAAATATCTTGGTAATTATAATGCTTTCTCCTCCCTGCTTTTAGAAGCAAATTTTACTCTAAGAAGAACAATGTTTATTAACAGAGGTTAATAAATCAGTGGTGTATAGTAACTACAGGTTTAAAATGAAGAAAGCACATAAAAGGAATATGCTTTTCTTTTATAAGCACTTTCAAAATAATATATTTTAACAACGTTTGAAATCATTTACCAAACACTTGAGGTGCATTAACTAGAAGTGAAACACAATATTTTTGTATGAAACACATGAAAAGTCATGCGAAGCTGTCACTTAAAAGATGGTGTTCACTTGTGCTGGGGAAAGTTACTATCGTACAGAGACTGAATTGTTTGGCTCCAAGGTGGGTGTTTATGTAAGCTGCACTACAGTTTGCTGAGTGGTCACTCCCCTCTCCCTTGGGACCCCCTGGCCAGGCTATATGGTTCCAGCCCACTGACATACTGCTTAACTGTGAGACGGAATTTGGCTACCACAGTGTGGAGGTTAAAGCATGCCAGTTCACAGCAGAGGGTTGAAGACATACAGAAAGGTTCTGCTGCATGGATCTCCTCCTGCTCCCATCTTCCACTGAGAGAATTATATGACCAGACGGTGTGTCCCTCAACCCCAGTCCTGAAGACAAGACTCGAGGATCAGACTGAAGCCTCCCTGCCCGGAGCAGAGCACAGACCCTCGCTAGAGACCGGGACATGCAATGTGAGGAGAAACGAGACTGGCGTTTGTGAGCCCCTGAGATTTTAAGGTTGATTTTTACATGGCATTATCACATCAAAAACCGATGAAAACAGCGTAAGGATTAAACTAAGGTCTACAAAATGGGGGAACATAGTAGTCAATATAAAACTCACTAGGTACTTGGCACATGAAGTCCGTTCTCTAGATGACATACTCTAACCACGCAGTGGCTGGTATGTAGAGCCTGAAAAACAGCAAGACGTTGGTACAGACGTCGATAGGACACCTTAGGACCAGGGCCTGCCGTCCCTCTACTCAGGAGAAAGTGTAGGTTTTGCTCTTAAAACAGGGTAAGAGAGGGCATCCACCAAAGTGATTGTCGCATGCTTTAGGAATGTATTATTTGCTCCTTCTGAGAAAGAGACAAGAAATATCAAAATAAAGTATTTTCTGAAATAAGGTCCTAAACAGATTGATTTGGTTTTCCAGGTCTAAAAGTTATCTCCTACTAAGACATGAGACCCTCCACAGCCCCAAACCTATGCAAATGAGGACTAAGGAGAGAAAAACCTGAAAGCCGCGTCCTGTTTAATGAGAAAAGACGCTTGAGGATCACAGGTGTGGGCCAAAGACCTGCTGGCCACTCCTAAGTCATGATCTGGGCACAGGGCACAGATGACATATCACAGGAGTCTCCAGAGGGGGCACTCCTTGGAGCATCTCATTGGTCAGGTGTGGAGAAACGGACAAAGTAGTTGTGTGTGTCCATGGAGGATGGGGTGTCCAGCAGGCAGTGGGGGTGGGAACAAAGTGTGATCAAAGGAGGCTGGTTACTGTCACTGAAAGAAGCAGCCCCAGGGCCTCAAAGAAAGGCACATGGTCTTCTAGGCAACTCTGATGGCTGCCTACTCCCAGGCAGTGACCTATCTGTAGGCCCACGTCAGTCTTAGCTCTTGAGTTTTGGGTAGAAAAGAGCTGTTGGGTCGGTCTGCAGTGGTTGGTTGGTTGGGTCCCAACACTGAAAGACAGGGAGGTACATCTTGACGTAGAAGACCGCTCAGTGGAAAGATGGCATGATCAGATCTTCCTGAGATTGATTTTCTGTCCCTGATCATTGAAATGTCATCATCTTTTGGTTGTATTAATTTCTGGAAAGGAGATTCTACCTTTTGGGGAAGTAGCTGAAAAGTTACGTGGTGGAGGCCACAGATACAGGGAAAAAGAAAGAACTGGGGACAACAATGGCAGCTTCCCAGTCAGCCTCTTAGACCCAGTTCATCCCCGCATCAGGCTCAGAATCCAGAGTCCAGAGTCACATGACATACGAGTACACCAGGTCTGGAAGCAGCTCGTCGGGATCCAGAGTCCTGTGAAACGCAGAGTGCCCCCACACGCTACATACAAGATAGTCACAATAAACAATCCTGCTTGAAACGTGGAAGACTCAGTGACGCATGACGATGCATGGCAGTGGCCAACCCGGGGGGCTGCCCGGGCCCTCTGCCCTGGGGGAGAGGACACCCTGGGTCCTGACTCAGCTCCCCACACACCCCCACCCCACCATTCTCCTTGCCTGCGCCCTCTGTTCCTGGCTGCTCTGTGCTCTGAGACCTAGTTCTGTTCTGACCGCCAGCATGGTGTATCTTTTCTCATCACTTTACTTTTAACCTAGTGTGTCTTTATATGTAAAGTACATTTGCTGTAGGGAGCAAATAGTTAGGTCTTGCACTTTTTGTAATCAAATCTGGCAATCTATGCCTCGCATTGTTTGCATTCACTATGAGTTATTGACACGACTAAGTTCAAAATTACCATCTTGTTGTTTTCTAATGGTCCCCTTTGTTCACTTTTCCTCTTGTTCTGCCTTCTGGCTTTTATTTCTCACAACAATCCAGATAAAGGATTTTTCTCCATATTTACATATAAGGAACTCGAATTTCTGGAGTACAGAACCGATTCCCCTGGGGTCCCACAGCAAGTGAGGCAAAGGTGTTCTCAAGCGTGGACTTTTGTACCCACCACATGCTCTTTCACCATATCCCGGCCCCACTGCGTAACTGGAGACAGTGTGGTTTATTACAATATTAATACCTTGACTTTGAACTCTGGTCAACTTCAGAAACTCAAACATGCCAAGACCCTGTCCATCTTCTACATGTAGAAATGGTCGCCTCAACCAGAGTGAAAGCCCCTGGAGGAAGGACCCTGGGACTCAGTGTCCCTGTTCGGCACATCAAGCTGGAACAACTAAGATCAAATTAAGGATTCTGCCACTAGGTGGAGAAATTGCCCCAATCAGGCACAAGCGGGGTTCTGGTTCACGGCTGGGGACACCGGCAGGAAAGGTTATTTACAAATGCCATATCCTGCAGAGGACTGTCGCCACTACGTCGCACATCTATAAACTAACTTTTTGTCGGCTCATCTTATGTGCTTTCACTTGACTCAGGTGGACAGCCCATATTAAGCAGGATTTCAAGCAGCAGTGTTAAAGATAGACACAATAAACAATCCTGCTGGAAAAGTGGAAGATGCAGCTACACGTGGCCTGCCTGGCACTGGCCACCCCCCGGGAGCCTTTTTTATGGAGCATGTTCTCCATTCTGTCGTTACCCACCTTCTTCAGTGATTGTGTTGGCTGTTTCAATCTCTTGAAAATCATTTAGCATCTTTTGCATTTTTGTAGCAATTAGCATGGAGTAAATATATGCATATTTCACTTCCAGTTCTGCAACTGACTAGATAAAATATTAAAGTTCATAGCGCAATAAAATGTTTCTTTGGGACAAGGTCTTCACCACCAGCTACAACAGCAGACTCTTACCCAAAAAGCAGAAGGATTTGAATGACCACGACACCCACCAAATTTTGCATATTGCCTTTATTTTGCAGAAAATGCTTCCTGCTGATTGTCTTTGGCTACTTTGTCAGAAGAACAATATAAACAGTTGCAAGTGTAACCATACAAGAGATTAGCTACGTACACTCAAAATAGACCCTTTCTAGTGAGCTTTGTGTTTCAACTAAAATCTGTCTCCGACTGTGATATCCTCTGTGCTCCGCAGCCCAGCTCAGCTATGACACCTGCCACAAACCAGGCCTGACAACTACTCGAAAGCAAAAAGGAAGGGAATCAAACATGTGCTTTTATCTCGCTAAAGCAGGACCAGAGGAGTTTACAGGTTCTGATGTCCCAAAGTCGTCTATGTGCTGTACAAGAAACAAACAAAGGTTTCTGGCCCCTAGCAAATCAGTTTTGTTGTGAATCGTGGCGATGGAAGCCAACCGCCTGCGTGCACACTTGAATTCCCCTGCAGCACATAAATGACCCAGACCACAGGCCATGGCCGATGCCGGGTGGGAGAGGGGGGTCTCTCGGTCATTATTCTCCTCTGGTGAAGGAATGGAGGTAATAAAGCCCAATTCCTTCCCCTGACCCACGAGGCTGCCACTGGGTACCTAGATCACTGGAATCAATACTTCCTGTGACAAGGAGGTCAAGAAAAGAAAAAAACAAAAAAAACCGTGCCTCAATTCAGTTTAGACAATCTACTTAACAATGGAAGATAAGCAGGTCAGAGCAAAAGTGCCGTGGGAAATTTTCGGCCACCCGAACATATCTTCCGTTAAAACCATGTACCCAGTTAAGCTTACCCCAAAACTAGATATCCTGTTGCTGCAGCAAAGATAAGCAGATCCTGTTGCTGCAGCAAAGATAAGCAGAACATCCCCTTACCCCTGGGAACATTCCCTTAAGGAAAACCTACCCCTGAAAACATCCCCTTAAAAAATAATAACCAGCACCCCTTTTTTCTCCAAGGCACATAAATCAGAAAAAGGACAAGTAACAGAAAAGAATAAATAGGGATGGGAAACAGTGCTCAGGGCTCTCGCTCACTGCTTGCTATGTCAGTGGAGGCTTGAGCCCAGATTCGAATCTGTAATAAAGGCCTTGTTAATTTGTCCAATTCGGCTCCGTGGTCATTTCTTGGGGACTCGCTCCGTAACATTTGGAGGCCCCAGCGAGATCGCCACCGGGACGCCCTGGAGCCCCCTCCTCAAGGTTGGAGGGAGCCCAGAGGCTCCCCTGTAACCACCTAAATTCCTGAATCAACGACCAGCGGAGACTCCCTCCGGACCAACTAGCTAGCGGCGCCAGGTAAGTCAGGCCTCTGTCATTCCTGTTTTGTTTTGTTTTGTTTCTGGTTTGGTAGGTACCCTGAGTGGTGGACGTTTGGAAGGCGGGACGCCGCGGAACTTCCAGTCCACGGCCTAGACGGTGACGACCGTCGAGGTCCTGGTTTGGGCAGATTGGGGCTCCAGCCGCCCCAGTCTCCAATCTCAATCCTGTCAACTGTCGTGTTTGTGGACAGCTTTGGGATTCTGGATCTGTTTTTGTGTTCTGTGTTGTCTGAGTGTCTATTGTCTTGGCGCGCAAGCGAACATGGGTCAGGGAAATTCGCAAGCCGGGGGATTGAGTCCCCTCGACTGTGTTATTAAGAACTTTCAGGATTTCAGGAGGAGGGCAGACGGCTACGGGGTGCCCGTGGACGCCTTCTCTCTCCGGAAATTCTGTGAACTAGAGTGGCCCACTTTTGGGGTCGGGTGGCCTTCTACGGGGACCTTCGATCTAGATTTCTGTTACGAAATTCGGCGAATCACTTATGGGAAGACCGGCCACCCCGAACAAATTCCCTACATAGATATCTGGATTGATATTGTAACTGACAATCCAGGTTACCTGAAGGCCTGTGATTGCCCTCCCCAGAAATCGGGGAAAAAAAAAGCGAAAACGATCAGTTCTGTTGGCTAAGTCCCCGGGCCAGACAGAGAGACCCAGGACTGAACAGCCTCTTCCTGCCCCGCCGGTTCTCTCAGCCCCGGGGGAGGATCCCGTCCCCCATCGGCGGCCACCCCCGTGCAGCGGCGGCGCCTGTCGGGGGAGCTGTGGGGAAGCCGGGAGGGGCGGGATCCGCCCGGGTTCCTCCCGGCCCGCTCTCCCCGTCTCTGGCTGGCCTCAGTGGGGAGCGGGAACCCCGGGGCGCAGGTCGAGGGAGCCAGATTTCGACTGGCCCGGCTGGGGAATCGAGTTCGCCTGGTTCTTCCACTGGGGAAGGGAGCCCTCTAAGCCCCCGTAACTCTTTAAGTTCCTCGCACACCCGTTCGGGGGCACTTTTTGGAGAGGCTCAGGCAGTTCCTATTTTGCCCCTCCGGGAGGTGGGAAAAACTGGTCCGGGAGGGGTCCCGCTACGGACTTATGTTCCCTTCACCACTTCTGACTTATACAATTGGAAAAATCAGAATCCTTTTTTTCCCCAGAACCCCCAGGGTCTTATTGTTCTCCTTAAATCGGTATTTTTCGCCCGCCAGCCCACGTGAGATGATTGTGGCTGCTGCTGAGCGCTCTGTTCGCCGAAGAGGAGGGGGAGGGAGTTGGGACCGAGGGGAAAAGGCAGGTTCTTGGTGCCCGCGGGGAGCCTTCCGCTCACCCTGATCCTGTGGAGGCTGTCTTTCCCACACCTGTCGTAACTGAAGCTGTAGTTCATTGGTTAGAGGAGGGGCTTTGAGCCATTGCCGCCAGGTTCTTTTCGGGTGTCCGAGCTGCGGCTAGGAGACCCACCAGTCTATCTGGGGTGACCGAGGTAAGGCAGGGGCCGACTGAAAGCCCGTTGGCGTATCTCGAGAGGCTATGTGAAGCTTACCGGACTTACACGCCTATGGACCCTGACGCCCCAGCCAATCGGGCGGCCCTTGCAGTCCAGTTAGTAGCCCAGTCAGCCCCAGATATTAGACGCAAACTACAGAAGTTAGAAGGCTTCGAAGGGAAGTCTCTGTCTGAGTTGCTGGCCGAGGCCCAAAAAGTTTTTGAAAATAGAGAAGACCCATCTCAGGTCTTAAACCAAAAAAATGGCTAAAGTCCTACTTGCAATACAGAAAGATAGAAAAAAGGGACGAGGGAGAGACAAGACGTCTGGCCAGGAACAAAGGAAAGAGCGGAAACAATTGGGGAAGAACCAGTGTACATACTGCAAAAAGATTGGCCATTGAAAGAGAGAGTGCCCTAAGAGACCCCAGAGTGGGAGGGACACAGCCGCTCCCATCCTAGTAAAAGAGACAGACTGGGAGGGTCAGGGCTCCCCTACCCCCCAGGAGCCCCGGGTAATGCTGAATGTGGGGGTAAAAGCCCATTGACTTTCTGGTAGATACTGGGACAACCCACTCTGTTTTGCTGAAACCTGAAGGACTCCTCTCGAAAGAAAGGGTGCTCATCCGAGGGGCCACTGGGAAGTCCAAATCATATCCGTGGTCCCGAGCCTGGGTCTCCAATCTCGGGGAAAAGACGGATACCCACTCCTTTTTAATTATCTCCGAGTGCCCCGAGCCCTTACTCAGGGGGGCCTTCCCCAAAACCTGGGTTCGTTGGGGTATCGTGTCTCTGCCAAAAAGGCCCAGCTCTGCAGGACGAAGTTCACCTATCTGGGTTATCTTATCCAAGAGGGGAAGCGCACTTTATCCCGGAGCCGGATCCAGGCGATTCTCCAAATCCCCACGCCACGGACTAAGAGGCAAGTACGGGAATTCCTTGGGGCCGTGGGCTATTACAGACTCTGGATCCTCGGGTTTGCTGGGATCGCCAAGCCTCTGTACTCAGCAACCGGGGGAAAGGAAACAGAACTCAAGTGGACAAAAAACAAAAAAAAAAGCCTTCACCGCACTCAAGACAGCCCTGGTGAGTGCCCCCGTCCTAGCTCTCCCTGACCTGGAGAAGCCCTTCCAACTATTTGTGGCTGAGTCTAAGGGGATCGCAAAAGGAGTTTTGACCCAGACCTTGGGGCCCTGGAAACGCCCCGTGGCTTACTTATCTAAGTGACTGGATCCCGTAGCTGCTGGCTAGCCTGGGTGCCTCCGGGCCATCGCTGCCACTGCCTTCTTGGTAAAAAAAAAAAAAAAAAAAAAGCCTCTGAAACTAACGTTTGAGCAGAACCTCCAGGTCACTGCCCCTCATGGTATTGAGGGCTTACTGTGGTCTCCACCAGAGAGGTGGCTGTCAAATGCCAGAGTGACCCAATACCAGGTCCCCCTGTTAGACCCACCTCACAGCAGGAGAAAAGGACATTAAAAACTCCCAGAAAATCCTGACCCTACTGGCCTCCATCTGGGGTCCTACTGCAGTAGCAGTCTTCCATTGCCGGCAGCACCAAAAGGACAAATCAATAGTGTCACAGAAAAACAGGTTTGCCGACCGGACAGCCCGAGACGTCGCCAAAAGACCAGTACGGCCCCTACAAGTCCTGAGCCTCCATGAGGTCACCCTCCCTCCGGGCCGTATTACACACCAGAAGAAAGGGAATTAGGATATAAACTGGGAGGAACCGAAACAGAAAAAGGATGGATCCAGCTCCCAGATAAAAGGACCTTACTTCCTCAAAGCTTGGGCAGACAAATCGCCGAACAGATCCACAAAAGTATGCATCTAGGTGGTACCAAGCTCGCAGAACTCTTGAGAAAAATTTTTTTCATAAAGGGACTCTATAAGATGACCCAGGACATCGCAAGGAGATGTCAGACTTGTGCTCAAGTGAACTCCAACCCTACTCCCGTCAAGAAACCTGGGCTCCGGTTTAGGGGAGGGTCCCCAGGTGAACATTGGGATTTAGACTTCACTGAGTTGCCACCAGCCAAAGGAGGGTACAAGTACCCCCTCGTCATGGTAGATACTTTCTCAGGATGGCCAGAGGCTTATGCAACCAGACAAGAGACAGCCCAGGTAGTAGTTAAACAATTGGTTTCTGAAATTCTCCCTCGGTTTGGCCTACCGCTATACTTGGGATCTGACAATGGCCTGGCGTTCACCGCCCAGGTCACCCAGTTATTGGCTTCCACCTTAAAAATTAAGTGGAAACTCCACTGCATATATAGACCACAGAGTTCTGGCCAGGTAGAAAGGATGAATCGGACTCTTAAGGAAACCCTAACAAAATTAAAGCTGGAAACTGGCGGTGATTGGGTAAGTCTTCTCCCTTTCGCCCTCCTGAGGGCCCGGTGTACTCTGTATACCCAGGGTTTTACTCCTTATAAAATAATGTTTGGGCATCCTCCTCCACTCCTACCCCGGTTGGGGAAGAGCAGCTGGGGGCCATCAGAAACCATAATCTTCTTAAGTCTTTACAGGCTCTCCAGGTAGCACGGAACACAGCTCAAAATGTGGTGTGTGGAGAGAAAGACCTGGAGACTTCCAGCCCAGTGAGGACTCCTGTTACTAAACCTGGTAAATTAGTCTGGGTCAAAAAGCTCAACCCAGGCCAGCTTAAACCCAGATGGACTGGCTCATTCACGGTGATCCTGAGCACCCCGACTGCGGTTAAGGGACGGTCCCGACAACCGGCTTACAACATCGACCAGCCGCCTATAGGGCCTAGCAAATGTGAGGGAGAAAACAACTTCTACTGTGCTGCCTGAGGCTGTGTCACCCTAGCCCCTTGGACCACGACCGACCAGCACCTAAGATTCCGGAGGGTCGCTCGCCACGGGGGCTCCAGACGCACCGGGGACCTGTCAGACCCCCTCTCCAGGGACTCTCCTAGAACACGTCTGCCCGTGGGGAGCCCACCCAAAACTAACTCTTGACGACGTGCAAGGAAAAGGCACATGCCTTTTCCCAGGCAACTTTCGCATAGAGGATTCTCCTTATTCATCCTCCTGTGTTCAGACCATCATCCTTCCAGAGACAGAGACCGACGGGGAAAACGTCCTTCTCGTCGCCCCCGAAGGGACTTGGTGAGCCTGCACGGAGGGTATCACCCCTTGTGCTTACCTCCCTGCTATCATGAACAACAACTCTTTAGGGCTCTGTATCCTTACCCGTATTCTTCCTCAGATCTATTATCATTCTGGTAAAGGGGGTAAAGAACATCTAGGGTTAGAGCCCCATAGGGCCAGGAGGGCCCCAGTCCTAATCCCACTCTTGATCACATTGGGTGTCGCCGGTTCCACTGCGGTCGATACTGCCTCCCTCGTTAAACAAGACCAAGATTACTGAGAGTTAACTAGACAAGTGGACTTAGACCTCAGTACCCTTGAGGAAACGGTTACAAAACTTAAAAGCTCTCTGAGCTCCCTTGCCGAGGTTGTTCTCCAGAAGAAAAGAGGCCTCGACCTCCTTTTCCTTAAACAAGGAGGACTATGCCTCACC
Organism: Rhinolophus hipposideros; assembly: GCF_964194185.1. NCBI lineage: Eukaryota > Metazoa > Chordata > Mammalia > Chiroptera > Rhinolophidae > Rhinolophus > Rhinolophus hipposideros. Next base: position 2,623,964 of record NC_138049.1, on the reverse strand, counting down.
CTGGGGAGAAGCCTGTTGTTTCTATACTAACCATTCTGGGGTCATAAAAAAGTCTTAGCCAGCTTAGACGGAGACTCAAGGAGAGAGAAAAAGAGCGAGCCAGGCAAGGAAACTGGTATGCGAACCTATTTTCCTGGTCCCCATGGCTCCCTACTCTCCTTAGTGCGGCCGCTGGGCCCCTAGTTCTCCTCATCTTAATCGTCACTATCGGACCCTACATGTTTCCATCTCTAGTCAACCTAGTTCACTCTAGGATCCAAGCTGTCAAGGTCCTCATGTTTCGTACTCACTATCAAAACTTAGGCCTAGATGATGCTAACTTCCCAGAAAAAGATCGAGAATCAATGATTTGATTCCTGGGTAAGACCAGTAGGGAATGTGACAAGGAGGTCAAGAAAAGAAAAAAACAAAAAAAACCGTGCCTCAATTCAGTTTAGACAATCTACTTAACAATGGAAGATAAGCAGGTCAGAGCAAAAGTGCCGTGGGAAATTTTCGGCCACCCGAACATATCTTCCGTTAAAACCATGTACCCAGTTAAGCTTACCCCAAAACTAGATATCCTGTTGCTGCAGCAAAGATAAGCAGATCCTGTTGCTGCAGCAAAGATAAGCAGAACATCCCCTTACCCCTGGGAACATTCCCTTAAGGAAAACCTACCCCTGAAAACATCCCCTTAAAAAATAATAACCAGCACCCCTTTTTTCTCCAAGGCACATAAATCAGAAAAAGGACAAGTAACAGAAAAGAATAAATAGGGATGGGAAACAGTGCTCAGGGCTCTCGCTCACTGCTTGCTATGTCAGTGGAGGCTTGAGCCCAGATTCGAATCTGTAATAAAGGCCTTGTTAATTTGTCCAATTCGGCTCCGTGGTCATTTCTTGGGGACTCGCTCCGTAACACTTCCTGCCACGACAAAGGAGTCATTGCATGTTAAGACGTGGTGCGATTCACATGGAGGGTGGCGACACGGGTGTCCATGAGGCTATGAGACGGGCCTGGGCCGAGGCATCATACTGGTTGTCAGGAGTGTCTGTGGCCGTGGTGGCCCCGTCATACAGTGGGGAGCCTGAGGACGAAGCAGCCGAGGCCGGGTGGGTGAGGGGTGCGGTGTGCGCGGAGGGTCCCCGGAAGAACTGGGCACCCAGCCCGCTGGTCACGCCTGCTGGCGGAGCGCCAGGCGAGACCGTGCCGTTGCTCACAGACCACAGGCTGGGGTACTGGCTAGAATGGAAAAGGGGAGAAGCAGACAAGTCAGAGGCCTGAAACCAGGGGGGCTCCAGACCAGCTGCACCAGGGGCACCAAAATCCCACTCCTGAGAACCGGGATATACGGCATCTTCCAAACAGGTCATTTCCCCATATTACACAACTCACGGGTGTGTAAGATATTGTCCTGTCTGTTAAGGAGAACGGAAACCCTGGGAACCGACTCCAGGTTATTTGCATGGGAGTAGCCCCTGGCCCAGTGCAATTAGGTTTTTCTACAAAGACCTGGGCTGGTAGCTTTGCATTCTTGTTCAGCATACGACATTCCCAGACAGCAGGAATCAAAGGGTTCCAGGGATGAGATGCATCTGTGTCGACTAGCACCCCCACCCCTCTGCAGGGATTCTCGGGGTGGCGTCAACACCTCCGGAAACATGACCCTGTGAAAGGCGGCCCTTGGAGAAACCCCACCCAGTCACCATTCCCAGCACTTTGTCCCAAGATGTCAGTACCATAGCTGGCATCATGCAGGACAGAAAGGGGCCTGGGAGTGACACCGGAAGCAATCCTGGTTCTGCCCTTGACCAGATGTGTCACTTTAGACTTGGCCTGGGACTACTTTTGAGGCTGTTTCCCAATCCATGAAAGGAGTCGGAAATAAATAGTCAATCCTCTAGTCTAAGAACAGAGATTTGAACAGCATTAAATGATGCTAAAATTGTTTTGAGAAAATTGCTCTCTTATAGAAGAGTCGGCCTATAAATGAAGAATGAGACCTTATGCTGTATTCTTTACCAAGCCATGTCCTGTGTTCAGATGAATCTGAACTTACACACATGCCTGAGGTAATCGAGGTACCTTACTATCCCCATTTTACAGATGAAAAAAACCCAAGGCTCCAAGATGCCCAATTAGGACGAGACTGAAAACCTCAGGTGAGATCCCCACTGCCAGCGGCTTGTAACCTACATGTCATCCGATTTATGGGCAGGATTCTAAGTGACCTCAGAGCCCTTGGAAGTTTGCTGTTTGTGCATTGTCTGCTTTATTTTAAGAGTAGACAACTGAGTTCTTACTACAAAGGGATCCTTTCCTACACAAAACTAATTCAAATCTTAGGCGTGTGTTGATATTCCGTATACAATAAAGTGCATTGCTTTTTGAGATCAAGATAACTTGCGTACAGAGTCGCTCTGCTGTGAGCCAACAACTTGTTCAATCATTTAATACCTTCGAGCCTATTTCATCATTGGAAAATGAGAATTGACTTCTAACTTTGTTAGTTTTTTATTATAAAAATTCTATGAAGAAATGTAATACATTTGCCAATCACCTTGATTTTTAAAGCCAATTTCCTTCTACATAATTTTCAAGTAAGTAATAAAATAGTCATCATTATGTTACCCAGTATATGTGTTAAGGACTTTGATTCTATATCCACAGAAAAGCTAACAAATGTACTTCTGTAAGTCAATAATAGCTCCTGTCAAAAATGGTTCTGGAAACATTTCTTCAGAATTCACCTACTGACCCCAACACCCTGTAAAGACAGGCTAACACTGGGGTTATTCCGCGTCTTTTGCAGAAATGAGGCTCAGAATTTAAGAGATGTGTCCACCACATGAGCTGGTAATGGCAGGGCCAGGACAGGGCCCTGGTTTCCTTCCCTTAAGGCCCATTGGTCCGAGGGAACCACGGGTCCTCCCAGATCACGACCGGGGGAGGGACTCAGGGCAGGGACCCAGCATGGTCACGTAAGCTGAGACCCCTGCACATATCTAACTAATGGTCCAGTCACAAGTAAAAACCCAGCCACCCACAGATAAAGGCCAGTGAGTGGAACTGGCATGGGGTCACAGGCAGGGGGTACTTGGGACATCTGCGTCGTTTCCCAGACGGACGTTACCTGGCGCCCGCAGGTGGGCCGGTGCTGGCACACATGGGCAACGTGCTGGTGTGGGGGGGCACTCCAAGGCTGGACCAGTTGTCAGGGGACTGGAGCATGGGCAGACATGCAGGTGAATTGTCGGAATAGGCTGTGGGATGCCAGAAAGTATCATTATTGATGGCGTCTTCCAAGAGCAACACAATGCAATGAAATACTACAGCTCAATAACAATGAAAACAAAATGTGCGTAAGCAAATGAGAAAATGGTCCACCAGCCGGCTTCCTTGCTCATCGAAGGCTAGTACTGATTGCCAGATGTACATATTTGAAAATATACTCCAGTCAGCCCAGGCTTTTTCTGTATCATTAGATCAGGGGTGTCCAAACTGCGGCCCGTGGGGTAACTGCAGCCCATGTTAATTGGCCCGCAGCAAATTCCAAGAATATATTTAGTTTACTTAACTAAACCAGGTGAGGCAATACGTACTTCACCTCGAGTATTGGCCCGGCTGTTTGTGTATTTTACCGCATGTGGCCCTTGGTGAAAACCGTTGAAAAAAGTTTGGACACCCCTGCATTAGATCAACAGCTGCCCTCTGGAAACAGAATCCTACAGTCATTTGACTGGGGATTAATTATATTTTAAACTAAAAACACGTTAACTGTAACCTGCCTTTTCCCACACAATAATTCAAGAACTGAAAGCCCTTTACAAACCATTACTCCAGGGCAAAATGTAAAATATGGTCTGCTAGCCTCGGAGACTAGCCTCTGGCTACACACGTCCCAAGGGCTATTTCCTTACCAAATAAGCTCCTTTCATTTCAAATCAGCTTTAACTGCTTAATTGTTTTATGGTGTTCCTTAGTTTTTTCCCTCCTCCTGGAGCCAGACAAAATTAAGTCTAGGCACACAGGGGGTTAGACAGAAATCAGGCAGGGGATCTTAGGGTCTGCCTGGAGCTCATGATATAAGGCCTGCACCAGACCTGCATCACCTGAGGGTTTATTCAAACAGCTGGGCCCACCCCACATGCAGAAAGTCTGGGAGTGTCCAGCACTTGGAGAATCCCTAAGTCTAGGCCACCCAGGAATCCCTGTGCCTGGCTGACCCAACACAGCACTTTGCAGAGGCTCAGAAAATGTGCCAAGCTGGGTGCCTAGAGCTGCCCACAGTTCTGGGCCAGGAAAGCTGGAGCAATGATTGACGCATACTCAACATCCAGAGTCTCTTGGCGGGACCTCTCTGCGGTGGAGCCCACAGTGGCCCAGACCGAACATGGCTCCTCTCGAGCCACGAAAGAACCAGGTTTGGGTGTGGGTTCTGGAGGGCTTCTCCCATCCTGCCCTCTGGAACCTAGCAGATCCCTTTCCAAAAGTGGTATTCCAGCCCCCCAAGCTACTTGAACATACAACTTACTCGGAGAATTGTTCCGATGCGTGTATGGGCTGGGGTAGGGTGATGGCCGGTGGTTCCTCAGGGTGGGGTACCTTTCGCAGCTGTGCGTGGAGGGAAGTGACAGGGCGCCTCCAAACTGAGGATGGGGGGTGGCAGGTGGGCACAGAGCACTGGTTCCGGGAATCAGCCACCCCCCTGCTGTGAGAAAAGAATGTGGAGTAACTGGCATTTCACGACCTCCGTGTTTATAGGACAGGAGGCTGAGACTAGGGAACTATGTCTTTTCCTGGGAGTCCCTGATGAACTGGGGTTCATAGTGCCCACACTGAGTGTCCAGGCCAAGTCTGAAGGCGTCAGCCATCAGCCTCACACTGGAGGCCACAGGTTGACCAAGGTTCTGAGAAAACCTGGGAGACCCCAGCCTTAGCCAACCCTGCTGCTTCCTCCACCATTCTCATTCAAACCCGCACCCACCCCAGAATCCTCCCGGCCTTAGGGTATTTTTCTGTTGGATTTTCCATCTCCCAGGCCAATCAGCCTTCAGGTCCTAACTGCTGAGCATGAATAAAACGTCAAAGCAGGCAAAATTCAGACCTGCTCAACACACAGGGACAGCCATGCAAGTGGCATCGCTGAGGCCTCCCACAAGCCACCGTCACACCAGGGAGCCACTGTCCCTTCCCGGGGCACCTTTTCTGCCACTTTCCTTTTGTTTTAGGTTCATTCTCCCCAACTACACACCGATCAGAAAATCACTGCAACACTGTCCTCTAGAACTCCGATTTCTTCTCCATTCTGTTGTCTGTCTATAGAGTTTTTGTTTGTTTTGGTTTTAGTTTAGAAAAGCCACCTCTGGGGGACAACTACTCTGGCTCCAATTGCCAAACTACAAATGGCTCCTGAGACAACACTTAAATGAAGGAGAGTCCGGATGTACCCGTCAAGCATGGGCCATCCCCTGCCAGAGCAGCTGTCCACATGCCGCTCCCACATGCGGCCCACAAGCCACTTCAGGAGGGCTGATTGATAAATTAGCCTAGAAGATGACTTTAAAAAAAAAGAAAACAGCACAGAAGACGACAGGAGTGTGCCCTGCTGGTTCACCCAGCCTCCTGAGGGGACAAGCAAACACTAACTTTTCTCTCCTGACATTATCAATCACTTAAACTCTCCGAGCCTGCCCTGTGAGGAGAGGAGACGCAGCATTTTCTCCTACTGGAGGCCACCATCTGGGCCTGCAAACCTTGGCTCTGGCTCACAGAACTCCTAAAGGAAGCTGGACTTAAACCAGGCTTTGCCCATCCCGCGAGCCATTGTTTCCACCCAAACCGGCATGTGTTAATGCACCATTCCCAGAACTAAAGCTGGCGAAGGGAAAAGAAACATTTTTTTTCATAAGAATCTCCCCAAAGATGCTCCTTCAGTTCTCAATCAATAACAAAAACAGAAACCACCTCAAAGTGGATATAAAGAGCGGGTCCGCCTGTTGCCCAACACAGCAGAGGCTGAACTCCCTCCAAGGTCTCGGTGATCTGGCCCAGCCATCGCTGGAGCTGCCTCGGAGAAACACCAAGGAGCCCAGGTAACTGTGCCCCAACTTCTGGCCGGACGAGCACCCACAAGTCCGGAGAGAGCAGAGGCTGAAGACTTCAGCATGCAATGGCACGCTGAGCCTTGCACAGCAAAGCGGCGAGTCTGCCCCCAGCCACACCCAGAAGCCCAAGTCGGCTCGTGTCCAACTCAACCATCCAGTCCCGAAACGGGGCACATGAGGCACAGCACAACCAACCGTACATTGGGAGTACCCAGACTGCTGGCTGCCGCCGGGTTCTTCCATCATCTCCTTGTGATCACTTCTGTCAAAAAAGTGTATTGAACTGTCAAGTAGGAGAACATTCAGAAAACAGAATTTACAGCAATATTTCATCTTTCTGCATACTTCTCTGCCCAAAGGGCATAGTTAGAATTCTCTCACCTTTCCTTTGCATCAAGGAAAGCTTTTGCGAATGGATTGTATTTAATTTTAAGAGCTGTGATCTGAAAAAACAAAAAAAGTCACATTAGTGTATTGCTCATAGCCAGGGGATTTAATGTGGCACTGAGAAATTGGGAAGCACCAGTAGTCTTTTAAAAATTCAAATATAAATCAGACTTCTTTCCAGGTATATTTCCCATTTGGGTCTGAAGTGGCTGAGAAATTGTACCAGGTCATGAAGAATAGCATATTTATGAAAAGTTCTTCATTGCTGATTTTCTAAGTGGAATTCACAAGACACTGAATCTACTGCTGACAATATTCTGTGTGCATAAATTAAACAGAGCTCAAAACATACCTGGGTCTGCCTAAGAAATAGTGATCGGCTAGTTCTAGCGCGTGGTCAACACTGACCAGGCCACTATCTACTCACAAAACGGTGGCATTCTGGATGTAAGATAGAGATGTCCAGGCATCAAACAGCATTTTGTTTCCAGTGAAGAACTCCGACCGCTCAGGTGGAAGGCTGCCCACCCACCCTCTCAGGCAGATTTCCAGAATAAGATGCCCCTCCCTCACGCAAGTCTTGTTCTCAAGAAATCCTCATAGTTCTTTACCTAAGTTTCACCCATCTTTTCAATTAGAGCATTTAGTAGACGCTTCTTCTGGTTTTAGACACTTTTACAGAGAATGAAAAGGGGGAAATGCGTGCATGAAGACTTATTGTAAACTTTTCTCCCCTCTGTTCCAATTTTATGGTTATGCTAAATTATTTGAAAAGGCATTCATTTTCAGCCTGAAGTGCGCTAATCACACATGTGTCCCCACTGGCAGGAATCTCCAAGGGGGCAGCACGCTGGGAACGCTGCCTCCGGCCCCCCCTCACCTCCTCATTCTGATAAGCAGTCACAGCGATGAACTGGGTCTCCGGGAAGCAGTGGCTGGTGATCATGCGCTGGGGACCCCCAACTCTCACGATATGGATTCGGGGCTCATACTTATGCAAGGAGTTCAGCATAATCTGAGGAAGACATAGACACGTGGGGGGGGGCGACCACCAAGGTCCTAGTTAAGCTCACAGAACACCCACTGGCCCTGCAGTTGAGAAAAATGCACCCGCGATGCAGAAAATCCTGTGGCTCCTGCTGGAGTTCGTGGGATCCCATCAGGTGCTGCTCCCCAGGACCATAGTTTGGAAAAGGGCGCGTGAGACGCTGCATCCCATTAAAGGCAAGGAGTGCGCATCACGAAAGCCTCTGAGCTTGGAGAACGAAGCCCCCGAGGCTTCCAGGACCACTAGGGACAACTCTCAATGCCTGAGCTTGTTTGCAGCTGCTGGAACTGGGTCGCCCAGTACCAACCCCCAGGTAAAGCGTTCTTTAGGAAAAGACAAATTTACAGCTTTGTTCAGAATTCACCCTGTAAATGGGGCAGCTGTTTAAGCCCTAACGTGACAGTTTACCATCAAGGTGATATCTTCTCTCCCCTTAGGGAAGCCGAGCGCTAAAACGCAGGAGTTCCCCAAAGCCTGAGACCTGCCTGAGTCTTCAAGGTGAGACTTGAGCCCGCTCCGCCTTCCCCAGGCCCTGCTGTGACCTCAGTTTACTATAAACAACACGGAAGGCTTGACTGAAGAAGGCTGCGGCATTTTCTCTAGGGCAGGCGTCATCTCCCGTGCAAGCAGCGACCCCTCCAAGACCCGCCACGCAGAAGGCGCAGGCAGGCGGGCCCCGCTTCGCGCCCCATCACACCTACCTGGCCCCCTCCGTTGAGCTTGTTGGTGAGCTTGACTTTGCTGAAGGAGACGGGCGCCTTCATCCAGTGCGCCCCGAAGTTGGGCGAGTCGGGATGGATGTACACGCAGCTGGGCGCCTGCGGCTCCGGCTTGCCCCCCGGCACCCACTCCCCGTTCACGTACTTCCAGCGGTGACTGTCAGCCGCCACGAAGTCTAGCAGGAAGGAGTACATGGCGTTGGGGTCCAATCCGGACACGTTCACCTTCAGCACCGGGAACATCCTCCTGGAAAGAAAAGAGCGGAGCAGGACGACTCTGGATCTGAGCCCTTAGACGGAAGGCAGAAGGCCTGGGACAGAGGCCTCTGTCATTTCAGGGCAAAGAGGAGCCTCCCTGGGAACTTACAATGGGGACTCCCAGGCTCCCCCCTTCCCAGCGCCCTCCTAGGCCCCAAGCGTTCTCCACACTCCCCCACGTTCTCAGACACAGAGGTGGCGAGGGGCTGAGCTAAGCCGGGGCCTGCAGCTCTCGGTACCGGGACTCCTCCTCCGAGCCCTCCTCCCCAGCCTTCCCAAATAAAGCCCCAGAACGGTGATGCGTGGGGACCGCCAGGGACTGTTCCCTGCCCTGGTGGAAACGAGCAATAAGACCGCCACCAGGGAAAAAAGTGTTGGACGCTAAGAAACTGTCCAGGCTGCCCGCGCGCGCGAGCGCATAGCCCACGCCGCGCACCCACCTGCCGTTCTTGGTCACGATCATCTCATTGGTGAGCTCCTTGAAGCGCAACCACAGCTCGCTCTCCTCCAGGCCCACGCGCAGCTCGCGCTCCGTGGGGTCGCCCTTCTCGCTGCCGGCCTGCAACTCGCTCTCCACGGCGCTCAGCAGGTGGTCCACTCGGTACTGCAGGCTCTTCCCAGCGCTCTCGGTGCCGGGGGAGCTCATCCTCCCACCCGCCCCTCCCCACCGCCCCCCCGAGCCCGACTCACTACCCGAGCGCCACCTTCACCCCAGTCGGAGGCCACTCTTCCATAAAGAGGGGCCGCTGGGGCCAACACCCACGAAGGCGACCAGGTCCCAGCACAGACCCGGGAGGAGGGCGAGGACAGCTATCTGGGGGAGGGGGGTCAGGGGAAGGGGTGGGGGAAGGTTATTCCACTTGAACTCCCTTGAGGAGCGACTAGAGTAGGTCTCTGGGGAAAGAAAATCGGTCTCCTCCCCATAAATAGAGCAGCGGTGGCCGCGGAGGGGGGTGCGGGGATTGGGCCGCGCGCCGTTTGAAGTGCGGGGGCCGCTGTCCATTGGCCGCCAGCGGCCATATCAGACCCGCAGGGCGGGCTCGGCAGGACCCGGGCCAACAATAGGCTCCCGCGCGCCCGTTTCATGTAAGTCGGAGGTCCCCCAGCGCCCGGCCCAGTCCCTACACCTCCGCCCTCCCCCAAATGTTTGCACCTCCATCAAAGCGGCGGGCGGCCCCTGCGGCCGGGCCGGGAGGGGTCGACGTGGAGGGAGGGGCCGGGCGCCGGAACTTGCCGGGTCCACGTCCTCCAGGGCTCGCCCGGCCGCCCACGACGCTCCCCGACTCCCTCCTGCCCCCTAAGCACACCCCGACTCCGCAGGTGTGCCACCCCAAGTCGCACCGCGAGGCTCACCTGCGCGGGCCGGATGCTCTCGTCCCCCGCCCCAGAGCAGCGAGCACAGCCGGCTCCAGGGCGCCGCGCCTGCGGAGCCCAAATCGCGCTGGTCTCGCGCCTCCCAGGGCGCAGCCCTCCACGGGGCAGTGTCCCCTCCCGACACGTCCCTCGCCCCGCAGCACTTCACGGGGCCCCACTGACACCCACGACCATGGATCGGCCCACCTGGCACCCCCGGTCCCGCAGCCCTCAACTGTCTGGAAGGCGAAGCCCGTGGGTCGGTCCCGCGACCACAGAGGGAAATAGACGGAAATCAACCAAACGACCCCTTTTCGGAAGTTTTCTCGCTCCCCTTATAAAATCAGGACTTTGGTGACGAGGTCTGCGCGTGTACCGTGACCCCAGAGTTTTCTTGGCTTCTGTTTCTGGTCTTTGTTTTTGCGGAAGGTGGGAGGGGGCAGGCCACGGTTCTCCCCCCGCCAGCGGCCGGCCGGGCGGGGAGCGGCGGCTTTATTACCTTTTGGTGAGAACCTCCGCGAGGAGGGCGAAGGAAAGGTGACAATGAGCAGGAAGCAGTTCAGTAGGGTCCCTTCAAACAACATTCCTCCTAAAACGGGAGCCCTGGACGAGGACAGGAGGCAGCTCGGCATCGGAGCGTCAGGGGCTTGTGGGTCCAGCCTCAGTTTACCAGTTTCTTCCAGTTCGCACGCGCAGGACTCTGGGCATCCTGGGCGATGCGGCGGTGGCACACCCCGTGCAGAACAGCGGCGCCCCGAGAAAGGGGCTGCCGGGCGGGACGTGCAGCGCGCGCCTCGCGTTCGCCCTCCCGGCCCGGCGGCTGCGCCCGCGCCCCTGGGGCCGGACTCGCAGGGAAGCGGTGGGCAGGGCCGGGCAGGGCCGGGCCTCGCTAGGGAGGACGCCCGGCCACCGCACGCCCGGAGCCCGCCCGGGGAAGGCGCCGCCGCCCGAGGGGGGGCTGAGCGCGCGGTTCCAAATGGAGACGCCTCGGGAAGCCCTGCGCGCCTCGTTCCTGCCCGCACTGCGGTGTCTTTTGTTGTCAAGGATGCCAGGAAATGCCCAGGGGGCCAACTCGCGAGGGAAGTTTCCTCCTGAAAACGACACCAAAATGACCTCTTTTGCTCCTGGCACCCGAACTGGACCCTCCTGAGCCGCCTGCCACCTGGGGGTTTGGACCGTGGGCTTTGGAGGGTTGTATGTGTGTTTTTTCCTGAGGGAATAAAATGTCTGAAGTGTCATCTCTGTGGCGAAGACTAGCAGAGCCTCTGCATTTAGAATAAAGAGGGGAGGGGGCGCCGAGGAGGAAGAAGGGTGGGTGCCAGGCACCTCAGGGTCTCCAAGACCCGGGTCTGGCGCAGCTTCTGACGCTCCGGGACCCCTCCGGCGGAAGCCCTCCGGCGCTCACCGCTTCGGGGCCCCATTGGCCCAAAGTCCAGAAGAACTCGTGGCTGCGGGGGGGGTTTCCCAGGCCGCTCCCAAACTGGTTCTGACTTCAGTTCATCTCCACGAACAGGACGGGGCACGGCCCCACAGAACAAAACCCCTGCAGCAAAGAATGTCACATTTCTAACAGGCTCAGGGACAGCCCTGCCCGCCGGCACGAACGTCCCGAATGTCCCGGAGCGCGAGGCACAAGTTCCACCGCCGCAGTTGGGGGCTGTCCGCGGCCTGACGTCACGAACTGAGCTAAGGCTGGGAAGCTGCTCCCGTCTTTCACGACCTACTCGTTTTCCTCTCTTTTCTGTGCCTGATTTTCTGGATCTTTGTACCTTGGTTCTCAGGACAAGCGTCTCCACTCTGGCCTTTTCAGTGAAGGCTGCAGTGCATGACAGTTTACAGCCAAAAACTTCCTCTGGCCTGGCTGTTAAGGAATTGCCAGTTAATAACAATGTGCTTCCTTGGGAGAGGTTAGGGAACCTGAGGATCTTCTAACTGTTTCTCTCCCAAGGTCTCTGTCTCCTTGGGAAGCCCAGTCATTCAGGGAAAAGAAAGAGGTCTTATGGCTGGGCCCAGGGAGGCATTTGGTCCCCCTAAAAAATAACTTAGGGAACACTTGACAAGAAAATACGCACACCTCAATTCCCATAGAGGTAATTTTCCCCAAGGCCCAACTCTTTCTCCAACAACAAAAGCATTTGTTTCTTAGGAGCGGCTAGCAGTGGTGCCATAAGGGGCTCAAGGCCAGTGGAGCAGGGCCACCAGCACTGTGGGACCCGCACCAGGCACTCCAGTTTCCTTCTTCCCGGAGGAAAATAGAAGTTCATGTCTGATTATATCATTTATGCTCATAATCGTGGAATAGCAGATACGAGGTCTGGCAATTAAGTTCACGAACTCATCCTAGAAAAAAATGCTACATATTTCATTGCTGAATATCCCTACGAATGTCGAAGCACTCCCCTTGGGAAGCCATGCACTGACGCCAGCACCTAGTCCACCCTTCAAAGCAATTTTGGAACTTTTTTTCTGGAATGGCCATCAGGGCTGTCGTAGTATTACCCTTGATTTCCTGAATGGCATCCAAATGTCTTCCTTTCAATATTTCCTTTATCTTCAGGTAAAGAAAGAAGTCATGGGGGGCCAGATCAGGTGAGTAGGGAGGGTGTTCCAATACAGTTATTTGTTTACTGGCTAAAAACTCCCTCACAGACATGCTGTGTGAGCTGGTGCAGTGTTGTGATGCAAGAGCCATGAGTTGTTGGCGAAAAGTTCAGGTCGTCTAACTTTTTCATGCAGCCTTTTCAGCACTTCCAAATAGTAAAGTTGGTGAACTGTTTGTCCACTTGGTACAAATTCATAATGAATCATCCCTTTGATGTCAAAAAAGGTTAGTGACATCGTTGCAACAAGTTCGCGAACTTAATGGTCAGACCTTGTATATACTAAACGGTGTTTCCCCGAAAATAAGACCTAGCTAGACTATCAGCTCTAATGCTTCTTTTGGAGCAAAAATTAATATAAGATTAAATAATATAATTAATTAAATACAGTCTTATTTTACTATAATATAAGACCGAGTATAATATAATATAGCATAATATAATACAATACAATACAATATAATAAGACCGGCTCTTACATTAATTTTTGCTCCAAAAGACGCATTAGAGCTGATTGTTTGGCTAGGTCTTATTTTGGGGGAAACACAGTATATAATATATAAAATAGGTGGTGTGAAAATGAAAACCTCAAGCACAACCACTGTTCATATTTTAGTGTTTTTTCCTCACCTTTTTCCATCTTGTTCCTCTGGCAAGCTCATTCTCCCAATGGTTAGGCGGACTTAACTCAGGCACTCCCAAGCTCTAAATTTAAGACAACACATAAAAGGTCCTTAACAGCAAATCATTTCTATCACCAGTTGGCTTATTTGTCTCTTCCACTGAAAAAAACCCAGTGAAGTTTGTTATGGTTTTTACAGTTGCACAATATAATTCTTTAGACAATGTAGCACTGAAAAATGTTTTAAACGCCATTGGGTTGTTGCGGCATCTCTTGTTTGTGGAAAAGAATGAAGACTTGCTTTTTTAAGTCTTTTTCTCAGGATAGTGGCCCAACTCTGTACATGGCTGGCCTAACATTGCAGCTATAGGAAGAGGGCCCTGGGGCTTTTCTTTTGAGCTGGACGAGCTCTCCCAGGGGAACTGCCAGGGAAGGGTGTGGCCTTTGCAGTTGGACGGCTACCAGTCCAAGGAAGCACTTCAAGACCAAACCCATCCTCACTATCTTTTCTGAGCCGCCAGCTTTGCCACACATGACAGTGTATGCTTTTGTGATGGAGCTCACACGTTAAAAACAAACAAACAAGTCCGGCGAAAGGCTGAATGTTTGGGATTCTGACACTTCTCCTAAAAACCCCAGTACAGCTGCTCCAGTCCATTTGGAATTCAAGGCTGTAGAGGAGAAATGCTTGGGCAGCTGGATGATGGTCCCTGACATGCTGGGAGCTGGAATGCTTTCTGTCTGGACACTTGATAGTTCACGGGTTTCTTCGTGATGTACGTCCGGGGGACCCCTTTGTCCTAATTCCGCTTGGGCTGCAGGGAGAGCCTTCAAGAGTGTCCTCAGTTATGGCTTGCGTGTGGTGACTGTGTCAGCTGTTCCATATCTGATCACCTGCCTGGTCTCAGTTCCTCCCACCTTCTCGCACTGTCTCATGTCTTAGACTTCTGCATGTATTAAGTGGCTTATGAAGTGTTTCTTCCACACCTCTCTGTCAATGCACCTCTGTGCATTCGGTTTTACTGCCCCCCTGTGGACATATCTCTGTTCTAGCTTTGGTTTTCTGACGAGCCTTGTTTCCTCCCTTCCCGAGGCATCTCCTGCTTGTACCTCTGTTGCTGCCTTCTTGCTCCTCAAGGCTCCGTTTCTGTTTCTCATGGTTTTCCGTGTCTTGCTGAGAAAGCCAGTTTTCTGAATTTATCTTCAGGTTCCTGGGGTTTATTATTACCAGAGACTGCTTTTCCTCTGGGTCTTATAAATAACCCTGTCCCTCTTATTCCTTAACACTTTGCTCCATGTTACTTTCTTTCCCCACTTACTCCTCATGAATGGAGCTGTCTCCCCATCCTGCCCGTACTGGCCTTCCACGGCCAGGCTGGGGCGGACGTCCTCTCACAGCTGCACAGTGAGACCCACAGAGTGCAGAGTCTGTATTACTGTGAAACCAGTACTCGACTCACGGTGGGGACTCGACAGGCTCCAATGAGTGACGAGATTCACAAAACTGGAATGCACGTAGGTCGCATCTGTGTGGAAGGTGGACAGGGGCCGCTGCATGCATGGCATGGAGCATTTTAACAGCACCGGGCCAAAGGTTCATCATTCATGGTCACTGAAATGCAAGAGCCAGAGCTCGGTGGGGTCTTCCTTCCGTCAGGCAGGCACCCATGGACTCAAGTAGTCAATTGTTTTGAAGAGAGTAGAGGAAGTGTTCCCCGTAAAAATTGTGTGTAAAATGAGACACAAAAAGAATCGAATGAGCTCTTCCGAGGGAAGGAATGAGGGGGAAGGGAGTACGGACATCATTCTAGGCTTAAAATTACTCAAGAAATCATGACTGGGGACTCTAGTCAACCATTAGTTAATGATTATGCCTATATTACTACTGAACCTTTTCTTTCTCCTTTCTCTATACCTATATCTTGGAAAACTCTATTTTGGCACTAAGTGAAATATGACGTCTCAAATCAATTCTCTGTAGAAAAGAATGTTGGAAATAAATGCAGGCAGAAGTGTCTTTGTACATGCTTGTGCTGGACCAGCTCTAACCTCCTTAGTCACTAGTTAGCAGGAAACGTCAACATCATGTCCCAAATCATGGCAGGTTGTCATTGTAGCTATAAAAGGACGGAGACAGCCAGCTTGCAGGTCACATCAGGGGTCTGACCTGCCCTAGAGAAGCAGAGACGGCCTGGGGGCCTGGGGGTGCGGGGCCCTAGGGACAAGGCAGGGGTCCCGGCCCAGGAGTGGAAGGGAGACACTCCCTCTGTGATAAGCAGAGGCCATGCAGAGGCCATGCCGAGACCACGGAGACAGGAAGGCAGGGTGCAGTGGGCTTCCACAGCCTGATTCTGGAGCGAAGAAGCACAGCCACTAAGAGAGCCCAGAGATTCAGAAGATACAATAGCCTATTTAACAAGAGCACGTGGGATGTTACAACAGGAGGGCACAGCCAGGCAGGACATTTTATGGTGAGACAGCCGTGCTGAGAGTGTGACGTGGGAAGATGGAGAGGGAGGGCGGGGATCAGACGGGCAGGGTCGGGTACGACACTGAGCAGACTACACACAGAGACAAAAAGGAACATAAGAGCGGGATCAAACTGTAAGACTATTTGGGGACAGCTAACCTGGGGGTGCGGGAAGAAGCAGAGGCAAAGGCAATGCCAGCAGAAACCTGCCACAGGACTTGGAGGGGAGAGGGCTGCCCATGGGGGACAGGGAGAAGGGAGAGTGACAGACGAGTGCCTGAAGGAGGGCTGGCGCAGGCTCCTGTGGGTGCTTTGGAAGACAATGGGGAGGAGCTAATGTCAGGTACCCATAGAGCAAGTCCCAGACTGACAGTAAATGGGACAAAGGCGACGGGTTAGCACGTCTGTGAGAAAAGATTCCCCACAATGGTTCCCACCTGGCACTTCTCCAGCTGGGAAGCAGCCCTGAGGAAAGCCTGTTTGGGAAGGAGAATTAGCACCTTCTGCAGCCTGACTCACAGGGCTTCCAGGGGACAGACTACCTGTCCCAGCCCAGGTCCCAAGAAGAGGCACTGCCGTTCATGAAGAGGCCTATTATATGCAAAGAATGGTGCCGCTTATCATCCAACAGCTGCTGCCTTCCAAGGGGTGGCACTCCTCTTACATTCAGGAAGCCCAGGATGCAGAGGGAGTGAAAAAGGGAGTGGCAACTGGATCTCTGATTTGTCTTATTTTATGCTCTTCTCTTTTCCACCAGAGTAGGTGAACTATATGGAGAAGTAGAAACAAATGTTTGTCTCCCTCCCACACACAGTCATATAGCTATTTATAAATGGAATCTGGTGCACGCGTGTGTATGTTTGGAGAGGGGGAAACAGATCGGTTTAAATACTTTTGAAATCCGGAAAAGTCTTCAGTAATATAAAGGATAACAACATAGTAGGAGCTGGAGAAGGAAAATTCTTTATAAACAATGCAGTCGGAGATGCTGGCAGTGAGAGAGAGGCAAAAGCCAGGCTGTGCTTAGGCTCAGTACATTATCCTAACCAAGTTTCCAAGGGCCTGTGAAAG
The DNA here is from genome assembly GCF_964194185.1 of Rhinolophus hipposideros. Lineage (NCBI taxonomy): Eukaryota > Metazoa > Chordata > Mammalia > Chiroptera > Rhinolophidae > Rhinolophus > Rhinolophus hipposideros. Next base: position 2,607,347 of record NC_138049.1, on the reverse strand, counting down.
GATGAGTACTCGCTCCTTTAAAATCGTCCACCGTAAATGTAGATCAGAGCAGTAAAGACGTTTCCCAGGGTCACACGGTGAGTGTGGGACGAGAATTCCAAGTCATGCTACTGGACTCGGGCTCATTGTACGATTATCAACTTGTGAAACTTCCAGATGTCATCAGTAATCTCAGAGGCTGCTTTTCAAAAGACCACACTACTATTATAGCTACTTCATTTCAGTGTTGGAGGGATTAAGGGCATGAAAAGGTTAACCTGAGACTTTTTTGGGAATTTGTATAATGCTGTCTGCTGGGGTTTGAATGTAGGGTATATATACATTCGCATGTATTTCTCAGGTTTGGAAATAAATAGAATGGAGTTAAAATTTTAAAACTTAATTAAAGCTTAAAGGTGTGGGGATTTTGTTATTCTTTACAACAAGAAAAAGTGGGAAGCATCGCTGGCTGTGGCTGGAGGGCAGGGTTCAAGGCCAGGTGTGCTACGGCCTTAAAATGAGAAAATCACCTGACATCACCCGAGTTTCTTTCCCAGTTTGTAACGTGGATAAGTTGGTTCCCGCAGAGTCAGTGAGGGTTAATGAGATGTCATGAATCAGCTGTTTTGTTTCACACTGAGGTGGAGAAGTTTCCCCGAAAATCAAGGGGTTTCGCGCCCAGCATAGGGCCGCAATGTGTTGCTTGAGTCTTGAAAAAGCACTCCCTCCGATTAACAGACTCGGGAACTCCGAGATCCTCCGTGTTACAGCATGGAGTGGCAGGCAGCATTATAGAAAGGGTGCTCTTGGAAACATCTTCCATGAGGAAAAAAAGTACAAGTATACTGAATGATTGATCACTTGGCAATTTCCCATAATCTTTGGCTTAAATAAACTGACCCAATCTAGAAAGTTCTTTACGCGCTTATGTCTTTCCTATCCACTTGTTCACACCTGAGCACCTTGCCTCTTTAGTGTGCTCTGAACACAGCAGTCAGTCTCCCAGACCCAGCCTCAGATGCTCTGGAAAGCTGGGGAATTCACTGCTAGGCAATGACAGCCTTCCAGTTCACTGCCAGGAAAGCTACAGCACAAGTCACAAAACAGAAGGGCTCACAGACCAAATGAAGACGCGCAAATCACAGGGTTCAGTGAATCAATTAGAAACACACCATGAGAAGCAAAGGTAAAACAATGGAACAGGTCACCTCAGATGGGCAGACGGGCCTTGCGACCTGAGCCCAGGTCCCCACTGTCACAGGCCTGGCTCTCTTTGCTGCCTCACCTTCTCAACGATGGTGGGTGATGAGGCAGAGCCCAGGCAGAGCCGAGGCGGATCAAATGGGAATAAACAGTATAACAAACCCTCATGACCGCGCCCCAGCGTCAGCCGGACAAACGCACGGGCAGTCCTGTTTCATCTGTGCCCCCACCCCGCTCTCCTTCGTCTCCAGGTTACTTTGAAGTGGACCCCAACTTCGGGTCTTTTCATCCATAAAAGAAATATTGCCCTAAAAAGATAGAGTGAGTCCTAAAAGATAAGACCCTTTTTTGGTTAAGCCTAACCATAATACCATTTATGTAACACCTACACATAATTCACAAGAAGCCTTAATGTCATCAAAAATCTAGTCAATGTCCACACTTCTGTTAGTCTCATAAATGCATGAGAAAATCCATACACAGATCTTTCGATGCCCACGTGCCTGCACGCATCAGGTGGGTCACAGCCTAGAAAGGGAATGTCCGGGTCACATTCATCTTCAGCATCTCTAGACTATGCTGACTTGTTTCCCAAAGAGGTCACACCAATTTTACATGCCACCTCCCACTGCTGTGCTTCCTGGCCAACCCTTCATATCATCAGATTTTGTCATTTCTCCAATCTAATGGGTATAAAAAGGAATGTCGTGGATTTAAATTGCATTTTCCCAATGACTAAGGATTTTGAGTAACCCATTGAATCTTTTTTTAATTCAATTACAGGAGTTCTTTTAAAATGCTGGTACTAATCATTTGTCGATTTTATAAACAGCAAAACGTGACTAGTCTTTTCACATCTTTGATGATGTCCTGCTGTGAACAGATATTCTCAGTTTTAATATGGACAAATTTATCACACGTTTCCTTTCCATTTCATGCTTTGTGTGTCTTTAAGAGGAAAATCCCTACCTCCAGTATTCTTAAAGTTAATCTCCCGTCTTCTTAAAGTTGTGTAGTTACGTCATTTCACTTTTGGGACGTTAACCCATGTAGAATGACTTCTGCGCATAAGAAGAGGTCCACATAGCCCAATGCTGCCTTGCCATCTTAGCCTCCTAGACTGAAGAAAAAGGAAAAACTATGTATAAACTCTGAAAGCAGAGTGCCATGGGGACATGCCACCCACCACCTCTTACGACTGATTCTTGGTCATTTGCTCTTATTCACCAAGGAGTTAGGAAACAATTCCCTCTCCACCTGCCATTATCCTGGGAATCCCCATGTCTTCCGGGCGCTGACCCATCTAATTCTCCAGGACGAGTGCCTTTCACCCCCACTCCCGCCGGGGGGCTGTGACTCAGAAATCTGAAGCTCGGTGTCCTTCTCTGAGCAAACTTGTCATCCTCTGGCACCTCCTGCTTTCACTCTGACCCCAGGTTGTTCTTTGATTTCCTGCAAGATTACCACCTCTGACCCTCAGCAAAGAGAAAGGACGGGGGTCAACCACAACACGGTGTGGCTGCACTGCTGTCCCAGGGTCCTTGGTGCTGTGGCCTTCCCAGCGTATCAGGCCCGCCCTTCTGTGTCTTGGAAGGTTCCTAAAGAAAAGAGACTTCTCTTAAAAATTGTATTTAAATTATTTTTTCTACACATGAACTCTTAAAATTGTGTTAATACCAATGTATTTTCTCCTGCAAATATAAGATTTTTTTCCACTTCATTGAACTTCATGGTATTAACCTTTGGATCACAGACCTCCTTAAAAATCTAATTTGAAAAAAACACCCTATGACTCCTCTTTCCTAGCAAAATCATATGTATATAATCACATACAACATATTGTAAGGGGTTCACACGCCCTCACGGGAATAATTCTCACATTTAGCACCCCAGTCTTCTATAGTTTGCCAATGGATTTCCCCATCCAGTGTCTCTTGCACTGTTTCCCTTGTAAAGTTTCGCTGCATACACATTCACACTTCCCAATAACCTTACTTCCTTTCCTGATCATGTGAATCCACAAGGCTGTTAAATCTCAAACTGCAAATGTTGACTACTGGGGAAATAGTGAAAACATTCTTCAACATTCTGGAAATACGGTCTATAGATTAGATTAGTGTTTCATATTCAATAATCCTGCTTTGGACAATGTTTTGAGAGCCACAGATATTGGCTAAATAAAACAGCATCCATTCTGGCCAAATGAATCTTCACAAAAACCAATTATCAGAGAAATGAAAACAAATTACTATTAACAAAGGTGTGTGTGTGTGTGTAGGAAAAACATAATCTGTACTGCAATTTGCATGAAAATTCGAACAAAGTAACGAATGAGTCATGAGTGCATGCCTGCTATATGCGTTGGCTTGAATATCTACAAAGAATCCACAATTCAGTGGAATCTGAGGGCTACCCAGGAGACAGAGCCTCGAGGACAACTGGGCTTAGATGATCTTTTCTTGACGTAGTTATGGGGTCTATACCCGGGTGCCCAAAAGAATAGCATCCGTGACCCTTTTTGGAGGGCAGAAAGCAGGGGTGCCCAGAACTGGGAGGAACTTCCCAGCCGTCAGTGGGCAGTGATTGTGCACCGATTTTCTGGAGAATTCTAAACCCAGCTGCTCTGCGCTAAGCGGCGTGTTTACAGTAAGACAGCAGGGTGTATATGGTTTAACGCACAAGATGCGACCATCAAAATCCTGGCTCTGTCCATTTCACTCAGGCTGGAAAGCTCTCACAGAACAAAGTGGAGGCTGACATGACACCAAGTATCAAGAGACCGAACCACGGTGTCTTGTCTTGAGGGCTCTTCCATGCCACGTCAGACGGGACAATGCAGAAACCAATGTCCCACAAATGCCACCCGGCGTCATCAGGGACCAGGCGGCAGTGCGCTTCTCCTGAGATGGAGGCAGCCTCAGAGGGCACAACCGACACCGCTCCTTCTTCAGGAGGTCCGTGGGGGTGAGTGTAAGGTGCCACCACTGCGACGTGCTCCGTCCTACACTAGACATTCCGATGACTACTACCTGAGTGGGGGTCGCCACCTTGTACGATGCGCTTGACATCCAAGGAGCTCGTGCCACATGCCGGGCATTGTGGGATGCACCTTAGCTACGTTATTGAATTCAGTCCTCGCAACAACCCTCGAGTAGGTGTCCTTGCACCCTGTACAAAATAAGGAAACCAAGGCCGGCCCGACTAAGGCCGCGTGGGTAGCAGGGGTGGGCAGGGCTCGAAGCAGGTGTGCCCTGCAAAGCCTACCGCCATCCTGCCTTGGAGTGAGAAGGGGAGGGGTGGGCCTTACATAGGTTTTATAGACGGAAAATTCAACCAGAGGAGCCTGCTTGTTGCTTCATCCATTCAGGGACAATTAACTGAGCCGCTGCTGTGTGCCATTACCATACCTGAAGCAGGAGATGCTGGGTGGAACCAGACCACGCTTGCCCCCTCGCTGGGTTCCAGTGGGACAGACGACTGGACGGACAAGCCCGCCACCCATCTATAGCAATCCACTCACGTGATGCGTGGAGGGAAATTCCATGATGGGAAGGATGAGGGCGGTGGGAGCGCTGTGTGGGCCCCGCCCTCCCCTGGACACCCTCGTCTTCCTCACCTGGGATGCACTCCAAGCTGCCCATGTCCACCTGGGGACATGCGATCCAGTTTCTGGCCACAAACGCTCCTTTCATTTTTTGTTATTGTTTTCGTTTTATGCAAAATGGGATAGTCTTTAAAACAGAATTTGATAAAATTGAACTAGCAATGGTCACTAAAATGTGTATTTATTTATCCATATTTAAAATGTTTCATTACATACTACTTGGTATTTTGGAAGATAGTATCTTAGAGCGAAAAAATACCGTTTAGGCCCCTGTGACACTGAGAGTCCATCTCATCGGTGATGGCCCACCCGAGTGGTGGCTTCACCAGGCAGTGCCATGGTGACAGACCAAAGGGGCAGGGCCTCAGGCCACAAGAAGAGGGCACTGTTTGGATTTCGTTTTGTTTCTCAGTTGGACATATGATTATATTTTTATTTCTCCAAACCCCAAACTAACCTTTTTGTCCTCTAGTCACCACATCAAGACCCAGAATGGAAAAAAGCCTCAGTACCAATGGGGGCAGCTTCATCCTTAATTCAAATGGTGGCCACCACTTACAGGCAGCCCTCCCATATTGTGTCAGGACTGTGGCTGTGCCAGCTGCTGACAGCAGCAGGGAGGGCTCTGTGCAGTCAGGTCTCCTGGCTGGCCCTTTGTCCACGCCCCCAGATCTAAGACAGAGCCTTACTGTGAGCTTCCAGACCAACACAACACTGCCCAGACCTCCAGCGTGGCCCTCGTGGTCCGTTCGTCTCCAGCAGCCTGAGCGGGTAGCAGCAAACAGAGAAAAGCAAACACAGGAGCCAGCTGTCGGGCTCAGCACTCCTTGAACACACAGAGACTGCTGTTGGAAAGCCCTCAATATTTTTCTTGCTGGAAGCCTTTGGCTCGTGTTCATCTTGAAGGGAATGAAGCTGACCATGGTGAAGAAAGCATTCCCAGACCCCACGCCATATGCGACCCTGTGTGAACAAATTACATGGATTTTGGATGAAGCATATTGGAGTCCACCACCTAAGATAGCCATGAAACTGTATTTTCCTTTTACTCTTTCGTAGTATTAAAAATACAACCTGGCATAAAATGGGCCTACACCCAGACAGCTGGGGGTGAAGGACTGTCTGTGGCTGATAGATATCTCCTGGATGGGCCGAGGACATCCATCCTCGCCCAGCTGCTTGCTGGCTGTGGACACGAGAGAGCTTACCTGCCCTTCGGAGCCTGTTTTCTGACCTGCAACATGTGACGAGATCACTTAAGTACTCAGAGGGCTGTGAGAAGGATGAAGTGACATGTTCATCCACAGAGAATTTTGCACAGTGCCTAGAACAGGCTCAGTACTTGTTAGCTGCCACTTTTCTCTCAGCGCTAATAAGAGAAATTAGTCACCAAGCTGTCTCCTCCCCTCGCCTGCACCCTGGGCTGCCCTGGGACAATGGGGACAGGCAGGAGACTGCCTCTTGTAGGGAATTCCATTCAGGCCTGTGCAGCCCTGGAGGCTGGGGACCTGTGGGTTACCCTTGGGTCAAATATGGGTCCCACAGTGACAGCCCAGGATGTCCACAGCATGTGACTCCTGCAGTGGTGGTTGCAGACCCCACGGCTCTCACCTTGTCTCAGCACAGCTCTGTGAGAACACAGAGTAATGGCTGTCATCACTGGTTTATTTTTGAGGGCAAAACTCTAGAGCCAAAGAAATAAGTGCACAATGTCACCGCGACTGAGGGTGCCCTGGGCTGGGCCCCAGGGGACTTCATCTTTTCTGGCGAGGCCAGAGCAGCTGAAGTAAAGTACAGGGGACACCCCGGGGTGAGCCCCCTGGGGGGCTGGGAGCCTAGCGGGGGTGCCAGAGGCAGAGGAGAGGTAACAGGCAGCCCCGCACGGGCCCCTTCCTGCTGGGCTGACACAGGTGCCCACAGCCCTGCCAGCCATTTGTCTCCATCCACACTGAGACAGAAACAAACACAGCCTGTTATCAGCTCCTGGGGAGCAGCTGTTTGACAAATTGCTTTTCTGGGAAAAGTACTCAGGCCTATGGGAAGATACACAATAATTAGAAGAAGCAATCCCTGCCTCTGAGGCACTCATAGAGCACAAACAGCCAAAGAATGCAACTCGAGGAAGGGCAGTTTCAGCCTTAGAGGCCGGGGACCTGGGGGTTAGGCGATAGATCCCCGAAGGCTTCCTGGAGGAGGTGGACTCGTGGACAAGAGGGGAAGGAAGGTCAAGAGCATGGGTCAAACCCAGTCTGAGAGAAAGGAATTCGCCAGTCATACAGATGGGAGTGGAGTGGGAAAGGAAGCTCATAAATATTTTAGCCAGAATAGTGGACAAAATGCAGTTTGGTGGGCACGGACGCCCTCTGAAGGTGCATTTAATATCACAAGCAGTTTCATGTGTTGCTGAACTGGTCTTGGGCGGAGCAGCAGGAAGAAGCATCGTCCTGCTGGCTGGCTCCGGGTGTGCAGGACAGAGCAGGACCGGCTGCCAAGTGGCTGCCACGGCCGGGTCTCCCTAGCTGGTGACAGGCAATGGCCCAGGCCCCTCCCCTGCGCTGGGCCTTGGGCTCACCTGGTCCTGGGGTGTTGCCAGGCACCTGTGGTGCATGCTCAGCGAGGATGTCGTCACCGTCTCCTCCGTTTGGCCCAAGCCCCGAGCCCTGCCGCTGCATGGCCACCCCAGACGTGTCGAGGCTCTGCCCTCTATCAGCAAAAACATACTTCCCTGAACTGTGCTCACAGTTTAGCTGCAAACACGCCAACTTTTCCAAAGACATTTTTCCCCGAATGTATTTTCCTTCGTCATCTGCATGTCTAAGCATCCTAAATCTTTACATGTCTACATATGCCATGTGAGCAAATGTAATGACAGTTAAAGGAAAAACAAACAGGATTTTGGAAAACTTGGCCTTCCATCTTTTTAAACTTAAGATGTGCAGCTTTTATTAGCTACAAAAGTGAATAGGATGTCTCCTAAGTGCATACTTAAATATTATATAGTGCTCCAAGCACCTAAGGGACATCCCAGAGTCGTTTTGGATGTCACCTTTGGATGGGCCAGTCACATAGCTTCCACCTTCCTTTCCTTCTGTGTACAGGAATCATGAATCAGCAGATGGAAGAGGAGACACGGGCCATTAGTGTTTTCTCCGGTCTCATGGGTGCTTCCATGATTATTTGGATTGGTTTAATTATCTTGAAGACATTCAGACAATTTCTGATTAGAAGGACAGCCAGCCAGGGGAGACTGCCAGACTTCATGGAACTACCACAGGCACGCTGGATCAGGGGTGACATGGGGATGGGACTGGGGTGACATAGGGAAGGGATCGGGGTGACATGGGGACGGAATCAAGGGTGACATGGGGACGGGATCGGGGTGACATGAGGATGAGATCAGGGTGACATGGGGACAGGACCGGGGTGTTGGGGACAGGACCGGGGTGACATGGGGACGGGATCGGGGTGACATGGGTATGGGATCGGGGGTGACATGGGAACGGGATCAGGGTGACATAGGGATGGGATCAGAGAGAACATGGGGATGGGATCAGGGTGACATGGGGATGGGATCGGGGTGACATGGGGACAGGACTGGGAAGTGACATCAGGATGGGACTGGGGTGACATGGGAATGGGACTGGGGTGACATGGGGACAGAACCGGGGTGTTGGGGACAGTACCGGGGTGACATGGGGACGGGATCGGTGTGACATGGGGATGGGATCAGGGTGACATGGGGACAGGAGCGGGAGGTGACATGGGGATGGGACTGTGGTGACATGGGGATGGGACCAGGGTGACATGGGGACAGGACCGGGGTGTTGGGGACAGTACCGGGGTGACATGGGGATGGGATCAGGGATGATATGGGATCATCAGAGCAGGAGCTGCATTTGCATTTCCGAGGCCAGGCCACACTTTTCCTAGGTATTGCCATTTCCCCAACCATTGGGTCTGATTAAAGGAGGACAGAAAATTACCTACTCCCCTAAATTGCAACAACAAAGGCTGATTTTCTGTCTTCAATCAGAACCGCAAGGCTGCCCAATTCAAATGCTAATGGCCAGGCCCTGAATTGGCCACTAAAAGAGGAGACACTTTTCCCTGCAAATGACCAGAAAGTCAGTCCTTTGCTGCGGGAGGTGGTCTGGTCTGGGGTGCGTGTGCTCTGGAGAAGAGAAGAGGCCTTCAATTTGAACAAGGCTCTGACGCACAGACTGTGGTTTCCTTGGGAACGCCCCCCATCCCTGTCTCACAGGCATCGGAACAGACCTGCGCAACTTCCAACAAATTCTTTGTTGAAAAAGGGCCAGTTTTAGTTTTAGTGGGTTGCCACCACCTTAATCCACCCCAGGTCCGAGGTGGCCTTGCTTCTTTGGGATCTAAAGAAAGGAAGCGGCTCCTCAGCCGCCATGTCCCCCAGCTCCCCAACCAGGCACCGCACATCCCCATTGTCTGCTTGTTCAGGGAGCTGGAGACTCTGGACCTGGGGCCAGAAGGTCCAAGTTCAAGTCCCACCACTCAGGGCATGACCTTGGGCCAGGTTCTGGGCTCAGACTGGTGTCCCCATGTACACTGTGTACCTGTTGGGTCTTAGGGACGAGGGAAGCCGATTCCTACCTCCTCACACAAGTGGGGGGAGCCAGCAGAGCACAGTCCCCGGGAACTAGAGTCAGCCCCAGAGGTGGGTTGTACGTCCGCCACTCACCTGAGCCCGACCAGGGTGGCTCACGTGACCAGAGAAGCCCGAGGCCCCTCTCTATACAGCATATGCCCGGGGACATCACACGGGGCACTGAGTGCCAGGTGCAGCCCTGGAGCCAGGAAGGTGCTGGTTAGAACGCAGAGCCCTGGCTGGCCTGCCATCATAGTGGAGGATGCAGAGCTTTGGGAAACTTGTCCTCAGTGTCTATGCTTGCCTTTTGCATGGTGACAGCATGTGCTTTCTTAATATTGGCTTCTGTGTTTGCCTCATCCAGCCATCATGCCGCCGTGCCCGTTTAGATTCTACCCCCCAGTGCCCAGCTTGCGGCCCACAGCACTTGCTCACCTGTCCCCTCCACCCCGCCCCTCCTTCCCAGAGATGCGTATCTGTAGGAACAAGTCTGGTTTTACATTGAAGGCGTCAGTCGCTTCAACAGTGTCCAGTCCCAAGGGAGTTGTCCTAGACTCCTCAAAAGTAACGACCCTTTCCCCCATCTCTACTTCCCACCATCCCGGAGAAGCTCAAAGGACAGCGTGACTGGCTTTAACTCACTTTTTAGATTTACGCTCTGCCGGTCTCTTTCTTATTGACTAGGCTGATATGATGCTTCTCTGACTGGGAAAGGCTTTCGAAAGCATGTTGCAGAGTGACACTTCCGTCCCCCGCCTGTGAATGTGACTGTGCAAAGACACATTTCCAATAGGCATCGGGGATGTTCTAGAAAGAAGTCACCTCCAGAAGAATGCCACGTGAGCGCGGGACGTGGCATTCATGCGATGGAAGCCGCTGAGGTTTACCGCACTTCGGGAGTCCTTCTCACCATCCTTACAGATCATCTTGTTCTTAAAGAACTGTTTTGTTTTTACTTTTATCCTTTATGTCCATGTGCTACCTCCGCAGCTAGAATTCAGAGCTGTCCAGGTTGGGGACCTGTCTGTCTGTCTCTCGGGCACAGCTCAGTGTGTCACAGGCGGCAGGTGACACTGTGTTGTTTCTAGGGTGAGTAGCTAGGACGCAGCCATGCTCTCCCTGTTTCCCATGTACAAGGCTTGGATGCGTGTCACAGGGGCTGGCTGTGCTGAGTGCTGACACCCTGCCTCAGTCTCCCAGCATGAGTTACTCTGCAGGTGGGACCGCGGGCGCCGGAGAGCAAGACCGTCTGACAGGGAGCCAGGTCCTCAGGCCGTGACTCATAGAAACAAACGAGGTTATTTAGCACAGCAGAAGTAAGCGTGGTGTCAAGGACAGTATTTGAGGTGATATTTTAAAAATCCAAAAATAGTACCTGCCTTACACCACTCTAAGAAAACAAGGAGAGATTATTTTAAAACAAACAAACAAACAAAAAAACTAGAAATAGCTGAAAAACAAAAGTCAAACCCAGCTGAATCCCAAGTGACAGCATATCAGGTTAGTTAGGGAAATTTTAAACAGACGAAAATAAATCAAGAAACAAGTAGGAATATATGAAGGTGGAGGAATGGAAGAACTGAGGAAACAGTTGCGAGGCAGCGACTTTCCAAGTCCCCTAGGCCTTTGGTGAGGACGTGATTCCATCAGTCAGAAGGTGTTCCCATGGAGTGGCGCCCCCAGCAGGAGCAGCGCTCTGAGCGGGACCCTCCTCTAACCTCATGTCCGCCCAACACCATCGGGCTCCAACAGTCACAGGCAGGCCCATGATTCAGGGTTCCCACATTTGCCCAGTCATAGCGTGACAGGAATTACCGTGTTTCCCCGAAAATAAGACCTAGCCAGACAATCAGCTCTAATGCGTTTTTTGGAGCAAAAATCAATATAAGACCCGGTCTTATTTTACTATAAGACCAGCAATAATATAATATAATATAATATAATATAATATAATATAATATAATATAATATAATATAATATAATATAATATAATATAATATAATATAATATAATATAATATAATATAATACATAAGACCAGGTCTTATATAAATTTTTGCTCCAAAAGACTCATTAGAGCTGATTGTCCGGCTAAGCCTTATTTTCGGGGAAACATGGTACCTGCAGAGCTTGAAAACAACCCACACCTGGCAACTCAGAGTCTTACAGCACAGGCCTCATGGAATCACACATTTTTACCAGGTGCCCCGGTGACTGCCAGGACCCAGCACACTTGGGGACCTGGTGTAGACAAGGGTAGCTCAGGAAGAGAAACCAGAAACCAAGACAAAGGCTCGGCTTGCTTCAGGCAGCCCCCCCATTGCGTACAGCTTGACATTGTATTCATTGCTCAAAGAACCAGATGGAAAGCTCCACTACACGAGTGATAGGATGAGATTCCCTGTACAAATGAAAGGCCTTAATAAGTGTATGTTTCCGGTTTAGCTACGCCATTTGGGTGGAGGTGGGAGCCTGGGTCTTAGGCTTCTGGAACAGGTGTGTTCACAGAATTTGACCGTCAGAATGAGTCTCTGAGACCATCTTGCCCAACTCCCTCATCTGACAGCAAGAGGTTCGCCTGCGTGCCGTGTAAGTTTGTACATCCATACACACATGAGTCTGTACTTACAGGGGTGTGTCTCTTACGCTTTCTGAATTCGGGAGACTGCTGGGGCCACACCCGTAACCTGTAGTTTATAAATAAATTAAGCAGAGTGCAATCCTGGAGTTCACAATCCAGTGGCAGGAAGTCTTTGGACAAAAGTTTGTTCACTAAATTCACACGCTCCAAAAATTCCCATGCACCCTAAGAAGCTCAAATGTTGCTCAGGTTATAGTGATGTTACCTTGACATGTTTGGGGGACATTAAGCCAGAATATCGGCTTTGTGGCTGGTGCTTCAGGTTGCTAGAGAGAACCGCTGGGGGGCACATGTGTGGGGCAGGGAGTTTGCCTTGGCTGCTCAGCCAGGTTTCCTGACCGTTCTCATGAGAGAAGCATTTGTCTGCATCCTGTCTTTTCTTCTCTGCTATTGCTTCTTCTGAATTTCACTTTGAACCCCCAACACCTTGAACCTCTCCCACGCTAAAGACAGCTGGACTCCACCTGGGCCCCACCTTGGACGGAGGTGAAAGAAGTAGGAAGGTGGGGAAGATCCAGCAGAGAGCGTTAAGGAAACCCATGCAGCTCAGCGTCTCCGCCTTCCTTCGGGTGGTTTCTCTGTAGTTGTGCTGTTCACACTCTTCCCTCCAAGCCGAGAAAGAAGGCCTCTGCAGGGACAGGCTAGACACCTTTTCACAAATACCCTTCAGCGCCACTGTGTACTGATGCCGCCAGCCATGCTGTGCTCCTCCAACGTCCACCAACACTGCAGGGCGGGGACGTGCCTGGTCCTTGTATACCTGCACCGGGCAAGGTGCCCACCACAACTTAAGGCTCCGATTCCCAATGCAGCACCATGTGGCCCGACCCAAATTTCACTGACACTTCCCGTCCCTGATTTTAAGACATGTACGCGTTGTCCCTTATGATTGAGGCTCTCTGGTGTGAGGGTGCGGGGAGCTGTCTTTCTGAATTGTGGTGGCCTTGTGTCTGTCACAGAATGCCAGCTGCTGCGTTTGTCTCTCATCTTCTGGTTGAGTACAGTGTATCGATACATAACAATATTGACAATTTCGCCTTTACTTATTTTAGTTCCTTTCATTGCTGGTTTTACAGGCTTTGGGAATTTCAGTTCTTAGCCTTCTTCCAGATTTGTCCTTTTTTTTTTTCCCTCGAGTCTCCTTCAGAGGAGACATTTCAGCAGCCAAGTCCAGTGCTGTCACTCACTCCTATGGCGTGGGGACCTGTGGACTGGGTTGCTCCCTGGCCTTCTGGATTGAAATCCCAGCCTGGTGTTCCTTCCCTGTTGCCCTGGGAGGTGATGTAACTGGGCACCTCATTTTGCTCCCCAGTCCTTACAGACCATGACACCTAACCAGACTGTAAGGATGAGTAGTAAGGTGTGTAAAATATTGCACACAATGGACACTGGTCCTTCGCACACCAACGACAACCAGCTGTTTCTGCCTTTGAGTTCCCCACGCAACCCCTGTCAGGAAAGCTGATGGTCTGACGTGGCCCCTTCCTGCCTCCAGGACTCTCCTCCAGTTTTCCTCTCCCGCGTCACCCGGGCTTTATTCCTGTTCTCTGCCCAGGCCAGGCTTGCCCCTGCTGGGTCTCTGCTGCCCCCTGGCCTGGCGCTCTTCCCTCTGATGCTGTCACACTGGCTTCTCCCAGTCCCATAAGCCTCACGGCAGTGCCGTCTCCATAGACATAAGCCACATAGTGAGAATGGATAAGAAAAACGAGGTGGGAAGCTCTCCATCGAATTTCGTGCAGCAAATTAGAAGCATGAGATTAGACATTGTTAAACAAGACAACAGGCCCAACATGGAGTCACTTATGCTAACGTCCATGTCACCCAACCGAGACTTACTTACAGTTTCAGCTCGCCCAGAAATGGAATCTTACACCAGTCAGTCGGGCATTGTCTGATCAGCTCTAGTGAGGTCATTGGCCCGAGAGACACCTGTCATCCCCGGAAGGAAAGTGACCTTGCAATAACCAACCTGCTTTTTTGCCTCATGTAACTTCCTTGACCTGCTCCTTTCAATCTGTGAAAGTCGTTTTGTCCAGCTTCTCAGAGCTCCTTTCTATCTGCTCCATGTGATGCTGCCTAATTCATGAACCACTGAATAACACCAATACAATCTTTAAAATTTACTCAGTTGAATTTTTTTTTTTTTTTTACAACATAGAAACATGGATGCAATGAGTAAGAAGCAGTGGCTGGAGGAAGTAAGAACGTGTACACAGGCACATGGGCAAACACATCCAGAGCGCGGGTGGCATGTGGGAATGAAAGGGGACTGTACATCAAACAAGAGGCCACCCCACGAGCCCTCACCTCCCTATTTAAATTCTCCCAGTAGCACGAATCACTAGCGAATACTTAGCACACATCAGGGTCTTTCCCCAAACGTGAAGAACTGTCTGTGCCTTTCGCCCCGAGTGTGTTGGAACATACCTATTATTAGGGCACTAGAGGAAAGACTAGCTCAGAGTGAGTGCACATGCGAAGTGAGTCTCATGATCTGCACTTAGTAAAATGAAAGCGGCGTTGATCTAGTCCATTAAAAAGCACTTAAACATTGCAAATTACTTTTTTTGTACCAAGTCATTACCATATGATGCGAGAACAAAACTGAACTTTGAACTCATTTCAGAACTGAAATAGCTCAGAAACACAATTTCCATATGCAAAGAAAGAACCCATTTTTAGTTGGAAGTAAGAAGAAATTTGGCAAGAGAACAGAAAATCCAACCAAGATGAAGTCTTCCAGAATAACAAGCAGTACTCCAAAGTCGAAACTAAGAAGGATTTTCGAGACGTAAAAACAAGACAGAGCCATATCCAGCACCGGTGAGATTTTGAAGGCTTCTATCGAGAATCATAAGCATAGTTCATTCTCCCAAAAGCAACACGGGAAGAAGTGACATTTCAAATACCAAAAGAGAAGTAGAGGCAGAGCAGCAGAAGGAGGAAGAGGCTGGGTCCCACAGTTAAGTGCTAGTCGACCCCAGCAGCACTGCTGCTCGGCCAGGCCTGCGACGGGATCTGCTCATGAAGCAAAACACAATAAAACAGGAGGATGAATGTATGCAGATCATTCTGGCAAAACCCCTCCCCCACCAATACTAGGATGGCAGTATTATTACTGAGTATTTCCAGTTCCCGTACTAGGAAACAGTAGTATTATTGACTATTTCCAGTACCCACCGTAGGCTCTTCACAGCCATCTTCCTGGTGACCCGGGCAAAGTCACCTCCAGCCCCAGCAAGAAGCAGTGTCTCTCCCGTGGCCGACACTGCTGGCTGCCCATCCTACACCTAGTAACCATTTTGTTCCTTGCTAACAGGACCCCAGCATTGCTGTGGAGTGCAAGGTACCCAGCCAGAGAAAAACCCACGGTATATGGGATGTGGCAGTGAACTCTCAGTTAGTTTTAACGTCGTTGTGCTAAGCCACTTGCTGTCCCCAAGACTCAGGACTAAGGACAGTCTGTCAGGCCCTGGTCCCTTCCCTTCAAACTGACCCGATGTCCTGGACCCACATTTACACTCTGCCTAATCCTGGGCTGAGTATTTTTGCCAGAAAGCACCTGGCCTCTCCCATCACAGCAGGCCGAGCCTTCCAGTCCTCAAGGCAAAATGAATTTAAAGTGCTTTAGTTCTAGACTGTTCCATGACCAGGCTTGAGTGGGGTTTCCATGCTACATTTGCCCTTTCAGACCATCAGAAAAATAAAAAAGGACCGGGGCTTTTTACCCTGAAGAGCCATTGATGTCAGAAGGAACTGCACTCCCCGCTTCTCAGGCTCAGCTGATACGAAGAGCAAAATTTCTTTGAAGTCACATGTTTTACTAAAAATTCTTAGTAATTTTTATTTTATTCCTTAAAGTACATGTCTTTGCTTCAGTTTCAGAATGATGTATTTCCATCCATATCTTTGGATGCAACTGACGCCCAGGAAATGCACATTGTCTCATTTAAGGGTACCCTTTTCTGTTAGCCTGCGGGGATGGGGTCCCCAGTTAGAAAGCAAAGGCCTTTCTCCAGGTCCTGACGGTCGGTCCTGGGTCTGATCTCCTCAGTGACCCCACGGTGTAGCCCCCACCGTCCTCACCTCACGGCTGACTAGACAAAGCAGCGGGGTACAGCAGGAGTGCAGGAGAAGATGGTTTGGGGGGATTACAGACAGGCTTGCACTGGCCCAGCAATCCTGCCTACAGTGACAGCTCAGGCCCCTGAGAAGGACACCCCTGACCCCTTTGACCCAAGCCTGACAGGCGATCCTGAACAACGACAAATGGCAAAAGTAACCTTGACAGAGCTGGGCCTTTGAGCACGATGAAAACAAGGATGCCTTATATTCCCAAAGAGCAGACAGTCAGCGTGCATGACCCCTGTCATTCCAAACCACACGCTCTCAACAATCGCATGGGTTTCCTGGCCACATGCACTGACTCCAGGACTAGCCCACCTTGGCTAGAAACCACAGTGTCCAGTCAGCACAGAAAATGTCATAGTTTGCAAAACCTGAATCTTTCGCTTCTGCGTTCATAACTTACCCGCCACTATTATGGCCCATATAATACCGTCTAGTAACTACCAATGTTGGGCAAATTTTCCAGTTAAGTTTTGACATCTGTTGAGGTGATATCTACTGTTTTCCGCTGGCCTTTCCCCATCACTCCCTTTCTTTTGACAATAGCACCCAGCGCCTTGGGGAAACTGCCCTGGCCCCCAGCCCATGTCATCCTGGGACCCTCAGCAGCCAGATATCATCCCCCCCTCAAGGCCTGATGAGGCTGGGCTGCCACAGGAGAAAATGATGCCAAAATGCAAAGCAAGGCAGGATCGAAAGGAGAGAATCCTGAAGATGACCCAAGGGAGCCTGGAGACAGGCTCACCCCCTTGGTCTGTGTGCCCATGTGACCCACACTCGTCACTTCCTGTCACCTGCAGCCCAGCGTCCTGGCTTGTAACTACCTTGGGGGTCACATATTTTTTCACACACACTAAAAACGTGCCAGGACTTGAGTGTTTATTTTTCCCTAGTTGTATTGAGCTATAACATTGTACACGTTCAGGATGTACAGCACAATGATTTGATGTCTGTGCTGTGAAATGATTACCGCCCTGAATTAGTTACCATCCTTCACCCCACGTAATGATAACTCTTTTTAGTGCCGGGAGTTTAAATCACAAAGAACATCCTGTTAAGTAGAACTGCATTCATTGGCCAAAATGATTCTGTCCTAGGGAGGAACTGTCCTGTTGGATGATAAGCCAGTCACTTGTGTCCACATAATCTCTTCACGTGTCACAGTGTTTGATTTACGACTTGGAGTTGGTGAAGATGGCGCTCTCTGTGAAGATCAGCAATTAAATCACTTCCATGTTTGTTGGAAAGTTTCCCTGGAAGAAATGTTAGGTAGCTAGAGTTTTAGTGTTTTACTCAAGGCATCCTCATTTCCTGCTTAGGCGCCTTTTTGAAAGAAAAGAAAAAAGCCTCAGTAAAATCTATAAGCCTCTAGCTAGGCTGACAAAAATAAAGATATAAATCACCACATCAGGAATGAAACAGGGAATATCACCACACATACTTCCGCCATCAAAATGATAGTAAGGGTTATTATACACTTATAAATTTGACAATTTAGAAGACATGGACCATTCCTCAAAACCCACAAACTACCTAAGCTCAGCGAAGATGAGAAAAATAACCTTATAACCTTAGCGTTCTTATAACTGTTAAAGAAATTGAATATAGAAATCTCCTGACCCAGACGGTTTCACAGGAGAATTTTATCTAACATTTAAGGAAGAATTAACACACAATTTTATGCAATCTCTTCCAAAAAAGATAGATGAGCAGGGAATGTTTCCCAACACATTTTATGAAGCTAGTATTACCCTGATACGAAAAGCAGAGAAAGATAGCACACACACACTCATACACACACACACACACACACACACAATCTCATGAAATGTAGACACAAAAACTCTCAACAAAATATTAGCAAATCCAATCTAGCAATACACCACAACTAAGTAGAATTTCTAGATATGCAAGCTGGTTCAATATTCAAAAGTCAGTCAGTGTAAACCACTACCAATAGGCTATGAAATCAATTAAGGCAGCAAAAGCACGTGACTAAATCCTATATCCAGTCATATAAACTCTCTCAGCAAACTAGGAATAAAGGAGAACTTGCTCAGCCTCATAAAAAGCATTTACATAAAGTCCACAGCTAGTATCATACTTATGGTTAAAGATTGAATGTTTTTTCTTTAAGACTGGCAAGGATGTCTGCTCTCACCTTCCTAATTCAGAGTAATACTGGATGTTCTAGTGCAATAAAATAAAAATATAAAAGCCATGCCAATTTGAAGGAAAGAAATAAAACTGTCTTCATTGCAGATGATATGGTTGTCTATATAGAAAAATCTTAAGCAATCTACAAAAAAAAAAAAAAAAAGACACACACACAAAAACCATAGCTCCCAAAACTCATAAATGATCTCAGTAAGATTACACGATTACAAGATAACCACACAAAAATTAATGGAATTTCTATGTTCTAAAGATGAATAAGTGGAAATATAAATTACAGATGAAATACCATTTAAAATTGCTCCAAAGAAAACAGAATCTTATGTATAAATCTAACAAAACATACACAGAATGTGTATGCTAAAAATTACAAAATGCTGATTAAAGAAATCAAAGAAGACCTAAATAATTGGAGAGACTTACCATGTTCATGGATTAGAAGATGTCAATTATCCCCCAATTCATACACAGGTTTAATGGAATCGTTATCAAAACCCTAGCAAAATATCTGTAAATATAGACAGTCTAACATTTATATGGAAAGGGAAAAACCCTACAATAGTCAAAATAATTGAAGAAGAAGGAACGTGGGAGGAATCACTCTTCCTTTTGTTAGGGTTTACCATATGGCTACAGTAATCAAGATTATGACGGATATGATATTAGTAAGGGGTTAGAAACCCCAATAAATGGAACAGGCTAGAGCACCCAGAAACAGACCTGCCAAATACGCCTATTCATTTTTGAAAAGAATACAAAAGCAGTTCAATAGAGGAGGGATAGCTTTTTTCACAAATAGTGCTGGGGCAAATGAACAAGGGTAAGGGGGAAAAACCTAGATATAGACCTCAAACGTTTCACAAAAAATCAATTCCAAATGAATCACAGACTGAAATGTAAAATGAAAAACTACAGAACTTCCAGAAGATAATATAGGGGAAAACGTGGGTGACCCCGGTTTGGCAATGCGTTGTTAAGATACTACACTAAAAGCAACACAATCCATGAAAGAGAAGAATGATAAGTTGGACTAAAATAAAATTTTAAAAAACTACTTCTCTGTGACAGACACTGTTAAGAGTGAAGAAACAAGCCACAGACTGGCAGAAAATATTTGTGAAAACATAGCTGAGGACTTGTATTGAAAATATACAAAGAACTCTTTTAAAAAACCTCAATAATTTAAAAAAAATACAATTTTAAAATGAGCCAAAGACCTGAAGGGACACCTCACCAAAGAAGATACACAGATGGCAGACAAGCATCTGAATAGATGTTCCACCTCCTATTGACATAGGAAATGCAAATTAAAACAACAATGAGACGCCAGCACACACCTACTGGAATGACCAAAATCTGGAACACTGAAGGTACCATACACTGGCCAGGACTCATTCATCGCTGGTGGGAGTACAAAATGGTGCAGCCACTTTGGAAGACAATTTGGCAGTTTCCTGGGAAACTAAACATACTCTTACCATGTAAATCAGCTATCGTGCTCCTTGGTATTTCCCCAAAGGAACTGAAATTTTACATCCACAGGAAAACCTGCACAGGGGTATTATAGCAGCTTTTGTCATAATCACCAACAGTAGGAAACAACCAAGATGTCTTTCAGTAAGTGAATGGATAAAGAAACTGTGATGCATTCAGACAGTGGAATACTATTCAGAGCCAAAAACAATGAGCTGTCAAGCCATGAAAAGACATGGAGGAAACTTACGTGTATAAGACTAAGTGAGAGAAGCCAAGACAGTAAAGAGGTCAGTGGTTGCCAGGGGTGGGGGAGGAAGGGTGAATAGGGAATTTCAGGACAGTAAAAATACTCTGGCTGACACTAAAACGGTGGACATGACATTACACATTTGTCAAAACTCATACAATAAGTGGCCCCTAATGTGAACTGTGGACTTCAGTTAATAATAAAATGTGATCATTTTATCTTTACCCTGAAGGATCTGGGTTAGGCTTTTCTTTCTAACTCTGCTAGCCAGAGTTTGGTGAGGTGTAGCCATTCATTATTACAGAAAAGGTCAGCAACACTGGGTGGAGAAGTTGGCAGTGGTCGTTTTCTGTCTCAGAGAGAGAGCAGCGTGGACATGACTGAGTACCCCATTCAGGTACTCAGCAGACAGCTGGGTGGGATTCCCCGGGGGTCGGTCGCCTATCCAATCATCACATTAGAGAGACTGGAGAAGGACGTGGGAGGAGAGGTGATGGTCTGGGGTGGTTCTAACAACACCCGCGATGAGGACCGGAGTTAGGCTGAGTGGTTCCTTACAGCAGAGGGGAGACGTGCCTCCACCCCACCCCCACCCTGCCCCAGCCCTTCACAGAAAAGGCTTGCAAACCCTGGTAAATACAAAAGACCCAAATCTTATAGTAACTGTTGATTAAAATAACCAGTGCATCACTTAAACATTTTTTTCCCTTAAAGTATTTTTTCTCCTCCTAATGGATACAGCTGATGTAAATATGCCCCAGTGCCTGGCCCTTTCAAGTTGGCTTTCTTAATCAGGCGGAGATAAATGGTGTGTTGTGCCCGAAAGGGAGGCCAGGCAATGGGGCCGGCTTCCTGTTGTTCCAGCATTAGCATACCTACTGCAGGATCAAAGGAGCCCAGCTCGCCCTGCCGCTCACAACGGGGGAGAGAAAGTCTAATACAATTAAAAATAAGCTGCAATTTGGTATGATCTGAAACTGTGACAGTTTGTCACCAAGGATTAAGGTTTATGGAGAGTGGTTTTCCTCGGGACCAGTTTAGAAGACTGCTGCCTCTTCTGTCGAGAATGCACCGTCTCTGTGTCTGCTAAGACGTCTGCGCAGGCCCACTCACGGCGAGGCAGTTGGCCCGAAGCCAAAATATTTCATTTACTAGGTATCGTGATCCCCTTTGATTAATGAAAAGGATACGACAAAAGGGAATCAACGTGTAACAGTGCACCTTACGGGTCAGACTCTGCTAAGTGGCGTGTATGGCTCATGGTCTTATTCGTTCCATCAGTGATTCACTGACTTGACACAGACCCTTTGCCAGCCACAGTGGGCCTGATGGTGAGGACAATGGGCAGGAGTCCTGTCCCCACGGAGTCCCCAGGGCACCAGGGGAGACAAGCCCTGAGCAAAGAACCACAGATTAGGCCTGCTGCTGGAGCTGGGGGAGTGCTCCAGGGACATGGCCTGAGAACCCGGATAAGAGAAGACAAGGGCACAGGGAGACAGGAACACTCCTCCAGGGCTGAGGCAGCAGCCACCACAGAAGGACACGCGCTAACTAGATGGAGGGGTGGACGGAGGGAGCAGACGGCGCCGGGGCAGAGTGTGTACCCGGCTCCGTCCATTTCCGGAGCTGAACAGCCAATGAGATGGGAGCTGAGGACACGGAGAGCCAGGCCATTCTGGAGCGTGTCCATACGATCAGGGTTTCGTCACTGTCTCAAGAGCACGAGACAGACACTGAAACGTTTTACAGGGGGGGCTGACATAATCTAGATGTGTTTTGAAATCACTGTCCTAATGAAAAGGTAATACGGACAAGAGTGGATGCAAGAAGACCAGTGGCCCAGGTGGCGGGTAAGTGTGTGGCTAGGAGGGAGGTCATGGGTGCGAGAGATGTTGGAAGGGTTTAGGGGATGGGGAGGGGAGAAGAGAGTGGCGAGTCCAAGGTTTCTGGCTGGCATAACAGGCCCTTTACATGACCACACTGAGCCCTGCCCTCACAGGACCTATTATTTCACCCTGGCAGGCACAGAATGAAGCTGGGAGTGAGAGAAGCAGCTTTCCCAATGCCTCCCAGCCGGTGGATACTGCAGGACTCACAGGGCTCGTCAGCCCTGCCAGGGCCACTCGCTTCCTGACTCCATGTTGCTCCCTCTTCAGGGGCACCCCAGAACCTCCCTGAGACCCCACTGAACCCACCACCGACCAGATGAGCCTATGCCTATGGGTACCCGGGTAGCCTGCACCAAACGGCAGGCCCCTCTGGGTGTGGCCAGGTGGCTGGACCCACCATCCAGCTGATGCTCATCAGGCACTGTTGTTCCCTACTGAAGCCAAGCCTGGTTATAATCCAAGTTTTATAACTTAGCGAACTATTTATATAATCCCATAAAACAGGACCATGAAAGGGAGTCATTTCTAAAAACACAACACCACCATGCTGACTGCTTAGGGAACACATGACAAAGTAAGTCACCCTGAAGGCCACCAACAAATGGGAGCAGGTGAGAAAGCTGCCAGAGTTTGACAATGGTTCCACCCTTAGGTTCCATGCCAGGGGTGTTCAAGTAAACACATGACTGGAAATCTAAAATGTAGGTAACGCATTCAAGTTGTAGATGACGCAAGAAAAGCCACACAAAACCAATCAGCACAAAGGAAAAGGCTTGGCCCCATCAAAATAAATAAATAAACAACTATATATTTACATTAAAGTTGTTAAATAAATAAACAACTATATATTTACATTAAAGGATCCAAGAATAAACCAACCTTTAATATAACAAATCTAGATGGTTCTAGAAATTGTTACTGTTTGGACCATGACTGTAGGTTCCCTCTACTTACTCAACCAAAATTTATGAGTGCTTTTTTTTACAAGGTGAGTCCCACATCTAGAAAAGTAACAGGTGTGGATTCATCCTAGTGATACTATTAGGTACTGTCACAGGAATGAACTGAACAGAACAGAAAGCACAGAGCAAGACCCAAATACCTCTGAAGACGCAGTGTGACGTCTTTGGAAAGACGTCATTCCAAATGAAGTGGAAGAGAATGGATTGTTTATCAAATGGTTTTAAGACAAATGGCAAAATATTTTGGAAGCATAATGTCAGATCCCTACCTCATAATTAAATAAATCTAGAAAATGGAATTACAAAAGTACTGCAAAATATAAATCAGTGGTTTATACATTTGGCTGCTCGGTGGCATTTCCTAAGTAGCTGGGGAGGTCCCAGGCATCCATAATTTTTTAAGCTCCAATGAGCAGCCAAAGTGAAGAACCACAAGGTAGGTCAATATTTACAGGATATTTGGTTTGGGAAGATATACAGCATAAAAGATTGAAACATTTAAATTAAAACTATCTGTTGCTTCCATAAGTTAAAAAATGTATCAGCATTAAAAGGTAAATGATAAACTTGTAATTTTGGCAACTCTGTGAGAGACACAATGTTTACGTTCCGAAGGAGCGATCTTATAAATCAAAAAGAAATTGGACTCCCTTTCCGTGAGCACGTGTGTGCACACCCACACACATGCACGGAGATGCTGGTACATGACAGTGATATGTGACAGAGAGATCAACGAAATAATGAAAGTGTCTTCTATCGCACTAACAATAAAAGAAATGCAAAACTAACCAGTTTTTATTTATATTATTGGTTAAGAAGAAGGATTTTTATAGAAACTGCTCAGTGTTGGCTAAAGCATTGAGGTCAGTGAGAGGACAATTCAGAGCAGCAAAATCTTGAAGATATGTCCTGACTCAGCGATTTCACTTCTGAACTTTGGTCTCATTGTGCTTTTATGTCATAATCTGTGCACAAAGCCACTCCCCGCCCTGCCCCGCCCCATTAAGGATTAGCCTCGGTTGGGAAGCCAGCCCTGCCCCTGCCCACAGCTGAGATCCCCTCATCCCAGCGCCCTGCCCCCAGCGCCCTCACATAGCTGTTGGAGTCTCTTCTACATTCGGGAATTGTCAGCTTGCTGGTTTTCTCTGTCCGGCAGTGGCACCAGGCCACGAGCGACATGCTTCGTTCATCTTCACATCCCCAGCCTATCACACAATCGCTGGCCCACAGCAAGGGCTCATCACAGGTTTAATTAATCAATGGTTCTATGCAGAACTGTTGTTAGAAAAAATGTAATACTGACTAATAAATTTCCCCTAAGAACAGGGAGGTAAGAGAGCTGTGGAAGGACCCTCCCTGTCTGCTCCTCTGGCTACACAGTACAGACCTCTCCACCTACCAGGGCGCCCACAGGACTTCCTGCCAGGACGGGCGCCACCCCCTCCCCTCGGTCTAATATAGAAACCACCGGCCACACAGGGCCACTGAGCACTTGGAATGGGGCTGGTGCCGCTGGGAAATAATCCTATTAAATTTAAATAGTCGCGTGTGACTAGTGGCCACAGGATTGAGCAGAAGTGGTCTAGACCGATTGCCTTGGTTTCCCAAATGGGGAAACTGAGTCCCAGGAAGTTAAGTAATTGGTTTGAAGTTTTAACAATTAAGTAGAGAGAGACCAAGCACTTCGGTATGGGTATCATGAGGACCCATGCGTTAGTTTCTAGGCTAATTTCTACCCTCCAAGAAAGGATGCAAGTACTATTTTCCTTTTAATACTTTTGGAGAAAAAGTAAGACAATTGTGAGATTCTTCGTTTTCTCTAAATTTTACGCTGGCCGGGCAATAGCCTTTGCTAATGATCCTAATTCTTACTTTAGAAATGAACATCAAAGATGCTAATTTTGGGGCGGCCTGATGGCTCAGTTGGTTACAGCACAACCTCTGAACAGGGCTGCCGGTTCCATTCAAGACAACGAGCTGCCCCTGAGCTTCTGGAGGGGCAGCCAGATGGTTAGAGCGCAAACTCTCAACAAGGTCGCCAGTTCAATTCCCGCATGGGATGGTGGGCTGCGCCCCCTGCAAGTAAAGATTGAAAACGGCGACTGGACTTGGAGCTGAGCTGCACCCACCACAACTAGATTGAAGGACAATGACTTGGAGCTGATGGGCCCTGGAAAAACACACTGTCCCCCAATATTCCTCAACAAAATACAATTAATAAAAGATGCTAATTTCATCCATTTTGCCTACATTTCATTAAACAGGAAGTTAAGACCCTTGTCAAAATGAAAGAAGTTCCAACTGGAAATCACAAATCTGTCAAACGTGAGGTCTATGATGTAATTTGAAAGGAATCTTTTATGTTTTTCTCATGGACATGGTTACAGCTAGAGACTCAGACCCCATGGCCCGCAAGGTCTCCCAAAGGTCAGGTGCTATCGGATTCATACAAAGGTGCACACACATACATACACACACACACCCCTCCAGGACATTTCATACTAAACTGCACAAAAGTGACACAATAACTAAAATTCTGGAGTCCTCTTTTAAACAAAAGGAGAAAACTACTGAAAGCAAAGTGGACCGGAAAAGAATTAATTGGAGATTAAAATCAAGGTATGAAAATAAGGGGAACATGGAAGCTTCGGTCCCCATCCTTAGCTTTCCTCTAAGGACAAAAGCAAGACGGCCAGTGCAGACTGGACGTACAGGAAGAGACGAGGGGAGCACTCAGGGACCGCCTGCACCCTTTAACCGTAAACTTGAATCCAGAGAGCTCTCCGTATACACGAGGGGCATTTTTCTACTGTACGGCCGTTTCCCACTCGTGCAATAAGTCACTCCTCATCTGCTCGTCACAGATGTTGTCCCTGAAACACTGAGCACTGGCAGTAACGTGCTGAGAAGCACCCACACAGCCAGCCCCCAAGTGTTGGGAGGAAGTGGATCGTTCCTTGTAAACTTAGCTGATAGTTGCTCTCACCCTACCTGGGACACCAATTGAAAAAGGAAAAAGGAAGTGGTCAAAGTCATGCTTTTTTGTAAACTTCAAAGCTTCTCTCTCCCTCCCCCTCTTTACATTTTACTGTCTGGTGAGCTGGCTCGTCTGCAGCTGTTGGCAGAGACTGTGTCCGCGGCGTCAAACCTGCCTCCTCAGGGCCCATAAAGCTACAGCAGGGAACCAGGCCCGCAGGTGTGGGAGGGAGGACAGGAGCCCCCCTAATGATTTCATCACACCCCATGCTGAGCTGCTGGAGAGAGAGGGGTGGATGGAGCTGGGAGCCTCGCTGTTTGTCATGCGATGGGCCAGCTCTCTCTCCACAGTAAGGGCTGTTTCAGCTCCTGGTACTGCTCTGAAATTCCTACTGCCCCATGTGCGGGGGCTGGCGGGGCCAGTCTCATACCCTCCCCAGATATGTCCGTCCCCTGTGACTCCCCTGTAGAAACCTTCGTGCAAACAAGTCCACCAAAACTAAGACCTCTCAAAGAGCAAAGCAGAGAGAAGCCAAATTAATTTAGACATAGGATAAGCCAAGTTAAAAAAAAAACAAACCAAAACACATGTCCTAAACAGCATCAAGTACTACACAAAATGCTTCTAAACCTATGAGGCCAGCAGGTTTTTCTTCCTTCAACTGGGAGACATAAATAAGCATTGTATGTGCTGCCAGAGCCATCAGACCTACGATGGTATTTAATACTTAGAATGTTTTACATTTTGCCCCTTTTCTTCTATTTCAGTGGTAGAAGAAATTAATAATTACAGAAATTAATAATAACTACCTGTTAGTCAATTTTAATGAAACTTTGCAGACCACTAGTTCATTATGCCTATGGATTTGTGACAATATTTTGAAAAATAAGGGGGAAAACAATTTATTTAAAGCAATCAAATTTTTCTTATTGTTTTTATTGTAGATTGAGAAATACATACACTTCTTCAAAGAAATGGAAAAGTGTGGCATTTTTGTAAAAGGAAAGAGCATCTTAGAGACAGTCCAGAGAGCAAATGCAGTGGGTCTGTACCATTCATGAAGCCCCCACTGTGTGCTGGGTCATGAGCACGTCACCCCTCTGGGGAGAGGGGGTGGGTAGCAGGAGACGAAGCATTAAAAAATATACGTAAGAAAGAAAAAGTCCTGGTTTTGCCCTCAAGGACTTTACTTTTAATTGGGGATACCCAACAAATAAGCAAAATTTACTTGAACACGTTTTTTAAAAAATCAGCAGCCACGATTTTATCATGTACCCTTAAATTATTTTCACTCTTTAATATTGTGATTGCATTATGATTAATACTGCTCATCAAGTCAATCGTTTTTGGCAACTTGTATCTGCTGGGTCCATACTTTAAATTCTACAGAAAACTGGTGGGGTTGGGGTGAGGTGACCCACAAAACCATGAACACTGACAGTAAAAAACCCAGCATTCAGAACTGAAGTCACTTCTCATTACTGTGGGATTAGACAAAAACACGAAATGCTCTTACTTGGCAAACATTTTCAGAGAACCTACCACATGTCAGGCATTGTCCTAGGATCTTGGTATATAAGGATTAAACATAATGAAGCACACGGTTTGAACAGATGAATGCAAGATCACAAAGAAGGTGGATTCCAAAAGATGCATGACATATTGCAATTCATTTTTCTATAATTTAACTCCAGACAGGAGAATCACCTAGTAAACATCCTAGGTCAGAGGGCTGCAAACTCCAGCCTATGGGCCACGTCTGTGGTTTTCACATTTTGTAGATGGTTGGAGAGAGAGAGAGAGGGAGGGAGAGAGAGAGAGAGAGAGAGAGAGAGAGAGAAGAAGAAGAAGAAGGACGAGGAGGAGGAGGAGGAGGAGGAGGAGGAGGAGGAGGAGGAGAAGGAGGAGGAGGAGGAGGGAGGGAGGGAAGAAAAAGCCATGGAGACTGAACGTGGCCTGCAGAGTCTGAAAGGATTGCCATCTAACCCTTTCCAGAAAACGTGCTGCCTGGGTTATAAGAACAACTAGAAAAAAGGTCACACTTACTCCAGTGCATCATTCCTTTCCTGTACTTAGAGTTTGCAGGGTTTCAGATATCTGATGGCTCTCTATTTAATTTAGATTAATTTTCAACTTATTTCTGAATTCCTGGGTTAGCATTGATTATGTGACATTATTCTTAATAAGAAATCAGTACGTTAAACATTCTAGCAGTATTCAATCGTTGTTGATTTCCGAAAGGTCTCTCTGGCCACTCCCCTGTGTCACTTCTTCTAACCCAGACATCTTACGTGGCTAAAATCAACATGTACATATTGGATAATCTGCATGTTGAAGAACCATGGTTTCTAACTGCAGTTAAACCACAAAGATTGTTCCATCTGGGAACAAAACTACTTTTCAGGTGTGATGGAAGACCAGTCTTTATTTAATCACCAAATAATGTCCATGCTCCCTCATACAATACATGGTTTAGGCAAAAGTTCATACTCTGTAGATTTTTACAAGGAGTAAACAATGAAACATGTTGCTTTCCCTCAGTGAATTTACATGCTGCTCTTTCCATCACTATTTGGGTGTGGCAAACTACTCACTTGCTGAAGTTGGAATTTTTGGAATTTTTACTTTCTGTATTTTGTATTACTTTTAAGCCTATTTGACAGTGGATGAAAATTTACACATTTTGAGAAATTAAGGCACAACAGCTCAGCCTAGATTTACCCATGCACATAAAGAGTAGCTAACAAGGAAGCTGATCAGATAAAAAGGAAATTTACTTTGAATTTTCCTCATTTTACCGATTCTGTGCTTGCTCAATATAAACCTAACACAATGTGTTTTCCTGGACCGAGGCAAAATGGAAGTTTGATCCTTGATCACAGAGGAGGATATGGTTAGTCCCTAAAACCAATGACGCCATTTGGCTTATGCCCATTTGAGGTAATTAATGCCATTTGTACTACACAGAGCTGCAGTCACACTTTACAGCCGGCTGGACCCAATGAGAACAGGCACTGAGTTATATATTACCACGTACCTGCAGGACCAGAGGGTCTGATGAAATGCACGTTACCTGCCACAATTAGGCAATGAAGCTATAAACTGAGGATCAAAAGTAGTTTCTAAATGTGCATAGAGGCAAGCCGTTCCAACGGCGATAAGTACACATGCTCGTTTTTCAGTCCCGTAGAAAGAATGTTATCAAGCACATCTTTATGGTCCAATGGCTTCTACCATGTTGCAAAGTTTGGGGGAGAAATGCTACAAAACAGACACAGGTAACTATTTACAAAAGATGATTGGAGTAAATTCGGGGACAAAGTTGGCTGGTAGACTGCCTTAAATGTTCCAAGAAATTTGGGGAAAACAAATATGCAGAAGCATGAATTTAACTTTCCTTAATGAAACAGAACCACTTAGGTGAGCAGGACGCTGCCGGTCCTTGGCGGGCCAAGATGCTGAGTCCCTTATGGGGACCTATGCCAGCGGGACAGAATGGTGCACCCTCAAAGGAGGGCGTGCCCGGCAAAGAGAAGCATGGAAACATTGAAATGACATGTCATGTTTCACGGACAGCGTGCCTCCACTGCCCATCAACCAAAATGTGCACCCCACTCTCACATAAAAGAAAAATTGTGCACTGATCTATGTGACACGGAATGTCCCTTAAAAATATCAGACAGAGAAAGTGGCTGTGGCTGACTGTCCTCTGAATAATGACAAAATTATAAACAGAGACAGCCTGGCGTAACGCTCTCTTTCCATTATTTTCCATTTTGCCTTCATAGTCCTATCCCAAAAATTTAACTTAGCACAGCTATCATTAAATGGAACTCGGCTGGACAAAATAAAAAAGAAGAAAGCATATTAAATGAGTGTAATTCTGTGAGTAGGAGGGACTTTGCACAACTTAATTCATTTCACTGAACTCTTTAATAACACTGGGGGTAGGAATTACTGCTCCCATTTTAAAGATAAGAAAACTGACAAGTGACGAATGCACTGGACTCACCCAAGGTTAATGACAGACCACTGAAGGACCAGGTCACCGCATCTGGCTGACTCACAATAACTCAACAATAGTGCATTTTCTAATAAAGCTAAAATGGTAAAATGCCTGAGGCATAATTGAGGATTTCCTACCTGCAGGTAGTAAATAAGTTTTAAAAGTATATTTTTCCCACCTTTCTAGTTGCATCTTGATTGGGTAGAATCAGTATTTTGAGTGTTCATCGGGAAATGGGGGAGATTGTATCTAGCAAGTTGCTACCCTTTCTGTACCATGAAGTGATGCCAGCGAAAACAGTAAGGACTTCCCTTCTATGACATGGCCACACGTGTTTTCACAGGTCGTTCTCGTCGCTGAGGACAGCGGGGTAGAACTTCATTCATTCATTCACTTCTTAGCTACGTGGAGCTGAAAAAGAAAACCTAGGTCTGGACTAAAGACACGCACAGCCTTGTACACAGATTAGATGAGGAAAGGAGATGAGGGAAAACACTGCCCATGTTGAATGAAGCTACACAATCTAATAATAATTAGTATTCTCAAAGGAAAATAAAGTATCGTAAAAATCGAGGCCACGGTCGTGAGACATGATCATAACCGCTACTTTTCTTCATTACGTATAATGTGCACATATCTATCCTGCATTCCTTCCGTGTCACAGCCTACACTTAGGTCTCCCATCGCTTATGGAAAAGTACATGGTCCCGTCACGAGTGTCACCTGGACAGGGCAGGACTGATGGCTGATTCCCACAGAAGATGTCACTCTTTCTGGTGGGGGCACGACCATGCTGTCCCGCCGGTCTGGCCCTGCGCTCGGTAAACATGTGTCGGGGGCTGAGGGGAGCAGGCTGGTGCTCGCAAGGATGTTTGCTCCCTCTTGGAGCAGACCGAGCACTCAGGATGGAAACAAGGGCAACGGCTCAAGAACCCCATGTCTACCAATCAACACGACACATCGGGGGAGTGGGACCCCATCTGAAGAGTCCACTGGCCCTAAGAAGTTTTAAATCCGGAGGCTGACAACAAAAGCCTGCGATGAAAAGTGCACACGCGTGGGTAGAAAGAGAAAGAACACTGCTGGGGACGCTGAGTATAAAGTAATGCCAACTAACCCGGCGATGTATGAGTTCACAGGGCAGCCTGGGAGCGTGGGGGCTCCCTGGCAAAGTGGCCCCAGGTGGCAGGCTGAGTCTGGCCATCGAGGAGCTTACTAGCCACTCAAGGACCACATCGTGCAGAGGCAAATGCGGAAGAGTGGGCATCGTCAGTGGGACAGAGCTGGGAAGGTCTGCAGAGCAGGAGAAGGTGAGCCTGGCCACGGGGACCATCTGGACAGGTAGAAGGGGAACAGTGGGCAGTGGAGGAAATTCAGGGCAGCCGCCCGGAGGTCAGAGGACACACTCTCCCCTGGGGAGCTGGCAGCCAGGTGACGGAGGCCTTGAACACTGGGTCTGACTGTCCACAAGCCAAACAGCCGCCACGTACCTTATGTTCATGGTTCAGAAACTATATGTAATGAGATAAAATGAAAAGCATTGCCATGGAAAATAATATTTCTTAGAAAATTCCCTGATCTTTTCATGAATTCCTCAAGTATATATTGAGTGCCAGACACTTTTTTTAGACACTAGAAATATACAGAAAATACTATATGGAGTGAAAAAGGCACTCCAGAGTACAGAATAGAGAAAAAACATTAAAGTAGGCAAGCAAATAAAATGCGTATTATGAATCAAAGCAGGCTGAAGTAATTTAAATGTAAGGGAGGGCGTGGAGGCAGCATAGAAACGTCCAACGGGTTTGTTCATGTTCTGAGGAAAGACCTGAAGGAAGTGGAGGTCTTAGCAGTGGGGGGAGGGGCACTGCAAGTGCCAAGGCCCTGGGGTGGAAGGACACCTGTAGGCGGCACAAGGCGGCTGCTGCGTCCTGGGCAGAAAGGTCACGGAGCAGACAGGAGATAAAGGTCTGAGGCCAGAAAACAGGGTGCTGAGGCCCCAGGCAGAGGTCAGAGGTCAGGGGACACTCAGGTGACTTCCTATTACGTCAGTATCATCTTTATGCACGGTTCTGCTCACCCTACACGAGAAAGAAATCCATTCACAAATTCTGTGTCCTTCATCACAGCATGAAGGGATTCAGTGGGTCCATTTTTAGAGCAGGTATTACAGGGTCCTCTTTAGGCCTCTTGAGGCATTAGGGAGCCTTTCTAGAAAACCCGTAAAACAGGGACCCACCCCTCACACTGACAGATGCTGACAATGAGAGCCCAGAGTTTCCATCTCGGCAACGTGCTCACTCCAGGAGGAGGGTGGGCCTGAAGCAGTGTCGCGGGACCCCATACATGAAGGGGGTGGGGACACCCCTATCCAGCCCCTGTGCCCTGACTCAACCCTGATGACACAAAGCGAAAACTGGATCTGACGCCACCTTGAGAAGGCTCTCGTGCCTTGGGCCTTCAGTGATTTGAACGTGGGATCTAAAGTGACACAGCCTGGAGTGGCTCATCAGAAGGGATAGAAAAAGTGGCCTCTATCCTCACCATCGTCATCAGAAGAAATCGCCTTGAGCTCCCTAAACCAGCACCTTGCTTTACAAAAATGAAGATAGTTTTAGGGATGGACGAACCACACATGCATTTAGCAAAACGGCATCAACTTGAAACCTGAACTAAATTGAAGCATTTACAAGCCAAGGCAAATGTTCAAAGGGAGACTGACACACAAAGAGCAGATGGCGGGTGAGAAGCCAGAGTGTGTTTTGCCAACACCCACAAAATGCAGATTTTTTAAGTGCCTTGAAGGCTGTTTATGGTCGGAGCACCCAGGAAGCAGCCCCCAGCTCCAGGCACAGGAAGCTTTCCGACAGCAGCCACACTGCCTCCTGGAAAGCCGATGGGCAGACCGCTTCTTAGGGATTCTTACTTGTCATGAAAACCTCACCTCTGTCTTGGAAAAGCCAGTCAATTCTTTCCACCTTTTATTTTACAACGCGGAAAGGGAGGACACTATTTGTAGGTGACGACCTGCCTTCTGAAATTGGATAAAAAACTGAAAGAAAGGGTCATCTGTCACACAATCTCATGTCTATTTCTAGGGGCTATCCAAACCCTTAGGGAACTGCAAAAATTTCTTTAAATGTCCAATTAGAGGAACTCCAGAAAGAGTACTGTATCCTCTTAAACCTATTACAAACATATTTGCAAAAATAATTCTAAACCATTCCATCCACATTTAATGAAGAATGTTTAGGGTAAATATTAAGTACAGACTGAAGTATGCCTACAGTAAAATAAAGGAAAAACGGAAGCTCTGAATTGCTCATATCAATCGGGGAGAAAATTAAGAGAGAGCATGTATTTTCATTGAAGTTTTCTCATCAGCTGTTATTTCTGATCCCTTTAGATACTTTCTTATACTGAAATTATTTTTGAGAAAAAAGAACAGCAAAATCAAATTGCACATTCATTATCATATTTAAAAATTACTCTACCACTCCTTCTAAAACCCAAATCAAGTTGCAGTGATGCTAAAAATTTACCATAATGTTAGTCATTTGAGAAGTTGGTTTATTTCTCACAAAATCTATTTTGGTGCATACTCAAATAAGTGGGTTTTTCTATGTGTATCCATGTGGGTGGATGGATGGATGGATGGATGGATGGGTGAATGGATAAGTGGATAAGTGGGTGGATAGTTAGATGATATTTGATTAAATTTGGAAGTAAGCACTTGACTTTTAGACAAATACTTTCACATACAGAAAAATACCCCCTCCTTACAGGAAAGACAGCTATAATACCAACCAGTTTCATCCTGATAGACAAAAGGCTTTCACACATGCCAGCTCATTATCACACACAAACTTAGAAATTCTACAACTAATATCTTTGGAAGGAGAGATTTCACCACACTCAGTACTGGTCTAATTACCAAGGTAATTAATAACCTTAATATTTTAGGGCCACACTGAAGATTTCTATGTCACTTACCCTGGGACGGGACCAGTGAGGTTCTTCCTGAGTTTGAGGCAGGCAGGAGATTGATTCTGGGGAAGATCTCCGGTTCTGTAAAGAACAGTAAATGCTCAATTCCAGGGATGGGCAAGCTCCAATGGAGGGATGCCTCATTGCACAAAAGCATCTCACAAAAATAAAGCACCTCTTATTTGGAGATATTATTATGTATTTCAATATTTCTGGAATTAAAAACATATTCTAAGATATATATTTGGTAATTGATATAGCTTTTCCCCTCTTGAATAAATATAGTCTTTATAGATTCTCAACATATAACAAATGCGTGCATCTAAGATGCCCAAAATGTACTATTATTTGTATCATTTTTAAAGGAAAGTTATCTTTGGTTCTTGAAATTTTCCTTATGTGAATATTAGTGATTGACAATATTTGTAAAACGCAGCATTAAGCATCCCAAAGCCATATTATTTATTGTTTCTCAGAATATCTAGGTATGTTTTCAGCACAGCTTTATGGTCAAAATAAGAACAGACAGGCTGTCAAGAAAAATAATTTATAGTTAGAAAAGATAAACTTCTTTTTTTCAGTATCAGATTCATTAAACTGGGTAAAGTCAAATTAATCTATTTTTAATGTAATGGTAATTGTTTTGTCTTTTCATTTGTGAAGTTTGACAAGTTTTATTATTCCAAGTAAATCAATAACAAATATTGTTTCCATTTACATTTAAGGAAAATGAAGTTTTCAACAATGAATTATCTACTCAGAATGAATGTGTGCTAATACTGAGTGGGCTGACAAAAACTTCACTGCCAAACTATAAAGGCTTCAAAATTGTGAAGGATAAATCAAAATGAAAATGTAAACAAGTAACAAATAAAGAGAAATAAAGAAAGGCCAGGCAATGGTATTCGAAAAGCATCTTCTCACATGTTTCTGATATATCCCTGATGATTTAGAAACAAGAAGAATGTCTTATTACTACTATCCTGGATGCAATATGACGTGTTGTTTCTCCCATCTTTATGGAAAACAGTAGCAGACGTTTTTCCTATAGTGTAAAAATCGAGGAACCTCCCTAATTTAAGGGCCTCGTTATTAAACAAAGGGCCATGGACGAAGCTTCTGGAATTAGAGCCCAATGTTTGCCATCTATTATATCCTGTAAACAGACTCAACTGTGTTCTTAGTGACCAATCTGCCACCACCCCCAAAACAAAGGCAATTAGAGGAAAGAATTCAGCTCTGGAGATCCATCAAAGCTAAAAATACTTTATTGCTATATTATTTTAATATGTTTTAATCTTAAAATCAGCACATTTTTATTGACCAACCAGAAGAAGGAAAAAAGGACTCGCTTGATAAGGATTCACAAATTAACAAGACACCAGGGAAGATGCCAGCCACCTCTCTCAGGTGAGACCCCAGTTTGACAGGAATACTGGGGACTACGCAGGCCTGGCCTGGGCACCACACAGCCCTGTGTCCTGGCAGCCAAGGGGCTGCTGTACTGCTCGCCTCGTTCAGGGGGCCGACCACACAGCGGCCGCTGTCCTGTCCAGGGTGCTGCGACAGTCAGTATGGGGGTCTCACCTGCAGCTATGCGGGGCTCCTAGCTGCGTTACACCTTCACCTCAGTTCAGACAGATTCAAGATGTACTTTCTGCCTCATCCTTCACGATCTAACAGTCAGGTGGTGGTGTCTGTTTAGTATTTTTCAGGGCGTGCTTATCACGTACAATCTGTCAATCAGACAGACTCAGACGTACGGGTTCACCTACAAGTGCATGTGGCTTTTTCTTTACTCATTTAACAAACACCACATTTGTTGAGTTCTTCCCATGCGTCCAGCATGGCTCCGGGCATTGATTGCAACAGGAACAAATGGACAGCACTGTCTGCCCACAAGGAAGGTGCACTCAGGTGAAGGAAGACAGACAGACGGGCACCTAAGCACAGAAGCAAGTTAGTCTTGCAGACCATAGCAAGGAAGGATGTGGGCTTTCACACATGTGACACCATCTGAGGGCATGGGAGGAGTCCACGGGCGCAGCTTTCCTCTGTGGGCGCTGGTCTCCCCCAGCTTTGTGGATGGCTGCTGCCATCAAGAGAGGGCGTGGGAGCCGGCCTGGTGGCTCAGGAGGTTGGAGCGCCAGGCTCCTGACTCCGAGGGCTGCTGGTTAAATTCCTACATGGGCCAGTGGGCTCTCAATCACAAGGTTGTGGGTTCAACTCCTTGAGTCCCAACTTCTTGAGTCCCGCAAGGGATGGTGGGCTCTGCCCCCTGCAACTAAGATTGAACACGGCACCTTGAGCTGAGCTCCCACATGGCTAGTTGGTTGGAGCGCATCCTCTCAACCACAAAGTTGCCGGTTCGACTCCCACAAGAGATGGTGGGCAGTGCCCCCTGCAACTAGCAGCGGCAACTGGACCTGGAGCTGAGCTGCGCCCTCCACAACTAAGACTTGTTGTCTTAGAAAGGACAACAACTTGACTTGGAAAAAAGTCCTGAAAGTACACACTGTTCCCCAATAAAGTCCCAACACTGTTCCCCAATAAAGTCCCCAATAAAATCTTTAAAAGAAAAAAAAAAGAGGGCATGGATTCCCCTGTCCCTTGCATCTCAGCAGCACTGTGACTTGTTCTGACTCATAGAATGGGACACAGTGGAATTCTGGGACTTGCAAGCCCAGGCCTTAAGAGGACAACCAGTTTCTGCTTCCTCTGTCTTAGAAAACAACCACCTGTAGGAAGCATGGCTACCCTGCCAAGGCGGGGGAGGGGGAGAGGAAAGAAGACGTCTAAACCTGCTCAGACGTACTAGAGTCAGGCCAGCTCACAACCACGTGAATGCTGGGGACACCAACAAAAGAATCCTCCCCCTGAGCCTCAACCGACCCTTAGAAATAATGGTGTTGTTGTTGGAAGCCACTAAGCTTCAGGGCATTTTGTCACTGCAATGGATGCTGGGAGCCCTGCAGAGGGTTCCTCTGGCTCTTGTCTTAAGACTAGACTCCATGAGTGCATGCTGGAGGGGAGGGGCCGCAAAAGCAGTGAATGTGACAAGATGTGAGCCCGGCCTGGACCTGGCAGTCGTAAACGCATCGAGGTGGTCACAGGTGGTCAGATTCTGGAGAGAGCTGCTGCAGTCGGATTCCACTTCTGTGAAGCTGAACATGGCAGGACTCGGCTGTAGCTTCCTCTGGACGTGACCTGAAGGGAGCAATGCGATTGCTAACTGACGGTATGTGAGGTGTGACGGCAAAAGACAAGTCGAGGACAAAGGGGACCTCAACACTTGCCAGCTCATTCTCCCTCACTGGCAGCAGCCCAGATATCGTCCAAATTCTACCCTGGCAGGGGCACAGCCTGAGAGCCACAGGCCAGCCGTCCCCGAGACTGGCTGTGCCAGGCGTGCTTGCCCTCGGAAGCTAAGGCTCCGGGAGCGAGCAGGGCCGGGAGGAGTCACCTGTCACCTGAGAACACTCAGGCAAGTTGGAGTTCCTGACAACCCGCGTGCAGGTGCAGAGCCCGCAGGGCGGGCAGAGGAAAACTCCTTACTCTTGCAGAGTCATCAGGAGGTTTCTTGGAGATGAATGTCGACCGTGGCTTCTTTCCAAAAGCTAACAAAGGATGGGGTCCCTTCTTGTCCTCAGGGAGAGCCAGTGAGGACTGTCATCGGGGACGCCAAACCCGGAGTCCACGTCTCCCTGGACATTCCTCCCAGAAGCTCAGGTCCTGGGACCCTGGGGTCTGCCTGCCTCCTTGGGGCATCAGCTTGTCACTCCTCTGGCTCCCCTACGAGTCATTCACTCAGTGCCTCTTCACAGGGCACCTGCTCTGGACCAGCAGCATCTGTGTCCTGCATATCTGAAGGGAGTTCTTTATCAAGAGTCGGAAAACATATTCAAATCTGGCTCTTTGAAGATGAGCAGGTTGTAAAATTATCTGACATGCTGTGTCCATCCGAGAGCCACCATGGCGGTCCCCAGAGCCCCTCACAATCTCTTTTCTCAGAAGTCTCTTCTCTAACAGGGTTTATAAGATGATAGAAACGTTCTTTATTTTCCGTTTCAATCCTTTTTCCTCTGCTCCCCTTCCTTCCTTTTCTCCCCCAAAGTCTCCTCCCATCTCCTGCACCAGCGTCTCCCCCGAGCCCACCGTGTGCCGGTGCATCTCAGGCTGAACCTCAGTCAACTGAGCAGTGAGACACACCTTGGGGAACAATGACAGCACCGACTGTGCTTTCTGAAAGGACCACAGACTTGCTGTCGATTGTGCGCGTGCTCTGCAAACATTAGCAGGTGTCACTATTAATATCAGGATTTGGGAGTGAAGGAAAAACCACCGAGGACTCACGTCCTGTGCAGCTGACTGGATTTGAAGCACATTGAAGCTCCTCTGGGGACCGGTTCCGGTCACTACGCCGTGCTCAGTGGGCCTGGGTTGTGTTCTAGGAAGGGCTGATGGGGTGAGTTACACAGGGTCTTGTTCACCCACATGAGAAGTCTCCTCCCATATCTGCCCACGTGCAGCCAGTAGGAAACACACGTCAGCAGAGTCGCCCGTGCAGCCCGCAGGCTCAGATTCGGGGCTGATGTCGTCAGGCTTAGCGTTAGCACAAAAAGAACAGCTTAATTGCAAAGGAACTCCCTACAAACATGAGCTGCTGGTCACCAGGTGCCAGGACAAGAAAATTCAGTCCCACCAGTGAAGAAACTACTTAGAACCTGGGCACCTGACAGCTGATAGGGTGTACGTGTTCGACAGCAAGGCAAGGGAGGGTGATGAGGAGGGGACGGGGTACCCCCACCTCTGGGGTTGGGGCGCAAACCAGAAGAGGATCACTCTCAGAAACAAGCCCTAGGGTGCAGGACTTTAAGACAGGCAGGCAATCAGGGCAGGGCCAGAAGTGGGGCTCCAAGCTCCTGATAATTAAATCAGGACAGTCACACACCTGAGCGGGGTTACTGCCCGGGGTCCCGGTGGTCACACTCCAGCTGCTGCACAGTCACCTGGGCAGCTCAGGAAAAACAGATGGCCGGCCCCACCCCAGAGGGTGTGATTCAGTGGGCCTGAGAATCTGCATGTCTAAGGCGTTCCCAGGGGCGCTGAGCTGGTCAGGACCACTCTAGGTGACCCACGGATACAGTGTATGGACTGGGACTGGTGTGCTATTGTCTGATGATGCTGTAGAATCCAGCCCACCACACTTAGGAAAGCCCAGGTTTGCTGATGCTTTGTGCCCACGGGTAACATTACATCATCCCCTCGTGACGCGAGTCCACCCCTCGAGGCGAGGGCTTGGTGTTGACCGTGAATTCAGAGTAGCTGGCAAAGGGGGCTCAACTTACATGAAATGACAAACGACTCAGTTTAGACTGTCACGGTGGTTCCCGAATGCAGAAAGTGTGGCCATTCTGTCTGTGCCAGGCAAGGCCTCTGCGTATAATTACTGGTAACATAGAGGAATGAGTACGGTGATAAGGTACTTAGGGATCAATCACAAGTGCCTTCCCAATACAATCCAACCAGAGGCCCAGAGTATGAAGCCTTTCATTCCAGTCACAGTATGGAGCCTTTCATTTCAAGTGCACTTTTAAAAGGACAGTTCCCACGGAGATTTTCTTTTTCCTAGCCAACGAAAGCCCATGTTCTCTACTGAAAGTGCCACTAAGGAGTTGGGTGTGTCTGGGTTTCAGGGAGGTGACATGTGGCCACCCAAATGGGACCTACGGCCACATGGGCCCAAGTTGCTCACAATCCACGTGACCTGGCTTTGGTATTTCAAGGGTATTTCTCCAGGATTGTTGAAGTTCAAGCAATAAAGCACATGCAAGTCTGATTGGTTAAATTTCACCCAGCACCTCACACCAGCCACCGCAGGCTCACAGCCCCTGAGTCGCAGCCCACAGAAACTGCAGCCCTGTGCAACACGTCTTTAGAAAGAAAACGTGAAACTACACAGGCAGAAATTGTAAAACTAGACACGGTGACATCTGCAGACTCATGCATGAAACTACGCAGGCTGGCCACATCCCACTCTTATTTTCTATTTTTCTTTAATGTTCTCCTGGGTCATTTCCCTCAAGGACGTCTTGTCCACACTTACTTGTCCTCTCTATTGACAAGTTGTTAGAGCAATCTCCTTAAATTCATTTTGGATTTAATTTCAAGTGGCACTTCTCCTTTTCATGTTAAAAAGGGTCTTGCCTCATTTAAGTTTATTTTTTCTCACCTTTCTGTGAACAGTCTCCTCCTAGGGTCAGCTTTGGGTAACAATGTTGAATCAAAGATCTGTTTGCCTTAATGCAGGCAAACCAAACAGGGGCTCCCTGGTGACAGAGATTCCGGGGCCAGATGAAAGGCCAGGATGCTTTCTCACAGCTTGGTGCCAGCTGCACTGACCAGCTTCCAAATTCACCTGCAGAGCCCTTCTGCACAAAGGTTTCTGGTAGAAACTCTTACATGGAACAAAAAGTAATGATCAGGAAGGGACCTTCAGACTCAAGTGTCGCGTTATATTTTTTTAATTGGAAAATTTACAAAGAAGTCATTCTATTTTCAGCATACCTTTAAGTGTTGTGTTCTATGGTTTATAGTTTTGTTTTGTGTTTAGTATAGACTTTATCTTTTTAGAGCAATTTTGGGTTTACAAAAAAATTGAGAGAAAGAAACAGAGATTTTGCACAGCCTCCCCCAAAATCCAAACCACTCACCACACAGGTACATTTGGTACTAGGTATGAGCCTATGATAACACAAAGCCTGTAGTTTACCTTGGCGTTCACTCTCGGTGGTGGACATTTTATGGGTTTGGACAAGTGTATAATGACATATATTTGACATTATAATATTAAACAGTATTGTCACTGCCCTAAAAATCCTCTGTGCTCTGCCTATTCATCGCTGCCCCCCTTCCTCCCCACCTTTCCCCACAACCACTGATCTTTTTACTGTCTTTGTATTTTGTCTTTTCCAGAATGTCACATAGTTGGAATTATACAGTATGATTCCATACAGCCGTTACAGATTGGCTTCTTTCACTCAGTAATATGCATTTAAGGTTTCTCTGTGTCCTGGGATTTCAGGTCAAGGTGCCGAGTAGGTAAGTCTCCTCCTCCCACAATCACACCAGAATCACAACTAAACCACAGCACAACCATCACTGAGAAGCACCTGAAATCTGGCTGAACCAAAGCCCTACAACTAAGGACACACAGAAGAAGCCACTTCTAAACTGGTAGGAGGGCCAGAGACGCAAACCACACTGGTCCCACACCCGTGTGTGACCATAAAAAACTGGGGGGATATCTTGGCTGAGGAGATACCCCCTGAGGAGTGACCCCCAGTCCCACACCAGGCTCCCCAGCCCAGGGTTCCAGTGACAGGAGGGAAAGTCCCCACGACTTATGGCTGTGAAAACCAGCAGAAATTGTGTCTGAGTGAGATGGAGAGTGGCTGGAGTCCCAGGCATTTCTTTCAAACGGCCTGTGCATGGACTTACTTGCTGACCGACTCACTCGCTCTGAGCTCCAGAACTGGGGCAGCAGCTCAAAAGGCACCAGGGACATACAGGGAGGAACTGAATTGTCTGGCTCCAGGCCGAGGGCTGGAGGGGCAGCTTTCTTCCCGACAGAAGAGCTGGGAGAGACCATAGTTTCCTTGTTGAGCCTTCCCCCCTCTCAGCAGGCAGACACAGGTGGCCACTATATCTGAGTCTCCATCAGCCTGGCTGACAACCATTCATTCATGCCACTCTGGTGATTACCTGAGACCCCACCCCACCCAAGTTGCGGCCCCACCCAAGCTGCTTCCAGTGGCCTTTCAATACAAACAGTCTGTTTTGGCTCATGCTACAGATTTTCCTAAAACCTCTCAAAGGTTCACAAACCCCAAACAAGCAGTGTCTGTCCTTGGCATGTCTCATACATCTTGCTAAGCAGTCATGAGCATGGCATTGGCGGCAGCTGGCCTCAGTTTACAGCTCAGCCTCTCCCAGGTACCTCCAAGCCCAGCACAGTTGACAGCCGTTTGCTGTGCTGGGCTAACACACATCCACGCTGTGCTAACACACAGGGTTCTGCTCTGCTAACTGGTTACCCTGGGCAAGTGAGTAATCAGTTGTCCTAAGTTTCCATTTCCTCACCTGCAAAATGGGTTTGCTAAAAAATAGTAGGTATACCATTTCACAGGGTTCGTGTAAGGATTAATTGGGATAATTCATGCACATTGCTTAAAACATCAAATAAATTTGCAGCGTAATTATTTTAGTCATTTGCATAGCCCATCTTATTGCTTTAACATAAGATAAGAACCATTTTTCTCCTTATTATGATATTTTATATAGGACGTATTTCATTAGTTCATCTCTAAAGCCTTTCCCCACAGCACTGTCAAATAAGTCTCATTTAAATTCAGCTGTGCTTTTTTAATATATAAATTAATGTTAATATCTCCTACAAAGCTG
Organism: Rhinolophus hipposideros; assembly: GCF_964194185.1. Classification (NCBI taxonomy): domain Eukaryota; kingdom Metazoa; phylum Chordata; class Mammalia; order Chiroptera; family Rhinolophidae; genus Rhinolophus; species Rhinolophus hipposideros. The sequence continues at coordinate 2,564,992 of NC_138049.1, read as the reverse complement.
TGAAATAGAAAACTCTAATTGCAGCATTCCACATTAACAAGCACTTACATAAGTTTCATGGTTTCTGGTTTATGAACTTATGTATACATACATTCAAGCGGTCTTCTCACCACGGGGTTTTCTGTATCGTGAGTTGTCACATTGTGTATTTTTATTTTTCTAGTTGTTTTTTCTCTCCATTTAGAAGATAATACACTTTTAGTTGAGTGGAATATTAGCATTCAGTTAGGTCAACGTCCCTCTCAAAACTGAAATCCCTGGTGGGAGCAGGGTAGGATGACAGGGTTAGGTTTAGGTTTGCACACTAAGTTACCAAAGGTAGGCCAGGCCCAAAGATACACCTTAGCCATTAAATAAAAAATTCCCTCTCATATAGAATTGAAATTGACTTCTGTGTAATTACTTCCCATCGGCTCTAGTCTGGTCTCCGAAGCTACTTAGGATAAATATGAAATATGTGTGAAATGTGCTTATGGGACTATGAAATCCACATGAGAACCCCAAGTGTCTGGGGCCGATTATGCTCCCTTTCGGTGTGCCTTCCCATGCTCAGGTAAGCCTGTTTAAGTCTTTCCTGTGTGAAAGTTTCTAGAGTCTTATCACCCAGCTGAGCTTTCTTTTTAAAAAGGGACTACATTTTCATCCTCATCTTGAAACTGTCACAGAATCTTGTGAGTCGTCTACCAAAATCTTTCCCACTCTGGCCAGAGTAAATACTTCTACACACATGCATGTGTGTGTGGACAAAAAAAAACTGCTTTCAGTTCTTCCTTGAATACAGAGAGATGACCAGAAATCATTGATATCCAAAACACTTTTCATTTCTTCACTTTCTGCAGAGACAATAAAGCCTTACCTTCAGGTGGATCGTGATTTGTTTTTTCAAAAGCTCCATATTTCTAACATTATTTGCGAAAAGTACCTTTCCTTGCTCAAGATGCAAGATTTATCTTGACTGAAAAGTGTTAAATGGAATTTGAGTCTACAGTCATGAGACCATTTTGTCCTTTCTCCGGAGAATGCACTGCATCAGAGCTTCAGACAAATGTTTGCTGCAAATTAAACTTTCACCATCTCCAGCTAGCTGACAGAGTGGCCCCCAAAACACTGCCCTGTCTCGCAGATTGAGAACGATGTGCTCCTGGCACCCAGGTGTGCTCCTGGCAGCCAGGTGTGAAGGCCCAGCGGTCCCAGCTCATCTGGAGGGTGCCGTGAACGGTACACCACCCAGGCACCAACGGGAGATGAGAAGAAACCAGAAAGCCAGCCCCCCTCCAAACAGCCATGGTTCCCAGATGTTCCCAAACAATTTTCTGGTGAAGAAAAAGTTCAGGACACAACATAGCAAGTTGTTTAACAAAAGAATTTGATAAAACCATGGTCAAAAAATAAAATGCTTTGCAAACAGCCTTCATTTTTATCTTTAAACAAATCTATGCCAGGTTCAGACGTTCCTGTCATAATACCTTCATAAAATCGGCATCATTATCAGCATTTTCTAGATAAACTAGGGAACTGAGGACCTGCTCAAATCACCTATAAAGAAACAAGACAAGGAGTCAGACCCAGATTTTCTTACTCCAGGACTGAGCTCGTCCCTTTATCCTGCCGCTGCATATGAGCATACAAGTAAAAATCCTACTCTGTGAACCAAGGCAAAAATGACCTTAATTTTGAAATCTCACAGGTAAAGTGCACGTATTAAGATACATCTCATAACATTCATAATATCCTAGATCCTTCTGTCTTCAGTTTCCAAATTGTGCCACATTAGCTTGATGAAGATGTTTCCTTAGCTTTGGGATGACAGTTAGAATGCCACTCGGGGAGGAAGGGAGAGACACAGAAGAGGCAAAGAAAGACGGGCAGCACACATCCTCCAGAAGCCCATTGCCATGTCCCGTGGCACGGGGGCCGGGACTGAAAGAGCACACTAGCTGACATGAGCTCAGAAGACCAGGACAAGCATCCTCCTTTGTACGAAAGCAAATCCTTTAAGACCATACCCAAACCTGCTTCCCATAGAATAAAACTTAGCTCATGTTCACCCTGATTTACTAGGTTGGTGCAAAAGTCATTGCTGTTTAAAAGGTTACAAATCATTTAAAATAATTGCAAAAACTTCAATTATGGGCCGGCTGGGTGGCTCAGGTGGTTGGAGCGCCGTGCTCCTAATGAGATCAAGGGTTTGATTCCCAAATGTGCCAGTGAGCTCCGCCCTCTGCAGCTAAGACTGTTAACAACAGCTCTCCCTAGAGCTGGGCTGCGGAGAGCAGCTGGAGGTGGTGTGAGCTGCCATGAGTGGCCAACCAATGACTGGCAACCAACAGCCCTGGGGGGGTATGGGAGGGGAGCGCAAGGCTCATAACACCAGCATGGATCAGGGAGCTTTGTCCTACACAACTAGACTGAGAAACAACAGCTTGAACTGGGGGAAGGGGGAGGCGGAAGAAAGGGGGGAAAAGAAAATAAACCACAATTACTTTTGCACCAACCTAATATATCATAAAGAACAAGACTCATTTAGTTTCTTTCTCTCCAAACTTATGTTTCTTTTTGGCGACTTTTATGCTTGTTGAGTGGTTTTCAGTGAGTGTTTGATCTCCCCAGACACATTATTTTTTCTTCGGAGGTAGGGACCATGATCGTCTCCCTTTATATCATCCAAATGAAACGATTTGTGTGATGCAAAATATGACTTTGCATACAATAAGAATTTTAACATGCTTATTACACTAATCACTGAAAATGAATCTTTTAATTCTAAGTAACTCAAAAGCTTGGAACATAGTAGACATGCAAAAGAAAATTCCCTAATGGAAACTAAAAGTGTTAGAAACACATTTGTCATCAATATGAGAAATCTTACTTCTTTCCTCTGATCAGCATTGACCAACAGACCAACAGCATTCTCCTAGGAGCAGCCCAGGTGGTTCAGGAGGAGACCCTGGAAAGAGACATTTTACACTTATGAAGAACCAGTTTGTTCATGTGGTAATAGAACCGTAGCATTTGATATTATAAATTTTCATTACCCTATAAATAGAAAAAATATGAATTCACACTGAGATATATTGATTAAAATTTTAAGATCAAGTTTAACATTTAAACAATAAATTCTTCCTTTTGGCATAAAACTTGAAATTTACAATCCTTTCAACTATGCAAGATTTAATTCTTGTATTTGAATATTTAACAATACTACTTATATACATAAGTGCTGATAGATTTTTTATTTACCTTCGTATCAAAGTCAAAAATTATATCAATATGTTTTAATTCTTAAAATTCTGGGGAAAAAATGAATTTATTTTGCTAAAACAAAAGTACATTTTATATATATATAGAGGGTGCCAAAAAATGTACACACATTTTAAGAAAGGAAAACTGTATTAAAACTGTAATACTCAATATATACCAATAACAAAAGATGAATACAAGTCACGTTTGACTTCTGCAATGACAAGAGGTGCTCAAAGTGGTTCCCATCAGCATCCAGACACTTCTGATTACAGTGAACTACTGCTTGAGCATAGATGACATCTCTTAAAATGGGTATATATATATTTTTTGGCACCCCGGGTATATATCATTTAAATAGTCTAAAGTTAAAAATAAATAAATAGGGCCGGCCCGGTGGCTCAGGCGGTTAGAGCTCCATGCTCCTAACTCCGAAGGCCGCAGGTTCAATTCCCACATGGACCAGTGGGCTCTCAATCACAAGGTTGCTGGTTTAACTCCCATAAGGGATGGTGGGCTGAGCCCCCTGCAACTAACAATGGCAACTGGACCAGGAGCTGAGCTGTACCCTCCACAACTAAGACTAAAAGGACAACAACTTGAAGCGGAACAGCACCCTCCACAACTAAGATTGAAAGGACAACAACTTGACTTGGAAAAAAGTCCTGGAAGTACACACTGTTCCCCAATAAAGTCCTGTTCCCCTTCCCCAATAAAATCTTAAATAAATAAATATTCCAAAATTATAGCAAACATTTGTAGACATGTATCTGGATCAAAGTCCTGCATTTTCTAGAAAATGGTGCTGCTCCTTCTGTGAATATTTCTGAACACACTGCTAATCTGGGTGCTCAGATTCCTTCAAGCTAGACACCTAAGTTCAGTGTTAGGACGATAACAGATCTTTGATTAAGAATTGACCATTGAAAGTTCCAGTGGAGGGTAGGACACCACGCTGGTCTGTTACAAAACAGAAAACAATGACTAACAGTGGACAGGAGTGTCTTGAGAACAGATGCTCTTCTGCACTGATGACAGAGCTTCCACATTTCACGCTCACACATCTGTGGTCTCAACAGTGAGAATGGGTTTTCTGCTCCACTACCTCTTAGCTCTACATTAAACCCTCCGTTAAGCTGTCCAAACTTCCTGCGTCCATCCAAAAAGTGCCAGGTTCTGAGCACCCAGGATGGAAGTCTTGTTTACACATATACAAGGGTGTTCAGAGTGGACATGCCCAAACCACGCCCAAACCATGCATTCAACAGTGACCAGCTCCAAACTGGGAGGCACTTTCTCAGGAGGTGGGCACACCAGCCCCCTCCCCACCAGGTGACCTGCCTGGATATGAAAAGGCTCCGGGGCCTGGTGCTCCAGCACACCACTCCAAATTTGCACTTGAAGCTTTCTGTTCTAAAAAGTGTCATTCTACTAACAATGTTTAAATCTGCTCCGGAAATTAACTTTGCATGTTACATGGAAAAAGCGCACAAATCACTTATAAAATCTGTGAGTTTGAACAAAATTTCTTCAGACACATTTTTATAGAAACAGCACAGACCGATATTATGGGGGCACGTGAAAGATAATATTGCCTGTAAAACCCAGAACACAGGTTAGAGAAGAAAGCCTAGAATATCCATTCAGGATATTAATGTGAATGCATAATTAATAAAAGATGACGCCAACCTAAAACTACTTTGCCTCAGCATTTGGCCAAAAGGTAGTAGGTACGCCATTTCCCAGGGTTTACATACCAGCATTGCCTAGACCAGTGCCTGATGAAACGCCGTAAGTGTTTGTGCCAGGACGCAGGAGGACTCATCATAGAGAACGACAGGCCTCATGCGAGGTGTGGTGTCTACTGCATTCTGTGAAGTCCTCAGGTGGGTCACTTGACCCCACTGAGGTATCTGAAAGCACCACAGCTGCCCAGTGGCCTTGCTATGAGTTTCACTCACCTCCAGACTACTGTCCTCTCCGCCTCGCTAAGATTTACGCTTCCATAAGCGCAACGGAGACTGTGCAGATGACACCCACTGTGGTATTACTGTTTTATGACTCGATGAAGCAAATTTAACTTACACAGTTCCTTGCAGCCCTACTTGAAAACCTCATGTCCCCAAACCTCAGACACTTTAGGGGAACACTGGTTTTTCATCCTTTAGGCTATTTATCCATACATTTGTGCACAGCTCTTCGCAGGAAGTAAATGCTCAGCACTTACGGAAATGCATTTCTTCACTTTGGTGAGAGAGACGGGTAATGTGGTGAGGAAATAGCGTGCAGTTTTTTTCTCACTCTGAACTGTAGTTCCTGATGATTATTGCAAGTATCACTGATATTGGGACACTAAAGGAAAATGTCAGACATAGAAGCACTATTTTAAGGTGCTTATTTTATTTTACAATTATATTAAAAAATATAATTTTTTAAAAAATAAAAAATACAGTTTAAAAATCTTTAAAACCCAGCTCTCCTGTACCATGAACCTAACTGTAAGGCAGATTACATCACTGCTTCCCACAACCAACTGCTAAAAAGTGAAAGCATTTATCAAAATCCTGAGGAAAAAAATGGGAAAAACACAAACTTTTAAATTTTATATTCTGGAACTTTTATTTGATTTCTGTCCTACAAGTTCCTCCTGAATCAGCTTCCAAAAATCCTCATAGTTGCCCCTGTTCTCCCAAGATTCCACATTTGGTCTGTTCATTTAGCAAATCTATGATCTCATTTTCAAAAAGAACAGTATATATATATATATATATATATATATATATATATATATATACACACACACACACACACACACACACACAGTATATATATACACACACAGTATATATACAGTATAGATATACTGTACATGTTTCAGTGACATTTTCATTGGCAAATTATGCCAGTAGATAATTTGAAATTTAAATTCCCATTTCTAAGTATCAGAGTATAACATTTAGATAATTTGCAGCTCTGTAATTAGGAAAGGGTTATTTTCAATAGTGACTAATGCCAAAAATGTAACACCTTTGGAAGTCAAAAAAGTAACATCTTTGGAAGTCTCTGTTCCTGAATTCTAGGAGTTCATTTATATTTAAAAATTAAAGGAAACAATTTGAAGGAAGGTAAACTGTCTTGTTTTTTTCCTCTCCTTTTTTCAATCCCAAATAGCAACAGCAGATAGGAATTAACACAAGGGGCATTCTTGGAGAGCGGAGCGGGGGACACAGGAGGGGGTAATAGGCAGGGAGGAGCAGGTTTGGGGACAGTGAGATGACAGAGGCAAAGACACCTTTTCCTTAAAATTCAATTCTAACTTTATCTCCCTTTGACATGGAGACTTTAGAATTGTCACACACCATAAACTGACTGTCACACATGAATATGCTGCCTGTGATAATAAATGCTGTATTTGCCGGTTTGGTAGAAAACAGGCATGGGGGTTCTCACCTCTTTTAAATATCATTTCACCGCTTGGAAGTTGGGAGTACTTGTCAAAGTGATAAGGTCTGTTTTAGGAAGTATAACTAGATATATGGAACAGCTTCTTTAAAAGAGCGACACCTCCTCTCTCCCTCCCCCAAGAACTCTCTAATTCACCCAGAGATTTATGACTTGAAGGTGGGATTTTCCACGTACAGGAAGCACAGGGCTCTAAAAAGGTGTTTTTGGGTGATGCACACAAAGCTGACATCGGCACCAGTCAGACAATGGTTTAGTCTAATTTCTAGAGCAATTCCTCAGTCGCGCGTGGAGACTGGAATCCCGCAGCCGCCCGGGGCGGTGGCCCAACAGGTGGGGGTCCCTCCCTCTCTCGAAGGGAAGAGCTGTCGTTCACCTGTGCTGTTCCCGGCTCTGCTCAGAACAGAGCAACCTTAAGATGGATGGAGCCCCCAGGAAGTGTAGGGGTGTGGGGGCCATGGGGTTTGGGTCTCCCCTTCGGTGCAGTTCCCAGCAGGTCACGAGTCTGCGAGGAGCTGATGGCGGGGCGGCCTTACTCCTGCCTAACCCCAGGCAGAGGGACTCCCAGAGCAAAGACTAGTCCAGATGGGCTGGGGGGGTTGGTCCCCCCAATTCCTGAGTCGTTCGGAGACGGGACACACAGAATAAGTCGGCGACGCGAATGCCTGCCCCGGCACTCCCAGCCCCGCGCCAGCCAGGGAGGCGCGGGGGCGCGGGGGGGGGGGGGGGGTGTCGCGGGGGGGGGTTGTCGCGGGGGGGTACGGGGAGGGGCGCGGGGGGGGCACGGGGCGCGGGGGAGGTGGGGGGGCGCGGGGGGGCGCGGGGGGTGGGGGGGCGGGGTGGGGGGGAGGTGGGGGGACGCGGGGGGGGCGGGGGCGCGGGGCGCGGGGGGAGGTGGGGGGCGGGGTGGGGGGCGCGCGTCCAGCTCTAGAGCGCGCTGCACAGAAGGAAAGAGAAGTCGCGGTCAGTCTGCGGCGGTAGCTGGGAGACACAGGCGAAAACAAATGACGAGTAAACACCCAGCCACAGGAAGCCATTAAGCAGAGTGGGCGCTAATGAGCCCGCAGCGGGGCCCCGCCCGCCGAGGAAGCGCCGGGCCGTAAACGCCCGCGGGCCCCGGGCCCCTCCAGCCGGGCCCTGAGAATCCGCAGGTACCGCCATCCGCAGTAAGAAGCCTCCCGGGAAGGAGACTAGAACGCGGGGCTCTGTGATCCCGCACGTTCCCACGTCAGCGCCGGGGCGGGGCCCCCACGCTCCCCACGGTGCGGGCTTAGCCACGCGGGAACGTGAAGACCAGACCCTCAACCCACGTTCCCGGGCGTCTTCCGAAATAGTGTCTCCGGAAAACCACCCTTCTGAATAACCACATGTTCCCGTGTGCTCCCTGAAATTTGAAACCGTTCTTTAGATTTTCTTGTTGGTCCAGTGGCAGTGGTTTGTCAGGCCAGAACTGACGGCCTCCCTTGAACTTTCTGTCTGAACTGTTCGACACACCTTATAGCTGGTTTTCCTCGGGGGGACAGTTCTGTCTGGGATGGGCAGGGGCCTCCTCCCGCCGCATGCCCGCTCTGCCTTCCTGGGCGAGGTCCTGGGAGCAGCGACCCGCGGTCAGCCGGCGCGTCCCTGGGTCCCTGGGTCCCCGGGCCTTGGGGATGCCAGGGTCCTTCCCCCGGGCTTCAGCGCCAGACCGCACACAGAGATGGGCTTATGGACTTAGAGAACTGTGCAAAGAAACTTTCAAGGGAACCGTGCCTTTTAAGCTTGTTTATCTTACACATTTTAGAAAGTAGGTGGGAAAGGGTTTGGGGTGAATTTCAGAACTAGAATGTCTACATATGATGCTTGGACAAGTGTTCCCTAAGCATAACTTAAGACTTGATAATTATTTCTTTATGATTTCTTTCTGTGTGATCAATTCCCTCTGTAAGAAGGAGACAATACATTTCACCACAAATACATCTTTCTGGGTACATAGGAACATACAGACCTTGATAAAGTTCTCTGAGCAGCAATCTTAAAAGGAATTGCAATGCAGCATGCTGTGTCCCAACTAAGGAGATTCTCTTCTGGTTTGTGCCTTTGTGTTTCTGTCGGTTTGTCTTTCTCAAGGAAAATTAATTCAAGTATATTTTCATTGTCATATTTCATGTCTTGTGCCCTGAATATTGAGGTAGAATAGCTTGATTAAGCTTTAATAATGACATCACTCTATGCCACTGATAACTGAACTAGAAAACACTTGTATTATTTTTAGTTGTAAAGCAACATTTTTGGTCCTGACTCTAAAACTTCTCTTTTTGAAAGTTTAACAGTATCTGTGAAGTTGCTCTGCAAACATTAACTGAAGCTCATTCACATCCATTGTAAATGCAGAATACAGTACTCTTTGTGATGCAAATGATCATGGAAATAATAAAAAGAAATAATGTAGCCAATTAACTAGCAAAACTGAAATTATTTTGTATTCACAAAATATTTTTTAAAGGCACTAAAACTATTTGCTGAAAGAAGAAAGGAAAGTGCTTGCATTTCCACTATCTCATGCATTCGACATAATTACAATAAAATTTTAAATATCTAAAAATCCTCATTTTAAAAACGTATTGGTAAAAATAAACAGATGAGTACAACGGGAGGGGGGGAAAGAATGTCCTACCTCTCTAAAGTTTAAAAACTGAAAAAATAAACATAATGTATGGAAAGGACATACATTTGAGGGTCATTCTAATGGGCTCGAATCCAAGCTCTGCCTTTGGGGCAAGTTCCTTAGCCTTTCCAAGTCTTCGACTTTTCAGCTTCAAACCCCACTTACTTGATAATACCCTCCTTAGTGATAATACCTTCCTCCCAACACTGTTCTGAAGGGAGCGCTGTCTGTAAAGTGCCTGGAGCCATCTGGAAAATGGTAGGAAATCAAAGCATATGACATAATCTTTTGTGCCTCGCGAGTCTTTATGTTTTATCTACTAAATTGTATCAACTAAAACTTGAGGGCTAAAACATATACAGGAAAATCACTACGGTGAGCAAACTTGTTTTAAAATCTTAACGTTTATCTAATTCATAAGTGAACTGGGTTATAAATATTCTAAAGATATGCTCGCATTGATAAAAATGATAACTCCAAGCAATAAGCACATAGCCTGTAAAATCTTCCCGATGTACCAGCACCAGACTCTTTATGCTGTTAATGGAATAAATGCATGCATTCTTACCTCCTGCTGTCACAAGGTGTCACAGCTGGAGCAGATTAGAACAGCACACATTTAGGGTGGCCCAGTTTCTAAAGTCCAGGGCATGGCGTAGCTGGGTCTCCTGCTGAGGGTCTCACAAGGCTGCAGCCAAGGTGTTGGCCAGGCTGCGTTCTCATCTGGAGGTCTGACTGGGGAAGCGTGCACAGCCCTGCTCACGAGCATGGTGGCGGCATCCAGCTCTAGGATTTATGGCAGCTGCCTTCTTCAGAGTCCACAGGGGAGTCCAGCCTTACTAGCAAGGTGGAGTCGTACAGAGTGGATCGTCATTCCAACACAGTCTCCATAAGCCAGTCACAGGTCCTGCTTTGTGATTCAGGGTTTGAAGCTCACTGTTCATCTCCTGAAAAGGTCCTTATGTGACTGGACTCTCTGACCTTGGGATTTTTCTAGAAGAGGCCTCATCAAAAAGCTGTGCAGGGGGCGGCCAGATGGCTCAGTTGGTTAGAGCACGAGCTCTCAACAACAAGATTGCCGGTTCCATTCCTGCATGACATGGTGGGCTGCACCCCCTGCAACTAAAGGTTTAAAATGGCAACTGGACTTGGAGCTGAGCTGCGCCCTCCATGACTAGATTAAAGGACAACGACTTGGAGCTGATGGGCCCTGGAGAAACACACTGTTCCCGAATATTCCCCAATAAAATTTTTTTTTTTTTAAATATAGTCATATGTGTTTTTTTTTTTTTTTTTAAAAAGCTGTGCAGTCATATTGTCGGCTTCTTCTCTCAAACATAGCACCTTCATTTTAGCATCATTTGCCACCCAGTGAGATGGACACCTTGATTTCTAACTTCTGGACTCCAGAACCTTGAGAGAATACACTTGTGTCACCAGACACCAGTTGTGTCCCCAGTCACTTGTTATACACACAGTGAACTGAAGACAGATGCAGCTACTTCTTCTTCAAGCCTTTAAACTCTTCTTAGAGTCCCAAGGAGTAATGGACCTGGAGTTACAACAACTGACCGTCTGTGGGTCGTCTTCACTTCCACCAAAACAACGTTTATGTAGCTCTGTTTTAGCACCTATCACATTCCAGGGAGTCTGCCTGCTAATGTGTCTCTGTCCCTCACTGAGCTGAATTCCAGAGAAAGTGTCGTGTTTTGGAATGTGGCCTGTGTCACCAGCCTACCAGAGCTCAAGCCCCAGCTACGCCACCTACTAGCTGGGTTCCTGGGAGGTTACAGGACCTTTCTGTGCTTCATTTTTCCCATCTGCAGATGGGGAGTGACCTGCCCATAGAGATGTGGGGACCAAGTGCACGGACGTAAGCCAAGTGCCTAAAAGAGCGCCAGTTCCATGCTGCAGCAGTCTCCCTGTAATCATGTGTGCTGAGGAGGCAAACATTTGTCCAACGAGCTATCATTTAACATTATGTCCTAAATGTTCTATTCATTTGAGTATTTAAAAAAAAAAAAAAAGCTGTGGTTTTCTTGTGTGTGCCTGTCTGTGTACCATAAGCCACATCAAATTCATTCAGGCACTATGTATCAATTAAAAACAGAGAAGGGGGCCGGCCCGGTGGCTCAGGCGGTTAGAGCTCCATCCTCCTAACTCTGAAGGCTGCCGGTTCGATTCCCACATGGGCCAGTGGGCTCTCAAAAAAAAAAAAAAAAAAAAATTAAAAAAAAAAAAAAACAGAGAAGGATTTACAAGGCCCCTTTCTACTCAAGAAAGCTAACAAGTAAAACTTCAGCTGTGCAAAAGCTCAGGGGGACGAGACAAGTAGGACAGTCAGCATGCCTAGGTAACAGGATTTAAAAATAAGATTTAAACCATGGCGTTCATTTTTCAACTTGATATTTTCAAAACTGCATCAGCTGCTTCCCTGGTTTTTTCTTTTTCACTGTAGGTTATTGTGGTTTGTTTCATAAAAGTGAACTTGGAAGACTAAATCATGACGTCTTCACTTCCCTCGATATCTCCTGTATTTCTAGCATAATCAGTGATTTCCACTAACTGGGTACCGACCAAGTTCCAGGCACTCTGCTGGTCTCCACCATCCTCACTTAATTACTTAATTTCCGGAACATGTCATACGTCAACCGTTCTGCCCTCTAGGTCAGTTTAATTCACTACGTACCCACAGCAGCCTTGCAAAGTAGATTTTTGTTTTATAGGTGAGAAAACTGACACTCAGTAAAGAAACTAGGACCAGGTCTCAGGGTAACCCCCGCCTAGGCTGGGCTCACTGCTGCCACTCCCTGTCCATCTTGTGACATCTGCAGTTGACCTAGTAGGAGGTGGTGTGCACAGCTTGTTGTTTTGATATTTTAATTACATTGTTGCACATTTCCATGAGCGCAGGTTTTATGTAATTATTAGGGTCACATTATTACATCCTATCAGCTACTTCGATTCAGCTAATGTCCATTCAGTGAATATTTATTGATTGTTTATATGCCGTGTCCTGTCAAATGCTGGGGAATTAAGATAGGGTTTCTGTCCTCAAGCTTTCATCTAGCCCAGAGACAAACGTTATGTGAAAAAAGAAGTGTGATGCCTGGCGATACGTGCATTTACCAATGATGGACATGGAGTTGTCACTGACGTGGCCATTCTTACAAAGGTCTTCTCTCTACCCCGGATTGTCATTTCATAGGGGGACTGCTAGGTCGGAGGTGAGGACAATTGCAGAGCACAACCTGATGGCCACACTGCTTTCCCCACATGGCCTGTCCAAGTTGGGGATTTTTATTTTAGCTACTTGATAGTAAAACGGTAATAACTCAAGTGACTGTAATTTAAATTTCCTAGTGGAGTTGAACTTTTTTATGTAGACGTCCATTCTTTCTGTTCCCTCATGTCCGAGTTCTAGCTCCAGTTCTGCCATGAGTCAACTGGAAAGAGAATAATAAAACCGTCCCTCTGTACCTCATTGTGTGGTTACAAAGCTTAATACAATCTGTAAACACACACGGTTATTGCTGATGTGGGACCATTAGCATGCTTTGAGGACTTGTTTAGCAAAGTATGGATTATATATGCATTAATATCAATTCATATACATTTTGGATATAAACTTTTATCACATTTATTATGTTTACATTTCATTTTCTTATAACATGAAGTTTCTTTTCATTGTGTATAAAGGTTTTCATAATGTTATTGGGTTAAACTTAACTGCTATGTCTCTGATTACATCATTTATATCCAATAGGCAAAAATTAATTTCTCCTCCATTACCAAGATGAACAAATTGCCCCCCCCCCAAAAAAAAAAGTGCTGTTCACTTCCCTTATAACTGGCATATAGTATTTAAAGTGCAAATCAAAGTTAAGACATTTATTCTATATCACTTCCCTTCTCCACCAGTTTGTTCCTCTGGATTTGTTGTATGTTAAACTTATATAACTTTGGGTTTCTTTCTGCACTTGATTTGTGTGGCCTGCGTTTAGCAGTGCTAAGTACTGAAATGCAGCATCTCAATTTGACTCTGTTCATTGTTTTGCAAAATACAGTGTAATTTTTCCTGGTATATGGTTTTCTCCATTGCGTTCAAGTTCACAGGAAGTTATGTACTAGACTCCCTGACACAAAGCACCATTTTGATCAAGTTATCGGTTATTTTGATGTTTTGTAGGCAAAGCCCATGAAACCAATATTTATTATGCACCTAATGTATGGAAAAGTAGCAGAAGAAATAGAATTTCCTATTATTTTTTAAAACCATTCAATTATTTCCAGTACCAAAAATAATTATTTAATTATAAGCACTTTTTGCCATGACTAATATGTATATATTTCATTAATTATAAATATCTTCAAGTATAATTATTAATAAATCAATGCCCACTTGGAAAATGTTTGCTGAAAATAATGAGATGATCTTTCAAACCCATCAAAATCTGTCCAACGCTCACACTTTTACTTAAGCCTCACTTTCTATTAAATTATTCACATTTATCATATTAAAATACCATTTATCATGGTAATTATTGACTGAGAGACGGAGTTTATAGAGTTCCAATTCTATAACAAAGGCAAGGTGATGGTTTCAGAAATGGGAAAGGTTACAAGTGTGCCCTCTTCAGGCTTAAAACCGGGGATCCTGAAATCCTAAACCGGCCCTTCCTTTCTGGGGATGAAGGCTGGGAAACCCCGTTAGGCAGACTGAGTTGGGGTGTGACTGCTGTCTTTTATTTGGGCTCCCAAGTCCTGGCCATACCAAGTGGGTGGAATGACCATCGGAGCTGTTAATAGAACTGTGACACCACGGTCCTTCCAGAATGGATGGGCAGAGGCCTGTGGCCCAGTCTTCCAAAAATAACGTAGCTCTGCATTTCTCTAAACTAGCCCTTTCCTCTAAACTAGAGACCTGCTGCCCTTAACAACCAATGCCAGCGTCAGTATGCTGCAGATGACAACATAAGCGGCACACATGCTAACAACTTCTTAGAAAGAAAAAAAAGGGGGGATGGGGGCGTTGAATTTCCCTCCACAGAGAGCCGTGCCCAGGAAACACATTTGCAGGCCTGGTCTTGGCCGTACATCCTAGGGGCCTGAGGGGAATGGGGACATGGTGGGGTCAGTGCCGCAGCAGTGCCCACTAGGCGTGAGAAATCTCTAAGTTACACTCTTGCTCTGCTATTTCAACAGTTGGCTTGGCCTCAGTATCTATTAATTTGGTTAAACATGGAAGTTTAGATCCTATAAATGAAGGGAAAAATCAAAACCACGAAAAAGTTAAAACAAATTCCAATTTAGCAATTTAGCAAATGTAACACAATAAAAGTCATCATCACATATCCTTTAAAAATGTCATCTCATTCTCAATCTCTGGCTAAAGGACTTCAAAACAGAAATGCTCAACAACAACAAAAGTCAAGGAAATATACTATTGAGAAAATAATCGTTTTAAAGTTCAACTAATTCAAACCAACGTACATTTATTAAGAGCCTACAATAAATTCATGTCATAAGTGTAATTAAGTAATGAAATAAACACATAGCTTGATACCGCTGTTTGATTACACACACCCCCCAAGTGCCTCTGTGAGCCCCTGGGGTGGGGAGAGACACATTGTCCCCCCGTAAGTCACTCAGCTTCTAGCTGTTACTTCTTCTAACTGGAGAAAACAAGTCCTTTTTCCGGAACCAATTGAAAAATTCCTCCTTCTTCCTTATAAAGTCCTATGAATCCATGACCTCCTCCTCATCTTTACATACCTCCAGCATTAAGTAAGGGGTTATGTGGTAAAAACAAAAATGATTATGTGGACCTTCGTTATGCTACAGAATATACCTTTTTATACTTCTGTGCAACATATATAGCTTATGCCCAGAAAAGAAACAAAAACAATTTTTTTGGTTGCCTTTTGCCAAATGACACCATATCCTTTTCAAACAGGTGTGTTTGTATCACAGGTGTGACTCACTGCACAAGATAGCTATGCTGGAAATCCCGTTGCAGTGTAAATCGTATCTTAAACACACAAGCAAGGAAATGGCGCGTCATTTTCTGAGTTGGGAATTCACTCTAATTTTATGTTTCCTGTAAACATCACTGTATAAAATCTGCCCGGTCCCTCAAAAGTCAAATTTAAACATACGTTTTAAAGCAGAGCCACTGCCTTCCCAGACTGAAGTTCTTACTTAGCTCTTGTGTATGAGAAAATCAGGTGAAAATCTGGCAGGAATGCCCGGACCTAACAAAGGTCATGCTTCAAGAAGGTTCTGTGAAATCTTGGAAAGTGACAGCAAATGAGACCCAGAGAGTATCTGGTCCAACCCCCAGCCCATCACTTCTCGCTGCCCTGCCCTTCCCACTCACTCCACTTACAAAGCAGGAAACTGAGGCTGAAACGGGTGAGGGGCTGAGGAAGCCGAACACTTATACTACTAAAATCCAAATCTCCTGTCCAGAGTCCAGTGAACATCAACCTTCAAGTCTGCGGGACAGTTTTATGCAGAAGGGCAGGAAATGTTCACAAGGTTGAGTCTTAATTAGACTAGTACAAATTAGGGGACCATCACTCTCCCCAAATTGTGGTAAATACTGCAGATGCAATAAATGTGCATTCCATTCACCTCCAACCAGTAAGAAAATGGATTGCTCTAGTGCTTAAAAATTGTTAAATACTGTTTCAAAAATGAGTCATTTCTGCAGCATCTTGTCCAGACAGACAGCAGTGAGTGGAAAGGACCTGGGGGTGGAGGCTGTGCCCACCCATTTCCGCTGCCTTGTCACAGACACGTTCCAGTGCTGGGAAACAGAGGATGGGAGTAAATGTTGTCTGAGGTCTGTTTAATTCTACAATTGCACAGATTTTAAGATGTTCACATCTTCGGTCATGAGGAAAAACGAGAAAAATAATTCCATTCAAGCGCTGAACCCTTCAATACATCAGTCTCACAGACAGATATGTTTTGTCCAAATAAATCCCCCAGATTTTTGACTTCCTGAAAGCATCAAAACTGTGTCAACAACCTTCGCTGAATCTTATTAAACCTCTGCGTTAGAAGCTGATGTTTCTTCCTATTTTTACTGCCTTTACCATTTTTAACCCACTTTCATGATGGCATGTTGTTTTGAGTAGGAAATCCATTCTTTAATGGCCCTGTTTGGTGAGAGATCTTTTTATTAATATAATGTCCTCAAGAATGTGGTTCAAAGTCCACTACACTTCAGCAATTTTTGGCCCCACAGAAATGTAAGCATTAGCTGGGTATTGCTATAAATTCCAGACACATGCCCGTCCTTTGTAGTCACTCAGTTTCCTCAGAGCATTTTCTCAGAAGCCTCCCCTACAGCTTTAAAAAAAAGAAAAAGAGGATGGAAAATGCCAGTTGCTGTCTCTGGGCTGTCATTACGGGCTCTCTGTCAGAAGTCGGTGGCGGAGAGGGGAACAAGGGGTAATTGTCCTTTAAAATGGAGAGGAGTTCCTTTTAGAAAGGGAACTCCCTGAGGAAGTTGTTTTAAAACAAATAACTGTTCAGGGTGAGTCGGCAAAAGGTGGGAAGTGTTTGTCTTTGATTTCCCAGTCTGTGTATTTGAGCTCAGACCTACATATTAGTAGAATGCTAATGACCTCCTGGGAGGACCATCAACAGAAAGGTTTTGGGTGTGTTTTTTCCCTCCCACCAAGCTGCCTGGGGGGCGGGGGGCAGTGTGGCAGGAGTGGCCCATCCCAAGGCCTGGGGAGGGGTGCGTGGTTTGACCTCCAGGTGGGTGGAGAGCAAAGTGATTCCCGATCTTTCTGCACATCAAGGAGGCCCCTGAAAGGTGCAACCTCTGAGTCCTCAGGTGGCTGTATTTATATAACCCATTGCTCCTCCCCAAGGACAGGGCTTCTTAAACTTGAGGGGGTCCCAGAATCACCTGGCGGCTTCTCACACGTTTGCAGGACCCACCCCCAGGCTCTGACACAGCGGGGCTGGCTGGGGCCTGAGACTATGCATTTTTAAAGAGTTCCCACATCTATGCAGCTGGTCCAGGGACCACACCTGGAGACCCACTGCCCTCCAGGATTAATTCTGAGTTAGTCCAAAGCTTCCATCCATCTTTACATGAACTTCTCTTCCAAAGAGAAGTGTGTGTGTCCAAATTTCCCTTTTATTAGAATAGCAGTCGTATTGGAATACGTCCCCCTACTCCAGTATGACCTCATCTTAGCTAATTATATCTTCAACAACTATTTCCAAAAGGTCACATTCTCTTTGGAGAGGACAATTCAATCCATGGCAGAGAGCTTACTCACCACACCTCTGCTGGAACACTCGCGCGTGCCCTGTGGGTGTCTTGCTCCCCCACCCAGCTCACTCACCCTCCACCACTTACCAGGGTCCTATCAGCTCCCCTGTGGTGTCTAGCCCCCAGTAGTCACCTGCGCAGGCAGCTAAAAAACCTGAGCTGTTGCCTGGGATATACACCGGGGTTCTCTTTCAATGTGATCTCCTCCCACAACTTTACATGGTGCCTTGCCACAGCATTTTAGGAGACAGGAGCATTTCAGACAGATTCCAGCTACTGAATACGCTTTACGAAAAAGGAACGCTACATAATAAACACACCTGACAGCACCTTATTAGTAATAAAGCCTAGGCATTCCACTTGATTCTGAGGTTTGGGGATTGTTACCTGTGAAGTTAAATCGACAGTTTACAAGTCTGATGCTAAAACCCTGCAGTGGCTCCTCTGACCCAGAACAAAAGCCAAAAGTCCCTTCTGGGCCTACAGCCGCACTGTCCCCACGGCTGTCCCCTGACCACCAAGTCTCTGAACTCTCTCCCTGGCCTCTCTCACCTCCAAACACATCCCTGCCCTCACTGTTTCTGGCACACAACAAACCCCAGGGCCTTGGCACCTGCTGCTCCGGCACTGGTTCCCCCAGGAACCTTCTACTTTCCCCAGGGCCTCCCTGTGGCCAGCCCTGACTGTCCCATTTAAAACCACAGCCCCGGGTTGGCCAGCTGGCTCAGGCGGTTGGAGCTCCGTGCTCCTAACTCCGAGGGCTGTGGGTTGGATTCCCACATGGGCCAGTGGGCTCTCAACCACAAGGCTGCCAGTTTGATTCCTTGAGTCCCACATGGGATGGTGGGCAGCGCCCCTTGCAACTAAGATTGAACAAGGCATCTTGAGCTGAGCTGCCACTGAGCTCCCGGATGGCTTGGTTGGTTGGAGCATGTCCTCTCAACCACAAGGTTTCTGGTTTGACTCCCACAAGGGATGGTGGGCTGCACCCCCTGCAGCTAGCAAAGGCAACTGGACCTGGAGCTGAGCTGCGCCCTCCACAACTAAGACTGAAAGGACAACAACTTGACTTGGGAAAAAGTCCTGGAAGTACACACTGTTCCCCAATAAAGTCCTATTCCCCTTCCCCAATGAAATCTTTAAAAAACAAACAAAAAAACAAAATGAAAAGAAACACAGCCCCAAGTATCCCTTAACCTTAACGCATTGCCCTGTTCACAGTCCCAGAGGAAAAGCATTTATTCTTTCACCATAAGTACAATGAGAACTGGGTGGTTTATGTAGAGATCTTTATCAAGGAGTTTCCTCTCTTCCAATTTGTCTGACAACTTTTATCAGCAATGGGTATTGAATTTGGTCAAATGTTTTTTTCTTCATTGATTGACATGATCATTTGATTAAGTTGATTGATTTGATTGATTTTCAAATACCAAACTAGTCTTGCATCTCTACATGAAACCCCGCTCAATTATGGTGTATGTGTATTATTTTTCTATGTGTTGCTAATTTTATTTGCTAACATTTTATTGAAGATTTTTGGATCTAAATTCATGAGGAATATTGTTATGTAGGTATGGGGGAGTGTTGTTTAGTTTTGTACTCTTTCTCTGGTTTTGGTATCAGGCTAAAACTAGCTTCATTAAATTAATTGGGAAGTGTTCATTCCTGTTTCCTGGAAAAGGACATATAATAGTTTTGTTACTTATTCTTCAAATAATTTGATAGAGTTTTCCAGTGAAGGCATACAGATCTGGAGATTTCTTTTGGGGGAGTTTTAAAATGACAACATCAATTTCTTTAATATGTACAGTTCTATTCAAGTGTCCCACTTCACATTGATTGAGTTGTGGTAGTATGGGTTTTTGGAGAATTGGTCCATTTCATCTAAGTTGTTACACTTACGGTGTAAAGTTGTTCTTCACGTGTCCTTTTTGATGTCTGCAGATCCCTTTGTCATTGCTGATATCAGGGATTCTTTGTCAATTTGTCTGGAGTTTTGTCAATGTTATTAATCTTTCAAATAGCCAACTCTTTGTTTCTGAGATTTTCTCCATTACTTTTCTGTTTTCAAGTTCATTTAATTTTGCCCTTATCTTTAATTATTTCCTTTCTTCTGCTTTCTTGGGGTTTATTTTGCTTGTCCATTTTTAGGTTCTTGAGGTGAGAGCTTAGAATATTGATTTGAAACTTCCTAATAAGTGATTTGTTGCTGTGCATTTGTCTCTCAGCACTGCTTTAGCTGAGCAATTTTGTGTCCCACAAATTTTGATATGTTGTATTTTCATTTCATTTAATTCAATGTATTTTTTTTTTACCTCCCTTGACATTTCCTTTTAGGCCCATTATTATTTAGTAGTGTGCTCTGTCAGTTTCCAAGTGTTGGGAGATTTTCCTGTTTATCTTCCTGATAAATTCTAGTTTGGTTTTGCTCTTGTCAGAAAACAAATTCTGCATGATTTGAACTCTTTTAAATTTTTTGAGGTTTGTTTGACGTCCAGGATATGATTTGTCTTAGTACACATTTATGGGCACTTGAAAGAATGTGTGTTCTGCTGTTGTGGAGTAGAGTGTTCCATAAATGTCAATTAGATCCCATTGGTTGATGGTATTTCAGCGTTCTTCCATATCCTTGGTTGATGGTATTTCAGGGTTCTTCCATATCCTTGGTGACTTTTCTGCCTACTTGTGCTGTCATTATTGAGACAGTTGTGCTGAAATCTTCAACTATAAGTGTGGATTTGTCTGTTCCTCTTTTTACTTCTATTCATTTTTGGTTCACATATTTTAAAGCAGAATGAAGGAAATTACAGCAGTACAAATTAATCAACTTAAAAACAGAAAAAACAATACAGAAAAATCAATGAAACAAAGAATCGGTTTTCAAGAAGATCAATAAAATTGACAATAAAATCTCCAGGCCCCTGTGGTTTGCTGCAGTATGTGCATTTTCATACAATGAGGACTGCTGTGTCCTCTCGGTGGACTGACTTGTCATTGTATAACATCCATCTCTGTCTCTGGTACTTTTGTATTGAACTCTACATCACCTGATATTAATATAGTATGTAGCTACTCCTGCTTTCCTTTGATTAATGTTTGCACAACATACATTTTTTTCTATCCTTTTACTTTCAGGCTGCCAATATGCTAATATTAAAGTGCATTTCTTGCAGAAAGCATATAGCTGGGTCATGTTTAAATCCATTCTGATGACCTCTTTTTATTGGTGTATGTAGGTCACTTACAGTTAATGGAACTTATTGATATATTAGGGCTCTGCCACTTTATTTTTGTTTTCTGTTTGCTCTGTTTTTTGTTTCTCTGTTTCCTTTTCCCTGCCTTCCCGTAGGTTATCTGAACTGTTTTTAGATTTCCATTTTGATTTAACTATAGTGTTTTTAAGTGGATCAACTTACACAGCATTTTTAGTGTTTGTTCTAGGTCTTATATTATTTATACGTAACTGGCTTTTATACCAATTTGAGTGAAGTATAGAGACCATACCTCCTTTAAAGTTCTTTCCCTTCTACTATTTATAAAATAATTTTCTTAAATATTTCCTGTATATACATTTAAAACCATATTAGATTAGGCTATGTTATACTTTTTGCTTCAACCATCAAACATAATTTAGAAAACTCAAAAAGAAAAGCCTACTATATTCACCACATTTTTTTTAATTGTGCCTTTTCTTCCTTCTTGATATTCCAAGGTCCATTTTTTATTATCATTTTCAGAGAATTACTGTGTTTCCGTGAAAATAAGACCTAGCCAGACCATCAGCTCTAATGCGTCTTTTGGAGCAAAAATTAATATAAGACCTGGTTTTGTTTTACTATAAGACTGGATCTTATATAAGACTGGATATATAAGAAGGGAAGAGAGAGTATATTCAAACAAGTAGTCAATGAGAACTTACCAAACTTGTGGAAAGAACTGGATCCTCGAATCCAAGAAGCAAATAAAACACCTAATTACCTCAACCCCAACAGGCCTTCTCCAAGGCACATTGTATTGAAGCTGTCAAAAATCAATGACAAAGAGAGAATCCTCAAGGCAGCCAGGGAAAATAAGACAGTAACCTACAAAGGAAAGCCCATTAGATTATCAGCAGATTTTTCAGCAGAAACTCTACAAGCCAGGAGGGAGTGGAACCAAGTATTCAAACTATTGAAAGAGAGAAATTATGAGTCAAGAATGATATCCCAGCAAACATATCATTAGATATGAAGAAGGAATAAAGACCATTCCAGACATACAGAAGTTGAGGGAATTTTCTGATACATGACCAGCACTACAATAAATACTAAAGGAGGCTATTCGACCACCATCAACAGGGACAATTTGTGGCAACCAAAACACAAAAAGGGGGAGAGTAAAGGCCTGAAATGGAATGTGGGAATGGAGAAAGTAAGCATGCTGAAGAAAGTGGAATACTCTAAATATCAAACTTTCTTTTACATGAACTTAAGGGTAACCACTCAAAAAAAAAATCCAGAACTGAAATATATACTGTAATAAAAGAAGAAACAGAGGGAAACATCATAGAATACCACCACACAGAAATAATAGACAACAACAAAAAGGCAAAGAAACAATGGAGACACGATCTTGCCAGAAAACTAAAGACAGAATGATAGGAAATCCTCACATATCAATAATCACCCTAAATGTAAATGGACTGAACTCACCAATAAAGTGGCAAAGAATGGCAGATTGGATAAAAGAAACTAAACCTAACTATATGCTGTCTCCAAGAGACACATCTCAGCTACAATGACAAGCATAGGTTCAAAGTGAAAGGGTGGAAATTGACACTCCAAGCAAATGGTATCTAGAGAAAATCAGGTGTAGCTATACTGATATCAGATGAAAAAGACTTCAGGGTGAAAAAGGTAAAAAGAGACAAAGATGGACACTTCATAATGGTAAAGGGGACTATACAACAAGAAGACATAACAGTCATCAATACTTATGCCTCCGATCAGGGAGCACCGAAATATACCAAGCAACTACTAACAGAACTAAAGGGAGAAATTGACCAAAACACAATTATATTAGGGGATCTAAATACATCATTGACAGCTATGGATAGATCATCCAAACAGAAAATAATGAATTAGCAGCCCTAAATGACACATTAGATGAAATGGACATAATTGACATTTATAGAGCACTTCATCCTAAAACATCAGACTATACATTTCTTTCTATTGTACAAGGAACATT